>NC_134569.1:168886566-169486566 GCF_050947875.1 Dermacentor variabilis
GTAGCTGGGACGTCTTTGTAGTACGCTGTTCTTTTGAGCTTTTGTGTACGACATACGGTTTCCTGATTTATCAATCCTTCTTGTTACTTTTATTACCCCCTTTCCTTCTTCATCTCCTGAAGCCCGCAGTTAGACAGTAAGGTGTGCTTCTCGACCATTACAGCCCGGCCAGCAAAAATTTTCTTCACTTCCTCCATTGCACCATCAGTATAATGACACAACTAGTTAGCACCATTACTATTACTAGGCCAAGGTGGTCCTAGTCACGTCCCTCTGTGGTTCTTCGCATTGGACATAGGGGAAACCCAATCCTCAGGCACCACCTCTCTGAACACGCAGGTGTCCACATCTGCTTCTCGGCACGGTCACCAGTTGGCGACATGGTGCGGAGTTTATCAATGTAATGGCTAAATAGATAGCGTCAATTTCTTGATACTGTCCGACCCACATGCCAGAGTCCCGTCATCTGAATACCGCAATCAACCGCTCTTCAAGCGCCAGCGCTCCATCCTAGCAATATGGCCTAAAGCTATGATGCTGCAAATGTTCTATCTAAGGTAATCTGTATGTTATAACTATTAGGATATCTCAAAGGAACCTGTCCCTTACTGGCAATCCATATCATGCAATTGTGAGGAGAAGAAATTCAGATTACCTGTAACCTTGTAAACGGAGAATCCACGGGGTGGCTGATGGTGCAAGAACCCTAAGCGCTTCGCGATGGCGGAGAAGCGCTTCAGGTGGCTGCCTCCAGCCAATGTTGCTGTAAGGCATTGAGTATGCGTGTCAGTGGCTTTTCGCGTGACTCTTTAAGTGTTGTCATGGGCGAGCAGCATGCCAAAATTATGCGACACTAAAGGTGGCCGCTTGTCTCATGACGGAAAACATTACCTTTAAGGCCGCAACAAAATTGACTGTCTTGGCTTCTCTCAAAACTAAAAACGTTATCTTTAAGACGGTAAAAAGTTTGCTGTGCACGACCACGAGCTAAAGCTATGGCTGGAATAACAGAAGCTGCAGTTGAAAGATAATAATTCTGAACATCAGCTGAGGACAATAATTTCGCACAAGAAAGTTAAGCATGTTTTCGCGCACCCAGTTTTCGCGCTCTCAGCCATCCCTATGATCACGTCTACTTGCGACGAAAATTAGCAGAAAATAAAAAAAGTTGCTTTGTACATAATACGTGCATATTGCGCATTTCTTTTGGACGAGGCACGCAGGCGCCCCGACGAAGACGACGAATGCTCTCTGGCTCCCGAGCTGTCAGCTGAACTGGCCAGCGCTGCAGCTATCCGGTGTAAACATACTTTGTAAATAGTCTCTGCGTGAGGTTTTACATCTTATAAGGCGACTTTATTGCCTTTTACGCGCAAGCGTAACCGGCCACCTACTGAAATCGGCAAATGCTTGTTGGAAGCCGCGAAGGAGGAAACAGTCTGGAACTGAAGAGCATCGCGCGCCAGCGAAAGTACACAGTAGCGCGATGAGCGCGTCGCAAGTTAAAGCCTCCTAGAAGAAAGTGTAGGTAACGGTGAACTTAAACGGGATGGAGAAACAACACCAAGCGTGGCGGAGGAGGAAGGTAGGCGAAGGCATGCTGAGTTGACCTAGGTTGACTCCTCTGGCAGTTGCTACGGTTTTTGTGACCGCTCTCGAGGTACCGGGTTCCTGCCGTGATCGAGTGGCCGAGCGCCGAGCGAGATGGATGGAGCGCCAATGCAAGCGGCTGCAGGCCAACCGCGAGCCGACTCACGCTGAAGTCGTGGCGAACCACTAGGCTCAATCTGAACAAGTGCGGCAATAATCGGGGACTTGGCTCGCACCATACAGAACGCTCACACATGCAGCATACGACACTAGGAGGCGTTGTTAACGCGAGTTAAGGACATCCTAGTTGAAATCAAGAAAGAGAAATGGGGCATGGGCAGGACATGTAATGAGGAGGGAAGATAACCGATGATCATTAAGGGTTACGAACTGGATTCCGAGGGAAGGGAAGCGTAGAAGGGGACTGCAGAAAGTGAGGTGGGTGGATGAGATTAGGAAGTTTGCAAGGACAACATGGCCACAATTAATACATGACCGGGGTAGTTGGAGAAGTATAAGAGAGGCATTTGCCCTGCAGTGGGTGCAACCAGGATGATGATGTTGATGATGATGATGATGATCATGATGGCATGCCCAGGATACCTCAAAGGAACGTGCTAGGAGGCTTGCAACAATGCGGGTGTGCTAGGCAAGAGGCTGTACGAAGCTTAGAAAATGTTCAACTTCGTCAAGCCCGTTTGGAAGCCCAGCGCAGTGTCTTACGCGACGAGGAGGAAGCGCAGCACCCGGCTTCACGCGGGCGCCACAAGAATGTTTAACAGGGATTTCAGCAATAACTTGTATGGTACATGTGCATAGTGTGTGTGATCGTCTCTGGCATCTGCGAGATATACTTTTCGTCTACGAAGCATAGGCTCTCGGGCTGCAGCAAATTCCCTGAAGCAGACGTAACAGCCTTGTATGTTTGCAACACCTGTCAAACAGCGCTCTGCAAAGGTCAGATCCAGGTATCTCTCCACTTCCAACGTGTACGTGCGTCCGACGAAGCCACCTCACTTACCCAAGCGCAACTTGACTGTACAACGGCGGATACCCTACCGGATACCGCTTATGCGAATTCGGCGGCTGCTCGACAAGGGCAGCCAATAGAACATTCGGGGGCCTGTGGTGAACGTGCCCGTGGAAACTGATACAGCCGTGAGGAAGCGCGGCAGCAGCAGCGAGCTAAGTGACATTCGTGCTGTATATCGCTTCAACGCAAACTCAGCAGCGAGAACACAGCGCCATGCAGCTGTATGAGCCGCCGGCGGAGTCGGTAAATCAACACTTTTCCAATCGCTTTCACGATAATGCGCGTGCGGCCGAAGAATTCGCAGTTGCAAGTGGAGTACAACGATGTCCCTCCCCCTCTCTCCACTCCCCGAGGGACCACGCACGCGAACGATGACAGCGCGCTGCCTCCTCGCTTTCCCATTTTTAGCACTCCAGATTGAGCCGCGATTGTCGGCTCACCGTCGAACGCTTTCACTCGCACCATACAGAACGCTCACACATGCAGCATACGACAATAGGAGACGTTGTTAATGGCCTTGGACTTTACACAGAACATCGAGGCGACGACGACGGTAGAAATACGCATGTAGTGTTCATATGATTGCAGTCGTAGTTACATAGGAACGGCACCGATACGCTTGCTCGTAATCCGCGTTCACGAAGTGAAACGTTAGAAATTTTTCTATTGGCAATTGACTGCGATGATTATTCATTTGCACTACGTCATAACACACGCAGGGCCCCTCTCGGTAGCTGCGTCGTGAACTATCCTTGTGATATCTATTTGAGTTGCCGCACGTATGACACGCGAACGATGTATGCTAGCGAAAACAAACTTGAAAGATATGCTTCCTTATGTTCCTGCACTGTGGAGTTAATTTGACTGCTCACAACTGTGCAAGTGCAGACCGTCGTCAAAAAGCCGCACTACCGCAAACTCTAGGAAATTATGAGGTTTCGTAAACGCCCGATGGTGCATCCATCAGGCCGTCAACGCATGCGTGAAAATGCGGAACAAATAGTGCTACAGATATCCACGTGCAAGCTAGCGCTTTGAGACCCTTGTCACGTCAGGCTCGCCTCGCATATCAACAATTTACACATAAATTACGACGGCGGATAAGTCCTAGGTGGTCATGAATATAAAAATTGCGGGGCGCATTCATGGCTAAAATTCGCTGCGCGTCTCCCATCGTACTGTGACGCATGGGAACATTACAACAAGGTCGAGCGACTCACGTGGTGCGATTGAACACCGCTTTCATGCTGGGTAAAACTTCCACTTGCTCTTGAAAGTTCAACTACACGGTAAAAAGGTTAACACCCATAAGGGTGTTTTCTTGTCGCACTGGTAGCCCAATGACCGCTATGGCCTTGCGGAAATTTACAAATAACGACAATGGTGCTTGAACTAGACGTACGGTGACGAAGGACGTTCTTGAAAACTGTGATCCTTCTGACAGCCTTGGGCGAACAGGAAGTTTCATATTTATCCATGTGAAATTCACTTGCAGGATGTTTCTGTGTTGCCAAGGCGGTCAGAATGAGATAGTTCTCAGCTAAGTTTTTTGTCATGGCACGTCTAGTTAGAGCTCCGTTCCCGCCCTCTATACATTTTTGTAAGGCGCTAACGGTTAGGGTGTTACCAGTGCGATAAGAAAACACCATTCAGGGTGCAGATGGCTGTGCAACATGCAGCGCATCTGCCGTATCAATGCGTTGGCCTTGCTAGCTCACTGATTTTCAGATCGCGTGAGATATGCATACTTCTAAGATTACCTGATGCGAATATCCATTCTTCACTCGTTTCTTCACTTGTTTCTCGAATATCGCTTCTTCCCTCAGAGTGACAAATGTCATGTATCAAAAGCCATAACAGTTCGTTAGCTAATTAGCCAAAAGTAGCCAATTATCTTGATTTCATCGTTTATACTGCTGCTCTAAAACGACAGTATTCGAGGATCACGCCGCCAGACGCGAGAGCTACTCTCATCATCTGAAAAGCGTTGCTGGTTGCATTGCTCGCTGCTTTCTATCACAAGACCACACAAACACCGCGCGACAGCAAGTAGTGCTTCACAAATATGTGCCAATAGTACAAATGATACAACAAAGACAGTCAAGTCGTATATGCGAGTTCTCACGGCCATAGAAAGTGGGACATCTTTAACGACTCGTAACTACTGAAGATGGAGGAAATTTGATGGGAAAGAAGTTGCGTACAGCAATCCCAGGAAGAGAAATTTTCTTCCACCTCAAAATTTTCCGATAAGCTCGTAATGGGCTTCCTTTGTATTTTAATGCTCCAATTTCCGTGGATGAGAATTTTTCCCTTGCTAGAATTGGCATCTATCTTGCGCGATTCCACAGAGCGGATTTGCCAGGTATCCAGCGTAAAGTACAAGTCTAACGGTACGGTTGGCACTATATCTCCGTTTTTGTTTACATAAAATTTCGCCCACAGTACCTGTCACCGAAGAAACTCTGGTGAACGGCGGCTGCTTCTGATCCAGGACCTTGCCTCTCAGGTATAGGGAAAAACGGCGAGACAGCCGAGAGCAGTAAAGGATTGGATCCGCCACGGGCCAAGTCGCGGCATCGCCTTAGTGGAGCTTGCCAACGAGAACCACGGAAGCCAGCACACCATCGTTGACGCTGCCTGCTGACAGGATGGTCGAGGACTGGGAAGATGGTCTCGGGAAAGCCGCCTTGCCTCTGCTGTCGTCCATAACTAGAAAGCGCCGTCCGAACGACTGCGCGTGGAAACGTGACTTGAGCTCATGCCCTGCTCGAGACCCTCTTGTTCGAGCACTTGCGCGTGGCAACGCGCTGGATGATGATGATTAAGACCTAATATTATGGCTCATACACTGGGGGATTGGCCAAGAATCGCTTGTTGAGACGTTTACTTACTCTTTTGAAGCATTATCATCATCATCATCATCATCAGCCTAGTTACGCCCACTGCAGGGCAAAGGCCTCTCCCATACTTCTCCAACTACCCCGGTCATGTACTAATTGTGGCCATGTTGTCCCTGCAAACGTCTTAATGTCATCCGCCCACCTAACTTTCTGCCGCCCCCTGCTACGCATCCCTTCCCTTGGAATCCAGTCCGTAACCCTTAGTGACCATCGGTTATCTTCCCTCCTCATTACATGTCCGGCCCATGCCCATTTCTTTTTCTTGATTTCAACTAAGATGTCGTTTACCCGCGTTTGTTGCCTCACCCAATCTGCTCTTTTCTTATCCCTTAACGTCACACCCATCATTCTTCTTTCCATAGCTCGTTGCGTCGTCCTCAATTTCAGCAGAACCCTTTTCGTAAGTCTCCAGGTTTCTGCCCCATATGTGAGTACTGGTAACACACAGCTGTTATACACTTTCCTTTTGAGGGATAGTGGCAACCTGCTGTTCATGATTTGAGAATGCCTGCCAAACGCACCCCAGCCCATTCTTATTCTTCTGGTTATTTCAGTCTCATGATCCGGATCCGTGGTCACTACCTGCCCTAAGTAGATGTAGTCCCTTACCCCTTCCAGTGCTTCGCTACCTATGGTAAACTGCTGTTCTCTTCCGAGCCTGTTAAACATTACTTTAGTTTTCTGCAGATTAATTTTCAGACCCACCCTTCTGCTTTGCCTCTCCAGGTCAGTGAGCATGCATTGCAATTGATCCCCTGAGTTACTAAGCAAGGCAATACCATCAGCGAATCACAAGTTACTAAGGTATTCTCCATTAACTCTTAGCCCAAATTCTTCCCAATCCAGGCCTCTGAATACCTCCAGAAAACACGCTGTGAATAAAATTGGAAAGATCGTATCTCCCTGCCTGACGCCTTTCTTTCTTGCGATTTTGTTGCTTTCTTTGTGGAGGACTACGGTGGCTGTGGAGCCGCTATAGATATCTTCCAGTATCTTTACATACGGCTCGTCTACACCGTGATTCCGCAATGCCTCCATGACTGTGAGGTTTCGACTGAATCAAACGCTTTCTCGTAATCAATGAAAGCTATATATAAAGGTTGGTTATATTCCGCGCATTTTTCTATCACGATTGATAGTGTGTACATGGTTTATTGTTGAGTAGCCTTTACGGAATCCTGCCTGGTCCTTTGGTTGACGGAAGTCTAAGGTGTTCCTGATTCTATTTGCAATTACCTTAGTAAATACTTTGTAGGCAACGGACAGTAAGCAAGATCGGTCTATAATTTTTCAAGTCTCTGGCGTCCCCTTTCTTATGGATTAGGATTATGTTAGCGTTTTTCCTAGATTCCGGTACGCTCCAAGTCAAGAGGCATTGCGTATACAGGGTGGCCAGTCTCTCTAGAACAATCTGCCCACCATCCTTCAGCAAATCTGCTGTTACCTGATCCTCCCCAGCTGCCTCCCCCTTTGCATAGCTCCCAAAGCTTCCTTTACTTCTTGCGGCGTTACTAGTGGAATTTCAAATTCCTCTAGACTATGCTCTCTACAATTATCGTCGTGGGTACCACTGGTACTTTATATATCTCTATAGAACTCCTCAGCCACTTGAACTATCTCATCCATATTAGTAATGCTATTGCCGCTTTTGTCTCTTAACGCATACATCTGATGCTTGCCAATTCCTAGTTTCTTCTTCACTGCTTTTAGGCTTCGTCCATTCCTAAGCTGATCGGTCTATAGTAAGCTGATCGGTCTATAATTTTTCAAGTCTTTGGCGTCCCCTTTCTTATGGATTAGGATTATGTTAGCGTTCTTCCAAGATCCCGGTACGCTCGAGGTCATGAGGCATTGCGTATACAGGGTGGCCAGTTTCTCTAGAACAATCTGTCCACCATCCTTCAACAAATCTGCTGTTACCTGATCCTCCCCAGCTGCCTTCCCCCTTTGCATATCTCCTAAGGCTTTCTTTACTTCTTCCGGCGTTACCTTCGGGATTTCGAATTCCACTAGACTATTTTCTCTTCCATTGTCGTCGTGGGTGCCACTGGTACTGTATAAATCTCTATAGAACTCCTCAGCCACTAGAACTATCTCATCCATATTAGTAACGATATTGCCGGCTTTGTCTCTTAACGCACACATCTGATTCTTGCGTATTCCTAGTTTCTTCTTCACTGTTTTTAGGCTTCCTCCGTTCCTGAGAGCCTGTTCAATTCTATCCATATTATAGTTCCTGATGTCCGCTGTCTTACGCTTGTTGATTAACTTAGAAAGTCCTGCCAGTTCTATTCTAGCTGTAGGGTTAGAGGCTTTCATACATTGGCGTTTCTTGATCAGATCTTTCGTCGCCTGCGATAGCTTACTGGTTTCCTGTCTAACGGAGTTACCACCGACTTCTATTGCGCACTCCTTAATGGTTCCCATGAGATAGTCGTTCATTGCTTCAACACTAAGGTCCTCTTCCTGAGTTAAAGCCGAATACCTGTTCTGTAGCTTGATCCGGAATTCCTCTAGTTTCCCTCTTACCGCTAATTCATTGATTGGCTTCTTGTGTACCAGTTTCTTCCGTTCCCTCCTCAAGTCTAGGCTAATTCGAGTTCTTACCATCCTATGGTCACTGCAGCGTACCTTGCCGAATACGTCTACATCTTGTATGATGCCAGGGTTCGCGCAGAGTATGAAGTCGATTTCATTTCTAGTCTCACCATTCGGGCTCCTCCACGTCCACTTTCGACTAACCCGCTTGCGGAAAAAGGTGTTCATTATCCGCATATTATTCTGTTCTCCAAACTCTACTAATAATTCTCCTCTGCTATTCCTAGAGCCTATGCCATATTCCCCCACTGACTTGTCTCCAGCCTGCTTCTTGCCTACCCTGGCATTGAAGTCGCCCATCAGTATAGTGTATTTTGTTTTGACTTTACCCATCGCCGATTCCACGTCTTCATAAAAGCTTTCGACTTCCTGGTCATCATGACTGCATGTAGGGGCATAGACTTGTACCACCTTCAATTTGTACCTCTTATTAAGTTTCACAACAAGACCTGCCACCCTCTCGTTAATGCTATAGAATTCCTGTATGTTACCAGCTATTTCCTTATTAATCAGGAATCCGACTCCTATTTCTCGTCTCTCCGCTAAGCCCCGGTAACACAGTACATGCCCGCTCTTTAGCACTGTATATGCTTCTTTTGTCCTCCTAACCTCACTGAGCCCTATTATATCCCATTTACTACCCTCTAATTCCTCCAATAATACTGCTAGACTCGCCTCACTAGATAGCGTTCTAACGTTAAACGTTGCCAGGTTCAGATTCCAATGGCGGCCTGTCCGGAGCCAGGTATTCTTAGCACCCTCTGCAGCGTTACAGATCTGACCGCCGCCGTGGTCAGTTGCTTCGCGGCTGCTGGGGACTGAGGGCCGCGGTTTGATTGTTGTATTCATATAGGAGGTTGTGGCCAAGTACTGCACCAGGGTGGCCAATCCTGCTCTGGTGAGAGAGTGCGTTACCGGTTCTGGTCACCGGGATCAGGCCGCACTCCAGGCCTGTTTGTGCAATTTCTCAACACACGGTTTTTTTTTTCCCGGAGGAGAATTGCGCGGCACCGGGATTTGAATCACGGTCCTCTTGCACTGGAGACGGATACTCTACCGTCCCCGCAGGAGTTGAATTAAAATTTGAATTATGGTGTTTTGCGTGACAAAAACCACTTTCTGATTATGCACGCCGTAGTGGAGGACTCCGAAAATTTCGACCACCTGGGGTTCTTTAACGTGCACCTAATTCTAAGTACACGGGTGTTTTCGCATTTCGCCCCCATCGAAATGCGGCCGCCGTGGCCGGGGTCCGATCCCGCGACCTCGTGCTCAGCAGTCTAACACCATGACCACTGAGCAACCACGGCGGGTCCCGCAGGAGTTGTACGCCTCATTTAACCTACAGTGGCGCCCTATTTGATCAGTCAAGGTGGACCAATCTGAGCTCGGTTATACCGCATGGATGGCACTCGGCTAGAGAACCTGGTATTTATGACCTGCACATGTGTGGCCACACATAATTGAGGATATATAATTTTTTTTTTTAGGAGGGTTTCCGTACAGTGATAAAAGGAAGGAAAATACCTTTAAAAAAAAAGGAACATAACATGTGATTTGAACTCGTGATCCTTCAATGTTGCCCGGAAAGGTAGCTCAGTCGGTTGGTTCGTCAAGCCAGCGGTTACTTTCAAGCGCTATAGCTCCTGCTCCGAGCCTATATATTGTAAGGCAGTTTGTCGCGTATCATGGCCACGCATGCTTATATCGCCTTTCCGAAGCATTATATAACTGATTAAAACAAGAAAGGAAGCATGTGAAAACAAACAAAAATTGAAACATTGCAAATTTATTCGTTTAGTTGATTTTATGCAGAAGCAAACGGCATCAACCACGTCCGTGTGGCTGAAACCTATATTTTATGTGCCGAAAGATAGTGTTCTTTCTGATGATAAGATTAACCCTAATTCGCGAAGCGGAATTTCTAGAAGTCGTTTCCTTAACAATTTATATCGGCGCCATAACAAGAATTTGTGTGGCAATGTAATTGCAAGCACCATAAACCAGCGAAGCTTGGGTAAGGCCAGTAAAGCAGTGCCAAACCGCACACAAGACACGCGAGCGCCGGCAACGCGTCCCTACGGCGCCCGCCAAAGGCGTCTACTACGGCGTGCGCGATTCGCGTGGCCAAGGCCGTACAAGACGCCGCAGTTGTCTTCAGTCTGTACGGAGCAGCGGGCGAGGACGACATCGAAGCACCCTAGCAGCGACCAGCGCGCGAGGCAGGGGGGTCAGGCGAGGAGGCGATGCTCCCTCGCCTGACCCCCCTGCCTCGCGCGCCACAGGAGAGGGCATGCATCGGGGCCGCGTTCCTTGCTTCACGTGCGCACCGCGCCTTCTCCCCAATTTGGATGGACCAACCTTCCGCCGCGTCGTTATGCTGCGCGATCCTATTTTTCTACTCGGCCTTCACGCTCTCTCTTTCTCACCTCTCGCTCCCCCAGCTCGGCGAAGCTGCGGACGTCAAGAGACTGGTGATTACTACTAGTAATCTACTGGTCTGCTCACCACTTACGGTGATCAGACTGATAATCTGGTGATCACTGCTTCCGAATGTCTTGACAGACACCACTGTATTTTCCACGGAAATTTTAGGTGCTGAAATGCTGTCCATGTTGTTATTCATTCAGTGAAATCTCTATGAATCGAGTGAAGGCTGCCAACTGCTGCTTCCATTCCTGTTCAAGTCTCAGGTGCGCGTGCAGCGTTTCCAAGAAAACATGAATACATAAAAATCTTAACGCTAAACCCAACCGGAAGTGGTTTTTGGTGCTATATACCCTGTTCTTTCGTGTGAGCATTTTTACGGGGCTGGTGCTCGGATAAAATAAAGGGGGATACATGAAGGAGGACTTGCTTAGTAATTCTGTAAGATATTATTTTTAGGGATGATCGCAGTGTTGGTTAGATAGTGAGGCGTATACATGCTTATCTTTTTGTTAATGCTTTTTGATTACCCGATAAGGGTAAACGTTGTTAGTCCACGCAGGTCGCACCTTTCTGTGACGGAAGTTTCTCGAATGTTATCGCTGCTTCTATCTGTTGCCTATGTTGTCGCTGAACCTTATTCGCGACAATAGATCAAGTAATGAAAACACGTAAGGAAGTGCGCTTAAATTTAGCGTCACGGAGTAACGTAATCGTGGGTGAACTTTTTTTGGGCACAAGTCCATCCAACCAATAGTTTCGTGGCTTGCGTGATTACTTTTCGCGAGCACAAAGAGCTGAGGCGATTGATGCATTTAGACCGAGTCCTTTGTGATTCTTGTACCACCTGCTTTTTAGCCAATCTACGGTTCAAGGCACGTGTCATTTTCTAGGATCATCATCATCATATTAAAGCAATGTATACCTGAAATACCGCAATGCGAATGCGAATGCCGAAAGCCCAGATGAGCGTAGCGATTCGCTCTGGGCGAGATCTCAATATGAGTGGCAAATTTATTGCATCTTGCAAAGTAATAGACACCGAATGTATTAATGGATATTTAGCGCAAAAAGTAATCAAAATGCACTACAGCGTAATGACGCTTAACGTACGGGTAACACGAATATGTAATTGAGGATAATGCAGAATGAACGCTGTATTTGACCGTTCAAATAGGTTAACATTAGCAGCGCAGTTTCTTTCGTATAATTTATTGTGCGATAGAGAACGGTGCACAATAGAGTCTATTTGAGCGTCTTCTGTGTTTCAATGTTTACTGTAACCTTAAGAACGATATTGTATATTCTTGTATATAATTGCAGTATTTATAAATAAAAATAATAGCCTTATAAAGGACAACAAAGATCTATATAGTTTTGTACATGACCGCCTGAACATGATTGTTCAGGCGGTCATGTACCAGGTAAACACATGACCTGTCCAAGACTGCCTTCACACAGAACATACCAATGGGCTGTTAACTTCTTGGAGTGCGGGTATGCGTAGAACAGGTCTTTGCGGGCTCGTTGCGAGTGGATGCAGGATGTGTGATCTGGTCAGGTTTTTATCTAACTACTGAATTTTATTCTGGTAGTGTATTTTGTAGGCGCAGGTTAAAGATCGTGCAGCTTTAAGATCGCTGAAGTGTCTTGGACATAGTCCGTGTGCGTCAAAAAGCGTCGTTATTTGAAAACTAGATACTCTTTTAAGTATCTAAAGAAACCTTGAGAACTAACTCATCGTCCAAATAGCACACAATAAGAGCACACTACTTTTTCATAAGGAACCGCGAGTCACCAAGGCTTATGAACCTCAGTGCCGTGTGTGTATCCCGTATGTAGCCCCTTACTTAACGAAGTGTAAATTATCCAGTGTAGCAAACACCGAAGAAGGGATGTCCCCACACCGTCAAGTCCAGAGAGCATGTTATTTTACCGAAGGAGTGGTAAACATTTCCCACAGATAAATGCGTCATCCATGTTTCCCACGAAGAAAGTGGTAACTACGCAAGAAAAAAGTGCAAAGTATCTTACTAGCTCTTGTATATTCGTTCATTACGCATGAGTCACCGAGGGCATCGTGTGGACAAAATAAAATGAAACGTTTGCTTGCCAGTTTGATTCAGACTCTGTGGGGGTGGTTTATAGGGTGTGCCGTCCTTTAATTGCCTTTCAAATGTGCGCTTGGGGAACTGGCAACTACGCAGTCGTGAGCAGACATGCGTGCCCTCTTGACATCGCGCTTTTCCCAGGGAGGTCTCGCCCTCATTTTCACGTAGTGCAACGCCAGTGAACTGAAGAGATTAGCAGACAGGTTTCTAAGTGCGGGGGGGAGTGAAGGAGCGTGGACCTCGTGAGAGGTCCACGCTCCATTTTGTTCCATTTATTTTGTTTTTATATTAAAGCCACCACATATGCACTGTTTGAAGGGAATGATGACGTACTACATAATGTTGCTCCCAGTGCAACTTTAAAAGCAAGGTGAAGCACTGCTAGAGTTGATTCTGCCTTAGTACGTCCAGCTCGTAACTGAAGGCTACACAAAGGCAAAAAAGAAAACGAGGATGGTGATTGCCCTTGCATTCATTTGGGCTGCTGTTTTCAGTTACGTGCTGGACGAAATAACTAAAAAATAGAATGTTTTGTTTCGCTTTAGTATGTTGACCAAAAACACCACGTGCTCAACACGTGCCTGTGTTAATGGTGTATAACGAAACAGTGCCATATGGGGAATGCGGGCTAGCGTGGACATTCGCTCTCTGACCCTACCCAACTGAATTCCATACACTTAGATTTCACTCTCAGTAGAGGCATTAAGTTTTGCAGTGTCCCGTGAACAACAAAACTTTTTCCAGGCACGAAATTCCAATAAATCCGACGCTTGACTTTTAATTTATTCATCTCATATCAAATCTTTACGTTGAGTATGCACTTGGCAGAAACGCCATTAAACAGTTGAGAGCGAAAATGTTATGAAATGAGTGCAGGTATCATTACGTACTATCGCAGGCACATTCATCCTTGTTATTTGGTATTGCCAATGCTTCCTGGCACCATATTTGCTGCAAGCTACTCCATGAAGAAAAAAAACAGGCTTATGTTAATGGTTAAACAGTACGACAGTGCAGACATGTGCGACCTTTGATGTGTCCATCATAACAATATGGATATAGCATAAGCCCCATTCTTGTTGGTCTTTACACAAATAAGGGCAAAGGGCAGGTCTTTATCGCAAAAATCCAAAAATAAGCATCTTGCCTTACAGCAGCAACCTTGCGAACTCGTGAATCGGCTGTGCAATTTTTAACCAGCCCTGCATATGTGATGAATGCCGATGGGTCATAGCTGGCTCATGGAAAAAAATCCCGTTATGGCTATTGTATAGTAGTGGAGAAATATGTCTTCGCCTTTTACTCACGGATCAAGCAACTCATTATTTACACGCGATATGTTGAGTTGATTGAGGAAACATTCTTGCCAGCTGCAGGTCTGTCAGGAACCCAGCGCGACATTGACGACATTGAGGGTGAGGGCAAGGTGACGAGAGCATAATGTATGTAGCGTGGAGGAAGAAGCAAGTGAGAGCACTAACCTACGTAATGTTATGAGTGCAATTAAGCGGACAGAGTTCTACACCTCCGCAACGTGGAATTGCTTCGATGAATTGCATTGGTCGAAGACGCGCCCCTAGGCTATCCTGCATGCCGAGGCTGTGAAGAAAAAGAAGTGCGTCCGTCCGCATCTAACGCCTTCTTGTGTGCGCGTCTTTTGTGTTTAGCCGGTATCCCCTTTTTCAAATGATAATCCCTTGCAGCATAAGCCCATACACTTTAGTCTTGATTATAAATCTTAACGTTCACCGCCAATTGTAACACCCTTTTCATTCTTTTTAGTGGGAAAGTATATTTTAGAAATCGTTTATGACAGGCACCACTCAACCTTTCCAGCTATATTTGTCGGAGAGGCGAAAATTGCCTTTATAAGCAATTGCGACTCCAAGTGTCAAATTAATATATCAATTTTTTATTGTTTAGGTAATTACATGTCACTTTCTGCTAAACAAAAGCAACAAAATATTTAAATTATCTTTTCTTAGAAGTAGCAAGACAAGCACTATTTTTGTGATATCCGACCTTCAAGTGTTGGTATTAAATGCAATGCCTTTATACGTACTTTTCCAAAAGAGCGCCTGGAGTAGTTCGTAGCGCTAACATATTTTGTAGGAAATTTCTTTAGTTTAGGGGGGTTACCTCTAAATTGGAGCATTCTTTTAGGATTTCTGCTAAGCCAACGTTGGTTTATTACAAATCCGTTTGAATTTCGCAATTGAAACATTCGTTCTAACTTTCATTACAACAAAATAATTAATGAATCTGTCATGTAAATATCGCGATCTGCTCAGCAACCTCTGTCGAGCTTTTTGATAATCTACAAATAGCACTACGCGCTCCATAGATAGTTGACGTTTACGATTTATTTTTCTCTAGAAGCCATACTGCACCGCAACTGAACGACCACGCATTTTTACCAGAAACAGCTAAACAAGCATTTAGAGCTATTTCCCGGTGCACCATGCGCTTTTATGTCTTTTTCAATTCATTTAGTTTGGAAAATTGAAGTGACCCACACTAACTGCCACCGACGAAGTCTCCGATGAACCAGAGCCCCTTCCGGTCGCAGATCGAGCGCTGAAGGACCTGTCCTCCCTGGTATGGGTAGGAACGGCGAGACAGCGCGCAGCAGCACCGGAACGGCGCCGCTTTGAGCTATGTCCCGGCGTTACCCTGCAATAGTTTGCCACCGGGAACCGCGGAAGCCAGCACGCCACCGTGGAGGCTGCCTGCTGTGAAGATGGTCGCGGCCTGCCACGTTGCCTCCTCGGCCCGCTCGGAGCGCCTTCCGAACGAGTGCGCGTGGAAGCGTGACTCGCGCTCATTCGTTTCTCGAGCGTCTCGGGTTCGAGCCCGTTCGCGTGGCCACGCGGTGGAACGCGGCCAGCTCCTGCTTCCTCTTTTTCGATTTGCCTCTCAATTGCGCGTGAAGCGCCTTCGACCAAACATGAACGCCTACAAAATCATGACGATGAACAGCTTTGAAAGCGTGGAATTTTCTGTGGTATACACCATATTCTTCCCTGAAAATGCTGTTAGAGGGCTGGTGTTTCGGTAAAGTAAAAGAAGGAAACATGGCAGATGACATGCAGAGTAATTGCGTACGATCGCACTTTCGATAAAAGAGCACACTCCTGGTAGTATATTGACACGTGTTTCTTTTCGTAGTGTCCTCTTTTCACCGGTTAACAAACGTTATACGTTGGCGCCTGGAACAAGACGCACTTTTCGGTAACGAAAGCGGATACGTGTTAATTTCTAGGATTATCATCATCATGTTAAAGCAACGTGTACCTAAAAAATGCAATAAGAATGCAAAAAAAGTAAGCGCCGATTGGCCTTCGGATGCTCTCTAGATGAGACTTCAGATCACCCCTATATTTTATTGTATATTTTAATATATGTAATAATGTAATATAATAATGTCATATAGTAATAATACAGCATATGTGGTCCAGAAATCAAACAATTATCTGCGATAACGCAAGAATGCATAACAGAGCGGTAGCACAGTTATGCAACGAGAATATTGAAACGTGCACGCTGTATTCGATTAAGTGCGGAAGACTTTCAGCGCAGTTTGTTTCTAGTAGTGCGAAGAAGAACGCAACACAATAGAGCGTCTTCGAGCTTTCTACAAAATCGGCTTCAATATTTATCTGCTGAAAAGTAGGCACAACGAATAAAGTGAAATGTGACAAGGGACAGAAATAAATAGCTGTGTTTTTACCGATAAATTGCCGATAGATTCATTTAACTAAAACGGTACACTAACTATGCTCCTGTAGGCGATGTTTATTTCTGTGTTGAGGTGCTAGGTGAAATATTTTACGTCGAACCATCCGATTGCACAAATAGTGTTTTTGCAATCTAGTTGATCAACATTCTTGTATTCTGTTGGCGCGGAGAAGACCGTACGAACGACGAAATTCCGGTCTTTGCTAACGACATCACGTAATGGTCAAAACCCAGTAATCTTGATACGCAATTCCAACAGCCGCAAAATTCTCCTGACGCCCTTCATGCATACATATACAGGATGCTAGCCTCATACTGTGAGCCTGGAATTCTTGCTACAATCATCTGGTTAAAAAATTAAGGGGGAAATGGGTCTCCGAAGATGACTTATAGCTTCTACATTGTCCGATACTTGATGCCGTAAAGTGAAGCGTTTTGTACGTTTCACCTTTAAACACATTATTCGTGCTAGGGTGCAAACTGGTTAAGGTGACTTCGACGTGGACTCCGCACTTCATGCGGAGGACTGCGTCAGAGGGGTTGGGCCCGTGAAAAGGTGACATGGTGGCTCTTTCCTTTTCTCCCATGTTATTGTCTATCAACCGCAGTTCCACCGACTGACATCTCAACAATCTTTAATGTCCTCAACAGAGAAGCCAAGAGGACAATAACGGCATTGCTGCGAAGTTTCTGCACGAAGTAGGCCTGCACGTATTTAAGCATATTAATACGCCGTGTGGCAATCACTGCGGTAACAAAAACTTCGGCATTGTCTTACATTCTTGTAACGCGTCAAGGCGAAAGTCTGCTTCACACGTGGCAATGCATGAAGTTACACGGTCCGAGGGGTCAGTCATAGCGGGCCGCAGCTTCCTCAACGACACATGGCTTAGAAAACAACATGCCCTAAATGTTTCGCCAGTATTGTGAAATGACGGGACTTCATAAGTACAAATTTCATTATGTGAATGGGCTTTCTTGTCTATATTACTGGAAGGGCGTGAGCTCTAAGTCGAGTGACGCAATGCTCAGTCGCTCTGCGCAATCTAGAGTGCCACCAGCATGGTTTCAGCAGTATTTTTCCACCGCGCCAGATGGTGGCGTAGTCCTGTATAAAACAACAATCCTTCCAACTATTAGATTTTTTTATTTAGGAGGATTTGTCGCGAAGCATATGGCTAGAAAAGATAAGTTGGGAAGTCAATACTCCGAGTTGCAGACATGTAGAGCCTAGGTGTTAGTGGCACACACCCAATGTGACGGATTGGGCGATTTGGTTAAAAAGAGACTCGAAGAAAAAAAAAAACTTCTTAAAAAATAATGTGCCGTCACCGCCTTGGATGCGATTGGGCACTTGGACTGTGCATTACACTCCCGGTTATACTGTCTCTTGGGTTGTGGGCACTAGGAAACTGCAATAGGAACGTATTTGATGCCATATTTTAATTTGCAAGTGAAACAAAGAGACTGCCATGCTAATCTCATTGTTTTACTTTCCTCAATATGTAAAGAAATATATTAAATTCAAACTCTAAAATAATACAGCCTTAAAATTTATAACGATTAGTATCCATTTGATATCATTTCTAAATTACAAAATTCTATTTAAGTATTCTTCCCTTCTTACCTTCTGCCGCCCAATTCATGGTCGATCCCCCAGAGTGGGTGATGCCATTTCACTAGGGAACAAGAACAAGAATGGTCCGGCAGTTTTGGCTGTGGTGGCCTCCAGTGGCGGCTCGAACTCCTTGCACTCGGGCGGCATCTTCGTCTTTCCAGACGGCTTAGAGCTGGTTTTCCAGCAATGAACTTCTGTAAGCCGCCTCCCAGCGGCGGCGACCCCGACGGAAAAGATCCCCGGCGGCCCGCGCACTTGGGGCGGCGTCGGGAAGAAGCGAGCTCGAGGCTTCATGCACGCTGGTAACGGCCGCGGTTATGGACACGTCGCAAACGGTGGCGGTTTTAGTACCGTTGTTGCCGGCACAATCACAGAGAACTGTGTCGCAGCGTTGCTCTGTGTCCGCACGCTTTAAAAACTTCAGTCGGGTATATTACTGAGTAACAGTGATGCAAGAGGGCCGGGCTAGGGTAGGTGTGTGTTTACACTAAGCATAAGGTTGCGGCCTCGTTCCTGTTTAATGTATCGTGCGGTAAAGAGAATGTGCGTCTTTCGAGTCTCTAATGTTGGGTCAGGTCTCTGAACGTGGTCAGGCTATCGTCCCACGCCCATTATGATTCTCGTTCTTGCTGCGTTTTTTGTCGTATAGTGTCCCGACCTGGCAGATCCGACGCCCCGCTCTCGGGTGCGGCCACATAATCTACAGCGGCTCGGCCTGTGAGACTTCGAGCCACGGCATGGGCCGCCTTGTGGCCCACGAGCGGTACGTCGGTGTGTGCCGGGGTCCAGAGGAGGAAGACCGTATAATTTTGGTGTTGCGAGGGCGATGTCGAGCTGCCGTCGTCACACTTTTGGAGGATGGGGGCCGCTTCCCGCGAGACGCGGCCGCGCACTAAGCCGCGGGTCGCCACCTGAGAATCACTGATCAGGATCAAAGCGCTCGGCACTGTGGCGAGGGCTAGAGACTCGAGAAGCCTTTCAGTGAGAATAGATGACAGGGCTAGAAGGCAGGAAGGATACGTAGTCCCTTGTTTGTTACAGATGTGACAGAGAAGGGACTATATCAGAACAGCTTAATAATAATAATAATAATAATAATAATAATAATAATAATAATAATAATAATAATAATAATAATAATAATAATAATTGCGGAATGTGGCATCACAACCTCCGTAAATTCAACCTCATTATGGCGTGTTGGACAGGATCGAGAATTCTAGGGAAACTGCAGTCGCAGGATTTCTGAATTCGATAAGGTGTTTTGTAGACGTTTTATTAAGGCAGAAATTTGCGTTTAGCTTAGGCAATGTAAGCCGTAATCAGCAAAGCGCAAACTCCGGAGGGTCTGGCAATAGAGTACGGCATTTCAGTGAAATATAATACACAGTGACCGGGTACGGAAATTAGTTTTAATGGTGGACTAAACAATGATATGTCAGCAATATAATCGAGCTTGTTCTCCCAGTAAGCGCCGAGTACAACAAAAGCAAATCGTAAAACAGTGGATGCTGGCAGATATTTTGGTAACTTCTGCAAGGCTAAACTGTTAGCCAATTATGCGGCATGAAAAATAGGTGTCAAATCTGGCAGTCGAAGCTACAAAGACCAGCCAAAATGTGAAGAGAATATGCCAACTCTCATCTCATCGCATATGATGCCAGCATCAGTTGCATCTATCTTACTTCCCTGTGCATACACGTCACATTACCGTTGTTCTTGTTTCCTATCGAGCATGAAGCTCCTATCAACTATCGGAAAGGGTCGGTGTGGGGGCATTACCATATTTAGGTAAAAAAGCACCGTGCATGCCATTCCTCCTTGGCTGTGCTCCACTACTAGCCATACAGGGGCAAACTAGACGGTTAAGTGGACAGCGGTCACCTTAATTCTCCTTCCAATTCTCATGGAGGCGTCAAAGAAGACGCGTCGGCGAACACAGCATCCAAGTCAAAAAGGTTGCAGGCTACTTTCCTGTCCAAACAATATGGCGGCTGAGCAGGGTGCTTGGAAACTCAACGGGATTGTCGTCCGCCCACAGGAAAACGCAGACACGCTGTCCAATGCCCTTTAATGTAAGTCATATTGTGCTCTTCATAGTTTCTGAGTGGCAAAAATTTTAAATACACAAGAAAATTGTATACATTTCTAAACATTTTCTTTGTCGCCGCGTGGTGGCCTCACGTCGCAGAAGTGTCTACCGAACGGCTCGAAACGCATTGCATTACTCGACTTCTAAGCTGTCTCGGCTCCATCCTTAGCTATACACGTAGGCTGTCTCCGATTCTGGCCGGAATTGGGACACACGCCTAGTTCATCGCTGCCCGCCGTTGTTGTTTAGTGGCTTTGGTTTTGCGCTGCTAAGCACGAAGTTGAGGGATCCAACCCCGGCCCTGGCGGCTGCATTTCGATGGAGGCGAAATGCAAAAAACCCGCGTACTTAGATTTAGGTGCACGTTAAAGAACCGCAGGTGGTCAAAATTATCTATGGCGTGCCTAGTTGGTTTTGTCACGCGAAACCCCAGCATTTAATTTTAGATCATTAGGTTGAGTTCCGGTTGCATCCGCCCATTTACTCTACTTTTCGGCACAGCTTGCAGGCGGCGCAGTGTGTCGGCAAGTTTGTGACACAAAGTTCCCACCAGCCGTGCGTCAGCAAATAATGGCCAAGGGCGCTATAACGTAAAACTATTCCAAACTTTTCTAATCCAAATCTTCAATCAGCCCTCCGCGATTGGTCAAAAACTTTTTTGGACCAAGCAGACTTCACTTGTCTGTCACGCGACGTCACGAAAACTGCGATAGCTCCTGATATGACATGACGTGTACACACTGACTATGCATGATTTGACCAAGCAAAAGAAAAATATTTACTTCTGATTTGACGCCTTTTCGCCAGTAGCCCTCGGCTATTGGTCAAAAGTTTTCGGGCTGCACCAACTTCAGCTGCCTGTCACACGACGTCACGAAGCCGCGAAAATTCACCGCGTCAGAGTGACGTCTACGCGTTAAAGATGCATTATTATGCTGAACAAAGCTGAATTATATTCCGAATAGCCGCAGGTTGCCCCTTCCCGAAAGGAATAAAAGATGACTGCCGCCGATCGTTCAGGCGCTGGCTACTCGCACCTGCCTGAGGCCATAGGTTTATTTGCCTATAATGAAACTTTTTCCGTGGCCATGTAATGTTTTCGAGCACTTTCGGCACGTTTACGACCTCGCTTTGCCAACTCTTCGTTGCTGAAGATTTGTTTTAGCGATATTATTAGCCTTCCGTGGCACGCCGCCCTTATTTTAGACAAGCCACCGCCACCAAAGGTAGGGAAAGCGGACCAATCGTATGCCCCGGCATCACTCTCTTCATCCGGTTTTCTATTTTCAGTGCGCTGGCTCGGCCCCATCGGAACCCTCTCCCCTTCAGCGTGTTCTTCGCCTCCTGGCAGCTAGTTACATACGAAATACCACTCAATGTAGGCAATGTTGTATTCGCTTCACCTGCCGGCCAACACCTCGACAGAGAAGCTGCTGGCCCTCGGACTCCACAACACGTTCGAGGAGCTCAAAGAAGCACAATTAGGGTCGCAGCTGCTCAGACTCCAGCAGACTACCACGGGCAGAGAGCTCCTAAGGAAACTGGGGCATAAAGAAATTGAAAGGGAAGAACAAAGAACGGCAAACCTACCCGATGAGTATCGCAGTACCATCAAGGTAGGGTCCCTGCCAAGAAACATGGACCCGGATTTACACACAGCCAGGCGGAACGCTAGGGCAAAGTATGTAGAAAAATACCTAGCAACCAAGGCGAACACGGTATACACGGACGCCGCGGTATATCCTCGAGAACGGAGGGAAAAAGAACAAAGAGTCGTCGCGGCAGTAATAGGCTCGGACTATAGGGAAATCGCTTGCGCGTCGGCACGGGATTGTACGGTAACCGAGGGAGAGGAAATGGCTGTTGCTCTAGCAGCTGTGGAGGGCTACCGCACAAATAGATCCCTCATAATTCTAACAGACTCCAAGGAAGCCTGCCGAGACTACATTAACGGCAGAATCGGTCTAAAAGCGCTCCAAATCTTCCTCCGCGCTGGCCAACAGAATAAACGCATTAAACACACCATCTTTTGGGTACCGGGGCACACTGAGATTGAGGGCAACCAAAGGGTAGATAGGATCGCTCGCGAGCATACAAACCGAGCGGACCTAAACAGAGATCCTGAGGACTTCATGACAGTGATCCCAACGTACTCTGACATACTAAATTACCATAGAGGGACGAGGATGAGATATCCCCCGCCTCACAGTACACTCACTCAAGAACAGGCAGTTTACTGGCGAAAGCTGCAGACAGGAACTTTCCCAAATTTACATACACTATACAAAATGTTCTCAGGTCAATACAGGGACACATACCCGTGGTGTGGCGCAATACCCACACTTTATCACATCACATGGGAGTGCAATACGAATAAGGCATTCCACAAAATAGAAAATCCGAGTGCTCCGCACTCTCCAGCGTCGACCCTAGCCTCCAACGGAGGCTGGTGGATCATGCCCGACGAGCAGCCACGCTCAGTGGTGCCCTGGAATAGGGGCGCCAACCATGCAGGCCGGAGATCATCAACTAATAGAAGATCATGACATCCGGCACGACCGCTGAATTACTCTTTCTAGGGCAATAAAGTTCACTTCCTCCTCCTGTATTCGTTCCGAAAGCAAAGCCAAGTGACCTCCTATAATCTTCGAGAGCATTTGATTGAGCAGTTCAGGCAGCGCTGCGGGTGACCGCCCGATGCTTGCGTCGGCGGTTACGCAAATTTGATGTCTGGCGACTGAAATAAATACATATTGGAATAGTTTGATACTATAGGGCCCCAAAATAAAAGGACAACCGAACGCACTGTATCTTTTGGTATGTCATTTATTTACCAGATATACTAAAGCATTATTTGTGAAACTACCAGCACATGCGGTTGAATTGCGCACTTTGTAAACAAAGAGACTATGTGTACTATATGGCTCTTAATGCAACAAAAATCTGTTCGCAGTTTATGAACTTTCAATGTTTTGTGCCGATTGTAATAAGAGTTGCGCTTTAGTGCATTTTCTTGTGTGCAATAAAACACTATCCCACAAAACCGTCGCAGCTCTTGTACACATACAATAACGCCCTATAAGCTCGGTTCGCAAGATTGTGACTCAATTCAACAATACAAGGTTGACGTGTTTCACTGGCGTACAATAGACTCACATGAAGGCTTTTTGCAAGACATCGTCTGGCTTTGGTGGACATTTGTTTGGAAGGTCGGAAACAAACAAAAGTTCTCCCAGGCAAGCAAACAAGCCTTCCAGGACACTTCGGAATAAATATACAGCATAAATAAAATGTTCAAGAATATTAGCATAACCGTCTAAATTGAGTAATATATATATGTAGGACAAAATAAATATAGACGGGCACTTACGCTACAGTTTAAAGCAGACGCTAACAATCATCGCAATATGAAGAAACCAACGAAATAGCCTAGTACGAATTGTCTGCGCTGCGCGATCGAATATAATAAACCTACAGCAAGGTTCATTTGAGGCAATGTCTGGCTTTGGTTGATGGTTGTTTGGAAGGTCGCTCGATGAAATAAAATTTTGGCAAACCTTCTGAAACGCTTAGGCAAACCTTCCGGAGCTCTTTGCCAAACCTTCCGGAACTCTTTCAAACGAATGAAATATTACGCAGAAATTTAAACGATAAATGTTAACGAAGATAATAACGCATACATCCATAAATATATAGCGGGCCAAATACATGGGCGCACGTAAATACGCTAAAATCAGAAATTGGCGCGAACGGTAGTCGCTACCGGAAATAGACGCAAGAAATCACGCGTACATATACCGCCACCACAGCTAGGGGAGCTAGACCCGCGCCGGACGTTTCGCCGCTAAATACACTTGTAATTGCGGCACCGTGGGGACTGGCGACACCGTGGCCGAAACACTCCTGATGAATGGTGGAATTCTCGGCGTGCTGTATCAGAGGTGTTCCATCGGCGAAGGAGTGTTAATCAGCCGTCGCCGGTGGCACTTCTTGGCGATAATCCCCTGCTTCGCCCTCGCCCGCTTCCGCATGCGCCGTAGCCACTTAAGCCTGTGCGCTCTCCAGTGTGGCTTTCGTGAGCTCCAACGGGCTGGCCTTGCACATTGGTGGCACAGGAGAAGACAGGCGCGTGCGCGAACACGGCCATCAAAAAGCTGGCGGCCGAGTCAGCTCCTCTGGGCAGAGGGCATTACCCACGCCTCGCCGGTGAGCCCCGGGGGGATGTGTTGTCCGGCTTCAGTGTCGTGGTGTGCGTGAACTGCGAAAAAAATGCCGTGTCGTGTGTCCCATTAGGACTAGTTTGCTACACAGGCAATGGGATTACAAAGCATTCGCGTAGAATTACTTTAACAACGTCAGTATCACGCGAGCTCTTCTCAATATGCAGTACCCCGTGCCCCGCGGGGCTTATGTAAGCTAGTGATACGTTCTGATTCTTCAGCATGGACTGCTGTCGACTGAAAGAGGACTAAACAACGGTAATCAAGAATCTATATTTAAAGAAAAGACACTGTAGGGATACTGTTTGATTAGAGGCATTTCCTAAATGAAGCGTAAATTAAATAGTGCCTGCTGTTGGATGAAACAGTCGTACATCGTTAAGTGAGGGGCTACGAAAAAGATAAACATGGACAAGACGAGCACTAGGACCGGCGCACTCGCGACAGGGTTGATTCCGAAGAGCGCGTATAATTATATCTTCATGTCTGCAAATTCTTAGCCTGCGAGCGTGCTAGAAACTTGATTTCAATCTGATACAACCTGATCAGGTATCAGTGACACAATCATCTTTGTTCCTTATAAAGAAGGCCTCATGCAACTTGCGACTGCATGTGGAAGTTTTTGTTCTTGCCAACAAAGGCCGGCACCTATCATCCCTTGTAGCGAAAAGCTAGTCGCGATAATCACGTAATATGGCGTGATACAAGTGATACACGGCTAGGTTAGCAAGGACAAATTTGACCCTTTCCCGCTCTTTCTTGAAAGCTGCAGCTCACTTCGTCGTTCACTTATGCATCGCCCTTATAGCCGGTATAAACCTTGCCACGTGTCATGGCGATTTCGTATACAGCCCCAGCCGAGCACCCGACGAAATGAGTGGTGTGACGCTTAGCGCAGTCTCGCACGATCCTTTCTGAGTGGGCGATCCAGGGGCAGAGCGAGGCCAACTTGCGCCGGCCGGAAAATACCACTGATATACCGTAGCGATTGGCTACATTCTTCCGGTTATGAGACGGTGTATCAATATACGCGACCGGTGTCATCTGTTTTCACTGCCGCGACCTTACCGGGGTTATCTAACCTTCAATCTCCTCGAGAGTTTCTCCGCCACAGCAACCGGGACTGAAATAGTGATAGAAGCTTTGAACAACCTATCAACTTGATTGTTCAGGCTTTCATGTACCAGCTGAACACATTACTTGTCCAAGGCTTCCTTCAAATAAAATATACCAGTAGCCACTTTTACCGCCTTGGAATGCGCAGGTTCATACAACAGGTTTTTTCGGGTTCCTGGCGAGCACATCCAACTCGTGTGATCTGGTGTTCAAGTCACGTTAATACGTCTTCAAGTAGTTTACAACAGGTGTTATGGAGTAAAATCGGTCGATTGTTGGCAGGGAAGAACTTTTTGCTGGATTTACGTTGTAGAAACTCCATAACCAACGTTCCCAAGCTCCCTGTCTTCCATTATTTAGGCGGATTATGTGTATCGATAAACTGTTCAAAATATTCTAGCTGATGGCACATATGTTTTTAAAAGCTTTGCACTATTGAGTAAAACCTGTAAAATAATGATTTTTGCTTTCCGGTATGATAAATAACCCTACACACGGACGTTCAGGGTGCTCGAACTGACTCGCACTAAAATATCGGCTTCACATGTACGTTTTTGAGGAAGTGAATTGATTTATCGCCAAATCGCAACACATGCATGAGACCGTCGTTGACTCTGTGGAAGAGGCTGCTTCAAGCCACGGCGTTTCAATTTCAAGTGTTTTAGAGGTGTGCTCGCCTGCAGGGCATGCTCTAGACGCTCCTTTTTTCACTACTTGGCCGCCGCTGCTCGTATGCAGCGAGGTTCAGAGGTTCTGCGCTGTCGTTATTTCAAGATTTGGATGAGTGCATGCCGGAATGGTTCCTTGAGCATGGTTAGCACCACGCGTACACTCATAAGTAAAAGTCACAACACGACTGGCATCTACAAATAAATAAATAAATAAATAAATAAATAAATAAATAAATAAATAAATAAATAAATAAATAAATAAATAAATAAATAAATAAATAAACAAAATCAAAAAATAGATATGCGTTTTAGCACAGCCCCGTAAGGTGGAATTCGTTTAATACACTGCGTTGGAGTAATGATCCCACACATGTTATATAAACCCCTTCACTTAAGCGGCCGTGCCCAGCCTGCTAACAAAAAAAATAGGATGAACCTTGCTGCACAGGAACTGTCCAAGATATGTGTAGCATTATACGGCGGGCTGCGCAGAGCAGAATGTGTTATGCGTCGTATTGATGTGTGTTCAGGGTACTTGTGATGTCGCACGCTCAATAGAGTTATTTCTTTATATACGTTAGGAGTGCGAGGACAGAAATGCACAAATTTACATTGCCAAAAATATACATTCCACACCACGTCTGCCGTCGCATAACGCTGAAACATACAATGTAATTCAGCAGTTCTCGTTCAGAATGGCTGAGCATAATTTTTTTGCGCGATGCTAGGCACGGCTTAACAAAGGCGTTAGCGCCGTCATGGGCACTGGAGGGGGACGGCTACACGTGCATGCGTAATTACTGCATGAGGGGAATATTCTCAATTTGGGACCCCTTTAGCCACCTTCCATCCTGACTGGTTGGTTGTCTACCAGGGTGTCGAATATTGCTTGCTATTCACCTTTCATAAACGGCTTAGCCGTTTCTGGATTAGCCTTAACGCCTTTTCGTACGAATAAATTACAGGGAACGGCATAACTGGATGGGCTTGTAGAATTTTTTGTGCTGTGCCATCGATTGTTATCGCGCACAATCCGTTGTTTTCCACTGTACTTCGGATAGCAGTTATGAATTGCGTACGAAATTGCCGCAGCCTGCTCATTGTAGCCTTCTTATTATTAGAATTGTTTTCTGGATTCACAAAGAATTTTTCAACAGATTCACCATACCATGCTCCGCATTAAAATGTCGCTGCAACGTTGGCCTTCACATTTTCGCTAGGGATATGGTATTCCAATATACTCGTAAACTAAATGCCCTGCGTTGCCGTGTTTCCCATCTTTGGGCAGCAAGGCGGTTCGCACGACAACGTGCGTGTAGTGGCTCCACGCCTGCATGACTGCGCGAGCCATGCCTGTCCACCGAAGATTCCGTAGCTGTTGCTTGATCCGCTCGGAAGCGTGCGAGGCGCGGACAGCGTTTTACAAAATGACCGATGTGGACTTCCTACGAGGGCCTATGAGCAAACGACCGAACGGCACAATGCACGCTCAATAAGCCCACACGGGCTACTTGGGTAGGCAAAAACCCATGACCACCTGCAAGCGCACACCAATGGCTCGGTGACGCGGGAATGCAGATCGCTTAGTGTGACAGTCATCCGAACCATTTACATCTAACAACAGCAAGCGACGCACCAGTGTTCAACAGCCGAGTTATAGGGCGTCAGCATAGGAAGTGGCCTTCTCTTGTAAGTGACGCCAGCACCACGTGCGTTGCTGTAAGCTGCGTGCGGGTTGTTCAGAGGCATGCGGGGGAATGAAAGACAGCGGTTCCCTACCTTGTATGACGCGGCTTTGATACAGTTGCGTGTTGGGTTTGTCCACACGAACAAAAAAGCACATGCAAATCATTAGCCTCTCCAACTCGAGTACATGCAACAACTGAGAAAAGGAACCTCGAAAGCTTCCTACTGCAGTGCAGCACAGTCGCGCCTGTAGAAGAGAAGAATGTACACAGTGATGGAATGCAGATACATGGAGAAAGCACCGACACGCGGCCTAACGTTTAACTAATTATCCACGAATTGTTTACGAGCATAAGCAGGGTGTCCCAGCTACATTTCATCATCATCAGCAGCAGCATGGTTACGCCCACTGCAGGGCAAAGGCCTGTCCCATACTTCTCCAGCTACCCCGGTCATGTACTAATTTTGGCCATGTTGTCCCTGCAAACTTCTTAATCTCATCCTCCCACCTAGCTTTCTGCCGCCCTCTGCTGCGCTTCCCTTCCCTTGGAATCTAGTCCGTAACTCTTAATGGCCATCGGTTATCTTCCCTCCTCATTACGTGTCCTGCCCATGCCCATTTCTTTTTCTTGATTTCAAATAAGATATCATTAACTCGCGTTTGTTCCCTCACCCAATCTGCTCTTTTCTTATCCCTTAACGTTACATCTATCATTCTTTCCATAGCTCGTTGCGTCGTCCTCAATTTAAGTAGAACCCTTTCCGTAAGCCTGCAGGTTTCTGCCCCGTACGTGAGTACTGGTAAGACACAGCTGTTATAAACTTTTCTCTTGAGGGATAATGGCAACCTGCCGTTCATGATTTGAGAATGCCTGCCAAACGCACCCCGGCCCATTTTTATTCTTCTGATTATTTCAGTCTCATGATCTGGATCCGCAGTCACTACCTGTCCTAAGTAGATGTATTCCCTTACCACTTCTAGTGCCTCACTACCTATCGTAAACTGCTGTTCTCTTCCGAGACTGCTAAACGTTACTTTAGTTTTCCGCAGATTAATTTTTAGACCCACTCTTCTGCTTTGCCTCTCCAGGTCAGTGAGCATGCATTGCAATTGGTCCCCTGAGTTACTAAGCAAGGCAATATCATCAGCGAATCGCAAGTTACTAAGGTATTCTCCATTAACTTTTATCCCCAATTCTTTCCAATCCAGTTCTCTGAATACCTCCTGTAAAGACGCTGTGAATAGCATTGGAGATATCGTATCTCCCTGCCTGACGCCTTTCTTTATTGGGATTTTGTTGCTTGCTTTATGGAGGACTACGGTGGCTGTGGAGCCGCTATAGACATCTTTCACTATTTTTACATACGGCTCGTCTACACCGTGATTCCGCAATGCCTCCATGACTGTGAGGTTTCGACTGAATCAAACGCTTTCTCCTTAGCAATGAAAGCTATATATAAGGGTTGGTTATATTCTGCACATTTCTCTATCACTTGATTGATAGTGTGAATATGGTCTATTGTTGAGTAGCCTTTACGGAATCCTGCCTGGTCCTTTGGTTGACAGAAGTCTAAGGTGTTCCTGATTCTATTTGCAATTACCTTAGTAAATACTTTGTAGGCAACGGACAGTAAGCTGATCGGTCTATAATTTTTCAAGTCTTTTGCGTCCCCTTTCTTATGGATTAGGATTATGTTAGCGTTTTTCCTAGATTCCGGTACGCTCCAAGTCAAGAGGCATTGCGTATACAGGGTGGCCAGTCTCTCTAGAACAATCTGCCCACCATCCTTCAGCAAATCTGCTGTTACCTGATCCTCCCCAGCTGCCTCCCCCTTTGCATAGCTCCCAAAGCTTCCTTTACTTCTTGCGGCGTTACTAGTGGAATTTCAAATTCCTCTAGACTATGCTCTCTACAATTATCGTCGTGGGTACCACTGGTACTTTATATATCTCTATAGAACTCCTCAGCCACTTGAACTATCTCATCCATATTAGTAATGCTATTGCCGCTTTTGTCTCTTAACGCATACATCTGATGCTTGCCAATTCCTAGTTTCTTCTTCACTGCTTTTAGGCTTCGTCCATTCCTGAGACCATGTTCAATTCCATCCATATTATACTTCCTTATGTCAGCTGTCTTAGGCTTGTTGATTAACTTCGAAAGTTCTGCCAGTTCAATTCTAGCTGTAGGGTTAGAGGCTTTCATACATTGGCGTTTCTTGATCAGATCTTTCGTCTCCTGCGATAGCTTGCTGGTATCCTGTCTAACGGAGTTACCACCGACTTCTATTACACACTCCTTAACGATTCCCACAAGATTGTCGTTCATTGCTTTAACACTAAGGTCCTCTTCCTGAGTTAAAGCCATATACCTGTTCTGTAGCTTGATCTGGAAGTCCTCTATTTTCCCTCTTACCGCTAACTCATTGATCGGCTTCATATGTACCAGTTTCTTCCGTTCCCTCCTCCGGTTTAGGCTAATTCGAGATCTTACCATACTATGGTCACTGCAGCGCACCTTGTTGAGCACGTCGACATCTTGTATGATGCCAGGGTTAGCGCAGATTATGAAGTCTATTTGATTCCTAGTCTCGCCGTTCGGGCTCCTCCACGTCCACTTCCGGCTATCCCGCTTGCGGAAGAAGGTATTCATTATCCGCATTTTATTCTGTTCCGCAAGCTCTAATAATAACTCTCCCCTGCTACTCCTAGTGCCTATGCCATATTCCCCCACTGCCTTGTCTCCAGCCTGCGTCTTGCCTACCTTGGCCCATCAGTATAGTGTATTTTCCTTTGACTTTACCCATCGCCGATTCCACGTCTTCATAGAAGCTTTCGACTTCCTGGTAATCATGGCTGGATGTAGGGGCGTAGATTTGTACAACCTTCGTTTTGTACCCCTTATTAAGTTTCACAACAAGACCTGCCACCCTCTCATTAATGCTATAGAATTCCTGTATGTTACCAGTGTGAAGAAGACGCGCCTCACGGCACAGACACATCGCCAACGCGCGGCTCGGCCCCGCTCGCGCTCTTGATTACTGTCGCCTTTTTTGGACAGTGCTTCGGGCTGTCTCGCCGTTCCCGGTCGCCGCGCTTTTGCCTTAGGAGACGCCAATAAACCTCCACCTCAATTGGTGGAGGTGCTGGGACTCAAACCCCGTCGCTTGTAACCCTGGAGCTGCGATCAAGAACGCTATCGCCCGCCATGACCGACAGCTCATCCCAAACGGCGCCGACGCCACAGGCCGTTACTTGCACCGGCGTTGCACGACAACGCGACCCCAAGATCTTCAGCGGTGCAGACGACGACGACGTAGAAGACTGGTTGGCGTCATATGAACGGGTGAGCGCGCACAACAAGTGGGATGATCCAGCGAAGTTAACCCATGTCATCTTTTATCTGGCTGGTGTTGCCCAACTCTGGTTTCACAATCACGAAAGTGACTTACCCACATGGTCAATCTTCAAGACAACCTTTACAGAAGTGTTCGGCCGACCCGCTGTTCGCAAAGTGCGCGCTGAACAACGCTTGCGCGCCCGAGCACAGCAGACGGCAGAAACATTCACGAGCTACATTGAAGACGTCGTGGACCTGTGTAAACGAGTCAACGCGGCAATGCCCGAAGCTGAGCGAATTCACCATATACTGGAGGGCATCGATGACGGCGCTTTCCAGATGCTTCTAGCCAGGAATCCGCGCACTGTGTCCGAAGTCGTCAGCCTATGCCAAAGTTATGATGAGTTACGGAAGCAACGCGCTTCGACTCGGCGTGCTCTGGGCAGCGACGACTTGGTGGCAAGCCTTGACAGCATGTACGACTCATGCTCATTACTTCAACGGGTCAAGGACTTCGTGCGTGAGGAAGTTGCCCGCCAACTTTCTTTAGTCCCCTTCACTCAGGAGCCCACCTCCCGTCTTCCAAACACGCTCCGCACTCTCATCTCCGAAGAGGTCGCTCAAGTTGTCCCTTTCGTACACCATCAGCCGCCTGCAGCCACGAATCTCAACTCTGCTCTGGCAGTGCAGCCTGTCGCGACTCCTCCCACCTATGCGCAGCCAGTCCTGCCTGTGGCTGCGCCTCTTACGTACGCGCAGGCAGTACGCAGGCCTCCGCCTGCGTCTTTCGCGACCCATTCCCAACCGGTGCCACCGGAAGCCCATGCTGCATCTTGGACCGCACCGAGAGCTAATCCTTGGAGGACGCCTGATAGTCGTCCCATCTGGTATTTTTGCTGCACTCCTAGACACGTCGCCCGATATTGCCGACGTCGGCCTAAAGCGTTCGGCGACGCCTCTCGGCCCTTCCAGTACGGCAGCCAGCCCTTTCGCCAATACGCCACTCCTTCCTACCAACCGTATGCTCGTGCTGACCTTCCAGAATTTCCAGAAGAGGTTTATTGGCGGCTCCTAAGGCAAAAGCGCGGCGACCGGGAACGGCGAGACAGCCCGAAGCACTGTCCAAAAAAGGCGACAGTAATCAACAGCGCGAGCGGGGCCGAGCCGCGCGTTGGCGATGTGTCTGTGCCGTGAGGCGCGTCTTCTTCTTCACACCAGCTATATTCTTATTAATCAGGAATGCGGCTCCTTGTTCTCGTCTCTCCGCTAAGCACCGGTAGCACAGGACGTGCCCACTTTTCAGCACTATATATGGTTCTTTTGGCCTCCCGACTTCACTGAGCCCTGTTATATCCTATTTACTGCCCTCTAATTCCTCCAATAGCACTGCTAGACCTGACTCACTAGATAACGTTCTAGCGTTAAACGTTGCCAGGTTCATATTCCAATTGCAGCCTGTCCGGATCCAGGGATTCTTAGCACCCTCTGTTGCGTCGCAGGTCTGACCGCCGCCGTGATCAGATCCTTCGCAGCTGCTGGGGACTGAGGGCCGGGGTTTCATTGTTGTGTTCATATTGGAGGTTGTGGCCAAGTACGGCACCAGGGTGGCCAATCCTGCTCTGGTGAGGAAGTGCGTTACCGGTTCTGGTCACCGGGATCCAGCCACACTCCAGGCTTGTTTATCCAATTTTATCAACACGCGGTTTTTTTAATCCGGTGGAAAATTGCGCGGCACCGGGATTCGAACCAGGGACCTCTTGCACGCGAGGCGGGTGTTCTACCTCTACGCCACCGCTGCACAACTCCAGCTACATTTACGTAAGATAAATATGTATGCTTCTAGTGATCTAGTGAGGCGAGTCTAGCAGTGCTATTGGAGGAATTAGAGGGCAGTAAATGGGATATAATAGGGCTCAGTGAAGTTAGGAGGCCAAAAGAAGCATATACAGTGCTAAATAGCGGGCACGTCCTGTGCTACCGGGGCTTAGCGGATAGAAGATAACTAGGAGTCGGATTCCTGGTTAATAAGAATATAGCTGGTAACATACAGGAATTCTATAGCATTAACGAGAGGTTGGCAGGTCTTGTTGTGAAACTTAATAAGAGGTACAAAATGAAGATTGTACAGGTCTACGCCCCTACATCCAGTCATGATGACCAGGAAGTCGAAAGCTTCTATGAAGACGTGGAATCGGCGGTGGGTAGAGTGAAAACTAAATACACTATACTAATGGGCGATTTTAATGCCAAGGTAGGCAAGAACCAGGCTGGAGACAAGGCAGTAGGGGAATATGGCATAGGCACTAGGAATAGCAGGGGAGAGTTATTAGTAGAGTTTGCGGAACAGAATAATATGAGGATAATGAATACCTTCTTCCGCAAGCGGGATAGCCGAAAGTGGACGTGGAGGAGCCCGAACGGCGAGACTAGAAATGAAATAGACTTCATACTCTGCGCTAACCCTGGCATCATACAAGATGTGGACGTGCTCGGCAAGGTGCGCTGCAGTGACCACAGGATGGTAAGAACTCGAATTAGCCTAGACCTGAGGAGGGAACGGAAGAAACTGGTACATAAGAAGCCGATCAATGAGTTAGCGGTAAGAGGGAAAATATAGGAATTCCAGATCAAGCTACAGAACAGGTATTCAGCTTTAACTCAGGAAGAGGACCTTAGTGTTGAAGCAATGAACGACAATCTTGCGGGCATCATTAAGGAGTGTGCAACGGAAGTCGGTGGTAACTCCGCTAGGCAGGATACCAGCAAACTATCGCAGGAGACGAAAAATCTGATCAAGAAACGCCAATGTATATAAGCATCTAACCCTACAGCTAGAATAGAACTGGCAGAACTTTCGAAGTTAATCAACAAGCGTAAGACAGCTGACATAAAGAAGTATAATATGGATAGAATTGAACATGTTCTCAGGAGCGGAGGAAGCCTAAAAACAGTGAAGAAGAAACTAGGAATTGGCAAGAGTCAGATGTGTGCGTTAAGAGACAAAGCCGGCAATATCATTACTAATATGGATGAGATAGTTCTAGTGGCTGAGGAGTTCTATAGAGATTTATACAGTACCAGTGGCACCCACGACGACAATGGAAGAGAAAATAGTCTAGTGGAATTCGAAATCCCGAAGGTAACGCCGGAAGAAGTAAAGAAAGCCTTAGGAGATATGCAAAGGGGGAAGGCAGCTGGGGAGGATCAGGTAACAGCAGATTTGTTGAAGGATGGTGGACAGATTGTTCTAGAGAAACTGGCCACCCTGTATACGCAATGCCTCATGACCTCGAGCGTACCGGGATCTTGGAAGAACGCTAACATAATCCTAATCCATAAGAAAGGGGACGCAAAAGACTTGAAAAATTATAGACCGATCAGCTTACTGTCCGTTGCCTACAAAGTATTTACTAAGGTAATTGCAAATAGAATCAGGAACACCTTAGACTTCTGTCAACCAAAGGACCAGGCAGGATTCCGTAAAGGCTACTCAACAATAGACCATATTCACACTATCAATCAAGTGATAGAGAAATGTGCAGAATATAACCAACCCTTATATATAGCTTTCATTGCTAAGGAGAAAGCGTTTGATTCAGTCGAAACCTCAGCAGTCATGGAGGCATTACGGAATGAGGGTGTAGATGAGCCATATATAAAAATACTGGAAGATATCTATAGCGGCTCCACAGCCACCGTAGTCCTCCATAAAGCAAGCAACAAAATCCCAATAAAGAAAGGCGTCAGGCAGGGAGATACGATATCTCCAATGCTATTCACAGCGTGTTTACAGGAGGTATTCAGAGAACTGGATTGGAAAGAATTGGGGATAAAAGTTAATGGAGAATACCTTAGTAACTTGCGATTCGCTGATGATATTGCCTTGCTTAGTAACTCAGGGGACCAATTGCAATGCATGCTCACTGACCTGGAGAGGCAAAGCAGAAGAGTGGGTCTAAAAATTAATATGCAGAAAACTAAAGTAATGCTTAACAGTCTCGGGAGAGAACAGCAATTTACAATAGGCAGCGAGGCACTGGAAGTCGTAAGGGAATACATCTACTTAGGGCAGGTAGTGACGGCGGATCCGGATCATGAGACGGAAATAATCAGAAGAATAAGAATGGGCTGGAGTGCGTTTGGCAGGCAGTCCCAAATCATGAACAGCAGGTTGCCGTTATCCCTCAAGAGAAAAGTATATAATAGCTGTGTCTTACCAGTACTCACCTACGGGGCAGAAACCTGGAGGCTTACGAAAAGGGTTCTACTCAAATTGAGGACGACACAACGAGCTATGGAAAGAAGAATGATAGGTGTAACGTTAAGGGATAAGAAAAGAGCAGATTGGGTGAGAGAACAAACGCGAGTTAATGACATCTTAGTTGAAATCAAGAAAAAGAAATGGGCATGGCCAGGACATGTAATGAGGAGGGAAGATAACCGATGGTCATTAAGAGTTACGGACTGGATCCCAAGGGAAGGGAAGCGTAGCAGGGGGCGGCAGAAAGTTAGGTGGGCGGATGAGATTAAGAAGTTTGCAGGGACGGCATGGCCACAATTACTAGGTGACCGGGGTTGTTGGAGAAGTATGGGAGAGGCCTTTGCCCTGCAGTGGGCGTAACCAGGCAGATGATGATGATGATGATGATGATGATGATGATGATGATGATGATGATGATGAAATATGTATGTTGGTGTACATGTTGGTTCATAGTTTTTAAGGGATGATAAAACGCTCCTTCCTCTTTTGTGATTTCTTCACCTCAGTTCGGGAGCTGCTCTAGCATAATGATCTGCAGGTGCGGTATAGGAGGACGCGGCAAATTGTGTTCATGGTCACTCAGGAAGTTAAGGGGCTATTTCATTCTGTTTATTGGATAAGTGTGAATTTAGCTTCGCTGTTTATAAATTTAGATAAATTCCACAGAGATGTGAAAATTAATAGGAAATCCCTAATTCCGCACTATTTAGGCTTTCGTATACGGTGTAATTATTTTTCCATTATCAGAAATAAATCGATTACACATTAAAAACTGCCGAGTCACTACGCTCTTATGCGCCACTGCAGCAATAGTTGTATGGACGCCATGCGTAAATCCAGCACGCTGTCGCTCAGAAAGTGTCAGGACACTGACACAAGCTGTTCCTTGTAGCTTTCAATGCCAAAACAGGAGTAGCTGGTAAAGTAAGAATAACCAGAATAAAACACCTGAAGTTGTCCCTGCCCTTTGACTTTCTCGGTACCAGTGTTATACATTAATGGCGTCGTCCATTCGCACATGGCATTACGATTGACACGATTGAGTACGGAGCTACACAAACTTTTTCTTAGTTGGTGAACTTCCTTCATGACTGCGGGAAAAATGTTTGCGCATCCGCTTGGATGCGAAGTAATCCGGACTGGAACGTTGCCAGGCACACTTCCTAATTTTATTTTTCGGAAATGTTTCTTTAGTTTTCTATATCTGTAAGACTTCCGAAGTTAATTAATCTTGACTAGTTATGCAACTACGAAGATGGCAAAAAAGTTCTATTTGTTCCATAATATTGCCATTGACATGATTTTATTACTGTTATCTGTAAGTGCACCCGTTTATCTTTAAGCCTTGGCTAGCTTTATGAAGGCGATCTGTAAGGTTCCTTTATTTTTACATTTTTCTGTGCTACTTATCCTCCCTCCTATTGTCAATCAGACTGTTACAGCCCATTGAGCAAAGATTATTTCTCAGTTCCTCCTCTACACCATGTTTATAATAAAAAACTAGTTAGTACTCCTACTGCTACTGCTACTTCAAGGTGGTCCTATCCACGTCACCCTATGCTTCTGCGCATTCGACATTCGAGAAGCCTGATCCTCAGGCTCCTCCTTTCGAAGCACAAATGTTTTGTGCTTCACATTTTGTTTCCGAAAGCCATTTTGTTTCCGAAAGCCGAAGTATGTCGCCGACAGGCGACATACTTCGGCTTTCGACAATGTAATGGCTAAATCGCGAGCCTGTGTTTCTTGATACTGTCTGACCCATGTGTCCGACTTCCGTGATCTGAATATCTTAATGCACCACACTTTAGGCCAACAAGGCTCGATCGTAGACATACAACCAAAAGCCTTGATGATGCAAATAATCTAGTTAAGCTAATCACATTGCCGCATCCGCAGTGCGACCAGGATGACGACGATAAGAAGATATCTCGGCATTTAAACGAAACACAGCGAACAAGAAGTTACTAGCACGCGATATTATACCGTCTATTCATTTTACTATACCTGCTGACTAATGCGTTCGTCCCTCGGTTTCGACGTCGTCACACTGGTGGAGGTGCAGAGTAAAGCAACCTGATGGTAGGGACTCCTACTATGACCCACACACGCATCCCAAAAAATCAAGCTCTCGTCACCACTCCTGAGCACCGATTCAGCCACCGCATGCTTGGTCTGAGCCCCGAATTCACCGCCATTTTAGTTCCGACCAGCATGGAAATCTCTATATCAGCGAATTGCCTTCCTTCACAGATGGCAAATCTTTCCCAGGGACTTTTTAGCATCTGCATGTTCTGGACATCGTCCGTGGCGTCGCGTTTGAAAACTTTGAGGACTGGCTTGAACGGCATGAACGCGTTGCGAATGTCAACGAGTGGAGTGCCAAACAAAAAAAATTGTGTACATTAATTTCCAATAGAAGACAGCGCTAGCACGTAGTTCCTGAACAGAGGATCGTGCTGCCAAACCTGGAGCGACTTTCGATACCAGCTAATAGATAAACTCTCCAGTTCTGACTAGTCCGTTTACGCCCAAGAGCTTATCGAAGTGCGCTTTCAAAGAAAGCGAAAGCGACGCCGTGTAAGCCGAGGATATAGCCCGCTTATTTCACAGAGCTGACCCCGATATGCGCGAGACCGAGAAAGTGCGCCATCTCATGCGGGGAATTACAGGGCAATTGTTTGCTGACTTGGTACAAAGCCCACCAACCACGATAGACGAATTCATCAAGGAGGCAACTGTAATCGAGCGAGCCATTCAGCAACAGTGCCGTCTCTTTCAGCGCCTGTCCAATAACACACTTATGAGCGCCACCGTTTCTATCCCTGTATTAGCGAAAGCTCATTCGCATAATATTGTGTGTGGAGTTGCAAACCGTGGTCTCCATCCAAAGAGTCAGCAGTCGCTTCTGTCACGGAAATCTTATGCCAGGAGCTGTGGCAAGCCTTTTGATCTCCCACGCCGCGTCCAGAAACACGCCCGTTGAGGTTTTCCGATGTAGTTAGTAGGCCTCCACCTCCACCTTCGACAACATGGTTCCATCCGTGAGCTGTTATCTCCTCCTCGTGTTAGGGGAAGCCTGGGAGACGACCACCAGCTCTCCGAACTAACTTGGGGCACACTCTCTACCGTCGACAAGTCTGCTTGTACAACGGTGAACTGGGTCACATTGCCCGTAACTTCTGTAACACAGAAGTTGCGTTCGGAGGCTTTGCGCGGCGAGATTTCCCGTGCTATGAATACAGTCGTGCTTATTAATAACGTCGGTCAACCAAGCCGCTTAGTCAAATCGTCGCTGGCGCTGTTGGTCACATCTATGTTACTCTTTCCCCAGCCACCAAAGTTTCGTCAAGGCCCATTCCCCTAGTCCTTGCGGGGAAAACTAACGGCCGCGGTCTTCAAGGGGAATTTTATTCGGATATTTCAAGGGAACGTGTTTCTTACTGGGAATCACTATCAAGCAAACATCAGGAGAAAGATGCAGCTTACCAGTACTCGGGTCGACGGCGTTTCAACGGGGCGCCTGATGGCGCAACAGGCCTGACTGCTTCAGGATGACGGCGAAGCCCATCAGGTAGTCGCCTCGAGCCAATGTTGCTGTAAGGTGTTCAATTTGGTGGTCAGTGGTTTCTTATGTGACTCTCAAAGGGTTGTTATGACGGAAAAATATGCCAAATTAAAGCACCCCCAAAGGACCAGGCTTGTTTCATTTCTAAAAACCTTACCTTTAGGACCATAAAAATACTCTACATTACAGCGAACTAAAGCCACAGCTGCAGCAATTGACGCAGTAATCTGGTTGAGCAAAAGAATTTCTCGCATGGAAGTTTATTTCATGCAGCTTACGTTTTGACAGTCGCCTCTATCATCATGATTACTTGCAGCAAAGGTCGCCCAGGAAATAAAAGCTTATTTCTTCTTGTAAACGGTTCCCTTGATGTGCGTGAGTGTAGTTTATGCAGACTGTTTCTGAAGGTTGAACGCACGCAACTTCGCGTGCATTAAATACGGTCGGAATGAAGGATCGGTTAAAGCTCTAAATGCACATACGACGGGCATGTCTGTTTACCTGCTAAGGGTCGAAGGCCACTAAAGTGCTCTTTCCTATGTCGGTAAATAGACTCCGAAGCGAGCGTCAATGACTGCGCCCTACTTTTTCAACGCATCGAGGGAAAAGAAACACCAGTGAATGGAGTCTGGGTGCATTGGCAACAAATAGGACACATTTCACGGCTAGCCGCATCCTTCCCTTCACTGGAACTCATTGAAGGGGAAATACTTTGGAAGAATTAAACTAAGTCATTAACACTACCGTTAGAGAAACTTTGGCGATATAGACAAAAGCTCTTGAGAAGTCCATGAAGCTTGCATCACGCGAGGCACGTTTGAGCCAAGATTTCGTAGCGGTATTTTTTCGTCATGTACTCGGTATGCACGCGTTGTCGGCCACACTCGTGGTCGCTTTAGGAGAGCGCATAATGCAAAAAGTGTGAAAATCGAAATTGTGAGGCGCCTTGCTGTTACAATAGCAGAACGCAGCAATAGCTGAAAACCGGATACGCCGTCAGAAATTTATCGAGATGCAATGAATTTTGACATTGGTTAGTTGAAGATATAACGCTTGTAACATTTTGTCCGTATTCCGATAGGCAGCAGGCCATAGTTTAAAGGGAGTAGCGTTAATATATATGTTTCCATACTGTTGCTAATGCGAGCCATTGCAGGTGGGGATATACGAATGAGCTTGAACTATATGCGGCGGTAGTGTCTACGGCATCTGCTAGGGAGGTGGTCTAGCCAGTATGGAAATGGTAGCAGTACGCATTTTTCCCTAAACTTTGTTCTTGCTTTACAGGACTTATTGATGGTGTTAAATATTTTGGTTTGAACAAAATATGGCATTATACATGCAGCGCGCACTGGTTATGCTCGTCTTGCATGTGCAAAGGGAGTTGTTGCTTCTGTCCATTCAGAAAACGTATGGTTTGCCATTTGGAAAGATAAATCATAATAAAAAGTCCCAGAAGATGTACCAAGCAACGATCATGATTACCACATATGTATGTGCTACATTCGTCCTTCTCATGGTAACCGAAGAATACTAGTATCAGATGTCAATCTAAGCAATTTTAGTAGAAAACTTTACATGGTTGGCGCCACATCGCTTTTTTTCCTCTTCACGATTGCTCAGTAGCGGCTGCAGAGCAAGCACTGCCTGGCTGTGTTGCGGCATCCAGACCAAATGGTGCGACCAACATTCAGCCAGAGCATGTGCAACAAACTGCATCGCATGGTGGCAGGCTCGGACGCATTGAAATATATAAATTATGAAATACCTCAATTATAAAGAGGTAGATCAACTATTATGTCATACACGTGCAATAAGTTTATCTTGTTCTGAAAGCCTAGTCATTTGTTCAGGAAAAAAATTGATCATTTCAGTCTACGTGTATGGCCAACTGTAGTAGGTAACCAACAGTGCACTTATGGGGCATTGCATCTAGGCAACTAATGTGTCCACCGGTACTGACGTGACAAAATACAAGTTTAGCAGGCTTAAGTTTTTCTTTTAGCTGAAGCGGTCTGCTCTGCTCAGTCGGGTTTATCCTTGTAATTTGCTCACACCGCTCAGCGGGAACGTTAGCGGACAGGCTAATGAGCCTACGTACGACGCTCACATATGCAGCAGAACGTACAACCAGTATCCTTGGTAGAACTCTACGAACGTTCTGCTACGAATCCGATTGAGCGGAGCGTGACGTAGCGTGTCGTTGACTTGTTTGCCAGTACCCAGCGACCTGGTAGCTCAGACGTCAGGATAGCCGAGGATGGCGTTAACTAGGTCCTTCCAGAGGCTCCTAGGAGCCTCTGCGAGTGGCTGCGCGTACGCACTAGCTCGACAGCTGCCCAGATGCACAGAAAGGGCCAAGCCACGTCATTTTCCTGCAAGAAGTGCGCAGACTCCGAGACTCTGGAGCATCTCATCTGTGCCTGCTAATCGTTGGCGTAAGAATGTTCAATAGACACCAATACCTACCGACGCCAGGGCCTTCCGACAGGGAAATAGACTGACGTGCTATTCCCTATTGCGCCTCCAGCTCTCCGCGCTGGCAAGCCTGCTGGAGTTCCGAGATGCAACTGGGGGATCGCCACATTGTGAGCGCCCGCTTGGTATCTGGTGTCTTTGCTGAGGACTCCCACCTGGCCACATCTGCACATGATGGAGTCTACATCATCATCATAATCATCATCATCATCATCATCATCATCATCATCATCATCATCATCGTCGTCGTCGTCGTCATCAGCCTGGTTACGCCCACAGCAGGGCAAAGGCCTCTCCCATACTTCACCAACTACCCCGGTCATGTACTGATTGTGGCCATGTTGTCCCTTGCAAACTTCTTAATCTCATCCGCCCACCTAACTTTCTGCCGCCCCCTTCTACGCTTGCCTTCCATTGGAATCCAGTCCTTGACCCTTAATGATCATCGCTCATCTTCCTCCTCTCATTACATGTCCTGCCCATGCCCATTTCTTTTTCTTGATTTCAACTAAGATGTCATTAACTCGCGTTTGTTCCCTCATCCATTCTGCTCTTTTCTTATCCCTTAACATTACACCAATCATTCTTCTTTACGTAGCTCGTTGCATCGTCCTCTGTTAGGAATCTACTACCCCTCATACTAACTCTTCCTCTATCCACTTTCACTACCCACTCCCTCTTCCCTGACGACGCTGCACCATGGTGCCTCAAAGGTTGCAGAATTATGCGTCCATTTCCTACTATATAACTATCACCATCAACACATAGCGCGTCGTTAACACCTCTTGTAGACTCACTTAAGCAACAAATTCATGCAGCCACCTCTGTGCATAACATGTCAGCGGTTCCCTGAGCAACGCTCTGTTAAAACACTCTATTACAACACTTTCCTTTCACGGTCCCGCGCATGGGTCCCTTGAGCACGCTGAACTCTTGAGATTACACATTTATTTTTCTGCTGTGACTGACGACTTAGCTGTCGGATTCTGTAATGAAGGCGTTGTGGGTTCTTTTTTTTTCTTTTCGGGAACTGCCCATAATAACTGTTTGCAAAACGGGATCACGGCAAATATGTTTGTCATAGGTATCCTGTTTGGAGCTCCTTGGACGGGAGAGTACACGGTGTGATCTTGTTAGCGGAAACATTCTGAACTGAAGCTATCCTAACTTCTCTCTACACTGTAAAGCAAATTTGAATGCTATCAACTACGCTGGTGTACAATGACGTCACCACGCCGCGCTCCCACAATCTGCGGGAAGCTGTGCCACAGCATAAAATTACGATGCTCTATCTATTACGCCACGGACGCATGCCTAAAATGCGGAATGAACAATCCTACGTGTTTTCCACGCACTAATTTGCGTTTTGAGACGCCCGGGGCGTTGGGCGCGTCGTAGAGCAGCAATCATAATAGCCGAGTGCACGAAAGCTCTAGCGGAAAACGAGTTACGGGACGCATTCATCACCGAAATTCAGTCCGCGTCCCTCACAGTAACTCTGGCATTGTGGCATGTTGCTACAAGGCCAAGCACGTCGCATGCTGCGGTTGAGTGCTGTTTCAATGCTGTATAAATCCCCCACTTTATCTGCATGATCCACCATGCTGGCTGAAGGACGCGTTCGTCATTGAAATTTGCAGCACGTCTTTCGTCGTAATGTGCCATATCGCCATGCTGGCTGAAACTTTCGACAATTCCAGATTGCATGGCAGGTGGATAACTTGCAGATTCCACAATATGAATGTGCTTTCTTCGCCCTTTCTTCCTTCAGGGTGACTAAGGTTGGATGATATCAGCACGTCAGCTAATTAACCAAAATCATTATTATGTACTTCAACAGGTACGTTGGAAATGTATTGATACAGGATCGCGCCAGGGGAAATGGAAGCGAGTATATTAGTTTTAGAAGAGCTGCTGGTTGCTGTTTACCCCGAGAACCGCCCAACATCATATCTTACGTTGAAGGTTGAAAACGTTAAGTACGACATCAAAACAAATAATACTTCATAGATGTGTGCGAATATTGGAAACTATGCATCAACCACAGTGAAGCCGTACAGGTGATCTCTGTTACCACTCGGAAGTATGCTGCGTTTAATAGCTAATAGGTCCGTTTAAATCTATATATGGAGTTTATATGACATTTTTCTTTTTCTATTGCGCCCTTTTCTAGTGCGTGCATCAACTCATAATGGCTCAACCCAAGTTGGACGAAGATTCGTTAAAAAAGAAATTTAAACCACCAATGCCCTGAGGAGGACAAAATTTTCTTCTCAACTGCCGAGGTTTCCGAGAAAACCGCAAGGAGTCTTTATTTTCTTACTGTGGTATGGGTGGATGACAATTTTCCTTCCATGAATCGTCGTTCACCTTGCGGACTTCCGCGGAGTAGAAGTGCCACGTGGGCAGCATATGCCACAAGTCTAACGCTGTGGTTGATAGTATATCTCTGTTTCTGTATATATAAAATTTGACTCACAGTACTTGTCGCCGATGGAACGCTGATGGACCAGCACCTCTCCCTGTCACAGATGAAGTGCTGCAGGACCTGCCTTGCCTGGTTGAGGGAGAAAGCGCGAGACAGCCGACTGCAGTACCGAAACGGGGCAGCCTTGAGCGAAGTCCCGGGGTCATCCTGCGGTAGCTTGCCACCAGGAACCACGAAAGCCAGCACACCACCGTTGAGGCTGTCTGCTGGGTAGATGGTCCCGACCTGAGATGGCAGCGACGTTGCCTCCACAGTAGTCTCGGTGTGCCTTCCGAACGACTGCGCGTGGAAGCGTGATTCTAGCTCATGCGTTTCTCGAGCGTCTAGTGTTCGAGCATGTTCGCGTGGCAACGCACTCGAACGCGCCCAGCTCCTGCTTCCTCTTTTTCGCTCCATCTCTCAATTGCGCGTGCAGCGTTTTTGGCCAAAGATGAATACCTACAAAATCTTGACAACGAAGAGCCTTCTGGGCGTTGAACTTTTTGTGCTACACAGCATACTGTGCCCTGAAGATGTTGGTATTGGACTGGCGTTCCGTCAAAGAAAAGGGAGAAAGGTGGAGGATCACATTTTCAGTAATTCGCTGTTGCAGTATTATATGAAACTGGCTTGCATGCTTTAAGTGCATTGTCACATTAGGCCGTGTAACATTCAAAAAATAGTAAGAGTTAAGGTGTAGTTCATTAGACGAACAAAAAACGTTAAAGATACAAAATGTTTTACTGTGCCGCGTTAGGTGATATAGCTGCGTGCAATATTCACCTTGTGACACGGCGTCACGTCCAACAAGATAGTTGAAGAGCTGGCATTGCCTTCCCAGCAGCTTAAGTGATCTGTTTCTCGTTAGCAACTATCGGTCCGTTTAAATCTATATATGGCGTTATATGGCATTTTTCCTTTTCTATTGCGTCCTTATTTTCTCACTTGCTGTTTCGAACACGTAGAAACAATAAGAACATGACCCGAACGATCGAATACACAGTTGTGTTCAGGCTATACTTGCTTCTTGATCGCGGATGCGAAGCTGCACTGCATAGCTTTAGCATGGCGCACATGAAAAAAAAAACAATCACACGATCAAAATGATTTGTAAACAACAAGTTTAGTTTTAGAAGACAAGTGCAGAAACAAAGAACAAGAAGAAACTAATTATTTGTATTGCCCTAGATATGACTCAGAGCGCCTGTTAGTCATGCCGCTTCGAAGAACGAGAGCCTTTTCGACCAAGTGCTGCAGAAATTCTTCCGCTACGTCACGCAGGCGGCCGACAAGGCGTAACGAAGCCAGCTCAAGCCAAGTCTGGGCGTCATCCTGGTGCAGCTTGCGAGCGAGAATCGCGAACACCAGCGCCGTACCGCGGATTTAGCACGCTGAGAAGGTCGTCAGAGCCTGCCTCGCCTATACCTCGGAGAAGCCACACTGTCGCGGCCGTCTTCTCGGTGCACCGACTAGAGCGAGAAAGCGGCGTTCCATCGACTGCGCGTGGGAGTGCGTGGTCGCAGATCATGTCATCCTACCGGGATGTAATTCTACCTCTCAGCCCCTTGTAAATGAATGCTCGCGCCTTTGGGCTAACTCTAATTGCTGTCGCTCTTGGACGATTCCGCTAACTTTTGCTGCGTGTTAACTAAGGTGGACGGCGTCGGCCGTGCGCGCAGGAACCTCGAAGGAAGGAACTTCACGCGTTGGGATACGTTTCGAGACTGGTTTATTTATAAAAGATAGATCGAAGAAAGGAGAAGGGAAAGGGAGAAGTTACACAAAGTCCACGTTCTCTTTTGGCCGCACCAAGGCCTTCGTCCTTGTCGGGGGCGCCCGCGCCTCGCACTGAGTAGGCGGTTCGCCGAAAAGCCGGCGGTACGGATCATGTTGTTTGTAGATGCGCCGGCCGGCACGTGCTGCAGTGGGGCGCCTCTCGTCCGTTCGCAGGCTCCCTCTTTCTCTTGTGCCGTCGGTCCCCCATCCACGGGTGGACAATGTATGGTGCTCGTTTGCGACTTTCAACACCCCTTTACCGATGGTGGAGAACTGGGGAATAAATATGCAGAGCTTCACCGCACCAGCAGCTGCCGTAATAGGCTAATGCCAGCTAAGCGTCTGATAATATTGCTGATTTCCTTAAATTTAACATACCCACAATGGGGTTCGGCCCAGCAGAGGGTGATGCATTTAAAGTAAACAATATATTGGGAAGCTCGAGGCGCCATCTGCGTTAGCAAATATATGTACAAAAGGAATCGCGCAGCATTGAATAAACAGGAATGCAGTAAACTTCGGAATATTGCACGACAAATTTTAAGGATGGGTAAGGATGATATTACGAAGGAACTGACTATAATGAGCTGGCCCTTCACTATAGTCGTAACACTATAGTGGCGAGTAACCGCAGCCGACGCGGGACCTGTGTAAGGCTAAACGTGTTCATCCGATTTTATGGCGCCGCTGAAAAGCGTAGGCCCACGAGTGCGGAGCCCATGATTGAAATCTCTTCGTGACGAGCTTTTATAGGGTTGCTCCATTACATCTTTTTCTTTTAGTACGATTCTGCTATACGTTTTCCTTTGTACTTTGCTTCACCAGCACGCCTGACTCAAAGTACTCCTTCCAAATGGAGCGGAGCGACCCGTTGCCTACGTCATAAAAAGGGGGTGGGGGTGTTAGCGAGAGCAGCATTCCTGGCTAAGTTGGTAAACCTGTACTCAAGTATTAGTGGGCTAGAAAGACAGGTACGTAAGGGAAGAAGACACACCAAGGGCAATCTTTTAACTAAATTTATTGTTCCACTGAATCGCTTTCACCGATTCAGTCGCACTATATTGTAGTGGTACAATACATTGTGCCCCTACATTGATTTATTGAGCGGTACAATAAATTTAGTTGAAAGTTTGCACTTGTGTGTCTTTTTCTTACATCCATGTCTTGTTTATTGCGCAATACTACTTTAGTGAGGAGGTGTTAGGTTTAGATGCCACTTTAGCTGCCGCAGACCTAGGATAATGCCGCGCTTTTACGCCGTTGCTGCAGGCCCATGTAATGCTAAGAGAGCACTACAAGAAATGAGCTAATGTCACCGTCTCAAAACAGAAGTGAGAGATCACTTCTATGGAAGAAAAATTTTAATGTGCGATGCGACATTGCAATCTCGTAAATGAAACGTCATATTGACGTGATTGACATCGTTGAGAATTCCGGGTAAATTGAAGATGCAGGAAGTCCGAATTTAATAAGACGGCTTGTTTTTTAGACGTTTCATTATTGTAGAATTTTCTTCATCTTGATCGAGCGATGTACGCCGTAACCGGCGAAACGGAAACTACACGGCCTTTCAAGGGAAGCTACGGGAAAGAGTCTACTATTTTATTGAAGTACAAACCACAGTGACCCAGCCTGTTCTCCCAGTAAGTTCTGCACAAAGACTGCGAATCCCAGAACGTTGGATACCGACACGTTTTATGGCAACTTGCGGAGGGCAGGGATGATGGCCAATAATTCTTTAAAAGTGGGTCTTAAGATCAGGCAATTCCAAAGAGCTGCCATCGTCCTATACCGGCGTTATGGAAGCACCAGTTATCTTTCGTTGTGCCTACACCTTACTTTACCATTCTTCGCTAAGCATGCATCATACATCGCCTTTGTCCTTATGACATCGCTGCACACAGGTCCATCCCCATCCACTGATTTAAACTTTATATATCGGCACAGCTTGTGGGCGGTGCAACGCAGAGCGAGATATTAAAACTCTGACCCCCCATGCGTAAGCACATATGGACGAGAAATGTCTCGTTGAATAGGACATGAAGGACAACCAAACCCATCGCACTTTCTCGTATAGCTTTTATTAACAGGTTGACTAGGGCTTCGTTTAAAAATTTTCCAACAAGTGACGCTGAATGCTGCATTACCTTTTCTGTTCGACAACCCATGACCAACAGGCGAAATCTGCTTCCATACGAAGATGTCCCGGTAATACCACAAACCACTACAGCCTGGTTTCCTGATATCCGCGCCCTTCTGGGCAAAAAGAAAAATCGCATTTCCCTATCACACAAGTTTTGCACCGACTGTAAAATGCGGTGCCCGCAAGTCCTTGTGTGCACAACAACAGTCTCGCACAGAAAGGTCCCAGTTCTTGTCCACAAGTACGTCTGAAAAGTCGTGTACGCAAATATGCGCATGAATTCAACTCGGAGGAGGCCGGATCATTTCATTGACATATAATGAACCTACACGAAGGCTCTCTGTAAGGGACCGTCTAACGTTTGTTAATATTTGTTTCTAAAGTCGCTATCTCAAAATGTCAGTTGTCCCCGGCAACCAAACCTTCCAGATCTCTTTGCAATTATAACCCAGAATTGTAAGTTATAATAAATAACAATGTTAACACTTAGATTCAACTGTACATATAGCATAAGTATACATTAGAAATTACGGTACAATTTAGAGTAGATGTGAACGATCGTTTTAAGGGGGAGAACGCAACACAATAGCTTCGTACGAATCGGCTGCGGTTCGCAATGTGCGCGCTTATAAGAGATTGATCTACAGCAACATCATTTTGAGGCGTTTGGCTTTTGTTAATGGTTGTTTGGAAGGTCTCTAGCAGAAAGCAAATATTGGCAAACCTTCCGAAACTCTCCGAAACGAATAAATTATAAGGAAGAAATTCAAATGATAAATATTAATGAAAATAACGCATAAATCCATAGATGCGTAGCTGACAAAGTGAATATGTGCACCTAAATAGGCTAGATTACGGAGTAGGTGTGAACAATAGCTGCAACTGATAAATCAAAAGCAGTGTCTGGCTTTTGTTGATGGTTGTTTGGAAGGTCGCGAGGTGAAATAACATGACAGCAAACGTTTCTGGACTTTTAGGCAAGCCTACCGGAACTCTTTCGCAAACCTTCCAGAACTCTTTCAAACGAATCAATTATGACGCAGAAATTCAAAACGATAAATAATAACAGAAATAGTTACGCATAAATTGAGAGATACATAGCGTACAAAATTAATATGTACGCTTAAACTGTCTAGATCCCGAAATAGGCGCGAACAGAAGTCGCTACTGATAAATCTCTAGCTATATCTGGTCTTTGTTGATGGTTCTTTGGAACGTCGCTACATGAAAAACCATGTCGGCAAACCTTCCTGAACTATTAGAAAAGTCTACCGGAACTCTTCATAACGAATCAATTACAACACAGAAATTAAAACAAGCAATATCAACGAAAAAATTTACGCACAAATCAAGAAATAAGCACCCGACGAAATGAATATGCGTGCATAAGTATACTACAATCCGAAATTGGCGCGAGATATGGTCGCGAGATATAAATACACAAGTCACGCATGAATATGCCGCCAACAAAGCAAGGGCATGAAGAACTGCGTCCTACAGTTCGTCCCTTTAAACACATGATCTCGCGGCACGTCAGGGACTGATGACAGCGCGGCCTATGCACTCCTGATGCATGGAGCCCCGTGGCCACTGAAGCCTGTGCGCTCTCCACTGTGGCTTCCGTGGCCGACGACCGGCTGGCCTCGTCCTTGTACCTTGGCTGGACTCGGTGGCTTCTCTGCGTGGCCCTCCGCGGTAAAGGCGACATCGGGCGCATGCGCGAACACAGCCATGGAAAACCCGGTGGCCGAGTCAGCTCCTCTAGGCAGATGGCATTTCTCCATGTGTCGCTGGTGGGCCAAGGGCTGATGTGTTCCCCGGCTGTAGTTTCGCGGCGATCGTGAACTGCGAAATGAAGGCAGTGTCTCGAATACCCTGTGGACTACTTTGCTGCACAGAAGGTGGCATTTCAAAGCATTCGCGACGAACTACTTGGAGAACCTTAGAGGACCGCGAGCTTTTCGCAGTATACTGTATGTTCCGGGTAAAGGGCCGTGCTTTCGAAAGCTTTGTGAATTACAGTTGTTTAGGCGTGTACTGGTGAGAACCTAGCCGGGGCAAAACCGACCTAATAAAAGTATGCTTATTACCATAAAGTGAGAACAACGAATTTGTTTGACCGGAGTTATTTCATAAAAGAAATGCAAATTGTCGAGCGCTTGAAAAAGCAACGAAGAGACGTCACCATTGCGTAAACTCCAGAGACGCTATCAAGTGTCATTTTAACGAAAATTGAACAAGTGGTGGTGCCTCTAACCACTGACAAATTATTCTAGCTATTCCCACGAAGAACGTGGAAGCTGCGTAAGAAGTGTGAAATGGCTTTTCAGTTTTCGGCAATTTGCTTATTTAGGGTGGGGTGCACGTGGTGTCATAAAGAGGGCAGAAAATAAAACATGTTGCCACTTTCATTCAGACTGTATCGATGAAAATGTGAACTCTACAACCACTCGATAAGACGTCGGCTTGGAAATTTTGCGACCCCGCAGAGGCAAGCCGACTGGGTGTAGCGGTGGCGTAGAGGTAGAGCATCCGCCTAGCGTGCAAGAGGACCGCGGTTCGAATCCCAGTGCCGTTCAATTGTCCCCCAGATTAAAAAAAAAATCCGCGTGTGGTTAAGATTGCATAAACAGGCCTGGAGTGTGGCCTGATGCCGGTGACCACAACCGTTAACGCACTCCCTCACCAGAGCAGGATTGGCCACCCTGGTGCAGCACTTGGCTACAACCTCCTATATTAATACAACAATCCAACCCCTGCCCTCAATCCCCAGCAGGTGCGAAGCAACTGACCACGGCGGCGGTCAGACCTGTGGCGCAGCAGAGGATGCTAAGAATCGCTGGGTCCGGACAGGACGCCATTGGAATCTGAACCTGGCAACGTTTAACGCTAGAACGTTATCTACTGAGGCGAGTCTAGCAGTGCTATTGCAGGAACTAGAGGGCAGTAAATGGGATATAATAGGGCTCGGTGAAGTTAGGTGGACAAATGAAACATACTAAAAAGAGGGCAAGTCCTGTGCTACCAGGGCCCAGCGGAGAGACGAGAACTAGGAGTCGGATTCCTGATGAATAACAATATAGCTGGTAACATACAGGAATTCTATAGCATTAACGAGAGGGTGGCAGATCTTGTTGTGAAACTTAAGAGGTACAAAATGAAGGTTGCACAGGTCTACGCCCCTACATCCAGTCATGATGACCAGGAAGTCGAAAACTTCTATGAAGGCGTGGAATCGGCGATGGGTAAAGCCAGAACAAAATACACTATATTTATGGGCGACTTCGATGCCAAGGTAGGCAAGAAGCAGGCTGGAGACAAGGCAGTGCAGGAATACGGCATAGGCTCTAGGAATAGCTGGGGAGAGTTATTAGTGGAGTTTGCAGAACAAAATTATATGCGGATAATGAATATCTTTTTTCCGCAAGCGGGTTAGCCGAAAGTGGACGTGGCGGAGCCCGAAGGGCGAGACTAGGAATGAAATAGACCTCATACTCTGCGCTAACCCTGGCATCATACAAGATGTAGACGTGCTCAGCATGGTGCGCTGCAGTGACCATAGGATGGTAACAACTCGAATTAGCCCATACCTGAGGAGGGAACGGAAGAAACTGGTACATAAGAAGCCGATCAATGAGTAAGCAGTAAGAGGGAAAATAGAACAATTCCAGATCAAGCTACAGAACAGGTATACGGCTTTAACTCTGGAAGAGGACTTTAGTGTTGAAGCAATGAACGACAATTTTCTGGGCATCATTAGGAATGTGCAATAGAAATCAGTGGTAACTCCGTTAGACAGGATACCAGTAAACTATCGCAGGAGACGAAAGATCTGATCAAGAAACGTCATTGTATGAAAGCCTCTAACCCTACAGCTAGAATAGAACTCTCAGAAGTTTCGAACTTAATCAACAAGCGTAAGACAGCTGACTTAAGGAAGTATAGTATGGATAGAATTGTACATGCTCTGAGGAACACAGGAAGCCTAAAAGCAGTGAAGAAGGAACCAGGAATAGGCAAGAATCAGGTGTATGCGTTAAGAGACCATAGCCGGCAATATCATTTGTCATATGGGTGAGATAGTCCAAGTGGTTGAGGAGTTCTATAGAGATTGATACAGTACCAGTGGCACCCACGACGACAATGGAAGAGAAAATAGTCTAGTGGAATTCGAAATCCCGAAGGTAACGCCGGAAGAAGTAAAGAAAGCCTTAGGAGATATGCAAAGGGGGAAGGCAGCTGGGGAGGATCAGGTAACAGCAGATTTGTTGAAGGATGGTGGACAGATTGTTCTAGAGAAACTGGCCACCCTGTATACGCAATGCCTCATGACCTCGAGCGTACCGGGATCTTGGAAGAACGCTAACATAATCCTAATCCATAAGAAAGGGGACGCCAAAGACTTGAAAAATTATAGACCGATCAGCTTACAATAGACCGATCAGCTTAGGAATGGACGAAGCCTAAAAGCAGTGAAGAAGAAACTAGGAATTGGCAAGCATCAGATGTATGCGTTAAGAGACAAAAGCGGCAATAGCATTACTAATATGGATGAGATAGTTCAAGTGGCTGAGGAGTTCTATAGAGATATATAAAGTACCAGTGGTACCCACGACGATAATTGTAGAGAGCATAGTCTAGAGGAATTTGAAATTCCACTAGTAACGCCGCAAGAAGTAAAGGAAGCTTTGGGAGCTATGCAAAGGGGGAGGCAGCTGGGGAGGATCAGGTAACAGCAGATTTGCTGAAGGATGGTGGGCAGATTGTTCTAGAGAGACTGGCCACCCTGTATACGCAATGCCTCTTGACTTGGAGCGTACCGGAATCTAGGAAAAACGCTAACATAATCCTAATCCATAAGAAAGGGGACGCCAGAGACTTGAAAAATTATAGACCGATCTTGCTTACTGTCCGTTGCCTACAAAGTATTTACTAAGGTAATTGCAAATAGAATCAGGAACACCTTAGACTTCCGTCAACCAAAGGACCAGGCAGGATTCCGTAAAGGCTACTCAACAATAGACCATATTCGCACTATCAATCAGGTGAGAGAAATGTGCGGAATATAACCAACCCTTATATATAGCTTTCATTGATTACGAGAAACTGTCTGATTCAGTCCAAACCTCAGCAGTCATGGATGCATTACGGAATCAGGGTGTAGATGAGTCGTATGTAAAAATACTGAAAGATACCTATAGTGACTCCACAGCCACCTTGTTCATCCATAAAGAAAGCAACAAAATGCCAATAAAGACAGGCGTCAGGCAGGGAGATACGCTCTTTCCAATTTTATTCACAGCGTGTTTACAGGAGGTATTGAGAGGCCTGGATTGGGAAGAATTCGGGATAAGTGTTAATGGAGAATACCTTAGTAACTTGAGATTCGCTGATGGTATTGACTTGCTTAGTAACTCAGGGAATCAATTGCAAAGCATGGTCAATGACCTGGAGAAGCAGAGCTGAAGCGTGGGTCTTAAAATTAATCTGCATTAAACTAAAGTAATGTTTAACTCGTCTCGCAAGAGAAGAGCAGATTACGATAGGTAGCGAGGCACTGGAAGTGATAAGGCAATACATCTACCCAAGGCTGGTAGTGACCGCGGATCCGGATGATGAGACTGAAATAATCAGAATAAGAATGGGCTGGGGTGCGTTTGGCAGGCATTCTCAGATCATGAACGGCCGGTTGCCAATATCCCTTAAGAGAAAATTGTATAAAAGCCGTGTCTTACCAGTACCCACATATGGGGCAGGAAACTGGAGGCTTACGAAAAGGGCTCTACTTAAATTGAGGACGGCGCAACGAGCTATGGAAAGAAGAATGATGGGTGTAACGTTAAGGGATAAAAAAAGAGCAGATTGGGTGAAGGAACTTACGCGAGTCAATGACATCTTAGTTGAAATCGAGAAAAAGAAATGGGCATGGGCAGGACGTGTAATGAAGAGGGAAGATAACCGATGGTTATTAAGCGTTAGGGACTGGATTCCAAGAGAAGGGAGTGTAGGAGGGGCTGGTAGAAAGTTAGGTGGGCGGATGAGATTAAGAAGTTTCCATGGACGGCATGGCCACAGTTAGTACATGACGGGGGCAGTTGGAGGTGTATGGGAGAGGCCTTTGCCCTGCAGTGGGCGTAACCAGACTTATGATGATGATTATGATTATGACGATGATGATGAAGAAGATGATGATGAGAGGCAAGCCGACATAAGCACCTTCATGAGGGCACGCCTTCCAGGGACCATCAATTACACGGAGTAAGGCATTAGTTGAGAATTTTCTCGGGAATTCTTTAGGTGCGAGCGTGAGGTAGTGCACTCATCTTTACGGGAAGGCGAGAAAGTGTGTCTTCGACCAAGCGAGGTTAAATGATAAACTTTCGATTCAAGTCGTTTTGTGTTACCGCTATCGTTTCTTACAGCAGTGGCATCACATCTGACGGTTGAAAAATGAGGAAAAATTGCGGCTGTACGAAATACATACGCGCCCTTACTGCGCTTACAAGCTCTGGTCAGGCCCAAACCAACTCTCGATACGCGTAGTACCCTGCAGACCACTGCGCAAAAAAAAAAAATAATACTCAATGCACCCTGAAGAAATTTGAGAGACTGCTTCTTAAGGAAAAACTACACGACTATCTGCAAGTGTAGATCGATCGCCCCCAGGCGCGTGCAGGGAAATCACTCAGTGCGGCAGTCATTCCAGCTCTTTAGAGCATGGAAGAGCAACGTGCGAAGCAACAGCTGTCATCCACTGGTGACATTTGTTAACGTCATGTGCACAGCGCCATGTGCGATTCCTGCGCGGCTTTCAGTTGCATGCGGGGTAAGGAATAGCGCTGTACGCGTCTTGTATGACATAGGCGGTAAGCTCACCCCACTCGCGCTCAGTGGACCGATTTCCATGCATCCCCAGAGGCAGAAAACAATTTCATCGGAACGAATCTGCGGAAAACTTGCTGCAGGCGCCCGCCATCCATCATCCACCTGCCTGCTGATAAGCCTACATATGATTAGTCTTTTAATGAAACACAACGCGCCACAACCCGCTAATAGCGTGCAGATAGGCGCTGGCCAAAATATTTCACGGAAGCATTGCACAGGGTTGATACGGTTGTGCGTGCGACGTGTTTGCATCGGCAAAACAGCACATGCATTCGCGAACTGCGACAGCTCTAATCACAAAATGTATACTGTGTGTCCCAAATAACGTTAAGCGAGCTGTTGAACGTATACATATATATATATATATATATATATATATATATATATATATATATATATATATAATCAAGAACACGGTGCTAGATGCAATTAAAAGACCGACGGCGTGTGGCTGCTGCAGTGGTGTGACGGCCGAATACCGCACATCTAAAATTCTTACTCTGAACTTCGTTTACCGAATTATTTTTGTCATTGAAGAACTTGGCCAACGTCAGCTCGGACACATTATGTAGTGATGAAACGAGCATACATGCAGCAAGCATGTCAATTTGTTTGAAATATGAAGTCACCTCAGCCGTGCGACTTCCTGAGTACTAGTATACTGCGTTAAAAGTGCAGTCTGTTCACACGTGGCAATATTTGGACGACCGTGATACCGCGACTACGGAGTCACATCTACATTATATTTTGTGGACTTCTTTCATAAGCGCAGTTAAATCGGTTCCGCATTCGGCCAGCAACATAATTCACCGGAAACGCACGTTTCCTGACGCACTTCTTAGTTTTCTTCTTGGAAGTACTTCTCTAACTTTGTTTATGCATACCACTAGCAAATTGGATTAATACTAGCTCATTATGCAATTACCAAGATGTAAAAAAAATGTTTGCCCTTAGAATGCCAATTTTCCTGGCTTTATTCGTGGCATCTTAAAGCGCACCCCAGACTGGCTATCTGTAGCTGGGACGTCTTTGTAGTACGCAGTACTTTTCAGCTTTTGTGTGCGACATACGGTTTGCTAATTTATCAATCCTTGTTGTTACATTTATTACCCCCTTTCCTTCTCCATCTCCTGAAGCCCGCCGTTAGACAGTAAGGTGGGCTTCTCGACCATTACAGCCCGGCCAGCAAAAATTTTCACTTCCTCCATTACACCATCAGTATAATGAAACAAGTAGTTAGCACCATTACTATTACTAAGCCAAGGTGGTCCTACTCACGTCCGTCTGTGGTTCTTCGCATTCGACATGGGGGAAACCCAATCCTCAGGCACCACCTCTATGAGCACACAGGTGTCCACATCTGCTTCTCGGCACGGTCACCAGTTGGCGACATGGTGCGCAGTTTATCAATGTAATGGCTAAATAGGTAGCGTCAATTTCTTGATATTGTCCGACCCACATGCCAGAGTCCCGTCATCTGAATACCGCAATCAACCGCTCTTCAAGCGCCAGCGTTCAGTCGTAACAATACAGCCTAAAGCTGTGATGCTGCAAATGTTCTATCTAAGGTAATCTATATGTTATAACTATTAGGATATTTCAAAGGAACCTGTCCCTTACTGGCAATCCATATCATGCAATTTTGAGAAGAAGAAATTCAGATTACCTGTAACCTTGTAAACGGAGAATCCACGGGATGGCTGATGGTGCAAGAAGCCTAAGCGCTTCGCGATGGCGGAGAAGCGCTTCAGGTGGCTGCCTCCAGCCAATGTTGCTGTAAGGCATTGAGTATGCGTGTCAGTGGCTTTTCGCGTGACTCTTTAAGTGTTGTCATGGGCGAGCAGCATGCCAAAGTTATGCGACACTAAAGGTGGCCGCTTGTCTCATGGCGGAAAACATTACCTTTAAGGCCGCAACAAAATTGACTGTCTTGGCTTCTCTCAAAACTGAAAACGTTATCTTTAAGACGGTAAAAAGTTTGCTGTGCACGACCACAAGCTAAAGCTATGGCTGGAATCACAGAAGCTGCAGTTGAAAGATAATAATTCTGAACATCAGCTGAGGACAATTTCACGCACGAAAGTTAAGCAGGTTTTGGTATAGCACCCAGTTTTCGCGCTCTCAGCCATCCCTATCATCACGTCTACTTGCGATGAAAATTAGCAGAAAATAAAAAAGTTGCTTTGTACATAATACGTGCATATTGCGCATTTCTTGTGGACGTTGCACGCAGGCGCCCCGACAACACGACGAATGCTCTCTGGCTCCCGAGCTGTCAGCTGAACTGGCCAGCGCTGCAGCTATCCTTTGTAAACATACTTTGTAAATAGTCTCTGTGTGAGGTTTTACATCTTATAAGGCGACTTTATTGCCTTTTACGCGCAAGCGTAACCGGCTACCTACTGAAATCGGCAAATGCTTGTTGGAAGCCGCGAAGGAGGAAACAGTCTGGAACTGAAGAGCATCGCGCGCCGGCGAAAGTACACAGTAGCGCGATGAGCGCGTCGGAAGGTAAAGCCTCCTAGAAGAAAGTGAAACGGTGAAATAAAGCGGGATGGAGAAACAACACCAAGCGTGGCGGAGGAGGAAGGTAGGCGAAGGCATGCTGAGTTGACCTAGGTTGACTCCTCTGGCAGTTGCTACGGTTTTTGTGACCGCTCTCGAGGTACCGGATTCCTGCCGTGATCGAGTGGCCGAGCGCCGAGCGAGAAGGATGGAGCGTCAACGCAAGCGGCTGCAGGCCAACCGCGAGTCGACTCATGCCGTAGTCGTGGCGAACCGCCAGGCTCAATCTGAACAAGTGCGGCAATAATCGGGGACTTGGCTCGCACCATACAGAACGCTCACACATGCAGCATACGACACTAGGAGGCGTTGTTAACGCGAGTTAAGGACATCCTAGTTGAAATCAAGAAAAAGAAATGGGGCATGGGCAGGACATGTAATGAGGAGGGAAGATAACCGATGGTCATTAAGGGTTACGAACTGGATTCCGAGGGAAGGGAAGAGTAGCAGGGGACTGCAGAAGGTGAGGTGGGTGGATGAGATTAGGAAGTTTGCAGGGACAACATGGCCACAATTAATACGTGACCGGGGTAGTTGGAGAACTATAAGAGAGGCCTTTGCCCTGCAGTGGGTGCAACCAGGATGATGATGATGACGATGATGATGATGATGATGATGATGATGATGATGATGATGATGATGATGATGATGATGATGATGATGATGATGATGATGGCATGCTTAGGATACCTCAGAGGAACGTGCTAGGAGGCTTGCAACAATGCGGGTGTGCTAGGCATGAGGCTGTACGAAGCTTAGAAAATGTTCAGCATCGTCAAGCCCGTTTGCAAGCCCAGCGCAGTGTCTTGCGCGACGAGCAGGAAGCGCAGCACCAGGTTTCACGCGGGCGCTACAAGAATGTTTAACAGGGATTTCAGCAATAACTTGTTCTGGTACATGTGCATAGTGTGTGTGATCGTCTCTGGCATCTGCGAGATATCCTTTTCGTCTACGAAGCATCGGCTCTCGTGCTGCAGCAAGTTCCCTGAAGCAGACATAACAGCCTTGTATGTTTGCAACACCTGTCAAACAGCGCTCTGGAAAGGTCAGGTCCAGGACTCTCTCCACTTCCGTACGTGCGTCCGACCAAGCCACCTCACTTACCCAAGCGCAAATTGACTGTAGAACGGCGGATACCCTACCGGGTACCGCTTATGCGAATTCGGCGGCTGCTCGACAAGGGCAGCCAATAGGACATTCGGGGGCCTGTGGTGAACGTGCCCGTGGAAACTGATACACCCGTGAGGAAGCGCGGCAGCAGCAGCGAGCTAAGTGACATTCGTGCTGCATATCGCTTCAACGCAACCTCAGCAGCGAGAACACAGCGCCGTGCAGCTATATGAGCCGCCGGCGGAGTCGGTAAATCAACACTTTGCCAATCGCTTTCACGATAATGCGCGTGCGGCCGAAGAATTCGCAGTTGCAAGTGGAGTACAACGATGTCCCTCCCCCTTTCTCCACTCCCCGAGGGACCACGCACGCGAACGATGACAGCGCGCTGCCTCCCCGCTTTCCCATTTTTAGCACTCCAGATTGAGCCGCGATTGTCGGCTCACCGTCGAACGCTTTCACTCGCACCATACAGAACGCTCACACATGCAGCATTCGACACTAGGAGACGTTGTTAATGGCCTTGGACTTTACACAGAACATCGAGGCGACGACGACGGTAGAAATACGCATGTAGTGTTCATATGATTGCAGTCGTAGTTACATATGAACGGCACCGATACGCTTGTTCGTAATCCGCGTTCACGAAGTGAAACGTTAGAAATTTTTCTATTGGCAATTGACTGCGATAATTATTCATTTGCACTACGTCACAACACAGGCAGGGCCCCTCTCGGTAGCTGCGTCGCGAACTATCCTTGTGATATCTATTTGAGTTGCCGCACGCATGACACGCGAACGATGTATGCTAGCGAAAACAAACTTGAAAGATATGCTTCCTTATCATGTTCCTGCACTGTGGAGTTAATTTGACTGCTCACAACTGTGCAAGTGCACAACGTCGTCAAATAGCCGCACTACCGCAAACTCTAGGAAATTATGAGATTTCGTAAACGCCCGATGGTGCATCCATCAGGCCGTCAACGCATGCGTGAAATTGCGGAACAAATAGTGCTACAGATATCCACGTGCAAGCTAGTGCTTTGAGACCCTTGTCACGTCAGGCTCGCCTCGCATATCAACAATTTACACATAAATTACGACGGCGGATAAGTCCTAGGTGGCCATGAATATAAAAATTGCGGTGCGCATTCATGGCTAAAATTCGCTGCGCGTCTCCCATCGTACTGTGACGCAAGGGAACATAACAAGGTCGAGCGACTCACGTGGTGCGATTGAACACCGCTTTCATGCTGGGTAAAACTTCCACTTGCTCTTGAAAGTTCAACTATACGGTAAAAAGGTTAACACCCATAAAGGTGTTTTCTTGTCGCACTGGTAGCCCAATGACCGCTATGGCCTTGCGGAAATTTACAAATAACGACAATGGTGCTTGAACTAGACGTACGATGACGAAGGACGTACTTGAAAACTGTGATCCTTCTGACAGCCTTGGGCGAACAGAAATATCCGACAAGAGAGTTTCATATTTATCCATGTGAAGTTCCCTTGCAGAATATTTCTGTGTTGCCAATACTGTCAGAATGAGATAGTTCTCAGCTAAGTTTTTTGTCATCGCACGTCTTATTAGAGCTGCGTTTTCGTCATCTATACATTTTTGTAAGGCCGTAACGGTTAGGGTGTTACCAGTGCGATAAGAAAACACCTTTAAGGGTGTAGGTGGTTGTGCAACATGCAGCACATCTGCCGTCTCAATGCGTTCGCCTTGCTAGCCCACTGATTTTCAGATCGCGTGAGATGTGCATACTTCTAAGATTACCCGATGCGAATATCCTTTCTTCACTCGTTTCTTCACTCGTTTCTCGAATATCGTTTCTTCCCTCAGAGTGACAAACTTCATGTATAACAGTTCGTTAGTTAATTAGCCCAAATTAGCCAATAATCTTCATTTCATCGTTTATACTGCTACTCTAAAACGACAGTATTCGAGGATCAGGCCGCCAGACGCGAGAGCTACTCTCACCATCTGAAAAGCACTGCTGGTTGCATTGCTCGCTGCTTTCAATCACAAGACCACACAAACACCGCGCGACAGCAAGTAGTGCTTCACAAATATGTGCCAATATGAGAAATGATACAACAAAGACAGTCAAGTCGTATATGCGAGTTCTCACGGCCATAGAAAGTGGGACATTTTTAACGACTCGTAACTACTGAAGATGGAGGAAATTTGATGGGGAAGAAGTTGCGTACAGCAATCCCAGGAAAAGAAATTTTCTTCCACCTCAAAATTTTCCGATAAGCCCGTAATGGGCCTCCTTTGTATTTTAATGCTCCAATTTCCGTGGATGAGAATTTTTCCCTTGCTAGAATTGGCATCTATCTTGCGCGCTTCCACAGAGCGCATTTGCCAGGTATCCAGCGTAAAGTACAAGTCTAACAGTACAGTTGACAGCATACCTCCGTTTTTGTTTACATAAAATTTCGCCCACAGTACCTGTCACCGAAGAAACTCTGGTGAACGACGGCTGCTTCTGATCCAGGACCTTGCCTCTCAGGTATAGGGAAAAACGGCGAGACAGCCGAGAGCAGTAAAAGATCGGATCCGCCATGAGCCAAGTCGCGGCATCGCCTTGGTGGAGCTTGCCAACGAGAACCACGGAAGCCAGCACACCATCGTTGACGCTGCCTGCTGACAGGATGGTCGAGGACTGGGAAGATGGTCTCGGGAAAGCCGCCTTGCCTCTGCTGTCGTCCATAACGAGAAAGCGCCGTCCGAACGACTGCGCGCGGAAACGTGACTTGAGCTCATGCCCTGCTCGAGCCCCTCTTGTTCGAGCACGTGCGCGTGGCAACGCGCTGGATGATGATGAATAAGATCTAATATTATGGCTCATACACTGGGGGATTGGCCAAGAATCGCTTGTTGAGAAGTTTACTTACTCTTTTGAAGCATTATATAACTGATTAAAACAAGACAGGAAGCATGTGAAAACAAACAAAAATTGAAACATTACAAATTTATTCGTTTAGTTGATTTTATGCAGACGCAAACGGCATCAACCACGTCAGTGTGGCTGAAACCTATATTTTATGTGCCGAAAGATGTTCTTTCTGATGATAAGATTAACCCTAATTCGCCAAGCGGAATTTCTAGAAGTCGTTTCCTTAGCAATTTGTATCGGCGCCATAACAAAAAATTGTGTGGCTCTGTAATTGCATGCACCATAAACCAGCGAAGCTTGGGTAAGGCCAGTAAAGCAGTGCCAAACCGCACACGAGACACGCGAGCGCCGGCAACGCATCCCTACGGCGCCCGCCAAAGGCGTCTACTACGGCCTGCGCGATTCGCGTGGCCAAGGCCGCACAAGACGCCGCAGTTGTCTTCACTCTGTACGGAGCAGCGGGCGAGGACGACATCGAAGCACCCTAGCAGCGACCAGCGCGCGAGGCAGGGGGGTCAGGCGAGGAGGCGATGCCCCCTCGCCTGACCCCCCTGCCTCGCGCGCCACAGGAGAGGGCATGCATCCGGGCCGCGTTCCTTGCTTCGCGTGCGCACCGCGCCTACTCCCCAATTTGGATGGACCCACCCTCGCCGCGTCGTTATGCTGCGCGATCCTATTTTTCTACTCGGCCTTCACGCTCTCTCTTTCTCACCTCTCGCTCCCCCAGCTCGGCGATGCTGCCGACGTCAAGAGACTGGTTTATTACTACTGGTAATCTACTGGTCTGATCACTACTTACGGTGATCGGAGTGGTAATCTGGTGATCACTACTTCCGATTGTCTTGACAGACACCGCTGTATTTTCCACGGAAATTTTAAGTGCTGAAATGCTGTCCATGTTGTTATTGATTCAGTGAAATCTCTATGAATCGAGTGAAGGCTGCCAACTGCTGCTGTTTCCATTCCAGTTCAAGTCTCAGGTGAGCGTGCAGCGTTTTCAAGAAAACCTGAATACATAAAAATCATAACATTAAACCCAACCGGAAGTGAAGTTTTCGGTGCTATATACCCTGTTCTTTCGCGTGAGCATTTTTACGGGGCTGGTGCTCGGATTAGATTGGATTGTAAAACTTTATTTGTCGAACAGATGTAGGGAAGGATTTCAGCCTTCCCACCTAGACGACGGCCAGGAGTCCTTGGACCCTAGCGGCGTTTTCGGCCAGTCGGACGGTCTTCAGTTGAATCTCGGTATCGGAGCTGAGTAATAAGGTCTCCCGTTGTTCTAAAGACTTTATTCTTCCCTCAAAGGGAGCCTGTGGCCATTCCCACAGAATATGATTAAGATTAGCCCTGGGTTTACATAGCTTACACTGGCTGGAGTACTGACCCGGGTAGTAGAGGCTGCACGATACCGGGCTTCGAAACGAGTTGGTTTGCAGGCGACGCTAAGTGGAAGCCTGGCTCTTGTTTAAGGATATATCAGCCGGTTGATCTTCAACCCGCCCTAGTCTGTAGTGTTGTGTGATCTCTCTGTAACACACAAAGCGGTCCCGCCCCGTGAAGCCTTCGGCTAGCCCACCAGATCGGAATGTAAGTCCTCGAGCTAATTCGTGGGCCGCCTCGTTCCCAGCGAGGGAGGCGTGCGCAGGTGCCCCGATTATTTCAATTTTCCTGCTATCTCTGCAGGTCTGCAGGATTCTGTTCGCCTCGGGAGAAATTCTGCCTCTGGCAAAGTTCATCACCGCAACCTTAGAGTCCCTGACTAATTTTGGCTGAAGTACTTGCAATTGCAAATGCTATGCCAGGTTCTTCTCCAATCTGAGAGCAATCCATTGGAACTGGGCCACTGGCTATCAATCTAGTTTCAGCGCTTGCTACAGCTAGAGCCATGCGGCCGTTGCCATAGTCTGCAGCATCAACGTAGAGGACCTCCTGCGAGTTCTTGAAACGCTTCTCGAGAGCCTCGGCCCGTTTCTCTCTGCGTTCCTTGTGATGGATTGGGTGCATGTTTTGAGGTAGTGGTGGGATTATTAGTCGGTTCCGCACGCTTCGAGGCAGGTTGATTTTGATGCCTTCCTGCCCCTCATAGTTTATGCCTAGCCTAGCTAGGATTTTCCTGCCCGTAGGGCTTCCCGGAAGTCTCTCATACTGCGAGGGCATGCTGCTTGGCCGCCGCTGCTCGTATGCAGCGAGGCGCACAGGTTCTGCGCTGTCATTATTTCAAGATTTGGATGAGTGCATGCCGGAATCGTTCCTTGAGCATGGTTAGCACCACGCGTACACTCATAAGTAAATGTCGCAACATGACTGGCATCTACAAATAAATAAATAAATAAATAAATAAATAAATAAATAAATAAATAAATTCAAAAACTAAATATGCGTTTTAGCACAGCCCCGTAAGGTAGAATTCGTTTAATACACTGCATTGGGGCAATGATCCCACCCATGTTATATAAACCTCTTCACTTAAGCGGCCGTGCCCAGCCTGCTAACAAAAAATTAGGATGAACCTTGCTGCACAGGAACTGTCCAAGATATGTGTAGCATTATACGGCGGGCTGCGCAGAGCAGAATGTGTTATGCGTCGTATTGATGTGTGTTCAGGGTACTTGTGATGTCGCACGCTCAATAGAGTTATTTCTTTATATACGTTAGGAGTGCGAGGACAGAAATGCACAAATTTACATTGCCAAAAATATACATTCCACACCACGTCTGCCGTCGCATAACGCTGAAACATACAATGTAATTCAGCAGTTCTCGTTCAGAATGGCTGAGCATAATTTTTTTGCGCGATGCTAGGCACGGCTTAACAAAGGCGTTAGCGCCGTCATGGGCACTGGAGGGGGACGGCTACACGTGCATGCGTAATTACTGCATGAGGGGAATATTCTCAATTTGGGACCCCTTTAGCCACCTTCCATCCTGACTGGTTGGTTGTCTACCAGGGTGTCGAATATTGCTTGCTATTCACCTTTCATAAACGGCTTAGCCGTTTCTGGATTAGCCTTAACGCCTTTTCGTACGAATAAATTACAGGGAACGGCATAACTGGATGGGCTTGTAGAATTTTTTGTGCTGTGCCATCGATTGTTATCGCGCACATTCCGTCGTTTGCCACTGCACTTCGGATAGCAGTTATGAATTGCGTACGAAATTGCCGCAGCCTGCTCATTGTAGCCTTTTATTATCAGAATTCCTTTCTGGATTCACAAAGAATTTTTCAACAGATTCATCATACCATGCTGCGCATTAAAATGTCGCTGCAACGTTGGCCTTCACATTTTCGCTAGCGATATGGTATTCCAATATACTCGTAAACTAAATGCCGTGCGTTGCCATGTTTCCCATCTTTGGGCAGCAAGGCGGTTCGCACGACAACGTGCGTGAAGTGGCTCCACGCCTGCATGATTGCGCGATCTCCAGCCATGCCTGTCCACCGAAGATTCCGTAGCTGTTGCTTGATCCGCTCGGAAGCACGTGAGGCGCGGACAGCGTTTTACAAAATGGCTGATGCGGACTTCCTACGAGGGCCTTTGAACAAACGACCGAACGGCACAATGCACGCTCAATAAGCCCACACGGGTTACTTGGATAGGCAAAAACCCATGACCACCTGCAAGCGCACACCAATGGCTCGGTGACGCGGGAATGCAGCTCGCTCAGTGTGACAGTCATCCGAACCCTTTTCGACATCTAACAAAAGCAGGCGACGCACCACTGTTCAACAGCCGAATTATGGGGTGTCAGCATAGGAAGTGGCCTTCTCTTATAAGTGACGCTAGCACCACGTGCGTTGCTATAAGCTGCGTGCGGGTTGTTCAGAGGAATGCGGTGGAATGAAAGACAGCTGTTCCCTACCTTGTATGACGCGGGTTTGATACAATTGCGTGTTGGGTTTCTCCACACGAACAAAAAAGCACATGCAAATCGTTAGCCTCTCCAGCTCGAGTACTTGCAACAACTGAGAAGTGGAACCTCGAAAGCTTCCTACTGCAGTGCAGCACAGTCGCGCCTGTAGAAGAGAAGAATGTACATAGTGGTGGAATTGAGGTACATGGAGGAAGCACCGACACGCGGCCTAACGTTTAACTAATTATCCATGAATTGTTTACGAGCATATACCGGGTGTTCCAGCTACCTTTACGTAAGATAAATATGTATGTTGGTGCACAAGTTGGTTCATAGTTTCAAGGGATGATAAAACGCTCCTCCCCCTTTTGTGGTTTCTTCACCTCAGTTCGGGAGCTGCTGTAGCATAATGATCTGCAGCTGCGGTATAGGAGGACGCGGCAAGTTGTGTTCATGGTCACTCAGGAAGTTAAGGGGCTATTTCATTCTGTTTATTGGATAAGTGGGAATTTAGCTTCGCTGTTTATAAATTTAAAGAAGTTCTACAGAGATGAGGCCAGGAAATCCCTAATTCCGCGCTATTAAGGCTTTCGTCTATTGTGTATTTAATTTTCTCGCATCAGAAATAAATTGATTACACATTAAAAACTGCCAAGTCACTACGCGCTTATGTGCCACTGCAGCAATTGTTGTATGGACGCCATGCGTAAATCCAGCACGCTGTTGCTCAGAAAGTGTCACGACACTGACACAGGAGGTTCCTTGTAGCTTTCAATGCCAAAACAGGAGTAGCTGTTAAAGCAACAAAAGATATAATATAATAGAACAATAAAACACCTGAAATTGTCCTGGGCCTTCGACTTTCTCAGTACCAGTGTGCTACATTAAAGGCGCCGTCCATTTACACATGGCATTACGATTGAGACGCTCCATACAGAGTTACATGAAATTTTTCTTAGTTTGTGGACTTCTCTCATGACTGTGAGAAAAATGGCTTCGCATCCGGTTGGATGCGAAGTAACCCGGACTTGAATGTTGTCAAGAACACTTCCTAATTTTTATTTTCAGAAATGTTTCTCTACGGTAAGACATCGAAACTTAATTAATCTTGACTAGTTATGCAACTACGAAGATGCCAAAAAAGAGTTCTATTTGTTCCATAATGTTGCCATTGACATGATTCTATTCGTGTTATCCGTGAGTGCACCCGTTTATCTTGAGGCGTTGGCTAGCTTTAGCATGGAGAACTGTATAGTTCCTCTATTTTTACGTATTCCTGTGCTGCTTACCCTCTCTCTTATTGTCAATCCGACTGTTGCAGCCCAGTCAGCAAAGATAATGCTCAGTTCCTCCTCTACACTATGTTTATAATAAAAAACTAGTTAGTACTCCTACTGCTACTGCTACGCCAAGGTGGCCCTGTCCACGTCACCTTATGCTTCTGCGCGTTCGACATTGGAGACGGCTCACCCTCAGGCTCCGCCTTTCGAAGCAGAAAGGTGTCCTCACATTTTGTTTCCTCTAATCAGTCGAGTTTTCAACACGTTCACCTGTCGGTGACATGCTTTGGCTTTCGACAATGTAATGGCTAAATCGCGAGCCTGTGTTTCTTGATACTGTCTGACCCATGTATCCGACTTCCGTGATCTGAATATCTTAATGCAACTAAGCCCACAATGCTCGATCGTAGACATATAACCAAAAGCTTCAATACGCAAATAACCTAGTTAAAATAATCACATTGCTGCATCCGCAGTGCGACCAGGATGACGACGATAAGAAGATGTCTCGGCATTTAAAGGAAACACAGCGAACAAGAAGTTACTCGCACGCGATATTATACCGCATATTTATTTCAATGTACCTGCTGACTATTGCGTTCTTCCCTCGTTTCCGTCGCCGCGACGCCGGCGCCGCGAACCTGAGGGTAGGGACTCCTGCTATGACCCACACGCGCATCCCAAAGAATCAACCTCTCGTCATCACTCCTGTGCACAGATTCAGCCGCCGCATGCTTGGCTTCAGCCCCTAATTTACCACCATTTCAGCTCCGAATACCACGGAAATTTGTATATCAGCGAACTGCCTTCCTTCACAGATGGCAATTCCTTCCCAGAGACTTTTCAGCATCCTCACGTTCGGGACATCGTTCGTGGAGTCGCGTTTGAAAATTTTGAGGACTGGCTTGATCAACATGAAAGCGTTGCGAATGTCAACGAGTGGAGCGCAGAACAAACAATTCTATACCCCTATTTCCAACAGAAGACAGCGCTCGCACGTGGTTCCAGAACAGGGAATCGTGCTGCCAAACCTGGAACGACTTTCGCCGCCAGCTAATGGATAAACTATCCAGATCCGACCAGTGCGTTTACGCACAACAGCTTATCGAAGTGCGCTTTCAGAAACAACGAAAGCGACGCCATGTATGCCGAGGATATGGCCCGATAATTTCACTGAGCTGACCCCGATTTGCGCGAGACCAAGAAAGTGCACCATCTCAAGCGAGCAATTAAAGAGCAATTGTTTGCGGGCTTGGTACAAAACCCACCAACCACGCTCGACGACTTCATAAGGAGGCAACTATAATCGAGCGAGCCGTTCAGCAACAATGCTGACTCTTTCAGCGCCACCGCTTAGAATCCCTGCAATAGCGAACGCTCATTCGCAGAATATTGTGTGTGAAGCTGCGAACCGTGGCTGCTCCGTCCACAGTCAGTAGTCGCTTCTGTCGCGGAAATCTTACACCAGGAGCTGTGGCAAGCCTTTATATCGCCCACGCCGTGCCCAGAAACACGCCCGTTGAGGTTTGCCGATATAGTTAGTCGGCCTCCACTTCCACCTTCGACAACGCGGTTGCATCCGCGACCTGTTATCTCCTCCTCGTGTTAGGAGAAGCCTCGGAGACGACCACCAGCTCTCCGAACTAACTTGGGGCACACTCCCCACCGTCGACAAGCCTGCTTGTACAGTGGTGAACTGGACCACATTGTACGTAACTTCTCTAATCCAGAAGTCGCGTTAGTAGGCTTTCCGCGGCCAGCTTTCTTGTGCTATGGATACCATCGTGCTGATTAATAAAGTCGGTCAACGAATCCGCTTTGTCACGTCGTCGCTGGCGATCTTGGTCACATCTACGTTACTCTTTCTCCAGCCGCCAAAGTTTCGTCAAGGCCCATTCCTCTTGTCCTCGCGGGGGAACTAATGGCAGCAATCTTCGAGGGGAACTTTATTCGGATATTTCAAAGGCAAACGAACGTGTTTCTTACTGGGAATTGCTATCAAGCAAACGTCAGGAGACAGAGATCCAGCTTGCCAGTATTCGGGTCGACGGCGTTTCAACGGCGCGTCTTATGGTGCAACAGGGCTGACTGCTTCAGGATGACGGCGAAGCCCATCAGCTAGTCGCCGCGAGCCAATGTTGCTGTAAGGTGTTCAATTTAGTCGTCAGTGGCTTCTCATGTGATTCTAAAGAGTTGTTATGAGGGATAAATATGCCAATTTTAAGCGCCCCCAAAGGTTCTGGCTTGTTTCATTGCTAAAACCCTTACCTTTAAGACCATAAAGATTACTCTACATGACAGCGAACTAAAGCCACAGCAGCAGCAATTGAATCACTATTCCGGTTAAGCAAAAAAATTTCTCGCATCGAAGTTTATTTCATGCAGCTTTCGTTTTCTAAGTCGCCTCTATCATCATGATGACTTGCAGCAAAGGTCGCCCAGGAAAGAAAAGCTGATTTCTTCTTGTAAACGGTTCCCTTGATGTGCGTGAGTGTAGGTTATGCAGACTGTTTCTGAAGGTTGAACGCACGCAACGTCGCGTGCATGAAATACGGTCGGAATGAAGGATCGGTTAAAGCTCTCAGTGCACATACGACGGGCATGTCTGTTTACCTGCTAGGGGTCGAAGGCCACTAAAATGCTCTTTCCTATGTCGGTATATAGACTCTGAAGCGAGCGTCAATGACGGTGCCCTATTTTTTCAGCGCATCGGTGGAAAAGAAGCACCAGTGAATGGAGTCTGGGTGCATTGGCAACAAATAGGCCACATTTCACGGCTAGCCGCATCCTTCCGTTCACTGGTGCTCTTTGTAGGGGTAATACTTTGGATCAATTAAACTAAGTCGAAAACACTCCGTCAGAGAAAATTTAGCGATGTGGAGAAAAGTTGTTGAGAAGTCCATGAAGCTTGCATCACGGGACGCACGTGTGAGCCAAGATTTTGTAGCGGTATTTTTTCTGCATATACGCGGTGTGCACGCGTTGTCGGCCACTCTCTTGGTCGCTTTAGGAGGGCGCATATTGCAGAAAGTGTGACAACCGAAATTGTGAGGCGCCTACCTGTTACAATAGCAGTACGCAGCTATAGCTGAAAACCGGATACGCCGTCAGAAATTTATCGAGATGCGATGAATTTTGACACTGGTTAGTCGACGATATAACGCTTGTAACATTTTGTCCGTATTCCGACAGGCAGCAGGCCATAGTTTAAAGGGAGTACCGTTAATATATATGTTTCCATACTGTTGCTAATGCGAGCCATTGCAGGTGGGGATATAAGACAGAGCTTGAACTATATCCGGCGCTAGTGTCTACGGCATCTGCGACGGAGGTGGTCTAGCCAGTATGGCAATGGTAACAGTACGCATATTTCCCTAAACTTTGTCCTTGCTTTACAGGATTTAATGACGGTGTTAAATTTTTCGGTTTGAACAAAATATGGCGTTATACATGCAGCGCGCACTGGTTATGCTCGTCTTGCCTGTGCAAAGGGAGTTGTTGCATATGTTCATTCAGAAAACGTATGGTTTGCCATTTGGAAAGATAAATCATAATAAAAAGTTCCAGAAGATATGCCAAGCAACGATCATGATTACCACAAATGTATGTACTACATTCGTCCTTCTCATGGTAACCGAAGAATACTAGAATCAGATGTCAATCTAAGCAATTTTAGTAGAAAACTCTACATGGTTGGCCACACGACTTTTTTTCCTCTTCACGATTGCTCAGTAGCGGCTGCAGAGCAAGCACTGCCTGGCTGTGTTGCGGCATTCAGACCAAATGGTGCGACCAATATTCAGCCAGAGCATGTGCGACAAACTGCATCGCATAGTGGCAGGCTCGGACGCATTGATATATATAAATTATGGAATACCTAAATTATAAAGAGGTAGATAAACTATTATGCCATGCACGTGCAGTAAGTTTATCTTGTTCTAAAAGCCCAGTCATTTGTTCGGGAAAAAATTGATCATTTCAGTCTACGTGTATGGCCAACTGTAGTAGGTAACCAACAGTGCACTTATAGGACATTGCATCTAGGCAACTAATGTGTCCACCGGTACTGACGTGACAAAATACAAGTTTAGCAGGCTTAAGTTTTTCTTTTAGCTGAAGCGGTCTGCTCTGCTCAGTCGGGTTTATCCTTGTAATTTGCTCGCACCGCTCAGCGGGAACGTTAGCGGACAGGCTAATGAGCCTTCGTACGACGCTCACATAGGCAGCAGAACGTACAACCAGTATCCTTGGTAGAACTCTACGAACGTTCTGCTACGAAGCCGATTGAGCGGAGCGTGACGTGGCGTGTCGTTGAGTTGTTGGCCACTACCCAGTGACCCGGTAGCTCAGACGTCAGGATAGCCGAGGATAGCGTTAACTAGGTCCTTCCAGAGGCTCCTAGGAGCCTCTGCGAGTGGCTGCGCGTACGCACTAGCTCGACGGCTGCCCAGATGCACAGAAAGGGCCAAGCCACGTCATTTTCATGCAAGAAGTGCGCAGACTCCGAGACTCTGGAGCATCTCATCTGTGCCTGCTAATCGTTGGCGTAAGAATGTTCAATAGACACCGATACCTACCGACGCCAGGGGCTTCCGACAGGGAAAGGGACTGACGTGCTATTCCCTATTGCGCCTCCAGCTCTCCGCGCTGGCAAGCCTGCTGGAGTTCCGAGATGCAACAGGGGGATCGCCACATTGTGAGCGCCCGCTTGGTGTCTGGCGTCTTTGCTGAGGACTCCCACCTGGCACCTTCTGCACATGATGGAGTCTACATCATCATCATCATCATCATCATCATCATCATCATCATCATCATCATCATCATCATCATCATCATCATCATCATCATCATCATCATCATCATCATCATCAACATCATCATCATCATCATCATCATCATCATCATCATCATCATCATCATCATCAACAACAACAACAACAACAACATCATCATCATCATCATCATAATCATCATCATCGTCGTCGTCGTCATCAGCCTGGTTACGCCCACAGCAGGGCAAGTAAGGCCTCTCCCATACTTCATCAACTATCCCGGTCATGTACTAATTGTGGCCATGTTGTGCCTTGCAAACTTCTTAATCTCATCCGCCCACCTAACTTTCTGCCGCCCCCTTCTACGCTTGCCTTCCATTGGAATCCAGTCCTTAACCTTTAATGATCATCGCTTATCTTCCCCCCCTCATTACATGTCCTGCCCATGCCCATTTCTTTTTCTTGATTTCAACTAAGATGTCATTAACTCGCGCTTGTTCCCTCATCCAATCTGCTCTTTTCTTATCCCTTAACATTACATCAATCATTCTTCTTTCCGTAGCTCGTTGCATCGTCCTCTGTTAGGAATCTACTACCCCTCATACTAACTCTTCCTCTATCCACTTTCACTACCCACTCCCTCTTCCCTGACGACGCTGCACCATGGTGCCTCAAAGGTTGCAGAATTATGCGTCCATTTCCTACTATATATCTATCACCATCAACTCATAGCGCGTCGTTGACACCTCTTGTAGACGCACTTAAGCAACATCAATTCATGCAGCCACCTCTGTGCATAACATGTCAGCAGTTCCCTGAGCAACGCTCTGTTAAAACACTCTATTACAACACTTTCCTTTCACCGTCCCGCGCAAGGGTCCCTTGAGCACGCTGAACTCCTGAGATTAGACATTTATTTTTCTGCTGTGACTGACGACTTAGCTGTCGGATTCTGTAATGAAGGCGTTGTGTGTTGTTTTTTTTTTTTGGGGGGGGGGGGACTGCCCATAATTACTGTTTGCAAAACGGGATCAGGGCAAATATTATGTTTGCCATAGGTATCCTCTTTGGACCACCTCGGACGGGAGAGTACACGGTGTGATCTTGTTAGCGGAAACATTCTGAACTGAAGCTATCCTAACTTCTCTCGACACTGTAAAGCAAATTTGACTGCTATCAACTGCGGTGGTGTACAATGACGTCACCACGCCGCGCTCCCACAATCTGCGGGAAGCTGTGCCACAGCATAAAATTACGATGCTCTATTTATTACGCCACGGACGCATGCCTAAAATGCGGAATGAACAATCCTACGAGTTTTCCACGCGCAAATGAGCGTTTTGAGACGCCCGGGGTGTTGGGCGCGTCGTAGAGCAGCAATCATAATAGCCGAGTGCACGAAAGCTCTAGCGGAAAACGAGTTACGGGACGCATTCATCACCGAAATTCAGTCCGCGTCCCTCACAGTAACTGCGGCATTGTGGCATGTTGCTACAAGGCCAAGCACGTCGCATGCTGCGGCTGAGTGCTGTTTCAATGCTGTATAAATCCCCCACTTTACCTGCATGATCTACCATGCTGGCTGAAGGACGCGTTCGTCATTGAAATTTGCAGCACGTCTTTCGTTGTAATGCGTCATATCGCCATACCGGCTGAAAGTTTCGATGATTCCAGATTGCATGGCAGGTGGATAATTTGCAGATTCCACAATACGAATGTGGTTTCTTCGCCCTTTCCTCCTTCAGGGTGACTAAGGTTGGATGATATCAGCACGTCAGCTAATTAACCAAAATCATTATTAAGTAGTTCAACAGGTACGTTGGAAATGTATTGATACAGGATCGCGCCAGGGCAAACGGAAGCGGGTATATTAGTTTTAAAAGAGCTGCTGGTTGCTGTTTACCACCAGAACCGCTCAAACTCATATGTTAAGTTTAAGGTTGAAAACGTAAAGTACGACATCACAACAAATACTTTATAGATGTGTGCGAATATTGGAAGCTATACATCAACCACACTGAAGCCGTACAGGCGATCTCTGTTACCACTCGGAAGTATGCTGCGTTTAATGGCTAATAGTGCGTGCATCAACTCACAATGGCTCAACCCAAGGTGGACGAAGTTTCCTTAAAAAAGAAATTGAGACCACAAATGCCCTGTGGTGGACAAAATTTTCTTCTCAACTGCCGAGGTTTCCGAGAAACCCGCAAGGAGTCTTTATTTTCTTACTGTGGTATGGGTGGATGACAATTTTCCTTCTATGAATCGTCGTTCACCTTGCGGACTTCCGCGGAGTAGAAGTGCCAAGTGGGCAACATATGGCACAAGTCTAACGCTGTAGTTGATAGTATATCTCTGTTTCTGTATATATAAAATTTGACTCACAGTACTTGTCGCCGATGGAACGCTGATGAACTAGCACCTCTCCCGGTCGCAGATGAAGTGCGGTAGGACCTGCCTTGCCTGGTGGAGGGAGAAACCGCAAGACAGCCGGCTGCAGTACCGAAACGGGGCCGCCTTGAGTGACGTCCCGGGGTCATCCTGCGGTAGCTTGCCACCAGGAACCACGAAGGCCTGCACACCACCGTTGAGCCTGTCTGCTGGGTAGCTGGTCCCGGCCTGAGATGGAAGCCTCGGGGCAGCGACGTTGCCTCCACGGTAGTCTCGGTGTGCCTTCCGAACGACTGCGCGTGGAAGCGTGATTCTAGCTCATGCGTTTCTCGAGCGTCTAGTGTTCGAGCATGTTCTCGTGGCAACGTGCTCCAACGCGGCCAGCTCCTGCTTCCTCTTTTTCGCTCCATCTATCAATTGCGCGTGCAGCGTTTTTGGCCCAAAGATGAACACCTACAACATCTTGACAACGAACAGCCTTCTGGGCGTTGAATGTTTGTGCTATACAGCATACTGTGTCCTGAAAATGTTAGTAATGGACTGGCGTTCCGTCAAAGAAAAGGGTGAAGAAAAGAAAAGGAAAAAGGTGGAGGATCACCTCCACCTTTTCTGAGACAGTTCGACGTCTCACCTGGTCCAAGTGTCGCCGCTGAATTCCTTTCCCGGAATCAACAGTGACCATTCTGGACCCCAGTTGATCTCGCACTACTCCTGGTATCCACCTGCGACGACTTGTTTGGAAATCGCGCATCCAGACTGGGTCACCTGCCTGAACTGGAGACCCTCCAACTCGTGGTTGGATTTCTGGTGACCTTTCATCGGGAGCGATACAGTCCAGCTTTGTTCTTATTTGGTACCCCAGTAAGAGTTCCGCCGGCGACTTTCCATCCTTGACGGGCGTTCGGCGATATCGACATAAAACCCGCGCTATGCGTATTTTGAGGTCCATTCCGGGGTTCTTCTTTAGTCCTTCCTTGAGCGTACGCACAGCTCGTTCGGCTAAACCATTCGACTGTGGATGATAAGGGGCTGTTGTGAGTTGTCGCACATTGTTCCGTGCCAGAAACTCACGAAAAACTTTGCCCACAAATTGTGGTCCGTTATCAGAAACGTAGGTTTTTGGAAGGCCGAACCGTGCAAATATTGATCTTAGCGCGTTGGCCGTGGTTTGCGAAGTGGCAGTTTTCATTGGAATGGCTTCCATCCATTTCGTTTCCGAGTCGACGACGACTAAGACCATTTGTCCTTCCAACGGGCCTGCGAAATCTGCGTGCAGCCGGCTCCACCTTTCCCCGGTGGCTGGCCAGGCCAAAGGTATCTGTGCTGGTGGCATCGCTGAAGCCTGCGCACATGTGGAACATGAGTTCACCAGTCGCTCTATGTCGGAATCCAGTCCCGGATACCAAAACAACGTTCTCGCTGTGGTTTTCATGGCTGTCATGCCGGGGTGTGTCTCGTGCAAAAGACGCAACACACGCCTTGCCGCCGCCATGGGTAGAACAATGCGATGTCCCCAGTACACCAAATTATGGCTGACTGTAAGCTCTGTTCTTCTGTTGAAGTACGGCCGGAGATGCTCATGGCCCTGCGGAAGATATGACGGCCATCCCTGGAAAATCCATTTTTTAACCTGCAGAAGGCTGGTGTCTCGATTAGTCAGATGTTCAACCTCGTGGGCGCAAAGCGCTGTTTCCTCAAGAGAGTGGGCATACAAAACGTACTCGTCGGCAGCAAAGTCCCGCGGCTCCTCCATTACTGGCAAGGGCAACCGACTGAGGGCATCAGCATTGGAATGGTCACTGCCCTTCCGGTACTGCAATGTGTAGTTGTAGTTGCCAAGAAACAAGGCCCAACGCTGTATTCTTGCGGCCGCCATCGGTGGTATGGCTTTACCTGGATTGAACAAACCAGTAAGAGGCTTGTGGTCTGTTACTAAGACGAACTGATGTCCGTACAGGTAGTCTTTAAACCGGGCGAGGCCGAGTACCAGTGCCAAAGCTTCTTTTTCTAACTGCGAGTAATTGCGCTCGCTCTTGGTAAGTGTCCTGGACCGGAATCCGATGGGGTAGTCAACACCATTCACGCGGTGCGACAAAACGGCCCCAATGCCTACTGATGATGCATCGCACTCCAGCCGCAGTGGCTTATCCGGGTCGAAGTGAGCCAGAAACTTGGAAGCCACAATTGCCTGTTTAACTTGCTGAAATGCTTTCTCCTGTTCCTGGCTCCATTGCCACTTGACTCCTTTGGATGAGAGAGCATGTAGCGGAGCTAGCATGGTGGCCAGATTGGGCAGGAACTTGCCATAGTAATTTATGAGACCGAGAAAAGCTTTCAGCTCACTCACCGAGGTGGGCTTTTGGGCTTCAACAACGGCTTTGATATTGTCGTCCTTCGGTCGCAGACCCTTCGCGTCGATACGATGACCGAGAAATGTGACTTCGTCTTGCCGAAACTTGCACTTTCCCTTGTTCAGTCGGAGACCATACTCCCGCAGCCGCTGCAGCATGGTTTTGAGCCTAGATGAATCATGTTTTTTCTCGGCGATGATAATGTCATCCAGGTACACCTGCACTCCAGGAATATCCCCCAGCAGTCCGTCCATTCGCCTTTGGAATATGGCTGGAGCAGAACTTACGCCAAACGGTAATCTGTTAAAACAAAAAAGACCCTTCTGGGTGTTGAGGACTGTTATCTTCTTTGCTTCCTCATCCAATGGCAACTGGTTGTAGGCTTGATGCAAATCCAAGGTCGTGAATACTTCGCCACCGTTTAACCTAGCAAAAATGTCGTCCACTCGAGGCAACGGGTATTGTTCTACCACAGTGGCCGCATTCACAGTCATACGGAAGTCTCCACACAGTTGGAGGGACCCATCACCCTTCAAAACGGGTACCACAGGGGTTGCCCATTCAGCGGTTTTTACCGGCGTCAAAACGCCTTCCGCGACCAGCTGATCCAACGATTCAGACATCTTATCTCTGAGAGCGTAGGGTACAGTACGGGCCTTAAAGAACCGTGGACACGCGTTTTCTTTCAATTGAAATGTAACCGGTGGTCCTTTGCACAGGCCGAGTCCCGGACCAAACACGTCGGCATATTCGTCAAGCAGCTGTTGCAGACCTGTGCTGACAGCCTGTATTCCAGCCGGTTGCAGATTCGCTACCACATTCGACAACATTGCCACTCCAACTTCATTAAATGCCTTGATGGTGTCTCTGCCGCACAAAGATGGTCCGGAGCTGTCGACCACTATGACAGTACCAGGAATATCTTTCCCGTCGCACGTAGCGGTCATGCTAAGCTGGCCGACAACTGGAAGTTCTCCCAAGAGACAAGAGAGCTTGAGCTGTGAACTCTCCAACGGAGGCCAGAGCTGCTTGTACTTGCGGAACACCGTTACGGGAATGCCGCTTACAGGTGACCCCGTGTCCACCAACATAGTGAGCGGAACGTTATTCCAACTGATGTCCTTGTAAATAGGCCTAACCTTGCGGATACTGGCTGCGTGATGGAGAACCGCTGTAATCGTGTGCAAGGCGTCGTTGTCGTCCGAGCTTGTGTCCTCTCCGGCTGCCATGGCGTACGAACCCTGGCGCCGTTGTCTTGCTGGATAAGATCCCTGCCGACGGTCACTATTTGTGCTAGACAGGCACATCCGACGTAGATGTCCTCGTTTTCCACACCGGTGGCACACCGCGCGAAGGTGTTTGCACTCGTCCTCAGCATGCGATTCTCCCCACCTTCCACACACGTCGCGTTGTTCCGGCTTGGGAAGTCGCTTCGAGGTATGGCGCTTTTGTCGGGCAAAATGTACTTCTGAGTGCGCCGAGTTCATGCTCCTGGCATTTTCAACAGCCCTCTGTGCCGACACAGCAAAGTCTTCAGCCTCTTCTAAAGTGAGCTTCCGTCGCGTCAGTAAATGGCGCCGAACGTCTTCATCCAGCACTCCGCAAACGATTCGATCCCTCAACATGCGCTCCAATGACGTCCCGAAGTTACACTTCTCAGCTAGGCATCGAATGTCCGCAATGAAGTCCTGAGCAGCTTCCCCGTCTTGTTGCGAACGCATGAAGAAAGCATAACTTGCAGCGATCTCGTTGACCTCCGGAGCATAGTGATCTTCCAGATACCCGACGACTTCCTCATAGCTCAGTTCATTCACCTTTTTTGGTTGACACCGGCCCTGCACCACACGCACTGCACTGTCCGTGAGCTAAGCGATGAGCAGCGCTCGCTTCTTCGTTGAGTCCACGATGCTATGAGCCTCAAAGTACGCCTCCAGGCGAACGCGATACGTAGGCCACGTACCTTCTTCATCGGCAAACTCCGGTGGCCGTCCAGCACTCATGCTGACGCGGGTCTTCTCACCTAGCTACGCTAGGCCTCGTCGCCACTGATATGTCGCACTAGGCTTAAAACACTGACATCAATCAGACATAACGCCGCAAGCACCGCAGCTTTATCGCAGCCTGCGTCCGTGTGTTCCGCTGCTCACGAGTCTTGATGACCATGGCAGTGCCGATGAAGGCACGATGAAGATGACGATGAAGTTGGCGATACAATTACTGTCTGGATGACAGATAATTTAATATTAAGTCCAAATCAAATAGGCTTTAGAGCTAATTGCTCAATATGGTGTGCCCATGCTGATTTAGAGAGCCGCATCCAACTTGCCCGGAAAAGGAGAGAATATTCTGCTTTGATGAAATTAGACATAGCTAAAGCTTATGACAGCGTCGAACATCCAATTCTACTGGATATTCTGCAGCGTCGTAATTTCCCCAATTATATAACCGCGTGGGTGGCAGAATTTTTGCGATCAAGAGAATTTTATTGCTTCGAGGACGGATGTTCTTCGTCTAAATTCAGACAAACTCGCGGGGTTCCCCAAGGATCTGTCCTATCCCCAATATTATTTAATATATTAATGAGCTCTATCCCAACTTGTCAGGACGTGCACGTTTACGTGTATGCAGATGACATTGCATTCTTTTCTGCCGACACTGACATTAACACATTATACCAAAAATTACAAAGATACATGAGCATGCTAGAGGTATGGCTTCAGACAATTTGTATGTCCTTAAATGTAAGCAAAAGCGCCCTTTTAGTGTTCTCCGTCATGGACCCGGTTTCAATTTCTCTAACTTATAAGCAAGAACCCATCCCACAGGTTGAGTCTCTAAAATATTTGGGAATCACATATAATGGCAAACTAAACTGGAGTCCGCACATAGAGAGTGTAGCGGGTAAGGCACAACGTGCTTTAGGTATTCTGCGCAGAATGAGTAACCGAAAATACGGACTACGTAGGGATTCACTGTTGAAGATTTATAAAATGTATATGCGCCCCATATTGGAATTTGGGTGTGTCTTGTTCTCAGGCGGCCCTGCTTATAAAATAAAGCCTCTGGTTCTTTTGGAGCGTGAGGCCCTACGCCTGTGTCTGGGACTCCCCAGGTTTGTGGCTATTAATGTTATCTACCAAGAAGCACGCCTTCCAACATTGCCCTGCAGATTTCGCATCTTAACAGTTCAAACATTTCTGAAATTTTACAGCTTGCAGCTTAGACGATCTGAATACGCATTCATTAATGATCCAAATTCCTTCTTCCTTGCTCACTGGCCCCGATTTCACACTCCACAGATCATATTTGTTCAAAAACAATTAGATAGCCTGAATGCGAACATTCGAGAGGTAATTCCGTCAACCGAATCACATCAGAATATTAAGATAGATTTTGATGACATTTTCCCCCCCAACTCCAAATTTCAATCTGCCACTTTTTTAAATAACCTGTTGCAAGATTACCTAGCACACGTGCAAACAAATAACATAATAGCTACAGACGCTTCAGTGAACAACGAAAAGGCGGGCGTAGGCATCTTCTCGCTTCCGCTTGGCTGGTCATTCTCCTTGAGACTGCCAGACTTCACACCTGTCTTTGAAGCCGAGCTTTTAGCAATTCTTTTAGTGCTTCGGAAACTCCCGTCGAACTCAATAAGTGCGGTTATTATGACAGATTCCCTTTCGGTCTGTACTTCGCTTACGGCTTCACCCAATTCGCCACCACTAAAGACGTTACTAACATTAGTTCCTCCACAGTTGACTTCTCTAAAACTATTATGGGTACCTGGACATTGTGGCTTACATTCAAATGAAATGGCAGACGCATTAGCGCGAGCATCCCTGAGTGGACCTGTAATGCCCGTTCTTCCTTTGGTGGCTCACATAACAGCAATCAGATATAGAAAATATTCATTTCATAGAGATATCATTGAATCAATAACAACATAGACAGAATATCAGCACCTCAAATTTCCGTGGAAAATCCAGTGGCGTCCATCAAGACAATCAGAAGTAGCAATAACGAGATTACGCTGCCGTGTCCCTCCATTAAACCTATATTTACACAGGACTGGTCTGACGCTATCACCTCTGTGTCCATACTGCCAAGAAACAGAATCACTAGATCATTATTTTTTGGTATGTCGACGATACAAATTGTTAAGAAAAAGTCATCTAGAACTTCCGTTCGCAAAATTAGGGTTAATGTTATCAACAGAAATTATACTATCTTTCGGTGCGTCAGTTATAGGGGGCAGCCACAGGGACGTTTTTGATGCCGTTTGCAGTTACATCCAGTCAACAAAACGAATAACTTTTTAACTTTGTCTTGTATTTTGTTTGTTTTTGTATGTTTTCTTCTCTCTTTCGTTAAATTTTTTTTTTCTCATCGAATAAGTGGCACTTCAAAAGAATAGGCGAACGTTTCAGCACCCAATTCTTGCACAATCCCCCAGTGTGGGTATGAGCCATAACATGAGGCCATCATCATCATCATCATCATCATCACTCAGTAATTTGCTGTTGCAGTATTCTATGAAGCGGGCTTGCATGCTTTAAGTGCATTGTCGCATTAGGCCGTCTGACATTCAAAAAAGAATAAGAGTTAAGGTGTACATCATTAGACGAAAAAAAACGTTTAAAAATACAAAATGGTTTACTATGCCGCGTTAGGTGATATAGCTGCGTGCAATATTTACCTTGTGACACGGCGTCACGTCTAACAAGACAGATGAAGAGCTCGCATTGCCTTCCCAGCAGCTTAACTGATTTGTTTCTTGTTAGCAACTATGGGTCCGTTTAAATCTATATATGGCGTTTATAGGGCATTTTTTCTTTTCTATTTCGTCCTTATTTCTCACTTGCTGTTTCAAACACGTAGAAACAATAAGAACATGACCTGAACGATGGAATACACAGTTGTGTTCAGGCTATACTTGCTTCTTGATCGCGGATGCGAAACTGCACTGCATAGCTTTAGCATGGCTCACATGAAAAGAAAACAATCACACAAACAGCATGATTTGTAAACAACAAGCTTACTTTAAAAGAGAAGTCCAGAAACAAAGAACAAGAAGAAACTAGTTATCTCTATAGCCCTAGATATGACTCAGAGCACCTGTTAGTCATGCCGCGTCGAAGAACGAGAGCCTTTTAGACCAAGTGCTGCAGAAATTCCTCCGCTACGTCAGGCAGGCGGCCGACAAGGCGTAACGAAGCCAGCCAGCGTCTGATAATAATGATGATTTCCTTAAATTTAACATACCCACAATGGGGTTTGGTCCAGCAGAGGGTGGTGCAATGAAAGTAAACAATATATTAGGAAACTCGAGGCACTATCTTCGTTAGAGAATATATGTATAAGAGGAATCGCGCAGCATTGAATAAACAGGAATGCAGTAAACTTCGGAATATTGCACGACAAGTTTTAAGGATGGGTATGAAGGATATTAAGAAGGAACTGACTATAGTGAGGTGGCCCTTCACCATAGTCGTAACACCATATTGGCGAGTAACCGCAGCCGATGCGGCACCTGTGCCAGGCTAAACGTGTTCATCCGATTTTATGGCGCCGCTGAAAAGCGTAGGCCCACGAGTGCGGAGCCCATGATTGAAATCTCTTCATCTCGATCTTTTATAGGGTTGCTGCATTACTTCTTTTCCTTTTAGTTCGGCTTCTGCTATACGTTTTCTTTTGTACTTCGCTTCACCACACGCCTGAGTCAAAGTACTCCAAGTAGAGTGGAGCCGACCCGTTGCCTACCTCACAAAAAGGAGGTGGGGGTCTTAGTGAGAGCCGCATTCCGGGCTAAGTTGGTAAACGTGTACACAAGTATTAGTGCGCAAGAACGACAGGGACGTAAGGGAAACAGACACAACAAGCGCAATCTTTTAACTAAATTTATTGTATTCAGGGGTACTATATTGTAGTGGCACAATTGATTTTGCCCCTACAATAATTTATTCAGTGGTACAATAAATTTAGTTGAAAGTTTGCACTTAGTGTCTTTTTCTCTTACATCCATGTCTCCTTTGTTCTGCAATAATACTTTAGTAAGGGGGTGTTTAGATGCCACTTAAGCTGCCGCAGACGTAGGATAATGCCACGATTTTACGTCGTTGCTGCGGGCCCATGTAGTGCTAAGACAGCACTACAAGAAATGAGCTAATGTCACCGTCTCTAAACAGAAGGGACAGATCACCTCTAAGCAAGAAGAAGAAGAAGAAGAAACTTTAGTAAAGAGTAGTCCGGCAGTTCTTGATGTGGTGGCCTCAGGTGACGGCTCGAAGTTCTTGGAATCGAGCGGCATCTTTGGCTTGCCGGACGGCCCAGAGCTGGTCTGCCAGCTCTGAACTTCTGATAGCCGCCTCCCAGCGGCGGCGACGCCTACGGAGAAGGCCCCCGGCGGCTCCCGCATCCGGGGCGGCGTCGGGAAGAACGGAGGTCGAGCCTTCTCCTACTCTGGCAACAGCCGCGATTCTGGACGCGTCGCCAACGGAGCTGCTTTGATTACCGTTGTTGCCGGCACACTCCCAGAGCATGTGTCGCAGCGTTGCTCTGTGTCCGCATGTTTTACACGCGTCTGTTGGATACAAACTCGGATAGCAGTGGTGTAAGATAGCGGGGCTAGGGTAGGTGTGTGTCTGGAGCAAGCGTAATGTTACGGCCTCGTTCCTGTTCAATTTATCGTGCGGTGGCGGAAATGTGCGTCTTTCGAGTCTGTAGTGTTGGGTGAGGTCTCTGAACGTGGTTAGGCGATCGCCCCGCGCCCAATGTGTTTCTTGTTGCTGTGTTTCTGTTGTAGTGTCCCGATCCGGCAGATCCGATGCCCCGCTGTCGGGGGCGGAGGCGGCCTCATAATCAGCGCCGGCTCGGCGTGTGAGACCTCGAGCCGTGGCGTGGGCCGCCTCGTTTCCCGCGAGCGGAACATCGGTGTGTGCCGGGGTCCAGAGGAGGAAGACCGTAGAATTTTGGGGTTGCGAGGGCGAGTCGCCGTCGTCAGAAATTTGGAGTATGCGGGCCGCTTCCCGCGAGACACGACCACGCGCGAAGCCGCGGATTGCCGCCTGCGAGTCGCTGATCACGATCGCAGCGTTCGGCACCGCGACGAGTGCTATGGCTATCGCGGCTTCTTCGGCCGCCTCCGTGTATCCCGTGGTCACCGTGGCGCTCGCGAGGCACCTAGCCGAGCGGTCTACAACCGCTGTCGCGTGCGCGCTTCTCCCTCCTCCATATCGCGCCGCGTCTACGTACACCGCCTCGTTGCTGTTACCAAACTTCTTCTGAAGGTCGCTTGCTCGTTTGTTGCGCCTCCCGGCGTGGTGCGTCGGGTGCATGTTTTTGGGGAGCGGCGGGATGATCAGGCGGTCGCGAACAGAGGCGGCAAGCGCCGTCTTTTCTCCATGCTGAGTGCGGTACGCTATGCTGAGCGACTCGAGGATGCATCGACCTGCCTTTGTCCTTGATAATCGTTCGTATTGCGCAATGTCGTGCGCCTCGATTAACTCGTTGAAGGAGTTGTGAACTCCGAGCTCTAGAAACTTATCGGTGCTCGCGTTGAGTGGAACGCCGACCGCCCTCTTGAAAGCCTTTCGGATCATGCATTCGACTTTGTTTTTTTCGGACCCGATCCACCTCAGGTAGGGGGCAACATACGTTATGCGGCTTATCGCGTACGCCTGCACGAGACGGATCGCGCACTCTTCACGCATACCATTGCGTCCATTCGTGACGCGACGCAAGAGTCGGATCGTGTCATCTACCGAACGACAAAGTATTCGCACCGTCTCTCCGTTATGGCCGTTTGCCTGCAGGTGTAACCCTAGGATTCTAATTTTCTCTACGTGCGGTACGGGAGTACCATCTGCCAATGTAATGCGTATTTTAGAATATTCCCGTTCCTCTTCGCGCAGGGTTTTACGACCTCTCCTTGTGGGTTTGTAGAGTAAGAGCTCGGACTTGGTTGCCGAGCACTCGAGGCCCGTTCCACGCAAGTAATTCTGAACCGCATCTACTCCTGCCTGCAGCGTTCGTTCGACGTGACCGTCACATCCTCCTCCGGGAACCCAGATGGTGAAGTCATCCGCGTAGAGACTGTGATGTAATCCTTCTATTTCTGTTAATTTCTCGGGTAGACCGAGTAGAACTAAATTAAACAGTAATGGTGATATGACGGACCCTTGCGGCGTGCCGCACGGACCCGTCTTAAATTCCGGTGATTCCTCGTCGCCGACGACGACGCATGCGCGCCTACCCGTGAGGAAATCTCTAACGTAATTATACATTCTTTGGCCTAGTCCTAATGTTCTAATTGTTTTTAAGATCGCTTCGTGCTTAACATTGTCAAACGCCTTTTTAATATCTAAGCCTAGAATTGCCTTAGAGGAGCTGGTAGTGTCGTCAACGACCTGGTGTTTAAGCTGAAGCAATACGTCCTGTGCTGAGAGGTTGCGGCGGAATCCTAGCATGGTGTGCGGGAACGCGTCATGATCTTCGAGAAAGTCGGTCACGCGGGTGAGAACTGCGTGTTCCATGACTTTGCCGACGCAAGACGTAAGCGAAATCGGTCTTAGATTATCGAGCGTAACCTGCTTGCCAGGTTTAGGAATCATGATAACGCGGGCCCATTTCCACGCTTCGGGAAGGGAACCCTCTCGCCAGCACTCATTGACGTAGGCCGCGAGTCGGGAGATTGACTCGTCGTCTAGGTTTCGGAGAGTCTTGTTGGTAACCCGGTCTGGGCCGGGCGCCGATCGAGTGTTGAGTTCGAACAAGGCTAACCGAATTTCCGAATCGCTAAATTCCGCGTCCAGTTTCTCGTTTGTGACGCCGTCGTACTCGGCGTGCTGGATGCTTTCGGCCTTCTTAAAGTAACGGTCACGTATTGCGTCGAGGAAGTTATCGCCTTTATAATCTCTTACGACTCTACGAGTCTTGTGGCCTTGAGCGGCCCGAGTCTCCTCCGGATCTAATAGGTGTCTAAAAAGGCGCCAAGCGCTCGCCCCGGTCATCTGCCTCTCGAGGCCGTTGCACGTGTCTTCCCATTGTGCCCTGCATACCTGAAGCGCGTGTTCTTCAATGCCTCTGTCTAACTGTGCTATGCGTTTGCGCAACGCCTTATTATGTCTTTGGCATTTCCATCTCTTTAGGAGGGCTCGCTTTGCTTCCCACATGTGTAGGAGCCTGCTGTCAATTATTTCGAGGTTCGCCTCGGGCGGAACGTCGCTCGTTGCTGCGCCTACGTCCCTTCTGAGCGTCTCACTCCACTCGTCTATGTCCGTAATCGGCTCGTCACCTCGCCCCGCTTCTTTTCGCCTCTTGCGGAACGTGTCCCACTTCACGAGTTTGAGTTGACGACCTTTGCCCTCAGGGTTAGTACCACGACCGCTCGGGCCCGTGCCTATCGTGATCTCGATCAGCGCATGGTCGCTCCCCAAATCTTCCTGGGTATTTTGCCAGTGCGCTGTTGTTACATTTGAAACAAACGCAAGGTCTGGTAACGTATCGGCACTCACGCTGTTCCCTCTGCGTGTAGGATCGGCGGGATTCGCGATCAGTGCAAGCCTTTGGTCTTGCGAGTCTTCCCAAAGGTGTTTGCCCTTGGGTGTTTCTCGGGTGTAGCCCCAGGCTCCGTGGGGCGCGTTAAAGTCGCCCGCAACAAGTAGAGGCTCGCCGCCGGAGGCCGCGCGCGCGCCCCGCAGTAGGTCCCCGAATCTGTGCTGCAGCGTGGGTTTACTATACACGTTAAGGACGAAGAGTCCTCGGCCGCTCTTAGGAATTAATTCTACGAACACGTGAGGTATATTTACGCAGGCAAGTTCTCGCTGCGCCACAGTGACATTACGTCGAACGAGCACGGCGGCGACCGGCAACGGGCGTGGCGGGGGAGACGGCCGGCGCGGCACCATCGCCCCCGGTCCAGCGCCACCCGTCACGCGGGGTGTAGCCCGTTTCCTTCTTTGCCTCTTCTCCGTCGCGGTGGCGTCTATGGCTTTGTAGCCAGCTAGTTTAACCGGATGCTTTGTCTCCTGTAAAAGGATCACGTCCGGTTTCGTCTTGCGGCTGCGTATGAATTGCTGGAGATTACCCCGCTTCCCCCTGTAGCCCCGGCAGTTCCACTGCCAGATTGTGTATTGTTGTTTCCCAGTGTTAGTGTGCTTCTTTGCGTGTGTAACCATGGTGATGCCTGTGTTTAATTTAACCCGTCACCATCGAGGCGACTTGGTTGCTGCTGCGGTTGCGTCTCTACGTCTGTGAGCGTGTTTTGCTGCTGCTGATTGTGTTGTTGCTGTCTAGCGTACGGCTTGCTCATTGTTCTGATTGGTCTGCCTGCAGCTGGGGACAGCCTCGTTTCTATGTCGTCTATGCGCGCCAAGTGCGCGGCCAACATTTGTGTTATTTGTTCAGAGAGCTTAGCTAGCGCGTTATTGAACATTTCGTTCATATGAGCCGTCTGTCTTGTAAAGCGTTCCTCGAGGCTCTTCTCGATGTTGTGTACACGTTTCTGTAGTTTCTCATAACGGCCGCATCCCTGTTTGCTGTCGGGTCTTGCGGGATCTAGTGCGATCCTTTTCGCGGTAACTGGACGATCATCGCGTTCATCCGCCGTCCCCCTCGAGCAGCCCTCGTAGTCCGTGTCCATCCCGGCCGGCTCAGGCCGTGATGGAGTCGGTGACCGCGGCGCCGAGGACGGCGACATCGTCGTTAGACGTTTCGATGGTTGCTGCGGTTTTGGAGCCTCGCCTTTCAATTTGATATTCTCCTCTCTAAGGAGCGCATTTTCGCGTTTAAGCTCGGCAATTATTGATTCTAATGGCTCTAAACGTTGTTTTAGGACGTCATTCAGATCATTCAGATTTCCGGGTAAATTGAAGATGCAGGAAGTCCGAATTTAATAAGACGGCTTGTTTTTTAGACGTTTCATTAATGTAGAAATTTCTTCATCTTGATCAAGCAATGAACGTCGTAACCGGCGAAACGGAAACTACACGGCCTTTCAGGGTAGCTCCAGGAAAAGAGTAAGATTTTATTGAAGAACAAACCACAGTGACCCAGCCTGTTCTCCCAGTAAATTCTGCAAAAGACAGCGTATCCCAGAATATTGGATGCCGACACGTTTTATGGCAACTTGCGGAGGGCTGGGATGATGTCCAATAATTCTTGAAAAATGGGTCTAAGATCAGGCAATTCTTAAGAGCTGCCATTGCCCTATCTCGGCGTATATGGAAGCACCAGTTACCTTTCGTTGTGCATGCACCTCACTTTACCATTCTTCGCTAAGCATGCATCATACATCGCCTTTGCACTAATGACATCGCTGCGCTCAGGTGCATTCCCATCCACTGATTTAAACTATATATCGGCACAGCTTGTGGGCGGTGCAACGCAGTGCAAGATATTAAAACTCTGACCTCCCATGCGTAAGCACATATGGACGAGAAATGTCTCGTTGAATAGGACATGAAGGACAACCAAACCCATCGCACTTTCTCGTATAGCTTTTATTAACAAGTTGACTAGAGCTTAGTTTAAAAATTTTCCAAGAAGTAACGCTGAATGCTGCATTTCCTTTACAGTTCGACAACCCATGACCAACAGGCGAAATCTGCTTCCATACGAAGATGTCCCGGTAATACCACAAACCACTGCAGCTTGGTTTCCTGATATTCGCGCCCTTGGCAAAAAGAAAAATCCCATTACCTTATCACACAAGTTTTGCACCTGCCGTAAAATGTGGTGCCCGCAAGTCTTTGTGTGCACAACAAGTCTCGCACACAAAGGTCCTAGTTCTTGTCCACAAATACGTCTGAAAAGTCATGCACGCAAATACACGCATGAATTCAACTCAGAGAAGGACGGATCATATCATTGACATACAATGAACCGTCACGAAGGCTCTTTGTCAGGGACCGTCTAACGTTTGTTAATATTTGTTCCGAAAGTCGCTATCTCAAAATGTCAGTTGTCCCCAGCAACCAAACCTTCAAGATCTTTTTGCAATTATAACTCAGAATTGTAAGTTATAATAAATAACAATATTAACACTTAGATTCAACTGTACATATAGCATGAGTATACATGAGAAATTACGGTACAATTCAGAGTAGATGCGAACGATCGTTTCAAGAGGGAGAACGCAGCAAAATAGCTTCGTACGAATCGGTTGCGGTTCGCAATGTACGCGCTTATAAGAGATTGATCTACAGCAATATCATTTTGAGGCATTCAGCTTTTGTTAATGGTTGTTTGGAAGGTCTCTAGCAGAAAGCAAATATTTGCAAACATTCCGAAACTCTCCGAAACGAATAAATTTTAAGGGAGAAATTCAAACGATATTAACGCATAAATCGATAGATGCGTAGCTGACAAAGTGAATATGTGCACCTAAATAGGCTAGATTACGGTATAGGCGTGAACCAGACTTGCTACTGATAAATCAAAAGCAGTGTCTGGCTTTTGTTGATGGTTGTTTGGAAGGTCGCAAGGTGAAATAACATGATAGCAAACGTTCCTGAACTTTTAGGCAAGCCTACCGGAACTCTTTAGCAAACCTTCCAGAACTCTTTCAAAAGAATCAATTTTGACGCAGAAATTCAAAACGATAAATAATAACAGAAATAGTAACGCATAAATTGATAGATACATAGCGTACAAAATTAATATCTACGCTTAAATTGCTTAGATTCCCAAATACGCGCGAACAGAAGTCGCTATTGATAAATCTCCAGCTATATCTGGTCTTTGTTGTTGGTTCTTTGGAACGTCGCTGCATGAAAAACCATGTCGGCAAACCTTCCATAACTATTAGGAGCGCCTACCGGAACTCTTCATAACGAATCAATTAAAACACAGAAATTAAAACAAGCAATATCAACGAAAAAATTTACGCATAAATCAAGAAATGAGTACCCGACGAAATGAATATGCGTGCATAAATATACTACAATCCGACATTGGCGCGAGATATGGTCGGTTCAGGAGATAAACGCACAAGTCACGCAGGAATATGCCGCAAACAAAGCAAGGGCGGGAAGAACTGCGTCCTACAGTTCGTCCCTTTAAACACATGATCTCGCGGCACGGCAGGGACTGATGACAGCGTGGCCTAAGCACTCCTGATCCTTGGAGCCCCGTGGCCATGGAGCGCCGTGGCCACTGAAGCCTGTGCGCTCTCCACTGTGGCTTCTTTGGCCGACGACCGGCTGGCCTCGTCCTTGTGCCTTGGCTGGACTCGGTGGCGTCTCTGCGTGGCCCTCCGCGGTAAAGGCGACATCGGGCGCATGCGCGAACACAGCCAAGGAAAACCCGGCGACCGAGTCAGCTCCTCTAGGCAGATGACATCTCTCCATGTCTCGCTGGTGGGCCAAGGGCTGATGTGTTGCCCAGCTGCAGTTTCGCGGCGATCGTGAACTGCGAAATGAAGGCAGTGTCTCGAATCCCCTGGGGTATACTTTGCTGTACAGAAGGCGGCATTTCAAAGCATTCGCGACGAACTACTTGGGCTACCTTAGAGGACCGCGAGCTCTTCGCTGTATGTTGTACGTTCCCTGTAAAGGGCGGTGCTTTCGAAAGATAATTGTGAATTACAGTTGTTTAGGCGTGAACTGGTGAGAACCTAGTCGGGGCAAAACTGACCTAATATAAAAGTATGCTGATTAGCATAAAGTGATAACAACAAAATTGATTGACTGGAGTTATTTCATAAATGAAATGCAAATTGTCGAGCGCTTAAAAAAGCAACGAAGAGACGTCACCATTGCGTAAACGCCAGAGACGCTATCAAGTGTCGTTATAACGAAAATTGAACAAGCGGTGGTGCCTTCTAAGCACTGACAAATTATTCTTCTAGCTATTCCCGTGAAGAACAAGGAAGCTGCGTAAGAAGTGTGAAATGGCTTTCCAGTTTTTGGCAATTTGCTTATAACGCGTGGGGTGTACGTGGTGTCATAAAGAGAGCAGAAAATAAAACATGTTGTCACTTTCATTCAGACTGTATCGATGAAAATGTGTACTGTACAACCACTCGATAAGACGTGGGCTTGGAAATTTTGCGAACCCGCAGAGGTGAGCCGACAGCGTGTAGCGGTGGCGTAAAGGCAGAGCATCCGAGTGGCATTACTTTTTACTTTTAATTACTTTTTTAAATTACTTTTCCATGAATTGTTTACGAGCGTATACAGGGTGTCCCAGCTACCTTTAACTAAGATAAATATGTATGTTGGTGTACAGGTTGGTTCGTAGTTTTTAAGGGGTGAGAAAGCGCTCCTTCCTCTTTTGTGGTTTCTTCACCTCATTTCGGGACCTGCTGTAGCATAATGATCTGCAGGATAGGAGGACGCGGCAAATTATGTTCATGGTCACTAAGGAAGTTAAGATTCTATTTCATTCTGTTTAACTGGATAAGTGGGAATTTAGCTTTGCTAATTATAAATTTAGAGAAGTTCCACAGAGATGTGGAAATTTCCAGGAAATCCCTAATTCCGCGCTATTAAGGCTTTCGTCTGCTGTGTATTTATTTTTCTCGCATCAGAAATACATCGATTACACATTAAAAACTGCCAAGTCACTGCATGCTTATGTGCCACTGCAGCAATAGCTGTATGGACGCCATGCGTAAATCCAGCACGCTGTTGCTCAGAAAGTGTCACGACACTAACACAGGCGGTTCCTTGTAGCGTTCAATGCCAAAACAGGAGTAGCTGTTAAAGTAACAAAAACCAGAATAAAACACCTTAAATTGTCCAGGGCCTTCGACTTTCTCACTACCAGTGTGCTACATTAAAGGCGCCGTCCATTCACACATGGCATTAGGATTTAGACGCTCCATACAGAGTTACATGAAATTTTTCTTAGTTTGCGGACTTCTTTCATGACTGGGAAAAATGGCTTCGCATCAGGTTGGATGCGAAGTAACCCGGACTTGAATGTTGCCAAGAACAGTTCCTAATTTTCATTTTCGGAAATGTGTCTCTAGTTTTCTGTATCGGTACGACTTCAAAAGTTAATTAATCATGACTAGTTATGCAACTACGAAGATGCCAAAAAAGAGTTCTATTTGTTCCATAATGCTGCCATTGACATGATTTTATTCGTGTTATCTGTGAGTGCACCCGTTTATCTTTAGGCGTTGGCTAGCTTTAGCATGGCGAACTGTATGGTTCCTCTATTTTTCCGGTTTTCTGTGCTGCTTACCCTCTCTCATATTGTCAATCCGACTGTTACAGCCCAGTCAGAAAAGAATAATCCTGAGTTCCTCCTCTGCACCATGTTTATAATAAAAAACTAGTTAGTACTCCTACTGCTACTCCTACGCCAGGGTGGTCATGTCCACGTCACCCTATGCTTCTGCGCGTTCGACATTGGGGAAGCCTCAGCCTCAGGCTCCGCCTTTCGAAGCACAAAGGTGTCCTCACATTTCGTTTCCTCTAATCAGTCGAGTTTTCAATACGTTCACCTGTCGGTGACATGCTTTGGCTTTCGGCAATATAATGGCTAAATCGCGAGCCTGTGTTTCTTCATACTGTGTGGCCCATGTATCCGACTTCCGTGATCTGAATATCTTAATGCACCTAAGCCCACAATGCTCGATCGTAGACATCTAACCAAAAGCTTGAATGACGCAAATAACCTAGTTAAAGTAATCACATTGCTGCATCCGCCAGTGCGACCAGGATGACGACGATAAGGAGGTATCTCGGCATTTAAAGGAAACACAGCGAACAAGAAGGTACTAGCACGCGATATTATACCGCCTATTCATTTCACTGTACCTGCTGACTATTGCGTTCTTCCCTCGTTTCCGACGCCGCGACGCCGAAGCCGCGAACCTGATGGTAGGGGCTCCTGCTATGACCCACACACGCATCTCAAAGAATCAACCTCTCGTCATCACTCCTGTGCACAGATTCAGCCGCCGCATGCTTGGCTTCAGCCCCTAATTTACCACCATTTCAGCTCCGACCACAGCGGAAATTTGCATATCAGCGAACTGCCTTCCTTCACAGATGGCAAGTCCTTCCCAGAGACTTTTCAGCATCCTCACGTTCGGGACATCGTCCGTGGAGTCGCGATTGAAAATTTTGAGGACTGGCTTGATCAACATGAAAGCGTTGCGAATGTCAAGGAGTGGAGCGCAGAACAAACAATTCTATACTCTTATTTCCAATAGAAGACAGCGCTCGCACGTAATTCCAGAACAGGGAATCGTGCTGCCAAACCTGGAACGACTTTCGCCGCCAGCTAATGGATAAACTATCCAGTTCCGACCAGTACGTTTACGCACAACAGCTTATCGAAGTGTGCTTTCAGAAACAACGAAAGCGACACCATGTATACCGAGGATATGGCCCGCTTATTTCACTGAGCTGACCCCGATTTGCGCGAGACCGAGAAAGTGCACCATCTCAAGCGAGCAATTAAAGAGCAATTGTTTGCGGGCTTCGTACAAAACCCACCAACCATGATCGACGAATTTATAACGAGGCAACTATAATCGAGCGAGCCGTTCAGCAACAATGCCGACTCTTTCAGCGCCTGTCCAATAACACACTTATGAGCGCCACCGCTTAGAATCCCTGCATTAGCGAAAGCTCATTCGCAGAATATTGTGTCTGGAGCTGCCAACTGTGGCTGCTCCGTTCACAGCCAGCAGTCGCTTCTGTCACGGAAATCTTACACCAGGAGCTGTGGCAAGCCTTTATATCACCCACGCCGTGCCCAGAAACACGCCCGTTGAGGTTTACCGATATAGTTAGTCGGCCTCCACTTCTACCTTCGACAAAGGTAGAAGTTGCATCCACGACCTGTTATCTCCTCCTCGTGTTAGGAGAAGCCTCGGAGACGACCACCAGCTCTCCGAACTAACTTGGGGCACACTCCCCACCGTCGACAAGTCTGCTTGTACAGCGGTGAACTGGACCACATTGTCCGTAACTTCTCTAATCCAGAAGTCGCGTTAGGAGGCTTTCTGCAGCCAGCTTTCTTGTGCTATGGATATCATCGTGCTGATTAATAAAGTCGGTCAACGAATCCGCTTCGTCACGTCGTCGCTGGCGATCTTGGTCACATCTACGTTACTCTTTCTCCAGCCGCCGAAGTTTCGTCAAGGCCCATCCCTCTAGTCCTCTAGGGGGAAACTAATGGCCGCAATCTTCGAGGGGAACTTCATTCGGATATTTCAAAGGCAAAGGAACGTGTTTCTTACTGGGAATTGCTATCAAGCAAACGTCAGGAGACAGAGATGCAGCTTACCAGTATTCGGGTCGACGGCGTTTCAACGGGGCGTCTGATGGCGCAACAGGGCTGACTGCTTCAGGGTGACGGCGAAGCCCATCAGGTAGTCGCCTCGAGCCAATGTTGCTGTAAGGTGTTCAATTTGGTGGTCAGTGGCTTCTTATGTGACTCTAAAGAGTTGTTATGAGGGATAAATATGCCAAGTTTAAGCGCCCCCAAAGGTTCTGGCTTGTTTCACTGCTAAAAACCTTACCTTTAAGACCACAAAAATTGCTCTACATGACAGCGAACTAAAGCCACAGCTGCAGCAATTGAATCACTATTCCGGATAAGCAAAATAATTTCTCGCATAGAAGTTTATTTCACGCAGCTTACGTTTTCTAAGTCGCCTCTATCATCATGATTACTTGCAGCAAAGGCCGCCCAGGAAAGAAAAGCTGGTTTCTTCTTGTAAACGGTTCCCTTGATGTGCGTGAGTGTAGGTTATGCAGACTGTTTCTCAAGGTTGAACGCACGCAAATTCGCGTGCATGAAATACGGTCGGAATGAAGGATCGGTTAAAGCTCGGAGTGCAAATACGACGGGCACATCTGTGTATCTGCTAGGCGTCGAAGGCCACTAAAATGCTCTTTCCGATGTCGGTAAATAGACTCCGAAGCGAGCGTCAATGACTGCGCCCTATTTTTTCAACGCATCGGGGGAAAAGAAACACCAATGAATGGAGTCTGGGTGCATTGGCAATAAATAAGCCACATTTCACGGCTAGCCGCATCCTTCCGTTCATGGTGCTTTTTGTAGGGGTAATACTTTGGATCAATTAAACTAAGTCAAAAACACTCCCGTCAGAGAAAATTTAGCGATGTGGAGAAAAGCTGTTGAGAAGTCCATGAAGCTTGCATCACTGGACGCACGCGTGAGCCAAGATTTTGTAGCGGTATTTTTTCTGCTTGTACGCGGTGTGCACGCGTTGTCGGCCACACTCTTGGTCTCTTTAGGAGGGTGCATATTGCAAAAGTGTGACGACCGAAATTGTGAGGCGTCTTGCTGTTACAACAGCAGAATGCAGCAATAGCTGTAAACCGGATGGGCCGTCATAAATTTATGGAGATGCAATGAATTTTGACACTGGTTAGTTGAAGATATAACGGTTGTAACATTTTGTACGTATTCCGACCGGCAGCAGGCCATAGTTTAAAGGGAGTACCGGTAATATATATGTTTCCATACTGTTGCTAATGCGAGCCATTGCAGGTGGGGATATACGACAGAGCTTGAACTGTATCCGGCGCTAGTGTCTACGGCATCTGCGAGGTAAGTGGTCTAGCAAGTGTGGCAATGGTAACAGTACGCATATTTCCCTAAACTTTGTTCTTGCTTTACAGGACCTAATGACGGTGTTAAATATTTCGGTTTGAACAAAATATGGCGTTATACATGCAGCGCGCACTGGTTATGCTCGTCTTGCCTGTGCAAAGGGAGTTGTTGCTTCTCTTCATTCAGAAAACGTATGGTTGGCCATTTGAAAAGATAAATCAGAATAAAAAGTTCCAGAAGATATGCCAAGCAACGATCATGATTACCACAAATGTATGTAGTACATTCGTCCTTCTCATGGTAACCGAAGAATACTAGTATCAGATGTCAATCTAATCAATTTTAGTAGAAAACTTTACATGGCTGGCGCCACATGACTTTTTCCTCTTCACGATTGCTCAGTAGCGGCTGCAGAGCAAGCACTGCCTGGCTGTGTTGCGGCATTCAGACCAAATGGTGCGACCAATATTCAGCCAGAGCATGTGCGACAAACTGCATCGCATAGAGGCAGGCTCGGACGCATTGATATGTATAAATTATGAAATACCTCAATTATAGAGAGGTAGATAAACCGTTATGCCATACACGTGCAATAAGTTTATCTTGTTCTGAAAGCCTAGTCATTTCTTCCGGAAGAAAATTGAGCATTTCAGTCTACGTGTATGGCCAACTGTAGTAGGTAACGAACAGTGCACTTATAGGGCATTGCATCTAGGCAACTAATGTGCCCACCGGTGCTGACGCGACAAAATACAAGTTTAGCAGGCTTAATTTCTCTTTTAGCTGAAGCGGTCTGCTCTGCTTAGTCGGGTTTATCCTTGTAATTTGCTCACACCGCTCAGCGGGCACGTTAGCGGACAGGCTAATGAGCATATGTACGACGCTCACATAGGCAGCAGAACGTGCAACCAGTATGCTTGGTAGAACTCTACGAACGTTCTGCTACGAAGCGGATTGAGCGGAGCGTGACGGGGCATGTCGTTGACTTGTTTGCCAGTACCCAGTGACCTGGTAGCTAAGACTTCAGGATAGCCGAGGATAGCGTTAACGAGGTCCTTTCAGAGGCTCCTAGGAGCCTCTCCGAGTGGCTGCGCGTAGGCACCAGCTCGACGGCTGCCAAGATAACCTCGCTCAGCGGGAACGTTAGCGGACAGGCTAATGAGCATACGTACGACGCTCACATAGGCAGCAAAACCTACAGCCAGTATCCTTGGTAGAACTCTACGAACGTTCTGCTACTAAGCCGATTGAGCGGAGCGTGACGTAGCGTGTCGTTGACTTGTTTGCCAGTACCCAGAGACCTGGTACCTCAGACGTCAGGATAGCCGAGGATAGCGCTAACGAGGTCCTCCCAGTAGCTCCTCCCAGAGGCTCCTAGGAGCCTCTGGAAGTGGCTGGGCGTACGCACTAGCTCGAAGGCTGCCCAGATGCACAGAAAGGGCCACGCCACGTCATTTTCCTGCAACAAGTGCGCAGACTCCGAGACTCTGGAGCATCTCATCTGTGCATGCTAATCGTTGGCGTAAGAATGTTCTATAGACACCAATACCTACCGACGCCAAGGCCTTCCGACAGGGAAAGGGACTGACATGCTATTGCCTATTGCGCCTCCAGCTCTCCGCGCTGGCAAGTCTGCTGGAGTTCCGAGATGCAACTGGGGGATCGCCACATTATGAGCGCCCGCTTGGAATCTGGCATCTTTGCTGAGGACTCCCACCCGGCACTTCTGCACATGATGGAGTATACATCATCATCATCATCATCATCATCATCATCATCATCATCATCATCATCATCATCATCAGCCTGGTTACGCCCACAGCAGGGCAAAGGCCTCTCCCATACTTCCCCAACTGCCCCGGTCCTGTACTAATTGTGGCCATGTTGTCCCTTGCAAACTTCTTAATATCATCCGCCCACCTAACTTTCTGCCGCCCCCTTCAAAGCTTGCCTTCCATTGGAATCCAGTCCTTAACCCTTAACGATCATCGCTTATCTTCCCCCCTCATTACATGTCCTGCCCATGCCCCCCCCCAATTTCTTTTTCTTGATTTCAACTAAGATGTCATTAACTCGCGTTTGTTCCCTCACCCAATCTGCTCTTTTCTTATCCCTTACCATTACACCAATCATTCTTCTTTCCGTAGCTCGTTGCATCGTCCTCTGTTAGGAATGTACTGCCCCTCATACTAACTCTTCCTCTATCCACTTTCACTACCCACTCCCACTTCCTTGACGACGCTGCACCATGGTGCCTCAAAGGATGCAGAATTAAGCGGCATTTCCTACTATATATAACTATCACCATCAACTCATAGCGCGTCGTTGACACCTCTGGTAGACGCACTTATGCAACATCAATTCATGCAGCCACCTTAGTGCATAACATGTCAGCGGTTCCCTGAGCAACGCTCTTTTAATACACACTATTACAACAGTTTCATTTCACCATCCCGCGCTAGGGTCCCTTGAGCACGCTAAACTCTTGAGATTACACATTTATTTTTCTGCTGTGACTGACGACTTAGCTGTCGGATTCTGTAATGAAGGCGTTGTGTTTTTTTTTTCTTTTTGGAAACTGCCCATAATGACTGTTTGCAAAACGGTATCACGGCACATATTATGTTTGCCATAGATATCCTGCTTGGAGCACCTCGGACGGGAGAGTACACGGTGTGATTTTGTTAGCGGAAACATTCTGAACTGAAGCTATCCTAACTTCTCTCTACACTGTAAAGCAAATTTGACTGCTATCAACTGCGCAGGTGTACAATGACGTCACCAGGCCGCGCTCCCACAATCTGCGGGAAGCTGCGCCACAGCATAAAATTACGATGCTCTATGTATTACGCCACGGACGCATGCCTAAAATGCGAAGTGAACAATCCTACGAGTTTTCCACGCGCAAATTAGCGTTTTGAGACGCCCGGGGCGTTGGGCGCGTCTTAGAGCAGCAATTATAATAGCCGAGTGCACGAAAGTTCAAGCGGAAAACGAGTGAGTGAGTGTCAACTTTATTATTAGAAGGGGTAAGGGATAAGGGAGGCTAAGCTACGTAGGCTTCCAGGTTGTGCTTCACGATGGCGTCCTCAGCTCGTGCCAGGACCCGTGTTTGGATGTCTCGGTCGGTGCTGGAGAGAAGGGCCTCCCATTGTTCGTCGGTGGGGGGTGACGTGACGAGGTCGGCGGGCGGGGGGTCTTCCGGGCAGCCCCAGAGGATGTGGTTCAAGGAGGCAACGTCGCCGCACAGGCAGCAGCGTGGATCAATGACACCAGGGTGGATGTGCGAATACACTAGGGGGCACGGAAAGGTGCGGGTCTGGAGGCGACGCCAGGCGATCTCGGACCGCTTGGGAAGACTGCCATGTTGGGGTGGGTAGGCGTACCGTTTGAGGCGATAGTGCTGGGTAATGTCTTGGTAGGTGACCAGGGGCTCCGGCACCGGGGCGTCCGACGCGGAGGGGCCCACCGCTCGGTCGACGAATCCTCGAGCGTGTTGGTGAGCCGACTCGTTCCCGGGGTGACCTGAGTGGGCGGGGACCCAGACCAGTTCAATGTGACACGGTTCGTCCTCCAGTAGGAGTGGGCGAAGGAGCCGTAAGCTGGTAGGCGAGACGAGACCTCGGGCGAAATTGGAGATGGCGTGCTTGGAGTCGGAGAGTATGACGCTGGCGTCGGTCGAGGTGGCGGCTAAAGCGATGGCCGCCTCCTCAGCCTCGACGACGTACGGCGTTCGAACGGTGGCGGCCGTGATTGTCGGCCCCGAAGGTGCCGAGGAGGGCGAGACGGAGACGACTGCGAAGGTGTCCCCGGGCGAGGCGTATCGGGCCGCATCCACGTAGGCGATGGCCGGGTGGTCGGCGTACTTGGCGTGAAGCATGGCCGCACGGGCTTGGCGACGGGCGTCGTGGTGTCCTGCGAGCATATTCTTGGGTAACGGCTTGATGGAAAACGCTGCCCGAAGAACATGCGGTAGTGAGACCAGGTCTGGCGGGTGAGAAGAAGTGTCATGACCGATGGAAGAGAGGATGTAGCGACCGGTCGGCGAACGATGAAGGCGTTGCACCTGAGCGGTGCGGTGAGCTTCGATCAGTTCGTCGAGCGTGTTGTGGACTCCCAGGCGGAGGAGTCGCTCCGTGGACGCGTTGGGGGGGGAAGGCCGAGAGCAGTCTTGTATGCCCGGCGGATGAGGACGTCGACCTTGTCGCGTTCCGATTTGAGAAGGCGAGTATAAGGAAGGCCGTACGTGAGACGGGAAACGACGAAAGCGTCGACTAGGCGGAGGAGATCGTGTTCGCGCATGCCCATGCGCCGCGCTCGGACACGAGCGAGCATGCGCGCGGTTTGCTGAACCGAAAGCGAGAGCTGGTCGATGGTGTGAGCATTATGGCGGTTTGACTGTACTATGAGCCCGAGCACCCGGAGATGCGAGACGACGGGAACAGGAGTGCAATTGGCGTGAATCGTGATGGTGGGGGGAGGCGACTTGTGGCGACGCCGGTCGGGGGGCCGCATGAGGAGGAGGGCCGATTTGGCCGCCGAGCAAGCGAGACCGGCCGCGTGCACGTGACTTGTGACGACGTCAGTTGCGCGTTGCAACGTCTGCTCAATGTGTCCGTCGGAGCCAGACGTGACCCAAAGAGTTACGTCGTCCGCGTACAGGGTGTGTTTGAGATCGGGGATACGGTCGAGCTTGTCGGGAAGTGAGCGAAGGGCGAGATTGAAAAGGAAAGGCGACAAGACGGCGCCCTGAGGGGTACCACGAGATCCAAGCGCATACGTGGGAGACGAGATATCTCCCACGATGATTTCGGCCGTGCGGGCTGTGAGGAAGGAGCGAATATAGTGGTAGGTGCGAGAGCCGGGGTTGATGGTGGCGAGTTCGGTAAGAATGGCCAAATGGGAGACGTTGTCGAACGCCTTGTGAAGGTCGAGGCTAAGGAGAGCCTTAGTGTCCGAGAAGGTGGGCGGATCGAGAAGGTCGTGGTGGAGTTGCAAGAGGACGTCTTGTGTGGAGAGGTGGGGACGGAAACCAATCATGGTGCGGGGAAGGTGGTGGTGAGCGTCCGTGTACGTTTGCAAGCGAGCTAGGACGACGTGCTCCATGAGCTTGCCGACGCACGAAGTGAGTGAGATGGGCCGGAGGTTCTCGATTGTGAGTTTCTTGCCCGGCTTCGGGATGAAAGCCACGCGAGCGTGTTTCCACGACTGGGGGAGGTTGCCGGAGCGCCAGCACTCATTCAGGAACGAAGTGAGGGCAACGACCGAAGGGGCGTCAAGATTTCGGAGAAGTTTGTTGGGAATGCGATCTGGTCCGGGGGCGGAGGTGGTGCGGAGCTTGTGTAGCGCCGCGTAGACTTCAGCTTCCGTGATATCGGCGTCTAGTTCGTGGTTGGGGGCCCCGGAGTAGGATGCGAGAGGGGGAGAAGAGGTGCCAGGGGGTGGCAGCTGGAGGTATTTGGCGGCCAGGTCTGCTATCAGCGACGGTGTGTCACCGGGGTAGGCCCGGACAACGCGTTGTAATTGTTGGCGAGCGACTGACTTTGCGGAAGCAGGGTCGAGGAGGTGGCGGAGGAGATGCCAGGATTGCTTGCAGCCCAATTGACCGGAGATCCCTGAGCAAAGCTGCTCCCACTGTTGGCGGGCGAGCACATTGGTGTGATGCTCGATCTCGCGATCGAGGTATACGATGCGGCGGCTCAGGCGACGGTTGTGACGTTGCTTATGCCAACGGTTGGTGAGGCTCGTGCGAGCGGCTAACAGGTGGGCGAGGCGGGAGTCAATTGCGGGATGGTCCTCCGTGGTGGGGATCGAGGCGGTGACCCCGTCGAGGTCCGCCAGTAGCTGGTCGGTCCACATCGAAAGGTCCTCGATGTCGGGGGCGGCAGAGTGCAGCCGGCGGGCTCGGAACGCATCCCAATCCGTATAGCGGGTCGTGTGTGGGCGCGGCTTGCACGGGGAGGTACGGGCTTGGATGGCGAGGACGTAGTGGTCGCTGCCCAGGGACTGATGCGTATTGGACCAGCGCGCGTCGTTCACGTAACGGCAAAAGCTGAGGTCCGGAGTGGTGTCGCGGCACACGCTGTTGCCGATGCGCGTGGGTTGCGTGGGGTCGGTGAGCAGGGAGAGGTGGAGGTCGTGTGCGAGCTGCCACAGCCTCGTGCCGGGGCCATCGGCCTTGGAGTAACCCCAGTCCGGATGCCTGACGTTGAAGTCGCCGAGAACGAGGAGGGGGATTTGGCTGCTCTCGCTGCAGCGGCACGGAGCAGAGCAACGAGCGAGAAGTCTTTGGTGACGCGTGGGGGGGTGTAAACATTGAGAATAAAAAGAGAGGGCTCTTCCCGTTGCTGAGGTAGGACCTCGATAAAGACATGGTGGACCGTAGGGAAGGGCAGGTCGGCTCGATTGACCGTGAGCGTCCGCCGAGTGAGGATGGCCGTGACGGGATGGGGCAGAGGGTGATGAGCTACTTGGTCGTGGGCGACGTAACCCGAGAGGGAAACGGTGGCATGAGTCTCCTGTAGTACGATGACGTCAGGAGAGACCGAAGGGTCCAGTTGTTGAAGGTGTAGGAGGAGGTGGTTACGCTTGGGGCGAAAACCACGGCAGTTCCACTGCCAAACGGTGACGACAGAGCGGTCAGCCATGATTAGTAGCGGAAGAAAAAGGTGTTGCCTCGGCTGGTGCTTGCGAGGGTCGGGCAGCAGAGGATGAGGTGGTGCGGACGTGGAGGGGTGGCTTGGCTCGGATGGTTGCGAGCATGGAAGTTTGGAGGCTATCGACCGTCTCTTGGAGAGATTGGAAGGACGTGGCGGGGGAATAGGCAGTGAGGTCCGTGCGCATGGCATTGATGGCTTCTTGTTGTGCCGTGAGAAGCTGGTATATTGAGTTGAAACGGCTATCCAGCCGTTTTTCAAGGTCCACCAGGGCATTCTTGATGGCTGCCTGGACCTCTTCGGAAAAGTGGAGAGATGCAAGGGGGGTGTTGGGTCTGCGGCGTTTGCTAGTGCCTCCTTCGGAAGTCTGAACATCCATGTCAGAGGAGGAGGCGATTGAGGAGGGCAGACAGGATGGGATCGTGATGGCTGCCTCGAGCTTCTCCTCAAGAGCTCGCAGTTTGGCTTGGAAGGATTCAATTTGGGTCTTCTGTGCCGCAAGTTGAGCGGTTTGTGCAGTGAGCTGCTGTCGTAGGGAGGCGTTTTCTTGCTGCAGTGCGACGACCTGCGACGAGGAGGACGCCGAGGGAGCGCCGGGGGGGCCGAGGGAGCGCCGGGGGGGCCGCGGGACCACGTCGACTGGGTGGGTTTAGAGGCTGGTTTAGGCGCCGCCGGGGCGAGGGGCGGGAAGTCAGTGGTCGACTTGGAGGGTGGAGGCGGCGGAGGACCGCGTGCCGCTTGCTTCGGAGGTTGAGGGCGCTGCACGTAGCGGTGCTTACAGTTGGAGCTATGCGTGGAGTGATTCCCGTTGCAAACGATGCAGCGGGGGATGCAAGTCGGGGGCGAGCCCTCGAGCGGTGGGGGGTGAGTGTCGCCGCAACGATGGCACCTGTCCTGGTGTGGCTTGGGGCACACGTCGGTCCGGTGGCCAGTCGAGCGGCAGTTGAAACAGGCCTCCACCTTGTTGCGGAAAGGGAGGAGGCGAAGGTGGACTCCATGGTAGAAGATCCACCGGGGTAGTTTGGGGTCCGTGAGGGTGACCAAGATGTGGGGAGTCTTGCCCATACGGCGGGCACCCACAATAGAAAGTGCAGGATTGCTTGCCTGCAGATCGTCAAGGATGGCTTCATCCGTGAAATCGTCGAAGGCGTGGTAGAGTATGCCCCTTAGGGCGTCGTCCGGCGGTGGGACGTAGAGGTGGATGGTGAAAGTGGTGCCGGACACCGTGAGGGAGGTGATGCGGAGGTAGGCTTGAGCGCGAGCCGATTCCGCGACGCTGAGCGTAAAGGTGTTGTTGACCGGGTGGATCCGCACCGTGTCGCGAGATGCGGGCGGGAGGTCTTGCAGGCTCGCTGCTTGCAGCCAGGCGGTGTATAAATGCCAAGGCTGGAGTTTGGTGAGGTCGACGGGGGTTTTGGGGCGGCCGACGACGTGAATCGTGTCGGCCGGGAGGCGAGGGAGTGGAGCGTGACGGCGGGGCTGAGGAGGCGAAGCACTTGCCTGCTTCGAACGCGGCGATTTAGCTGCGTCGGCGGCGGCGAGGCGCAACGCGGCGCGGCGTTGCTCTTGGGCGCGGAGGCCTGGCGTCTGCCAGGAAGCATCCGAAAGTTCTTCGGGGGTCACCTCTTGTCCTTGGACAGCAATCTCCATGGCGGTGGGCAGCCGGGAGATGGGCGACGAGGCGGTGGCGGGCGGCCGGGTGGTCGCCCCGTTGTCTGCGCGCTGGCGTGCGGGCGGCCGCACTCGAGCTAGGCCGGGTAGGCCTAGGTCGGCGCACGGCGTGGTCAAGGGCTTCCCAAAACTCTCCTGGGCCCCCCCGGGCGAGTATTGGTATAAGATTGGTATCCAAAATGGTCCTGACGACTTGTTTCACCCACTCGTGAAGAAACTGTCCGGATAGGGATAAAAGAACCGGCACGAGGGCCGAAAATTGGCGGATCCGACGCGAGGTGCGACTGCTCTCGACGCCGACGCCAGCGTCTCTCCAGCGGAAAACGAGGTACGGGATGCATTCATCACCGAAATTCAGTCCGCGTCCCTCGCAGTAACTGTGGCATTGTGGCATGTTGCTACAAGGCCAAGCACGTCGCATGCTGCGGTTGAGTGCTGTTTCAATGCTGTATAAATCCCGGTTGAAGGACGCGTTCGTCATTGAAATTTGCAGCACGTCTTTCGTCGTAATGCGTCAAATCGCCATGCCGACTGAAACTTTCGGTGATTCCAGATGGCATGGCAGGTGGATAATTTGCAGATTCCACAATATGAATGTGGTTTCTTCGCACTTTCTTCCTTCAGGGTGACTAAGGTTGGATGATATCAGCACGTCAGCTAATTAACCAAAATCATTATTAAGTAGTTCAACAGGTACGTTTGAAATGTATTGATACAGGATCGCGCCAGGGGAAACGGAAGCGAGTATATTGGTTTTAAAAGAGCTGCTGGTTGCTGTTTACCACCAGAACCGCTCAAACTCATATCTTACGTTGAAGGTTGAAAACGTAAAGTACGACATCACAACAAATAATACTTGATAGATGTGTGCGAATATTGGAAACTATACATCAACCACAGTGAAGCCGTACAGGCGATCTCTGTTACCACTCGGAAGTATGCTGCGTTTAATGGCTAATAGTGCGTGCATCAACTCATAATGGCTCAACCCAAGGTGGACGAAGATTCGTTAAAAAATAAATTGAGACCACAAATGCCCTGAGGTGGACAAAATTTTCTTCTGAACTGCCGAAGTTTCCGAGAAACCCGCAAGGAGTCTTTATTTTAATAATATTTGGGGGTTTTACGTGCCAAAACCACTTTCTGATTATGAGGCACGCCGTAGTGGAGGACTCCGGAAATTTTGACCACCTGGGGTTCTTTACCATGCACCTAAATCTAAGCACACGGGTGTTTTCGCATTTCGCCCCCATCGAAATGTGGCCGCCGTGGCCGGGATTCGATCCCGCGACCTCGTGCTCAGCAGCCCAACACCATAGCCACTGAGCAACCACGGCGGGTAGTCTTTATTTTCTTACTGTGGTATGGGTGGATGACAATTTTCCTTCCATGACGCGTCGTTCACCTTGCGGACTTCCGCGGAGTAGAAGTGCCAAGTGGGCAGCATATGCCAGAAGTCTAACGCTGTAGTTGATAGTATATCTCTGTTTCTGTATATATAATATTTGACTCACAGTACTTGTCGCCGATGGAACGCTGATGAACCAGCACCTCTCCCGGTCGCAGATGAAGTGCTGCAGGACCTGCCTTGCCTGGTGGAGGGAGAAACCGCGAGACAGCCGGCTGCTGTACCGAAACGGGGCCGCCTTGAGCGAAGTCCCGGGGTCATCCTGCGGTAGCTTACCACCAGGAACCACGAAAGCCAGCACACCACCGTTGAGGCTGTTTGCTGGGTAGATGGTCCCGGCCTGAGATGGCACCCTCGGGGCAGCGACGTTGCCTCTACGGTCTCGGTGTGCCTTCCGAACGACTGCGCGTGGAAGCGTGATTCTAGCTCATGCGTTTCTTGAGCGTCTAGTGTTCGAGCATGTTCGCGTGGCAACGCACTCCAACGCGGCCAGCTCCTGCTTCCTCTTTTTCGCTCCATCTCTCAATTGCGCGTGCAGCGTTTTTGGCCCAAAGATGAACACCTACAAAATCTTGACAACGAACAGCCTTCTAGGCGTTGAATTTTTGTGCTATACAGCATACTGTTCCCTGAAAATGTTGGCAATGGACTAGCGTTCCGTCAAAGAAAAGGGTGGAGAAAAGAAAACGAAAAAGGTGGAGGATCACATTCTCAGTAATTTGATGTTGCAGTATTCTATGAAACGGGCTTGCATGCTTTAAGTGCATTGTTACATTAGGCCGTGTGACATTCAAAAAAGAAGAAGAGTTAAGGTGTACATCCTTAGACGAACAAAAAACGTTTACAAATACAAAATGTTTTACTGTGCCGCGTTGGGTGATATAGCTTCGTGCAATATTCACCTTGTGACACGGCGTCACGTCTAACAAGACAGATGAAGAGCTCGCATTGCCTTCCCAGCAGCTTAAGTGATTTGTTTCTCGTTAGCAACTATGGGTCCGTTCAAATCTATATATGGCGTTTATATGGCGTTTTTTCTTTTCTATTTCGTCCTTATTTCTCACTTGCTGTTTCAAACAAGTAGAAACAATAAGAACATGGCCCGAACGATGGAATACACAGTTGTGTTCAGGCTATACTTGCTTCTTGATCGCGGATGCAAAACTGCACTGCATAGCTTTAGCAAGGCTCACATGAAAAGAAAACAATCACACCAACAGCATGATTTGTAAACAACAAGCTTAGTTTAAAAGACAAGTCCAGAAACAAAGAACAAGAAGAAACTAGTTATCTCTATTGCCCTAGATATGACTCAGAGCGCCTGTTAGTAATGCCTCTTCGAAGAACGAGTGCCTTTTCGACCAATTGCTGCAAAAATTCCTCGACTACGTCAGGCAGGCGGCCGACAAGGCGTAACGAAGCCAGCCAGCGTCTGATAATAATGATGATTTCCTTAAATTTAACACACCCACAATGGGGTTTGGTCAGCAGAGGGTGGTGCACTGAAAGTAAACAATATATTAGGAAACTCGAGGCACTATCTGCGTTAGCGAATATATGTATAAGAGGAATCGCGCAGCATTGAATAAACAGGAATGCAGTAAACTTCGGAATATTGCACGACAACTTTTAAGGATAGGTATGAATGATATTAAGAAGGAACTGACTATAGTGAGGCGGCCCTTCACCATAGTCGTAACACTATATTGGCGAGTAACCGCAGCCGATGCGGGCCTGTGCAAGGCTAAACGCGTTCATCCGATTTTATGGCGCCGCTGAAAAGCGTAGGCCCACGAGTGCGGAGCCCATGATTGAAATCTCTTCGTCTCGAGCTCTTATAGGGTTGCTGCATTACTTCTTTTCCTTTTAGTTCGGCTTCTGCTATACGTTTTCTTTTGTACTTCGCTTCACCACACGCCTGAGTCAAAGTACTCCAAGTGGAGCGGAGCCGACCCGTTGCCTACCTCACAAAAAGGAGGTGGGGGTCTTAGTGAGAGCCGCATTCCGGGCTAAGTTGGTAAACGTGTACACAAGTATTAGTGCGCAAGAACGACAGGGACATAAGGGAAGAAGACACAACAACCGCAATCTTTTATCTAAATTTATTGTATTCAGGGGTACTATATTGTAGTGGTACAATTGATTTTGCCCCTACAATAATTTATTCAGTGGTACAATAAATTTAGTTGAAAGTTTGCACTTAGTGTCTTTTTCTTTTACATCCACGTCTCCTTTGTTCTGCAATACTACTTTAGTAAGGGGGTGTTAGGTTTAGATGCCACTTAAGCTGCCGCAGACGTAGGATAATGCCACGATTTTACGTCGTTGCTGCGGGCCCATGTAGTGCTAAGACAGCACTACAAGAAATGAGCTAATGTCACCGTCTCTAAACAGAAGGGACAGATCACGTCTATGCAAGAAAAATTTTAATATGGGATGCGACATCGCAATCTTGTAAATGAAACGTCATTTTGACGTCATTCAGATCATTGAGAATTCCGGGTAAATTGAACATGCAGGAAGTCCGAATTTAATAAGACGGCTTGTTTTTTAGACGTTTCATTAATGTAGAATTTTCTTGATCTTGATCACGCAATGTACACCGCAACCGGCGAAACGGAAACTACACGGCCTTTCTGGGAAGCTACAGGAAAAGAGTAAGATTTTATTGAAGTACAAACCACAGTGACCCAGCCTGTTCTCCCAGTAAGTTCTGCACAAAGACATCGAATCCCAGAATGTTGGATGCCGGCACGTTTTATGGCAACTTGCGGAGGGCTGGGATGATGGCCAATAATTCTTGAAAAATGGGTCTAAGATCAGGCAATTCTTAAGAGCTGCCATTGTCCTATTTCTGCGCATATGGAAGCACCAGTTACCTTTCGTTGTGCGTGCACCTTTGTATCGCCTTTTTATCGCCTTTGTACTTATGACATCGCTGCGCTCAGGTGCATTCCCATCCACTGATTTAAACTATATCGGCACAGCTTGTGGGCTGTGCAACGCAGTGCAAAATATTAAAACTTTGACCTCCCATGCGTAAGCACATATGGACGAGAAATGTCTCGTTGAATAGGACATGAAGGACAACCAAACCCATCGCACTTTCTCGTATAGCTTTTATTAACAAGTTGACTAGAGCTTAGTTTAAAAATTTTCCAAGAAGTGACGCTGAATGCTGCATTTCCTTTTCAGTTCGACAACCCATGACCAACAGGCGAAATCTGCTTCCATACGAAGATGTCCCGGTAATACCACAAACCACTGCAGCTTGGTTTCCTGATATTCGCGCCCTTCTTGCCAAAAAGAAAAATCGCATGACGTTATCACACAAATTTTGCACCGACTGTGAAATGAGGTGGCCGCAAGTCCTTGTGTGCACAACAACAGTCTCGCACAGAAAGGTCCCAGTTCTTGTCCACAAGTACGTCTGAAAAGTCATGCACGCAAATATACGCATGAATTCAACTCAGAGGAGGCCGGATCATTTCATTGACATACAATGAACCTTCACGAAGGCTCTTTGTGAGGGACCGTCAAACGTTTGTTAATATTTGTTTCGAAAGTCGCTATCTCAGAATGTCAGTTGTCCCCAGCAACCAAACCTTCAAGATCTCTTTGCAATTATAACTCAGAATTGTAAGTTATAATAAATAACAATATTAACACTTAGATTCAACTGTACATATAGCATGAGTATACATGAGAAATTACGGTACAATTCCGAGTAGATGCGAACGATCGTTTCAAGAGGGAGAACGCAGCAAAATAGCTTCGTACGAATCGGTCGCGGTTCGCAATGTGCGCGCTTATAAGAGATTGATCTACAGCAATAAAATTTTGAGGCATTCAGCTTTTGTTAATGGTTGTTTGGAAGGTATCTAGCAGAAAGCAAATATTTGCAAACCTTCCGAAACTCTCCGAAACGAGTAAATTTTAAGGGAGAAATTCAAACGATATTAACGCATAAATCGATAGATGCGTAGCTGACAAAGTGAATGTGTGCACCTAAATAGGCTAGATTACGGTATAGGCGTGAACCAGAGTTGCTACTGATAAATGAAAAGCAGTGTCTGGCTTTTGTTGCTGGTTGTTTGGAAGGTCGCAAGGTGAAATAACATGATAGCAAACGTTCCTGAACTTTTAGGCAAGCCTCCCGGAACTCTTTAGCAAACCTTCCAGAACTCTTTCAAAAGAATCAGTTTTGACGCAGAAATTCAAAACGATAAATAATAACAGAAATAGTAACGCATAAATTGATAGATACATAGCGTACAAAATTAATATCTACGCTTAAATTGTCTAGATAACGAAATAGGCGCGAACAGAAGTCGCTACTGATAAATCTCCAGCTATATCTGGTCTTTGTTGATGGTTCTTTGAAACGTCGCTACATGAATAACGATGTCGGCAAACCTTCCGGAACTATTAGGAAAGCCTACCGGAACTCTTCATAACGAATAAATTACAACACAGAAATTAAAACAAGCAATATCAACGAAAAAATTTACGCATAAATCAAGAAATAAGTACCCGACGAAATGAATACGCGTGCATAAATATACTACAATCCGACATTGGCGCGAGATATGGTGGGTTCAGGAGATAAACGCACAAGTCACGCATGAATATGGCGCCAACAAAGCAAGGGCGTGAAGAACTGCGTCCTACAGTTCGTCCCTTTAAACACACCATCTCGCGGCACGGCAGGCACTGATGACAGCGTGGCCTAAGCACTCCTGATCCTTGGAGCCCCGTGGCCATGGAGCGCCGTGGCCACTGAAGCCTGTGCGCTCTCCACTGTGGCTTCCGTGGCCGACGACCGGCTGGCCTCGTCCTTGTACCTTAGCTGGACTCGGTGGCTTCTCTGCGTGGCCCTCCGCGGTAAAGGCGACATCGGGCGCATGCGCGAACACAGCCAAGGAAAACCCGGCGGCCGAGTCAGCTCCTCTAGGCAGATGGCATCTCTCCATGTCTCGCTGGTGGGCCAAGGGCTGATGTGTTGCCCAGCTGCCGTTTCGCGGCGATCGTGAACTGCGAAATGAAAGCAGTGTCTCGAATCCCCTGGGGAATACTTTACTGCACAGAAGGCGGCATTTCAAAGCATTCGCGACGAAATACTTGGACAACCTTAGAGGACCGCGAGCTTTTCGCAGCATGCAGTACGTTCCCGGTAAAGGGCGGCGTTTTCGAAAGATAATTGTGAATTACAGTTGTTTAGGCGTGAACTGGTGAGAACATAGTCGGGGCAAAACGGACCTAATATAAAAGTATGCTCATTAGCACAAAGTGAGAACAACAAAATTGTTTGACCGGAGTTATTTCATAAAGGAAATGCAAATTGTCGAGCGCTTAAAAAAGCAACGAAGAGACGTCACCATTGCGTAAACTCCAGAGACGCTACCAAGTGTTGTTTTAACGAAAATTGAATAAGTGTTGTGCCTTCCAACCACTGACAAATTATTCTTCTAGCTATTCCCATGAAGAACGTGGAAGCTGCATAAGAAGTGTGAAATGGCTTTCCAGTTTTCGGCAATTTGCTTATTACGCGTGGGGTGCAGGTGGTGTCATAAAGAGGGCAGAAAATAAAACATGTTGCCACTTTCATTCAGACTGTATCGATGAAAATATGTACTCTACAAGCACTCGATACGACGTGGGCTTGGAAATTTGTAAGCCGACCGGGTGTAGCGGTAGCGTAAAGGTAGAGCATCCGCCTCGCGAGCAAGAGGACCGCGGTTCGAATTCCAGTGCCGTGCAATTGTCGCCCAGATTTTAAAAAATCCGCGTGTTGATAAGGTTGCATAAACAGGCCTGGAGTGCGGCCTGATCCCGGTGACCACAACCGTTAACGCACTCTCTCACCAGAGCAGGATTGGCCACCCTGGTGCAGCACTTAGCCACAACCTCCAATATGAATACAACAATCAAACTCCGGCCCTCAATCCCCAGCAGGTGCGAAGCAACTGACCACGTCGGCGGTCAGACCTGTGACGCAGCAGATGGTGCTAAGAATCACTGGGTCCGGACAGGACGCCATCGTAATCTGAACCTGGCAACGTTTAACGCTAGAAAGTTATCTCGTGAGGCGAGTCTAGTAGTGCTATTGGAGGAATTAGAGGGCAGTAAATGGGATATAATAGGGCTCTGTGAAGTTAGGAGGACAAATGAAACATACTAAAAAGAGGGCACGTGCTGTGCTTCCGGGGTCTAGCGGAGAGACGAGAACTAGGAGTCGGATTCCTGATGAATAAGAATATAGCTGGTAACATACAGGAATTCTATAGCATTAACGAGAGGGTGGCAGGTCTTGTTGTGAAAAATAATATGAGGTACAAAATGTAGGTTTCACAGGTCTACGCCCCTACGTCCAGTCATGTTGACCAGGAAGTCGAAAGTTTCTATAAAGACGTAGAATCGGCGATGGGTAAAGCCAAAACAAAACACACTATACTGATGGGCGACTTCAATGCCAAGGTAGGCAAGAAGCAGGGTGGAGACAAGGCAGCAGAGGAATACGGCAAAGGCACTAGGAATAGCAGGGGAGAGTTATTAGTAGAGTTCGCGGAACAGAATAATATGCGAATAATGAATACCTTCTTCCGCAAGCGGGATAGCCTAAGTGGACGTGCGGGAGCCCAAACTGTGAGACTAGGAATGAAATAGACTTCATACTCTGCGCTAACCCTGGCATCATACAAGAGGTGGACATGCTCAACAAGGTGCGCTGCAGTGACCACAGGATGGTAAGAACTCGAATTAGCCTAGACCTGAGGAGGGAACGGATGAAACTGGTACATAAGAAGCAGATCACTGAGTAAGCGGTAAGAAGGAAAATAGAGGAATTCCAGATCAAGCTACAGAACAGGTACGGCTTTAACTCAGGAAGAGGACCTTAGTGTTGAAGCAAGGAACGACAATCTTGCGGGCATCATTAAGGAGTGTGGAATAGAAGTCGGTGGTAACTCCGTTAGACAGGATACCAGTAAGCTATCGCAGGAGACGAAAGATCTGATCAAGAAACGCCATTGTATGAAAGCCTCTAACCCTACAGCTAGAATAGAACTGGCAGAACTTTAGAAGTTAATCAACAAGCGTAAGACAGCTGACATGAGGAACTATAGTATGGATAGGATTGGACATGCTCTCAGGAACGGAGGAAGCCTAAAAGCAGCGAAGAAACTAGGAATTGGCAAGAATCAGATGTATGCATTAAGACACCATAGCCGGCAATATCATTTCTAATATGGATGAGATAGTCCAAGTGGCTGAGGAGTTCTATAGAGATTTATACAGTACCAGTGGGCACCCGTGGCGATAATGGAAGAAATAGCAGTCTAGAGGAACTTGAAATCCCACAAATAACGCCGGTAGAAGTAAAGAAAACCTTGGGGGCTATGCAAAGGAGGAAGGCAGCTGGGGAGGATCAGCTAACAGCAGATTTGCTGAAGGATGGTCCGCAGATTATTCTAGAAAAACTGGCCACCTTGTATACGCAACGCCTCCTGACCTCGAGCGTACCAGAATCTTGGAAGAACGCTAACATAATCCTAATCCATAAGAAAGGTGACACCGAAGACTTGAAAAATAATAGACCGATCAGCTTACTGTCCGTGGCCAACAAAGTATTTATTAAGGTAATCGCAAATGGAATCAGGAACACCTTAGACTTCTGTCAACCAAAGGACGAGGCAGGATTCCGTAAGGGCTACTCAAGAATAGACCATATTGACACTATCAATCAGGTGATGGAGAAATCTGCGGAATATAACCAACCCTTATATATAGCTTTCATTGATTACGAGAAACCGTCTGATTCAGTCGGAACCTCAGCGGTCATGGAGGCATTATGGAATCAGGGTGTAGATGAGTCGTGTGGAAAAATAGTGAAAGATATCTATAGCGACTCCACAGCCACCGTGGTCATTCATCAAGAAAGCAACAAAATCCCAATAAAGAAAGGCTTCAGGCAAGGAGATAAGATCGTTCCAATTTTATTCACAGCGTGTTTACTGGAGGTATTCAGGATTGGGAAGAATTTGGGATAAGAGTTAATGGAGAATACCTTAGTAACTTGTGATTCGCTGATGGTATTGCCTTGCTTAGTAACTAAGGGGATCAATTGCAATGCATGGTCAATGACCTGGAGAAGCAAAGCAGACGGGTGGGTCTAAAAAATTATCTGCATTAAACTAAAGTAATGTTTAACTCATCTCGGAAGAGAAGAGCAGATGACGATAGGTAGCGAGGCACTGGAAGTGATAAGGGAATACATTTACCCAAGGCAGGTAGTGACCGTGGATCCGGATCATGAGACTGAAATAATCAGAATAAGAATGGGCTAGGGTGCGTTTGGCAGGCATTCTCAGATCATGAACGGCAGGTTGCCAATATCCCTTAAGAAAAAATTGTATAAGAGCTGTGTCTTACCAGTACCCACATATGGGGCAGGAAAATGGAGGCTTACGAAAAGGGTTCTACTTAAATTGAGGACGACGCAACGAGCTATGGAAAGAAGAATGATGGGTGTAACGTTAAGGGATAGAAAGAGCAGATTGGGTGAAGGAACTCACGCGAGTTAATGACATCTTACTTGAAATCGAGAAAAAGAAATGGGCATGGGCAGGACGTGTAATGAGGAGGGAAGATAACTGATGGTTATTAAGTGTTAGGGACTGGATTCCAAGATAAGGGAGGCGTAGGAGGGGGTGGCAGAAAGTTAGGTGGGCGGATGAGATTAAGAAGTTTGCAGCGATGGCATTTTGGAGGTGTATGGGAGAGGCCTTTGCCCTGCAGTGGCCGTAACGAGGCTGATCATGATGATGATGATGATGATAAAGAAGACGATGATGAGAGGTAAGCCGACGTAAGCACCTTCATGAGGGCACGCTTTCCAGGGACCATCAATTACACGGAGTAAGGCGCTAGTTGATAATTTTCTCGGGAATTCTTTACGTGCGAGCGTGAGGTAGTGCACTCATCTTTACGGGAGGGCGAAAAAGGTGTCTTCGACCAAGCGAGGCTAAATGATAAACTTTCGATTCAAGTCGTTTTGTGTTACCGCAATCGTTTCTTACAGCAGTGGCATCAGATCTGCACGGTTGAAAAATAATGAGGAAAAATTGCGCCTGTACGTAAAACACACGCGCCCTTACTGCGCTTACAAGCTCTGGTCAGGCCCGCACCAACTCTCGATACGCATAGTGCCCTGCAGGCCACTGCGCAAAAAAAATAATACTCAATGCAACCTGAATAAATTTGAGAGACTGCTCCTTAAGGAAAGACTACACAACTATCTGCAAGTGTAGATTGATCGCCCCCAGAGGCGTGCAGGGAAATCACTCAGTCAGGCAGTCATTCCAGCTCTTTAGAGCATGGAAGAGCAACGAGCGAAGCCACAGCTGTCATCCACTGGTGACGTTTGTTGACGTCATGTGCACAGCGCCACGAAAATGTTCGGTGATATGCGATTCCTGCGCGGCTTTCAGTTGCATGCGGGGGAAGGAACAGCGGTGTACGGGTCTTGCATGACATAGGCGGTAAGCTCACCCCACTCGCGCTCAGTGGACCGATTCCGATGGATCCCCAGAGGCGGAAAACAATTTCATCGGAACGAATCTGCGGAAAACTTGCAGCAGGCGCCCGCCATCCATCATCCACCTGCCTGATGATAAGCCTGCATATGATTAGTCTTTTAGTGATGCACAACGCGCCAAAACCCGCGAATAGCGTGCAGACAGGCGCTGGCCAAAACATTTCACGGAAGCATTGCACAGGGTTGATACGGTTGTGCGTGCGACGTGTTTGCATGGGCAAAACAGCACATGCAACTCCTAAACCTCGCCTACTCGAGCTTATGCATGTACTGTTTTGATGTGGAGATCCTCGGAAAGTTAGTACTGTGGCGCAGCGCATTCTCATCTTAGCGGACGGAACTGAGGGAAAACCGACAACTGAACGGCTCAACTGTGCGGTTATAGGGCATTTCCGAACTGCGAGAGCTCTAATCACAAAATGTATACTGTGTGTCCCAAATAACGTTAATCGAGCTGTTCAACAAATATATATATATATATATATATATATACATATACATATACATATAATCAAGAACACGGTGCTAGATACAATTGAAAGACCGACGGCGTTTGGCTGCTGCAGTGGTCTGACGGCCGAATACCGCACATCTAAAATTCTTACTGTGCACTTCGTTTACCGAATTATTTTTCTCATTGAAGAGCTTGGCCAACGTCAGCTCAGACACTTTATGTAGTGATGAAACGAGCACACATGCAGCAAGCATGTCAATTTGTTTGAAATATGAAATCACCTCAGCCGTGCGACTTCCTGAGTACTAGTATACTCCGTTAAAAGTGCAGTCTGTTCACACGTGGCAATATTTGGACGACCGTGATACCGCGACTACGCAGTCACATGTACTTTTTTATGTTTTGTGGAGTTCTTTCTTAAGCGCGGATAAATCGGTTCCGCATTCGGCCAGCAACATAATTCACCGGAAACGCACGTTTCCTAACGCACTTCTTAGTTTTCTTCTGGGAAATATTTCTCAAACTTTCTTTACGCATACACTAGCAAATTGGATTGATACCAGCTCATTATGCAATTACCAAGATGTAAAAAAAATGTTTGCCATTAGAATGCCAATTCTCCTGGCCTTTTTCGTGGCATCTTAAGGCACACCCTACACTGGCTATCTGTTGCTGGGACGCCTTTGTAGTACGCAGTTCTTTTGAGCTTTTGTGTGCGACATACGGTTTGCTAATTTATCAATCCTTGTTGTTACCTTTATTACCCCCTTTCCTTCTCCATCTCCTGAAGCCCGCCGTTAGACCGTAAGGTGTGCTTCCCGACCACTACAGCCCGTCCCGCAAAAATTTTCTTCACTTCCGCTATTACACCATCAGTATAATGACACAACTAGTTAGCACCATTACTATTACTAGGCCAAGGTGGTCCTAGTCACGTCCCTCTGTGGTTCTTCGCATTCGACATGGGGGAAACCCAATCCTCAGGCACCACCTCTCTGAGCACACAGGTGTCCTCATCTGCTTCTCTGCACGGTCACCAGTTGGCGACATGGTGCGGAGTTTATCAATGTAATGGCTAAATAGATAGCGTCAATTTCTTGATACTGTCCGACCCACACGCCAGAGTCTCGTCATCTGAATACCGCAATCAACCGCTCTTCAAGCGCCAGCGCTCCCTCGTAGCAATATAGCCTAAAGCTATGATGCTGCAAATGTTCTATCTAAGGTAATCTATATGTTATAACTATTAGGATATTTCAAAGGAACCTGTCCCTTACTGGCAATCCATATCATGCAATTGTGAGGAGAAGAAATTCAGATTACCTGTAACCTTGTAAACGGAGAATCCACGGGGTGGCTGATGGTGCAAGAAGTCTGGTAGTCCACAACACGCTGCACGAAAGAGCCGAAGCACAGAGAACGGCGCCACTCGAGCGTCTCTCTGAAACGAGAACCGGAAGACAGATACTGCGGGATCTTGGCCTCGAGCCGAGGGAAGGCAAGCAGCAGGAAGACGTACCTATACCGGATAGCATCAACAGAAAGCTCAGGGTCTGCCCGATCCCGAGGAACGTGAACCCTGAGCACAACAAGGAGCGGAGGTTGGCAAGGGCCAGGGCTCTCGTAGACCTCCACGCCAGAAAAGAAGGCGCCGTCTACGTGGAGACGGCGGAGTATCGAGGGAGCAGCGACGCATACGCGGTGGTGGCTGTCGGGGCATCGACGGGTGCAACGAAGACCGCGACGAGCGTCCGGACTCGAGAGGCGCACCGGGCGGAGTAGGTGGGCATCGCCTTGGCCGTCTCCGACCCCGAATGCACTACAGTGTTGTGTGACTAGAACGGCAGTGAAGAACTGCGCCAAGGGTAGGGTATGTAGTGAGGCCGCGCGCATACTGCGCAAGGCCGAAGACATCGGACGCAGAAGCGCTGTGGTAATCAAGTGGTTTCCGGCCCACATGGGCAGTCACGTGTCGGAACGCGGCAACGTGAACCACAACGAGACGGCCAACACGGCCGCGCGAGGACTAACGAACCGCGCAGCTGCAAGCACCGCCGACTCGGAGTGTTGGTCGCGGTGCAGTGCCAAGGACAAGATTACCACCTTCAACGAAATAGTGAAGTGGAACATACTTAACAGACAGGCTATGCCGCCACCTCACCCGGGACTTACCCGGAAGGAGGCAGTGTTATACAGGCATTTACAGACGGGGTCCCTGCTCCCCCCGGTGCTAGCTGTAGCACGTGTGTCCGAGCGTGTACGCGAGTGACGTGTGTAGACTGTGCGCGAAGGAGAGAGCCACCGCGGCTCACATCATTTGGGACTGTAGCATAAATCCGCGAGAAGCCAGCGAGAAGACGACGATACCGCCGTAGCTAGAGGCTGTAGCGAGGAGCTATAACCAAGAGACACAACTCAACGCCGTCCAGCAGGTCTCAGCAGCTCTAGAGAGGCAGCGACCGGGCGAAACCGAGGAGAAGGGGGGCAGCACCCCCAGGAAGGGGGCGGCGGCCCTCTCGGATCCGCGGAAGTAGCGAGGAACCAAGACCTCAAGGAGCACAATGCATGAGACTGACGTAGTGGCCGCGTCGCGGTAAAAGCTTGTCCTCCCTGCGTGGAGGGAGCCTAACCGACTCTGCAGGCATTTTCACTAAAGTTGTTCTCTCTCTCTTAAAAAGTTCTGTTCAAAATATGAGGTACGAGCCGCGCGTAGCTGTATTGTAAGCCGGTTACGGAAGGACCTAAATGTTTTCAAATCACCAGGATCGTTGGAAATAATAAACCGGTTAAAGAGCCTATTTTGCTCTTTAATTTTTTTGAATATGTCATTCGTGACCCACGGTTTGCGAATTCAGGAAGCGCGAGGCTTTCGTGGACCGAACGGAAAATATTTCTGATAACACGTGCTAACGGTGTCGATGCTCATACGCGGTGTCAGCTCACTGGGAATAATAAACACAACTGCAGTCAACTTTACACAGTTCTTCTGAAAACGGTCAAGATTATCGCTGGTGATGGTTTCAAATATAGGAAGACATTTATTTTTATTTTTTGAGTTACGTATCCAGCTAAAAAAATTGGCATGTGGTCGCTGATGTGATACGAAAGAACACCAGATTTGATATCAGCCTGACCGCAAATCGTGATGAACAATTCAAGGCAACTTGAAGTATCAGAAGTGACTCTAGTAGGAGAACGTATGACATTACGGACGGCAAAAGAGTGCATCAATAGCTCAAAACCACGCCTCAGGACAGTGTTAACACAAAGATCTATATTAAAGTCACCACCGATGATGATATTGTACTGGAAATCAGAAGTGTGTTCAAGAAGCCTTTGAAGGAAGAGCAAAAAACAATCAGAATTTCCATTAGGTGGATGATAAAAAACAGAGTAAATTGTACGCGCGTGAAGGATTGAAAGCACTTCATAATCATTAGTGACACAGGAAAATTCCTCAACACACTTCACGTTGAGGCAGTTTCGCACTAGCATGCAGACACCACCGCCACGTGAAGCAGTTTTGGATCGAATAAACTAATCATAGTTCGAGAGCTGCCAGGGAAACTAGCTCTGGTGGTACCAAGTTTCTGACACCACAACAAAATCAAACTCCAGATCCAGGCTGCTAAACATGGCGTCAAGTTCAGCTGTCTTGTTTCTCGCCGACTGATCATGCTTGGCAAGGTTCACAAGGACATCATCGTACTTCGCCGATAGCAGCTTTACTGATGCATCGATTTCACTAACAGTTGCTTGAGTGGGAGCAGCTCATCAATTTTTTTGTTAATTTCCAGGAGCATGGTGGCGATCGAGGCATCCTGCACCTTACAAACGGCGAAGCTGACCTTACTACTGCGGCACGGAGGGCAGCGCTAAGACTTCCTAAATTCAACATCATTGTACCCAAATTTTTTCTTGGTTACTCCCGTACAATTATGACTGATGTGAAATTGATCCGAGCATTCGCAGCAAAGCAGATAGTCATCATTTAGCTTAATGGCCACATCACATTCGTCACAAACAGAATCAGACATTCTGACGGACGTACTCGAGGGTGGTTGGTTCAAGTGATGCGGTAACAAGTGAACAGTATAGACAGGAAACTAGAACAATAGGCAGCAGCAGTGGCAGACTATCCTTAGTCGGCTAACGAAAACAGGGACGGCAATCACCAACCTGTAACGACAGAAGAAAATCCTCGATTAGACGAGTGTCCGCTCGCCGCCACGGCTGCTGCCAAATGAGGAGGTCATTGCAGTGAAGCCCGTATTTGTAGACGACGGTGGCGCCTTTCACTTCCGTTGCCGTGACGTGGCTATCTGCGGTGAGCAGACACCAGCAGCTGGATCCGTAGGTGGGCTGGGCCTTGGTGCGCTCGAAATCCAATTTGCACACGTGCCGTGTGCGGCGTAGTGGAGTTCCGGGCTGCTGATAACTTCAACACGATGCGATGACTGCGCACTGTAACGGCAGTAGAAAATCCTCGATTAGACGTGTGTCCGCTCGCCGCCACTGCTGCTGCAAAAATGGTAATGATTTCGCATGGTAATGATTTAAGAGTGAACGACGAGCAAGATATAAATTATTGATTATTGCACCAATGATTCTTTGTTTAGCCCAAATGGAACTGCATATGGCAAGGCATACATTCATGAATACGAAGTGCAGAAACGAGGCGCGACTAGAATGGATAACTTGGGAAGTCAATACTACGAGCTGTAGACATAGACAGCCCCCTTGATATTAGTGTTAGGTATCCACTCAGGGGTATTCTGCGAGTTCGTGAATTATAAGCCTTGATAATTTTTTCTTCAGCGATAATCAATAACAGGACTACAAGGAATGATCTTGTCTCCTGTTCATTACAAAAGTGACGTAGAAGGGACAGCGTCACAACAGCGCTGTGCAAAAAAAAAAAAAATATGGAATTCTGCGTCGAAATTATCCTAATTTCTACGTGGAAATGGCGTTATATCCACCACTGCCAATTCCGGGGAATCTTCATCTGCAGAAAGTCTGAAGGCGATGAGATGGCTTGTTTTGTAGACGTTTGATTAAGGCAGGATTTTCTGTATCTTGCTTACGTGAAGTACGTGTTATCAGCAAAATGCAAACTAGTGGGAAATGCACGGGGGCTTCCGCAATAGTCTATCATTTCATTGAAATCAAATACAGTGCGACCAGGTACTCAAGTTACTTGTAAATATCGACGGTCTAAACAATGACATGTCAGCTAGATTATCCCGAATCTGTACTACGAATAAGCTTCAAACACAACGACAGCGAATCTAAAAACTAACGTTGGCAGATTTTATGGCAATATGGGCAAGGCTAGAATTGTAGTCAATGATTTAGCATGCCAAATAGGTGTCAAATTAGGCAGTCGAATATACAAACACCAGCGAATGTGTGCAGAGAATGTGCCAAATCGCATCTGACGCTATATAACAAAAGCGTCAGTTGCCATTATCTTATTTCGCTGTGCATACAGATAGCATTACCATTCTTCTTTCCTATCGAGGATTTGGCACATGCCCACTATAAGGACAGGAGCCGAAGTGCGGTGGGGGAGCCCTTACCATTCTTAGCTAAAGAAGCATCAAACATCGCCTTCGTATTTGTGAATCGGTGCGTAGAGCTCCTTTTGCATGTGCAGATTTATTCTTCACATTTCAATACAGCTTGCAGGTTGCGCAGCCTTTCTGCAAAGTTTGCATGTGACAAGCTCTTACCTGCCGTGCATAAGCAAATATTGACACGAGATCTCCCGTAACATGGGAAAAAAGGACAAGTGAGCGCTTCGTATTCAGTTGTGCAGCGTTTATTTACCACATTGAAAAGAGCTACAATTCAAAATTTCTCGGCACGTGCAGGTGGCATGAGCATCTTATTTTTTTTCAACTTCGATGGCCTACTGCAACGTGCTTGTATTCTTCGACATGAAAATACCAGGAATATGAAGCGAATCATAGCAGCCTTGTTTCACGACAGCCTCGCCATTAAAGTAGAGCAAAAGTTCGTACTTCTTCAAATTCTGAGTTTTGTTCTCGCAGTAAAATGAGGTGCAGTCCTGCATTTAAAATTATTGGCCACCAAGATGCGCTTTCACATGGAACCATCGCCGTTCTTGTACATGAAAACGTCCTATACGCTCGTTTCGCAAAACTAAATAAATTCAGCCCAGTCGGATGCGTTATACAGTCGTAGAATGACCTTACACGACGGATTTTTGCAAGACACCGTCTGCCTTTGTTGTTTGATTGGAAGGTGGCTACTAAAACAAAAGTTCTCCCCAGAAAGAGTACCTTCCAGGACCACTCGGAATAAATGTCGAAGCAGAAATTATATAAACAATAAGGATAGCATAAACGTCAAAACTGCACAATATATAAAGTACAAACGAAATAAAGATCAGCCATTATGCTACAATTTAAAGGAGACGTGAACAAACGTCTCAACCTAATGAAAGTGACGGAATAGAATCGTACGAATTGGTTGCGGCGCGCTTGAGTATAGTAAATATAAAGCAAGGTGCTGTTGACGCAAAGTCTGGATTTGGTTGATGGTTGTATGAAAGGTCGCTAGAAGAAATAAAGTTTCGGCAAACCTCCCGGAAAACTTGGGCAAGCCTTCCTGAACTCTTTGTCAAGCCTTCCGGGAATCTTTCAAAAAAATATAGTTAGAACGCAGGAATTGATACGAGAAAGAATAACGAAGACAATAACGCATTAATCAATAAATATAGAGTGGGCAGAACGAATTGGTACACTTAAATACGCTAAAATCATAAATTAAAGCGAACGATAGTCGCAAGGGGAAATAAACGCAGAAATTGCGCGTGTATATACGGCTAGACCCGCGCCCGACAGTTCGTCGCTATGAACACGCGAAATCGCAGCACGATGGGGGTCTCATGATAGCGTGCCCGAAACACTCCTGATTGATGGCGGAATTTTCGGCGTGCTGTATCCAAGGTGTTCCAGTGCCGATGGAGTGTATCAACCGTCGCCGGCGCCACTTCGTGGCGATAACTCCCTGCTCCGCCCTCGCCCTCTTCCGCGAGCGCCGTGGCCATTTGAGCCTGTGCGCTCTCCAGTGTGGCTTTCGTGGGCTCCAATGGGCTGGCCTCGTGTTTGGACCTTGGCTGGATTCAGTGGCTTCTCTGGGCGGTCCTCCGTGGCAGAGGCGACAGCAGGCGCATGCGCGAACACGGACATCGAAGAGCCGGTGGCCGAGTCAGCTCCTCCAGGCGGAGGGCATTACCCACATCTCGCCGGTGCGGCCAGGGGCGATGTGTTGCTCGGCTACAGTGTCGTGGTCGGACTTGAACTGCGAGACAAATGCCGCGTCGTTTGTCCCATAAGGACTACTTTGCTGCACAGGCAATGACATTGCATAACATTCGCGTATAATTACATAAACAACCTCAGAAAGACGAGATCTATTCTGAATGTGCATTAGGTTCCCGGTAAAAGGCGGAGCGTTTGAATGGAAGCGTGCGTTCTTATTCTTTAAGCATGGACTGCTGACGAAAAAAAGCTGGATAAAGCAGAGATAAAAATATTTATTGTAAAAAATAACGTAGCAGGCATACTTATTAATCAGAGGGATTTCTTAAATGCAGTGGATATGGAATAGTGCTTATTGCTGGGCGAGTCGGTCGCACGTTGTTAAGTCAGGTGCTAGGCAATACAAATACGGACAAGGAGAGCACAAGGACGGCCGCACTTGCGAGCCTGTTTTATTCAGAACACGCGTATTTACACCTGTATGTCTGCAAAATCATCGCCTGCGGGCACTTTAGAAACCTGATTTCATTCTTATACAATCTCATCAAGCTATCATTGACACAATCGTCATTCTTGTTCCTCATGAAAAAAGCTTTAGCAAGCTCACGTGTCATCTCGTCCCGACTGCATCTCAAAGTTTTTGTCCTTGCCTACAAAGGCTGGCACGGAATATCACGTGTAGCCAAAGGCCACCGTTGATATTCACGTTATGTCACTTGATACATCGGATACACGACTGCGTGTGTTAGGGCAAACGAGAGTCTTTTCCTGTCTTTGTCGAAAGCTGGCGCTCCCTTAGTCGTCCATATATACATCGGCCGTATTGCGGCTGTAAACCTTCCCACGTGTCATGGCGATTTCCTACACAATGCGGCCGAGCACCCGACGAAATGAGTCACGTGACGCTTAGTGCAACCTCGCACGCTCCTTTCTCAGGGGGCGATCCGGGGGCATAGTCAGGCGCACTTGCCTAGGGCGGAATATACCACCCACCCACCGTAGCAATTGGCTACATTCTTCAGAACTTAGGTTTTGCCTAGTTAAGGCTTATTGCATATCATATTGAATGCTAATAAACACGGGGAGAGCGGAAAAGAACGCAAAAGCATCAACACCACCCATGTCGTCGCTTTTGTATTCTATTCCGCTGTCCCCGCCTTTATTAGCGTTCTGTATGATATGCACACTTCAGGTTGTGAAACACAATATTAACATAATTGACAACCAGCAGTGATACGATTTTTTCTGCCTACCTTGACTTTTTTTGGGGTAGTCTAGCCTTCAATTTCTGCTGGAGCTTATCCGCCACAGCGTCCACGACTCAAATAGGAAAACAAGCTCTCAGCAATCTACCAACATGATTGTTCAGGCGGTCATGTACCAGGTAAACACATGACTTGTCCAAGACTGGCTTCACACAGAACATACCAATGGGCTGTTTTAACTTCTTGGAGTGCGGATATGCGTAGGTCTTTGCGGGCTCGTTGCGAGTGGATGCAGGATGTGTGATCTGGTCAGGTTTTTATCTAACTACTGAATTTTATTCTGGTGGGGTATTTTGTAGGGGCAGGTTAAAGATCGTGTAGTTTTAATATCGCTGAAGTATCTTGGACATAGTCCGTGTGCGTCACAAAGCGTCGTTATTTAAAAACTAGATACTCTTTTAAGTATCTAAAAGAAACCAAATAGCACACAATAAGAGCACACTGCTTTTTCATAAGGAACCTCGAGTCATCAAGCCTTATGAACCTCTGTGCCGTGTTTGTATTCCGTACGTAGCCCCTTACTTAACGAAGTGTAAATTATCCAGTGTAGCAAACACCGAAGAAGGGATGTCCCCACACCGTAGAATCCAGAGAGCATGTTATTTTACCGAAGCAGTGGTAAACATTTCCCACAGGTAAATGCGTCATCCATGTTTCCCACGAAGAAAGTGGTAACTACTCAAGAAAAAAGTGCAAAGTACCTTACTAGCTCTTGTATATTCGTTCATTACGCATGAGTTACCGAGGGCATCGTGTGGACAAAATAAAATGAAACGTTTGCTTGCCAATTTGATTCAGATTCTGTGGGGGGTGGTTTATAGGGTGTGCCGTGCTTTAATTGCCTTTCAAATGTGCGCTTGGGGAATTGGCAACTACGCAGTCGTGAGCAGACATGCGTGCCCTCTTGACATCGCGCTTTTCCCAGGGAGGTCTCGCCCTCATTTTCACGTAGTGCAACGCCAGGGAACTGAAGAGAGTAGCAGACAGGTTTCTAAGTGCGGGGGGGAGTGAAGGAGCGTGGACCTCGTGAGGTCCGGGCGAAGAAGAGCATCTTGGACGATGTGATGCTAAACAAGGAAGTTGCGATTCAAGCATCCTGGCATTGCCTCCATTTTGTTCTTCTATTAAAGCCACCACATATGCACTGTTTGAAGGGAATGATGACGTACTACATATATGTTGCTTCCAGTGGAACTTTAAAAGCAAGGTGAAGCCCTGCTAGAATTGATTCTGCCTTAATACGTCCAGCACGTAACGGAAGGCTACACAAAGGCAAAAAAGAAAACGAGGATGGTGCTTGCCCTTGCATTCATTTGGGCTGCTGTTTTCAGTTACGTGCTGGACGAAATAATTAAAAATAGAATGTTTTGTTTCGCTTTGGTATGTTGACCAAAAACACCACGTGTTCAACACGTGCCTGTGTTAATGGTGTATAACGAAACAGTGCCATATGGGGAATGCGGGCTAGCGTGAACATTCCCTCTCTGACCCTACCCAACTGAATTCCATGCACTTAGATTTCACTCTCAGTAGAGGCATTAAGTTTTGCAGTGTCCCGTGAACAACAAAACTTTTTCCAGGCATGACATTCCAATAAATCCGACGCTTGACTTTTCATTTATACATCTCATAGGAAATCTTTACGTTGAGTATGCACTTGGCAGAAACGCCATTAAAAAGTTGAAAGCGAAAATGGTATGAAAAGAGTGCATGTATCATTATGTACTATCGCAGGCACATTCATCCTTGTTATTTGGTATTGCCAATGATTCCTGGCACCATATTTGCTGCAAGCTACTCCATGAAGAAAAAAAAAACAGGCTTATGTTAATGGTTAAAGAGTACGACAGTGCAGACATGTGCGACCTTTGATGTTTCCATCATAACAATATGGATATAGCATAAGCTCCATTCTTGTTGGTCTTTACACAAATATGGGCAAAGTGCAGGACTTTATCGGAAAAATTTAAAAATAAGCATCTAGCCTTACAGCAGCAACCTTCCGAACTCGTGAATCGGCTGTGCAATCTATAACCAGCCCCGCATATGTTATGAATGCCGATGGGTTATAGCTGGCTCATGGAAAAAAATCCCGTTATGGCTATTGTTTAGCAGTGGAGAAATATATCTTCGCCTTTTACTCAATTTTTATTTACACGCGATATGTTGAGTTGATGGAGGAAACATTCTTGCAAGCTGAAGGCCTGTCAGGGGCCTGATATCCCCTTTTTCAAATGATAATCCCTTGCAGCATAAGCCCATACACTTTTGCTCTCGATTATACATCTTAACGTTCACCGCCAATCGCAACACCCTTTTCATTCTTTTTAGTGGGAAACTATTTTTTTAGAAATCGTTTATAACTGGCACCACTCAACCTTTCCAGGTATATTTGTCGGAGAGGCGAAAATTGCCTTTATAAGCAATTGCTACTCCAAGTGTCAAATCAACATATACATTTTTTATAGTTTAGGTAATTGCATGTCACTTTGTGCTAAACAAAAGCAAAAAATATTTAAATTATCTTTTCTTAGAAGTAGCAAGAGAAGCACTATTTTTCTGATATCCGACCGAGTGTTGGTATTAAATGCAATGCCTTTATACGTACCTTTCCAAAAGAGCACCCGGAGTAGTTTGTAGCGCCACCATATTTTGTCAGAAATTTCTTTAGGTTAGGAGGGTTACCTCTATATTGGAGCATTCTTTTAGGATTTCTGCTAAGCCAACGTTGGTTTATTACAAATCCGTTTGAATTTCGCAATTGAAACATTCGTCCTTACTTTCATAACAACAAAATAATTAATGAATCTGTCACATCAATATCGCGATTTGCTCAGCAAGCTCTGTCGAGATTTTTTTATAATCCACAAATAGCGCTACGCGTTCCATAGATAGTTGACGTTTACGATTTATTTTTCTCTATAAGCCATACTGCACCGCAACTGAACGACCACGCATTTTTACCAGAAACAGCTATACAAGCATTTAGAGCAATTTCCTTGCGGACCATGCGCTTTTCTTTCTTTTTCAATTCATTTAGTGTGCAAGATTTAAGTGACCCACACTACCTGCCACCGATGAAGTCTCCGATGAACAAGAGCCCCTTCCGGTCGCAGATCGAGCGCTGAAGGACCTGGCCTCCCTGGTATGGGTAGGAACGGCAAGACAGCGCGCAGTAGCACCTGAACGGCGCCGCTTTGAGCCATGTCCCGGCGTTACCCTGCAGTAGCTTGCCACCGGGAACCGCGGAAGCCAGCACGCCACCGTGGAGGCCGCCAGCTGTGAAGATGGTCGCGGCCTGCCACGACAGCCTCGGGGCAGCCACGTTGCCTCCTCGGCCCGCTCGGTGCGCCTTCCGAACGAGTGCGCGTGGAAGCGTGATTCGCGCTCATTCGTTTCTCGAGCGTCTCGTGTTCGAGAACGTTCGCGTGGCCACGCGGTGGAACGCGGCCAGCTCCTGCTTCCTCTTTTTCGATTTGCCTCTCAATTGCGCGTGAAGCGCCTTCGACCAAACATGAACGCCTACAAAATCATAACGATGAACAGCTTTGAAAGCGTGGAACTTTCTGTGGTATACACCATATTCTTCCCTGAAAATGCTGTTACAGGGCTGGTGTTCCGGTAAAGTAAAAGAAGGAAACGTGGTAGATGACATGCTGAGTAATTGCGTACGATCTCACTTTCGATAAAAGAGCACGCTCCTGGTAGTATATTGACACGTGTATCTTTTCGTAGTGTCCTATTTTCACCGGCTAAGAAACGTTATACGTTGGCGTCTGGAAGAAGACGCACTTTTCGGTAACGAAAGCGGATACGTGTTAATTTCTAGGATTATCATCATCATGTTAAAGCAACGTTAAAGCAAAAACGCAATAAGAATGCAAAAGAAGTAAGCGCAGATTGGCCTTTGGATGCTCTCTAGATGAGACCTGAGATCACCCCTATATTTTATTGTATATTGTAATATATGTAATATTGTAATATAATAATCTCATATTGTAATAATGTAGCATATGTAGTCCAGAAATCAAACAATTTTCTGCGATAACGCAAGAATGCATAACAGAGCGGTAGCACAGTTATGCAATGAGAATATTGCAACGGGAACGCTGTATTCGATTAAGTGCGGAAGACTTTCAGCGCAGTTTGTTTCTAGTAGTGCGAAGAAGAACGCAACACAATAGAGCGTCTTCGAGCTTTCTACAAAAGCGGCTTCGATATTTCTCTTTCATAAATGTAGGCGCAACGAATAAAGTGAAATGTGACAAGCGACAGAAATAAATACTTGTGTTTTTACCGATAAATTGCCTATAGGTTCATTTAACTAAAACGGTATACTCACTATGATCCTGTGGGCGATGTCTATTTCCCTGTTGAGATGCTAGGTGCAATATTTTACGTCAAGCCATCGGATTGCACAAATAGTGTTTTTGCAATCTAGTTGATTAACTTTCTGGTATTCAGTTGGCGCGGAGAAGACCGTACGAACATCGAAATTCCGATCTTTACTAACAAAATCGCATAATGGTCAAAACCAAGTAATCTTCATACGCAATTCCAACAGCTGCAAAATTCTCCTGACGCCCTTCATGCATACATATACAGGATGCTAGCCTCATACTGTGAGCGTAGAATTCTTGCTACAATTGTGTGGTTAAGGAATTGAGGGAGAAATGGGTCTCCGAAGATAACTTAGAGCTATATACACTGTCCGATACTTGATGCCGTAAAGTGAAGCGTTTTGTACGTATGACCTTTAAACACATTATTCGTGCTAGGGTGCAAACTGGTTAAGGTGACTTCGGCGTCGACTCTGCACTTCATGCGGAGAACTGCACCAGAGGGGTTGGGCTGGTGCAAAGGTGACGTGGCGGCTCTTTCCTTCTTTTCTCACATGTTATTGTCCATCAACCGCAGTTCTACCGACTGACATTTCAACAATCTTTAAAGTCCTCAACAGAGAAGCCATGACGACAATAACGGCATTGCTGCGAAGTTTCTGCACGAAGTAGGCCTGCACATATTACATATTATTACATCGTGTGGCAATCACTGCGGTAACAAAAACTTCGGCACTGTGTTACATTCTTGTAACACGTCAAGGTGAAAGTCTGCTTCACACGTAGCAATGCATGAAGTTATACGGTCCGAAGGGTCCGTCATAGCGAGCCGCAGCTTCCTGAACGACACATGCCTTAGAAAACAACATGCCCTAAACGTTGCGCCAGTTTTGCGAAATGACGGGACTTCATAAGAACAAATTTCATTATGTGAATGGGCTTTCTTGTCTGTATTACTGGACGGGCGTGAGCTCTAAATCGGGTGACGCAAAGCTCAGTCGCTCTGCGCAATCTAGAGTGCCACCAGCATGGTTTCAGTAGAATTTTTGCACCGCGCCAGATAGTGGCGTAGTCTTATCTAAAACAACAATCCTTCAAACCATTCGTTTTTTTTATTTAGGAGGATTTGTCGCAAAGCATATGGCTAGAAACGATAACTTGGGAAGTCAATACTCCCAGTAGCAGACATATAGAGCCTAGGTGTTAGTGGCACATACCCACTGTGACGGATTGGGCGAGTTGCTTAAAGAAAGACTCGAAGAAAAAAAAACTTGTTTAGAAAGATTGGATTGGATCCCCTTGGATTGGATTGGGCACTTGGATTTGATTGGGCACTTGGATTGGGCATAACGCTCCCTGTTATACTGTCTCTTGGGGCGTGGGCACTAGGACACTGTAATAGGAACGTACTTGATGCGACAGTTTAATTTGCAAGTGAAACAAAGAGACTGGTATGCTAATCTCATTGTTTTACTTTCCTCAGTATGTACACAAATATATGAAATTCAAATTCTAAAATAATACATCCTTAAAATTTATAACAATTAGTGCCTATTTGATATCATTTCTAAATTCCAAAATTCTATTTAAGTATTCTTACCTTCTGCCGCCCGATTCATGGTCGATCCCCAGTGTGGGCGGTGCCATTTCACTAGGGAACAAGAACAAGAATGGTCCGGCAGTTTTGGCTGTGGTGGCCTCAAGTGGCGGCTCGAAGTCATTGGACTCGGGCGGCATCTTCGTCTTTCCAGACGGCTTACAGCTGGTTTTCCAGCTACAACCTTTTGCAAGCCGCCTTCCAGCGGCGGCGACCCCGACGGAAAAGATCCCCGGCGGCCCCCGCAAGTGGGGCGGCGTCGGGAAGAAGCGAAGCGAGGCTTCATGCACGCTGGTAACGGCCGCGGTTATGGACACGTCGCGAACGGTGGCCGTTTTAGTACCGTTGTTGCCGGCACATTCACAGAGCACTGTGTCGCAGCGTTACTCTGTGTCCACACGCTTTAAAAGCTTCAGTCGGGTATATTACTGGGTAGCAGCGATGTAACACGGCCGGGCTAGGGTAGGTGTGTGTTTGCTGTAAGTATAAGGTTGCGGCCTCGTTCCTGTTTAATGTATCGAGTGGTAAAGAGAATGTGCGTCTTTCGAGTCTTTAGTGTTAGGTGAGGTCTCTGAACGGGGTCAGGCAATCGTCCCACGGCCATTGTGATTCTCGTTCTTGCTGGGTTTTTTGTCGTATAGTGTCCCAATCTGGCAGATCCGACGCCCCACTCCCGGGTGCGGCCACATATTCCACGGCGGCTCGGCGTGTGAGGCATCGAGCCACGGCATGGGCCGCCTCGTGGCCCACGAGTGGCACGTCGGTGTGTGCCGGGGTCCAGAGGAGGAAGTTATCTTCGAAGACCCATTTCCCCCTTAATTCTTTAACCACATGATTGTAGCAATCTATTCTGTCGTGCTCATTACCAAAGGACTTTAAAGTCGGCAAGGTGGTTGCATTATTTAAGTCTGGCGACGTGCATTAACCTTTAAATTACAGGCCAATTTCTCTAACAAGTGTGCCATGCAAAATTTTAGAGCATATAATATACTCTACTCTCATCAACTTCCTAGAAACAAATTCATTTTTTTTCATCTCGTCAGCATGGGTTCCGTAAATCGTTTTCCTGTGATACTCAACTTATTTCATTTACACATGACATCTGTGCCACGTTGGATAATGAATTTCACATTGACACCATCTTCTTAGAATTTTCTAAAGCATTTCATCTCGTCTCTGACCAATTACTTTGTCTAAAATTAAATACGCTTAACATTGACCGTAACATTATCTCATGGATTGAACACTTTTTATCCAATAGAACACAATTTGTCTCAGCTAACAATTTTGACTCTTCACGTTGTCCTGTCAGTTCCGGGGTGCCGCAAGCTTCCGTTCTCGGACCTTTGCTTTTTCTCATTTATATTAATGATTTGCCTAACTGTGTAGCGTCCTCCATAACGTTATTTGCAGACGATTGTGTCATTTACCGAGTAATATCAAACTCTGACACTCTAACAATCTGATCTAGACACGGTAACTAACTGGTGCGACACTTGGAAAATGCGACTTAACCGCCAAAAGTGCAAACTAATGAGGATTTCCCGCAATACTGCTTCGTCTAACCTATCCAACTATCACTTGAACCACTCTGTATTCGAAGAAGTCAGTTCCTATAAATACCTAGGCGTCCACATAACATCTCATTTTCCCTGGCAAACACACATAAACCACATCACTAACAATGCTAACCGTACGCTTGGTTACCTCCGTCGAAATTTCTCTATGGCACCCACTAACTTAAAGCTACTTCTATACAAAACACTAATACGTCCTAAGCTTGAATATGCCTCTTCTGTATGGGACCCTGGCTTGAATTACTTAACAAATGCAATAGAATCTATACAAAATCGTAGCGCGCGTTTCATTCTAAGGATTCTCAGACATCAAGCGTAACATCTATGAAGGCTACTTTAAACCTCCCCCTCTTCTCATCCCGTAGGAAGTTAGCACGCTTATCACTGCTGTACAAAATTTATTATTACAATCCGGAATTAAAAAGTGAACTTTTGTCCGAACCTGCATATATATAATCTCGTACTGACCACCGGCATAAATTGAGCGTTCCACACTGTCGCACGAACCTATATTTTATTCATTTATTCCTAAAACTACCAAAGAATGGAATCATCCGCCGGCCTCAACTGGTAACATAACCGATACATCTGCTTTTAGAACTACTATTGAAGAATACTTTTCTTAATCCGACTTCCTAATTTTTTTCTTGTTATAATCATACCCTGTTATCTGCACATACTCTGTATTTAGTTCCACTCCCTTCTGTAACGCCTTCGGGCCCTGAAGGTACAATAAATAAATGAAATAAATGAAACGAAATGAAGACCGTATAATTTTGGTGTTGCGAGGGTAATGTCGCGCTGCCGTCGTCACACCTTTGCAGTATGCGGCCCGCTTCCCGCGAGAAGCGGCCGCGCGCTAAGCCGCGGATCGCCACCTCAGAATCACTGATCAGGATCGAAGCACTCGGCACTGCGGCGAGGGCTAGAGACTCTAGAAGCCTTTCAGTGAGAATGGATGACAGGGCTAGAAGGCAGGAATGATACGTAGTCCCTTGTTTGTTACAGATGTCACAGAGAAGGGACCATCTCAGAACAGCAAAATAATAATAATAATAATAATAATAATAATAATAATAATAATAATAATAATAATAATAATAATAATAATAATAATAATAATAATAATAATAATTGTGGAATGCGGCATCACAACCTCCGTCAATTCAACCTCATTATGGCGTGTTGGACAGCATCGAGAATTATAGGGAAACTGCAGTCACAGGATTTCTGAATTCTATAAGATATTTTGTAGACGTTTTATTAAGGCAGAAATTTGTGTTTTGCTTAGGCAATGTAAGGCGTAATCATCAAAGCGGAAACTCCGGAGGCTCTGGCAGTAGAGTCCGGCATTTGAGTGAAATATAATACACAGTGACCGGGTATGCAAATTAGTTTTAATGGTGGACTAAACAATGACATGTCAGCAATATAATCAAGTCTGTTCTCCCAGTAGGCGCCGAGTACAACAATAGCAAATCGTGAAACAGTGGATGCTGGCAGAAATTATGGTAACTTCGGCAAGGCCAGAATGTTGGCCAATTATGCGGCATGAAAAATAGGTGTCAAATCTGGCAGTCGAAGCTACAAATACCAGCCAAAATGTGCAGAGAATATGCCAACTCTCATTCCATCGCATATGATGCCAGCATCAGTTGCATCTATCTTACTTCCCTGTGCATACACGTCACATTACAGTTGTTCTGGTTTCCTATCGAGCATGAAGCTCCTATCAACTATAGCAAAGGGTGGGGGGGGGGGGCATTACCATATTTAGGTAAAAAAGTACCGTGCATGCCATTCCTCCTTGGCTGTGTTCCACTACTAGCCATACAGGGGCAAACTAGACGGTTAAGTGGACAGCGGTCACCTTAATTCTCCTTCCCATTCTTATGGAGGCGTCAAGACGCCTCGGCGAACACAGCATCCAAGTCAAAAAGGTTGCAGGCTACTTTCCTGTCCAAACAATATGGCGGCTGAGCAGGGTGCTTGGAAACTCAACGGGATTGTCGTCCGCCCACAGGAAAACGTAGACACGCTCCCCAATGCCCTTTAATGTAATATTGTGCTCTTCATAGTTTCGGAGTGGCAAAAAAAGTTAAATACACAAGAAAATTGTATACATTTCTAAACATTTTCTTTGTCGCCGCGTGGTGGCGTCACGTCGCAAAAGTGTCTTCCAAACGGCTCGAAACGCATTGCATTACTCGACTTCTAAGCTGTCTCGGCTCTATCCTTAGCTATACACGTAGGCTGTCTCCGATTCTGGCCAGAATTGGGACACACGCCTTGTGCATCGCTGCACGCCATGGTTGTTTAGTGGCTTTGGTTTACGAAGTACGAAGTTGTGAGATCCAATCCCGGCCCTGGCGGCTGCATTTCGACGGAGGCGAAATGAAAAAATACCCGCGTACTTAGATTTAGGTGCACGTTAAAGAACCGCAGGTGGTCAAAATTATCTATGGCGTGCCTAATTGGTTTTGTCACGCAAAACCCCAGCATCTAATTTTAGATCATTAGGTTGAGTTCCGGTTGCATCCGCCGATTTACTCTACTTTTCAGCACAGCTTGCAGGCGGCGCAGTGTGTCGGCAAGTTTGTGACACAAAGTTCTCACCAGCCATGCGCCAGCAAATAATGGCCAAGGGCGCTATAACGTAATACTGTTCCAAACTTTTCTAATCAAAATTTCCAATCAGCCCTCCGCGATTGGTCAGAAACTTTTTTGGACCAAGCCGACTTCACTCGTCTGACACGCGACGTCACGACAACTGCGATAGCTCCTGATCTGACATGACGTGTACACACTGACTATGCATGATTTGACCGAGCAAAAGAAAAGTATTTACTTCTGATTCGACGCCTTTTCGCCAGTAGCCCTCGGCTATTGGTCAAAAGTTTTCAGGCTGCACCCACTTCACCTGCCTGTCACACGACGTCACGAAGCCGCGAAAATTCACCGCGTCAAAGTGACGTATACGCGTTAAAGATGCATGAAAATGCCGAACAAAACTGCATTTTATTCCTAATAGCCGCAGGTTGCCCCTTCCCGAAAGGAATAAAAGATGGCTGCCGCCGATTGTTCAGGCGCTGGCTACTCGCACGTGCCTGAGACCATATGTTTATTTGCTTATAATAAAGCTTTTTCCATGGCCGTGCAATGTTTTCGAGCACTTTCGGCACGTTTACGACTTCGCTTTGCCAACACTTCGTCGCTGAAGATTTGTTTTAGCGATATTCTTAGCCTTCCGTTGCACGCCGCCCTTATTTTAGACAAGCCAATGCCACCTAAGTTAGGGAAAGCGGACCAATCGCATGCCCCGGCATCACTCACTCCATCCGGTTATCTATATTTAGTGCGCTGGCTCGGCCCCATCTGAACCATCTCCACTTCAGCGTGTTCTTCGCCTCCTGGCAGCTAGTTACAAACGAAATACCACTCAATGTAGGCAATGTTGAATTCGTTTCGAAAGCAAAGCAAAGTGACCTCCTATAATCTGCGAGAGCATTTCATTGAGCAATTCAGGCAGCGCTGCGGGTCACCGCCCGATGCTTGCGTCGTCGGTTACGCAATGTGTGGCGATTGGAATAAAGACATATTGGAATAGTTTTGTACTATAGGGCCCCAAAATGAAAGGACAACCGAACGCACTGCATTTCTTGGTATGTCATTTATTTACCAGATATACTAAAGCATTATTTGTGAAACTACCAGCACATGCGGTTGAATTGTGCACTTTTGTAAACAAACAGGTTATATGTACTATATGGCTCTTAATGCAACAAAAATATGTTCGCATTTTATGAACATTTAATGTTTTGTGCCAACTGTAATAAGAGATGCGCTTTAGTGCATTTTCTTGGTTGTAATAAAACACTATCCCACAGAACCGCGACAGCTCTTGTACACATACAATAACGCCCTATAAGCTCGGTTCGCAAGATTGCGACTCAATTCAACAAGACAAGGTAGGCGTGTTTCACTGGCGCACAATAGACTCACATGAAGGCTTTTTGCAAGACATCGTCTGGCTTTGGCTGACATTTGTTTGGAAGGTCGGAAACAAACAAAAGTTCTCCCGCGCAAGCAAGCAAGCCTCCCAGGCATTTGGAATAAATTCACAGCATAAATTAAAATGTTCAAGAATAAAATTAGCATAACCGTCTAAATTGAGTAATATATATATGTAGGAAAAAATATACATAGACGGGCACTTAGGTTACAGTTTAAAGCAGACGCTAACAATCATCGCAATATGAAGAAACCAACAAAATAGCCTAGTACAAATTGGCTGCGCTGCGCGATCGTATATAATAAACCTACAGCAAGGTTCATTTGAGGCAATGTCTGGCTTTGGTTGATGGTTGTTTGGAAGGTCGCTCGATGAAATAAAATTTTGTCAAACCTTCTGAAACACTTAGGCGAACCTTCCGGAACTCTTTCAAACGAATGAATCATTACGCAGAATTTTAAACGATAAATGCTAACGAAGATAATAACGCATAAATTGATAAATATATAGCGGGCCAAATACATGGGCGCACGTAAATACGCTAAAATCAGAAATTGGCGTGAACGGTAGTCGCTACCGGAAATAGACGCAAGAAATCACGCGTACATATACCGTCCCCACAGCAAGGGGACCTAGAACCGCGCCGGACAATTCGCCGCTAAATACACTTGAAATTGGGGCACGGTGGGGACTGGTGACACCGTGGCCGAAACACTCCTGATGAATGGTGGAATTCTGGGCGTGCTGTATCGGAGGTGTTCCAGCGGCGAACGGGGGTTAATCAGCCGTTGCCGGCGGCACTTCTTGGCGATAATCCCCTGCTTCGCCCTCGCCCGCTTCCGCAAGCGCCGTGACCACTCAAACATGCGCGCTCTCCAGGGGTGGCTGTCGTGATCTCCGAAGGACTGGCCTCGTGCTTTGGTGGCAGAGGAGATGACAGGCGCGTGCGCGAACACGGCCATCAAAAAGCTGGTGGCCGAGTCAGCTCCTCTAGGCAGATGGCATTACCCACGCCTCGCCGGTGAGCCCAGGGGGGATGTGTTGTCCGGCTCCAGTGTCGCGGTGTGCGTGAACTGCGAAACAAATGCCGCGTCGTGTGTCCCATTAGGACTACTTTGCTGCACAGGCAATGGGATTGCATAGCATTCGCGTAGAATTACATAAACAACGTCAGAATCACGCGAGCTCTTCTCAATATGCAGTACCCAGTATTGCGCGGTGCTTTTGTAAGCTAGTGGTGCATTCTGATTCTTCAACATGGACTGCTGACGACTGAAAGCGGACTAAACAAAGGTAATAAAGAATCTATATTTTGAAAAAGACATTGCAGGAATACTGTTTGATTAGAGGGATTTCCTAAATGAAGTGTAAATTAAATAGTGCCTGCTGTTGGATGAAATGGTCGTACATCGATAACTGAGGGGCTACGAAAAAGAGAAACATGGACAAGATGAGCACTAGGACGGGCGCACTCGCGACAGGGTTCATTCAGAAGAGCGCGTATAATTACATTTTCATGTCTGCAAAATCTTGGCCTGCGAGCGTGCTAGAAACTTGATTTCATTCTGATACAATCTGATCAGGTATCAGTGACACAATCATCTTTCTTGTTCCTTGTGAAGAAGGCCTCATGCAACTTGCGACTGCATGAGAAAGTTTTTGCTCTTGCCAACACAGGCCGGCACCGATCATCCTTAGTATAGCCAAAAGCTACTCGTGATAATCGCGTGATATGACATGATACACGTCATACACGGCTAGGTTAGCCGGGGCAAATTAGACCCCTTCCCGCCCTTTCTCGAAAGCTGCAGCTCGCTTCGTCGTTAATTTATACATCGCCCTTATAGCTGGTATAAACCTTCCCACGTTTCATGGCGATTTCGTGTACAGCCCCAGCCGAGCACCCGACGAAATGAGCGGCGTGACGCTTAGCGCAGTCTCGCACGATCCTTTCTGAGTGGGCGATCCAGGGGCACAGCGAGGCCAACTTACGTCGGCCGGAAAATACCACTGATATACCGTAGCGATTGGCTACATTCTTCCGGTTATGAGACACCGTATCAATATACGGGACCGGTCTGATCTCTTTCCACTGCCGCGACCTTCCCGGGGTGCTCTAGCCTTCAATTTCTGCAGGTGCTTCTCCGCCACAGCAACCAGGACTGAAAGAGTGATAGAAGCTTTGAACAACCTATCAACTTGATTGTTCAGGCTTTCATGTACCAGGTGAACACATTACTTGTCCAAGGCTCCCTTCAAATAAAATATACCAGTAGCCACTTTTACCGCCTTGGAATACGCAGGTTCATACAACAGGTTTTTTCGGGTTCCTGGCGAGCACATCCAACACGTTGTAGAATTTTTTGCTGGATTTACGTTGTAGAAACTCCATAACAAACCTTCCCAAGCTCCCCGTCTTCCATTATTTAGGCGGAGCATGTGTATCGATAAACTGTGCAAAATATTACAGATGATGGCACATATGTTTTTAAAAGCTTTGCACTATTGAGTAAAACCTGCAAAATAATGATTTTTGCTTTCCGGTATGATAGATAATCCTACACACGGATGTTCAGAATGCTCGGACACTCACTAAAATATCGGCTTCACATGTACGTTTTTGAGGAAGTGAATTGATTGACCACCAAATCGCAACACATGCATGGGACCGTCGTTGACTCTGTGGTAGAGGCTGCTTCAACCGCAGCGTTTCAATTCGATAAGTGTTTTAGAGGTGTGCTCGTCTGCAGGGCATGCTCTGGAAGCTCCTTTTTTCACTGCTTCGCAGCCGCTGCCCGTATGTTGCCACGTGCAGAGGTTCTGCACTGCGCCATTTCAAGATTGCCATGAGTGCATCCCGGAATCATTCCTTGATCATGGTCAGCACCACGCGTACACTCATAAGCAAAAGTCACAAAGCGACCGGCGTCTACAAATAAATAAATAAATAAATAAATAAATAAATAAATAAATAAATAAATAAAGATGCGCTGTAGCACTGCCCCGTAAGGTGGAATTCGGTTAATACACTGCATTGGGGCAATGATCGCACACATGTTATATAAACCCCTTCACTTAAGCGGCCGTGCCCAGCCTGCTAACAAAAAAATTAGGATGAACCTTGCTGCACAGGAACTGTCGAAGATATGTGTAGCATCATTATACGGCGGGCTGCGCAGAGCAGAATGTGTCATGCGTCGTATTGATGTGTGTTCAGGGTAATTGTGATGTCGCACGCTCTATAGAGTTATTTATTTATATACGTTAGGAGTGCGGGGACAGAGATGCACAAATTTACATTGCCGAAAATATACATTCCACACCCCGTCTGCCGTCACATAACGCTGAAACATACAATGCAATTAAGCAGTTCTCGTTCAGAATGGTTGAGCATAATTTTCTTGCGCGATGCTGGCACGGCTTAACAAAGGCGTTAGCGCCGTCATGGGCACTGAAGGTGGACGGATACACGTGCATGCATAATTACTGCATTAGGGGAATATTCTCATTTCAGGGCCCCTTTAGCCACCTTCCATCCTGACTGGTTGGTTGTCTACCAGGGTGTCGAATATTGCTTGCTATTCACCTTTCATAAACGGCTCAGCCATTTTTGGATTAGCTTTAACGCTTTTTCCTACGAATAACTTATAGGGAACGGCATAAATCGATGGGCTTGTAGAATTTTTTGTGCTGTGCCATATATTGTTATCGCGCACAATGCGTTGTTTGCCACTGTACTTCGGATAGCAGTTATGAATTCCGTACGAAATTGCCGCAGCCTGCTCATTGTAGCCTTGTATTATGAGAATTGTTTTCTGGATTCACAAAGAATTTTTCAACAGATCCACCATACCATGCTACGCATTAAAATGTCGCTGCAACGTTGGCCTTCACATTTTCGCTAGCGATATGGTATTCCAATATACTCGTAAACTAAATGCCCTGCGTTGCCGTGTTTCCCATCTTTGGGCAGCAAGGCGGTTGGCACGACATCGTGCGTGTAGTGGCTCCCCGCCTGCATGATTGCGCGATCTCCAGCCATGCCTGTCCACCGAAGATTCCGTAGCTGTTGCTTGATCCGCTCGGAAGCGCGTGAGGCGCGGACAGCGTTTTACAAAATGACTGATGCGTACTTCCTACGAGGGCCTTTGAGCAAACGACCGAACGGCACAATGCACGCTCAATAAGCCTACACGAGATACTTGGGTAGGCAAAAACCCATGACCACCTGCAAGCGCACACTAATGGCTCAGTGACGCGGGAATGCAGATCGCTCAGTGTGACAGTCGCCCGAACCCTTTTCGACATCTAACAACAGCAAGCGAAGCACCACTGTTCAACAGCCGAGTTATGGGGTGTCAGCATAGGAAGTGGCCTTCTCTTGTAAGTGACGCCAGCACCACGTGCGTTGCTCTAAACTGCGTGCGGGTTGTTCAAAGGCATGCAGGGGAATGAAAGACAGCTGTTCCCTACCTTGTATGACGCGGGTTTGATACAGTTTCGTGTTGGGTTTGTCCACACGAACAAAAAAGCCCATGCAAATCCTTAGCCTCTCCAACTCGTGTACATGCAACAACTGAGAAGTGGAACTTCGAAAGGTTCCTACTGCAGTGCAGCACAATCGCGCCTGTAGAAGAGAAGAATGTACACAGTGGTGGAATGGAGATACATGGAGGAAGCACCGACACGCGGCCTAACGTTTAAATAATTGTCCACGAATTGTTTACAAGCATATACATGGTGTCCCAGCTACCTTTACGTAAGATAAATATGTATGTTGGTGTACAAGTTCGTTCATAGTTTTTAAGGGATGATAAAACGCTCCTTCCGCTTTTGTGGTTTATTCACCTCAGTTCGGGAGTTGCTGTAGCATAATGATCTGCAGGTGCGGTATAGGAGGACACGGCTAGTTGTGTTCATGGTCACTCAGGAAGTTAAGGGGCTATTTCATTCTGTTTATTGGATAAGTGGGAATTTAGCTTTGCTGTTTATAAATTTAAAGAAGTTCTACAGAGATGTGGCCAGGAAATCCCTAATTCCGCGCTATTAAGGCTTTCGTCTATTGAGTATTTATTTTCTCGCGTCAGAAATAAATTGATTACACATTAAAAACTGCCAAGTCACTACGCGCTTATGTGCCACTGCAGCAATAGTTGTATGGACACCTAGCGTAAATCCAGCACGCTGTTACTCAGAAAGTGTCACGACACTAACACAGGCGGTTTCTTGTAGCTTTCAATGCCAAAACAGGAGTAGCTGTTAAAGTAACAAAAACCAGAATAAAACACATGAAATTGTCCGGGGCCTTCGACTTTCTCAGTACCAGCGCGCTACATTAAAGGCGCCGTCCATTTGCACATGACATTACGATTGAGACGCTCCATACAGAGTTACATAAAATTTTTCTTAGTTTGTGGACTTCTTTCATGACTGTGAGAAAAATTGCTTCTCATCCGCTTGGATGCGAAGTAACACGGACTCGAATGTTGTCAAGAACACTTCCTAATTTTCATTTTCGGAAATGTTTCTCTAGTTTTCTGTATCTGTAAGACTTCGAAAGTTAATTAGTCTTCACTAGTTATGCAACTACGAAGATTCCAAAAAGAGTTCTATTTGTTCCATAATGTTGCCATTGACATGATTTTATTCGTGTTATCCGTGAGTGCACAAGTTTGTCTTTAGGAGTTGCTAGCTTTAGCATGGCGAACTGCATGGTTCCTCTATTTTTCCGTTTTTCTGTGCTGCTTACCCTCTCTCCTATTGTCAATCCGACTGTTGCAGCCCAGTCAGCAAAGATTAATCCTCAGTTCCTCCTCTACACCACGTTTATAATAAAAACTAGTTAGTACTCCTACTGCTACTACTACGCCAAGGTGGCCCTGTCCACGTCACCTTATGCTTCTGCGCGCTCGACATAGGAGAAGGCTCACCCTCAGGCTCCGCGTTTCGAAGCAAGACGGTGTCGTCACATTTTGTTTCCTCTAATCAGTCGAGTTTTCAACACGTTCGCCTGTCGGTGACATGCTTTGGCTTTTGACAATGTAATGGCTAAATCGCGAGCCTGTGTTTCTTGATACTGTCTGACCCATGTATCCGACTTCCGCGATCTGAATATATTAATGCACCTAAGCCCACAATGCTCGATCGTAGACATATAACCAAAAGCTTGAATGACGCATGTAACCTAGTTAAGGTAATCATATTGACGCATCCGCAGTGCGACCAGGATGACGACGATAAGAAGATATCTCGGCATTTAAAGGAAACACAGCGAACAAGAAGTTACTAGCACGCGATATTATACCGCCTATTCATTTCACTGTACCTGCTGACTATTGCGTTCTTCCCTCGTTTGCGACGCCGCAACGCCGTCGCCGCGAACCTGTTGGTAGGGACTCCTACTATGACCGACAAACGCATCCCAAAGAATCAACGTCTCGTCATCACTCCTGTGCACAGATTCAGCCGCAGCATGCTTGGCTTCAGCCCCTAATTTACCACCATTCCAGCTCCGACCACCACGGAAATCTGTATATCAGCGAACTGCCTTCCTTCACAGATGGCAAGTCCTTCCCAGAGACTTTTCAGCATCCTCACGTTCGGGACATCGTCCGTGGAGTCGCGTTTGAAAACTTTGAGGACTGGCTTGATGAACATGAAAGCGTTGTGAGTGTCAACGAGTGGAGCGCAGAACAAACACTTCTATACGCTTATTTCCAATAGAAGACAGCGCTCGCACGTGGTTCCAGAACAGGGAATCATGCTGCCAAACCTGGAATGACTTCCGACTTTCGCCGCCAGCTAATCGATAAACTATCCAATTCCGACCAGTGCGTTTACGCACAACAGCTTATCGAAGTGCGCTTTCAGAAACAACGAAAGCGACCCCATGTATGCCGAGGATATGACCCGCTAATTTCACTGAGTTGAGCCCGATTTGCGCGAGACCGAGAAAGTGCACCATCTCAAACGAGCAATTAAAGAGCAATTGTTCGCGGGCTTGGTACAAAACCCACCAACCACGATCGACGAATTCATAAGGAGGCAACTATAATCGAGCGAGCCGTTCAGCAACAATGCCGACTCTTTCAGCGCCTGTCCAATAACACACTTATGAGCGCCACCGCTTAGAATCCCTGCATTAGCGAAAGCTCATTCGCAGAATATTGTGTGTGGAGCTGCCAACCGTGGCTGCTCCGTCCACAGCCAGCAGTCGCTTCTGTCACGGAAACCTTACACCAGGAGCTGTGGCAAGCCTTTATATCGCCCACGCCGTGCCCAGAAACACGCCCGTTGAGGTTTGCCAATATAGTTAGTCGGCCTCCACTTCTACCTTCGACAACGCGGTTGCATCGGCGACCTGTTATCTCGTCGTTTTAGGAGAAGCCTCGGAGACGACCACCAGCTCTCCGAACTAACTTGGGGCACACTCCCCACCATCTACAAGTCTGCTTGTACAGCGGTGAACTGGACCACATTGTCCGTGACTTCTCTAAGCCAGAAGTCGCGTTAGGAGGCTTTCGGCGGCCAGCTTTCTTGTGCTATGTATACCGTCGTGCTTATTAATAAAGTCGGTCAACGAATCCGCTTCGTCACGTCGTCGCTGGCGATCTTGGTCACATCTACGTTACTCTTTCTCCTGCCGCCAAAGTTTCGTCAAGGCCCATCCCTCTAGTTCTCGCGGGGGAAACTAATGGACGCAATCTTCGAGGGGAACTTCATTCGGATATTTCAAAGGCAAAGGAACGTGTTTCTTACTGGGAATTGCTATCACGCAAACGTCAGGTGACAGAGGTGCAGCTTACCAGTATTCGGGTCGACGGCGTTTCAACGGGGCGTCTGATGGCGCAACAGGGCTGACTGCTTCAGGATGACGGCGAAGCCCATCAGGTAGTCGCCTCGCGCCAATGTGGCTGTAAGGTGTTCAATTTGGTGGTCAGTGGCTTCTTACGTTACTCTCAAAGAGTTGTTCTGAGGGAAAAATATGCCAAATTATAGCACCCCCAAAGGACCTGGCTTGTTTCATCGCTAAAAACGTTACCTTTAAGACCATAAAAATTACTCTACATTACAGCGAACTAAAGCCACTGCTGCAGCAATTGAAGCAGTAATCTGGTTGAACAAAAAATTTCTCGCATGGAAGTATATTTCATGCAGCTTACGTTTTGACAGTCGCCTCTATCATCATGATTACTTGCAGCAAAGGTCGCCCATGAAATAAAAGCTGATTTCTTCTTGTAAACGGTTCCCTTGATGTGCGTGAGTGTAGGTTATGCAGACTGTTTCTGAAGGTTGAACGCACGCAACTTCGCTTGCATGAAATACGGTCGGAATGATGGATCGGTTAAAGCTCTCAGTGGGCATACGACGGGCATGTCTGTTTACCTGCTAGGCGTCGAAGGCCACTAAAGTGCTCTTTCCTATGTCGGTAAATAGACTCCGAAGCGAGCGTCAATGACTGTGCCCTATTTATTCAACGCATCGAGGGAAAAGAAACACCAGTGAATGGAGTCTGGCTGCATTGGCAACAGATATGACACATTTCACGGCTAGCCGCATCCTTCCGTTCACTGGAACTCTTTGTAGGGGTAATACTTTGGAACAATTAAACTAAGTCATAACCACTACCGTTAGAGAAAGTTTGGCGATGCGGACAAAAGCTCTTGAGAAGTCCATGAAGCTTGCATCACGGGACGCACGCGTGAGCCAAGATTTTGTAGCGGTATTTTTCCTGCATATACGCGGTGTGCACGCGTTGTCGGCCACACTCTTGGTTGCTTTAGGAGAGCGCATAATGCAAAAAGTGTGACAATCGAAATTGTGAGGCGCCTTGCTGTTACAATAGCAGAACGCAGCAATAGCTGAAAACCGGATACGCCGTCAGAAATTTATCGAGATGCAATGAATTTTGACACTGGTGAGTTGAAGATATAACGCTTGTAACATTTTGTCCGTATTCCGACAGGCAGCAGGCCATAGTTTAAAGGGAGTAGCGTTAATATATATGTTTCCATATTGTTGCTAATGCGAGCCATTGCAGGTGGGGATATACGACAGAGCTTGAACTATATGCGGCGCTAGTGTCTACGGCATCTGCGAGGGAGGTGGTCTAGCCAGTATGGCAATGGTAACAGTACGCATTTTCCCCTAAACTTTGTTCTTGCTTTACAGGACTTAATGACGGTGTTAAATATTTTGGTTTGAACAAAATATGGCATTATACATGCAGCGCGCACTGGTTATCCTCGTCTTGTATGTGCAAAGGGAGTTGTTGCTTCTGTCCATTCAGAAAACGTATGGTTTGCCATTTGGAAAGATAAATCATAATAAAAAGTCCCAGAAGATATGCCAAGCAACGATCATGATTACCACAAATGTATGTACTACATTCGTCCTTCTCATGGTAACCGAAGAATACTAGTATCAGAAGTCAATCTAAGCAATTTTACTAGAAAACTCTACATGGTTGGCGCCACATCGGTTTTTTTCCTCTTCACGATTGCTCAGTAGCGGCTGCAGAGCAAGCACTGCCTGGCTGTGTTGCGGCATTCAGACCCAATGGTGCGACCAGTATTCAGCCAGAGCATGTGCAACAAACTGCATCGCATGGTGGCAAGCTCGGACGCATTGAAATGTATAAATTATGAAATACCTCAATTATAAAGAGGTAGATAAACTATTGTCATACACGTGCAATAAGTTTATCTTGTTCTGAAAGCCTAGTCATTTGTTCCGGAAAAAAATTGATCATTTCAGTCTACGTCTATGGCCAACTGTAGTAGGTAACCAACAGTGCACTTATGGGGCGTTGCATCTAGGCAACTAATGTGTCCACCGGTAGTGACTGGACAAAATACAAGTTTAGCAGGCCTAAGATTTTCTTTTAGCTGAAGCGGTCTGCTCTACTAAGTCGGGTTCATCCTTGTAATTTGCTCACACCGCTGAGCGGGAACGTTAGCGGACAGGCTAATGCGCCTACGTACGACACTCACATAGGCAGCACAGCGTACCACCAGGATCCTTGGTAGAACTCTACGAACGTTCTGCTACGAAGCAGATTGAGCGGAGCGTAACGTAGCGTGTCATTGACTTGTTTGCCGGTACCCAGCGACCTGGTAGCTGAGACGTCAGGATAGCCAAGGATAGCGTTAACAAGGTACTCCCAGAGGCTCCTAGGAGCCTCTGGGAGTGGCTGTGCCTGCGCACTAGCTGGACGGCTGCCCAGATGCACAGAAAGGACAACGCTACGTCATTTTCCTGCAAGAAGCGCGCAGACCCCGAGACTCTGGAGCATCTCATCTGTGCCTGCTAATTGTTGGCGTAAGAACGTTCTATAGACACCAATACCTACCGACGCCAGGGCCCTCCGACAGGGAAAGGGACCGACGTGCTATTCCCTATTGCCCCTCCAGGTCCCCGCGCTGGCAAGCCTGCTGGAGTTCCGAGATGCAACTGGGGTATCGCCACATTGTGAGCGCCCGCTTGCAATATGGCATCTTTGCCGAGGACTCCCACCTGGCCACTTCTGCAAATGATGGAGTCTACATCATCATCATCATCATCATCAGCCTGGTTACGCCCACAGCAGCGCAAAGGCCTCTCCCATACTTCACCAACTACCCCGGTCATGTACTAATTGTGGCCATGTTGTCCCTTGCAAACTTAATCTCATCCACCCCCTTAACTTTCTGCCGCTCCCTTCTACGCTTGCCTTCCATTGGAATCCAGTCGTTAACCCTTAATGATCATCGGTTATCTTGCCCCCTCATTACATGTCCTGCCCATGCCCCCCATTTCTTTTTCTTGATTTCAACTAAGATGTCAATAACTCGCGTTTGTTCCCTCACCCAATCTGCTCTTATCCCTTAGCATTACAACAATCATTCTTCTTTCCGTAGCTCGTTGCATCGTCCTCTGTTAGGAATCTACTACCCCTCATACTAGCTCTTCCGCTATGCACTTTCACTGCCCACTCCCTCTTACCTGACGACACTGCACAATGGTGCCTCAAAGCCTGCAGAATTATGCGTCATTTCCTACTATCACCTATCACTCATATAACTATCACCATCAACTCATAGCGCGTCGTTCACACCTCTGGTAGACGCACTTAAGCAACATCAATTCATGCAGCCACCTCTGTGCATAACATGTCAGCGGTTCCCTGAGCAACGCTCTGTTAAAACACTCTATTACAACACTTTCCTTTCACCGTCCCGCGCAAGGGTCCCTTGAGCACGCTAAATTTTTGAGATTACACATTTATTTTTCTGCTGTGACTGAAGACTTAGCGTTCGGATTCCGTAATCAAGGCGTTGTGGGTTTCCTTTTTTTTTGGAAACTGCCCATAATAACTGTTTGCAAAACGGGATCACGGCACCCACTATGTTTGCCATAGGTATCCTGTTTGGAGCACCTCGGACGGGAGAGTACACGGTGTGATCTTGTTAGCGGAAACATTCTGAACTGAAGCTATCCTAACTTCTCTCTACACTGTAAAGAAAATTTGACTGCTATCAACTGCGCAGGTTTAAAATGACGTCACAACGCCGCGCTACCACAATCTGGAAGAAGCTGTGCCACAGCATAAAATTACGATGCTCTATTACGCCACGGACGCATGCCTAAAATGCGGAATGAACAATCCTACGAGTTTTCCACGCGCAAATTAGCGTTTTGAGACGCCCGGGGCGCTGGGCGCGTCGTAGAGCAGCAATTATAAGAGCTGACTGCTCTTATAATTCTAGCGGAAGACGAGTTACGGGACGCATTCATCACCGAAATTCAGTCCGCGTCTTTCCCAGTAACTGCGGCATTGTGGCATGTTGCTACAAGGCCAAGCACGTCGCATGCTGCGGTTGAGTGCTGTTTCAATGCTGTATAAATCCCCCCTTTATCTGCATGATCCACCATGCTGGCTGAAGGACGCGTTCGTCATTGAAATTTGCTGCACGTCTTTCGTCGTAATGCGCCATTCGCCATGCTGGCTGAAAGTTGCGACGATTCCAGATTGCATGGCAGGTGGATAATTTGCAGATTCCACAATATGAATGTGCTTTCTTCGCTCTTTCTTCCTTCAGGGTGACTAAGGTTGGATGATATCAGCACGTCAGCTAATTAACCAAAATTATTATTAAGTAGTTCAAGAGATACGCTGGAAATGTATTCATACAGGATCGCGCTAGGGGAAACGGAAGCGAGTATACTAGTTTTAAAAGAGCTGCTGGTTGCTGTTTACCACCAGAACCCCTCAAACTCATATCTTACGTTGAAGGTTGAAAACGTAAAGTACGACATCACAACAAATAATACTTCATAGATGTGTGCGAATATTGGAAACTATGCATCAACCACAGTGAAGCCGTACAGGCGATCTCTGTTACCACTCGGAAGTATGCGGCGTTTAATGGCTAATATTGCGGGCATCAACTCACAATAGATCAACCCAAGGTGGACGAAGAATCGTTAAAAAAGAAATTGAGACCACCAATGCCCTGAGGAGGACAAAATTTTCTTCTCAACTGCCGAGGTTTCCGAAAAACCCGCAAGGAGTCTTTATTTTCTTACTGTGGTATTGGTGGATGACAATTTTCCTTCCATGAATCGTCGTTCACCTTGCGGACTTCCGCGGAGTAGAAGTGCCAAGTGGGCAGCGTATGCCACAAGTCTAACGCTGTAGTTGATAGTACATCTCTGTTTCTGTATATATAAAATTTGACTCACAGTACTTGTGGCCGATGGAACGTTGATGAACCAGCGCCTCTCCCGGTCGCAGATGAAGTGCTGCAGGACCTGCCTTGCCTGGTGGAGGGAGAAACCGCGAGACAGCCGGCTGCAGTAGCGAAACGGGGCCGCCTTGAGCGAAGTCCCGGGGTCATCCTGCGGTAGCTTGCCACCAGGAACCACGAAAGCCAGCACACCACCGTTGAGGCTGTCTGCTGGGTAGATGGTCCCGGCCTGAGATGGCAGCCTCGGGGCAGCGACGTTGCCTCCACGGTAGTCTCGGTGTGCCTTCCGAACGACTGCGCGTGGAAGCGTGATTCTAGCTCATGCGTTTCTCGAGCGTCTAGTGTTCGAGCATGTTCGCGTGGCAACGCGCTCGAACGCGGCCAGCTCCTGCTTCTTCTTTTTCGCTACAACTCTGAATTTCGCGTGCAGCGTTTTTGGCCAAAGATGAATACCTACAAAATCTTGAGAACGAACAGCCTTATGGGCGTTGAACTTTTTGTGCTATACAGCATACTGTGCCCTGAAGATGTTGGTAACGGACTGGCGTTCCGTCAAAGAAAAGGGAGAAAGGTAGCGGATCACATTTTCAGTAATTCGCTGTTGCAGTATTATATGAAACTGGCTTGCATGCTTTAAGTGCATTGTCACATTAGGCCGTGTAACATTCAAAAAAGAGTAAGAGTTAAGGTGTAGTTCATTAGACGAACAAAAACCGTTTAAATATACAAAATGTTTTACTATGCCGCGTTAGGTGATATAGCTGCGTGCAATATTTACCTTCTGACACGGCGTCATGACCAACAAGATAGTTGAAGAGCTGGCATTGCCTTCCCAGCAGCTTAAGTGATTTGTTTCTCGTTAGCAACTATAGTTCCGTTTAAATCTATATATGGCGTTTATATGGCATGTCTCCTTTTCTATTGCGTCCTTATTTTCTCACTTGCGGTTTCAAACACGTAGAAACAATAAGAACATGACCCGAACGATGGAATACACAGTTGTGTTCAGACTATACTTGCTTCTTGATCGCGGATGCGAAGCTGCACTGCAAAGCTTTAGCATGGCGCACATGAAAAGAAAACAATCACACGAACAACATGATTTGTAAACAACAAATTTAGTTTTAGAAGACAAGTGCAGAAACAAAGAACAAGAAGAAACTAATTATTTATATTGCCCTAGATATGACTCAGAGCGCCTGTTAGTCATGCCGCTTCGAAGAACGAGAGCCTTTTCGACCAAGTACTGCAGAAATTCTTCCACTACGTCAGGCAGGCGGCCGACAAGGCGTAACGAAGCCAGCTCAAGCCAAGTCTGGGCGTCGTCCTGGTGCAGCTTGCGAGCGAGAATCACGAACACCAGCGGCGTACCGCGGATTCAGCACGCTGAGAAGGTCGTCAGGGCCAGCCTCGCCTATACCTCGGAGAAGCCACACTGTCGCGGCCGTCTTCTCGGTGCACTGACTAGAGCGAGAAAGCGGCGTTCCAGCGACTGCGCATGGGAGTGTGTGGTCGCAGATCATGTCATCCTACCTGGATGTAATTCTACCTCTCAGCCCCTCTACCCATGGTGCAGCACTGGGCAATGCAGAGCTTCACCGCACCAGTAGCTACCGTAATAGGCTAATGCCAGCTCAGCGTGTGATAAGAACGATGACTTCCTTAAATGTAACATACCCACAATGGGGTTGGGCCCAGCAGAGGGTGGTACACTTAATGTAAACAATATATTAGGAAACTCGAGGCGCTATCTGCGTTAGCGAATATATGTATAAGAGGAATCGCGCAGCATTGAACAAACAGGAATGCAATAAACTTCGGAATATTGCACGACAAATATTAAGCATGGGTATGGAGGATATTAAGAAGGAACTGACTATAGTGAGGTGGCCCTTCACCATAGTCGTGTAACACTATGTTGGCGAGTAACCGCAGCGACGCGGGACCTGTGTAAGGCCAAACGTGTTCATCCAATTTGATGGCACCGCTGAAAAGCGTAGGCCCACGAGTGCGGAGCCCATGACTGAAATCTCTTCGTCTAGAGCTTCTATAGGGTTGCTGCATTACTTCTTTTCCTTCTAGTCCGGCTTCTGCTATACGTTTTCTTGTGTACTTTGCTTCACCAGCACGCCTGAGTCAAAGTACTCCTTCCAAGTGGAGCGGAGCGACCCGTTGCCTACCTCACAAAAAGGAGGTGGGGGTGTTAGTGAGAGCAGCATTGAGCAGCAGTGAGGGCTAAGTTGCAATACCTGTACACAAGTATTAGTGCGCAAGAAAGACAGGGACGTAAGGGAAGAAGACACACCAAGCGCAATTTTCTAACTAAATTTATTGCTCCACTGAATTGGTTTCACCGATTCAGGGGTACTATATTTTAGTGGTACCATTCATTTTGCCCCTACATTAATTTATTCAGTAGTACGATAAATTTAGTTGAAAGTTTTCACTTAGCGTCTTTTTCTCTTACATCTATGTCTCCTTTGTTCTGCAACAATACTTTAGAAAGGTGGTGTTAGGTTTACGTGCCACTTGAGCTGCCACAGACCTAGGATAATGCCGCGATTTTACGTCGTTGCTGCGGGCCCATGTAGTGCTAAGACAGCACTACAAGAAATGAGCTACTATCACCGTCTCAAAACAGAAGGGAGAGATCACCTCTATGCAACAAAAATTTTAATGTGGGATGCGACATCGCAATCTCGTAAATGAAACGTCATTTTGACGTCATTCACATCATTGAGAATTCCGGGCAAATTCAAGATGCGGGAAGTCCGAATTTAATAAGACGGCTTCTTTTTTAGACGTTTCATTAATGTAGAATTTTTTTCATCTTGATCGAGCGATGTACGCCGTAACCGGCGAAACGGAAACTACACGGCCTTTCAAGAAAGCTACAGGAAAAGAGCAAGATTTTATTGAAGTACAAACTACAGTGACCCAGCCTGTTCTCCCAGTAAGTTATGCACAAAGACAGCGAATCCAAGAATGTTGGATGCCGATACGTTTTATGGCAACTTTCGGAGGGCTGGGATGATGGCCATAATTGTTCTTGAAGAATGGGTCGAAGATCAGTCAGTCCTAAAGAGCTGCCATCGTCCTATCTCAGCGTATATGGAAGCACCAGTTATCTTTCGTTGTGCATACACCTAACTTTACTATTCTTCGCCAAGCATGCATCAAACATCGCCTTCGTCCTTATGACATCGCTGTGTTGAGGTCCGTTCCCATCCGCTCATTTAAACTTTACATTTCGGCACAGCTTGTGGGCGGTGCAACGCAGAGCGAGATATTAAACCTCTGACCTCCCATGCGTAGGTACATATGGACGAGAAATGTCTCGTTGAATACGACATTAAGGACAACCAAACCCATCGCACTTTTTCGTATAGCATTTATTAACAGCTTGACTAAAGCTTAGTTTAAAAATTTTCCAACAAGTTACGCTGAATGCTGCATTTCCTTTTCAGTTCGACAGCCCATGACCAAATGGCGAAATCTGCTTCCATACGAAGATGTCCCGGTAATACCACAAACCACTGCAGCCTGGTTGCCTGATATCCGCGCCCTTCTTGGCAAAAACAAAAATCGCATTTCCTTATCGCACGAAGTTTTGCACCGACTGTAAAATGAGGTGCCCGCAAGTCCTTGTGTGCACAACAACAGTCTCGCCAAGAAAGGTCCCTGCTCTTGTCCACAAATACGTCTGAAACGTCGTGTACGCAAACATGCACATGAATTCAACTCAGACGAGGACGGATCATTTCATTGACATACAATGAACCTTCACGAAGGCTCTTTGTAAGGGACCGTCTAACGTTTGTTAATATTTGTTTCGAAAGTCGCTATCTCAAAACGTCAGTTGTCCCCAGCAACCAAACCTTCAAGATCTCTTTGCAATTATAACTCAGAATTGTAAGTTATAATAAATAACAATATTAACAGTTAGATTCAACTGTACATATAGCATGAGTACAAATGAGAAATTACGGTACAATTTAGAGTAGATGCGAACGATCGTTTTAAGGGGGGAAACGCAACACAATAGCTTCGTACGAATCGGCTGCGGTTCGCAATGTGCGCGCTTATAAGAGATTGATCAACAGCAATATCCTTTTGGGGCATTTGGCTTTTGTTAATGGTTGTTTGGAAGGTCTCTAGGAGAAAGCAAATTTTGGCAAACCTTCCGAAATTCTCCGAAATGAATAAATTATAAGGGAGAAATTCAAACGCTAAATATTAACAAAAATATTAACTCATAAATCGATAGATGCGTAGTTGACAATGTGAATATGTGCACCTAAATAGGCTAGATTCCCGAATGGGCGTGAAGCATAGTTGCTACTGATAAATCAAAAGCAGTGTCTGGCTTTTGTTGATGGTTGTTTGGAAGGTCGCGAGGTGAAATAACATGATAGCAAACGTTCCTGAACTTTTAGGCAAGCCTACCGGAACTCTTTCGCAAACCTTCCAGAACTCTTTCAAACGAATCGATTATGACGCAGAAATTCAAAATGATAAATAATAACAGAAATGGCAACGCATAAATTGATAGATACATAGCATACAAAATTAATATGTACGCTTAAATTGTCTAGATTCCGAAATAGGCGCGAACAGAAGTCGATACTGATAAAACTCCAGATATATCTGGCCTTTGTTGATGGTTTTTTGGAACGTCGCTACATGAAAAACCATGTCGGGAAACCTTCCGGAACTATTCGGAAAGCCTACCGGAACTCTTCATAACGAATCAATTACAACACAGAAATTAAAGAAGCAATATCAACGAAAAAAACTTACGCATAAACCAAGAAATAAGTACCCGACGAAAAGAATATGCGTGCATAAATATACTACAATCCGAAATTGGCGCGAGATATGGTCGTGAGATATACACGCACTAGTCACGCATGAATATGCCGCCAACAAAGCAAGGGCGTGAAGAACTGCGTGCTTCGGTTCGTCCCTTTAAACACACGATCTCGCGGCACGGCAGGCACTGATTACAGCGTGGCCTAAGCACTCCTGATGCCTGGTCGAATTCACGGCGTGGAGCCCCGTGGCCACTGAAGCCTGTGCGCTCTCCACTGTGGCTTAAGTGGCCGACGACCGGCTGGCCTCGTCCTTGTACCTTGGCTGGACTCGGTGGCTTCTCTGCGTGGCCCTCCGCGGTAAAGGCGACATCGGGCGCATACGCGAACACAGTCATGGAAAACCCGGTGGCCGAGTCAGCTCCTCTAGGCAGATGGCATCTCTCCATGTCTCGCTGGTGGGCCAAGGGCTGATGTGTGGCCCAGCTGCAGTTTTGCGGCGATCGTGAACTGCGAAATGAAGGCAGTGTCTCGAATCCCCTGGGGAATACTTTGCTGTACACAAGGTGGCATTTCAAAGCATTCGCGAAGAACTACTTGGACAACCTTAGAGGACCGCGACGTTTTCGCAGTATGTTGTACGTTCCCGGTAAAGGGCGGTGTTTTCGAAAGATAATTGTGAATTACAGTTGTTTAGGCGTGCACTGGTGAGAACCTAGTCGGTGCAAAACCGACCTAATAGAAGTAAGCTTATTATCTTAAAGTGAGAACAAAGTTGATTGACCGGACTTATTTCATAAATGAAATGCAAATTTTCGAGCGCTTAAAGAAGCAACGAAGAGACGTCACCATTGCGTAAACTCCAGAGACACTATCAAGTGTCGTTTTAACGAAAATTTAGCAAGTGGTGGTGCCTTCTAATAACTGACAAATTATTCTAGCTATTGCCATGAAGAACGTGGAAGCTGCGTAAGAAGTGTGAAAGGGCTTTCCAGTTTTCGGCAATTTGCTTAACACGCGTGGGGTTCACATGGTGTCATAAAGAGGGCGGAAAATAAAACATGTTGCCACTTTCATTCAGACTGTATCGATGAAAATGTGTACTCTACAACCACTCGATAAGAGGTGGGCTTTGAAATTTTGTGAACCCGCAGAGCTAAGCCGACAGGGTGTAGCGGTGGCGTAAAGGTACAGCATTCGCCTCGCGTGCAAGATGACCGCGGTTCGAATCCCAGTGCCGTGCAATTGTCCCCCAGATTTAAAAAAATCCGTGTGTCGATAAGATTGCATAAACAGGCCTGGAGTGCGGCCTGATCCCGGTGACCACGACCGTTAACGCACTCCCTCACCAGAGCAGGATTGGCCACCCTGGTGCAGCACTTGGCCACAACCTCCTATATGAATACAACAATGAAAAACCGGCCCTCAATCCCGAGCAGGTGGGAAGCAACTGACAACGGCGGCGGTCAGACCTGTGAAGCAGCAGAGGGTGCTAAGAATCCCTGGGTCCGGAAAGGCCGCTATTGGAATCTGAACCTGGCAACGTTTAACGCTAGAACGCTATCTAGTGAGGCGAGTCTAGCAGTGCTATTGGAGGAATCAGAGGGCAGTAAATGGGATATAATAGGGCTCGGTGAAACTAAAAAGGGGGGCACGTCCTGTGCTACCGGGGCCTAGCCGAGAGAGGAGAACTAGGAGTCGGATTCCTGATGAATAAGACTATAGCTGATAACATACAGGAATTCTATGGCATTGACGAGAGGGTCACTGAGTAAGCGGTAAGAGGGAAAATAGAGGAATTCCAGATCAAGCTACAGAACAGGTATACGGCTTTAAATCAGGAAGAGGACCTTAGTGTTCAAGCAAGGAACGACAATCTTGTGGGCATCATTAAGGGGTCTGAAAAAGAAGTTGGTGGTAACTCCGTTAGACAGGATACCAGTAAGCTATCGCAGGAGACGAAAGATCTGATCAAGAAACGACAATGTATGAAAGCCACTAACCCTACAGCTAGAATAGAACTGGCAGAACATTCCAAGTTAATCAACAAGCGTACGACAGCTGACATAAGGAAGTATAATATGGATAGAATTGAACATGCTCTCAGGAACACAGGAAGCCTAAAAGCTGTGAAGAAACTAGGAATTGGCAAGAATCAGATGTATGCGTTAAGAGACCATAGCTGGCAATATCATTTCTAATATGGATGAGATAGTCCAAGTGGCTGGGGAGTTCTATAGAGATTTATGCAGTAACAGTGGGACCCGTGACGATAATGGAAAAAATAACAGTCTAGAGGAACTTGAAATCCCAAAGATAACGCCGGTAGAAGTAAAGAAAACAATGGGAGCTATGCAAAGGAGGAAGGCAGCTGGGGAGGATCAGGTAACAGCAGATTTGCTGAAGGATGGTGCACAGATTATTCTAGAAAAACTGGCCACCTTGTATACGCAACGCCTCCTGACCTCGAGCGTACCAGAATCTTGGAAGAACGCTAACATAATCCTAATCCATAAGAAAGGTGACACCGAAGACTTGAAAAATAATAGACCGATCAGCGTACTGTCCGTGGCCTACAAAGTATTTACTAAGGTAATCGCAAATAGAATAAGAAAACCTTAGACTTCTGTCAACCAAAGGACGAGGCAGGATTCCGTAAAGGCTACTCAAGAATAGACCATATTCACACTATCAATCAGGTGATGGAGAAATGTGTGGAATATAACCAACCCTTATATATAGCTTTCATTGATTACGAGAAACCGTCTGATTCAGTCGAAACCTCAGCAGTCATGGAGGCATTACTGAATCAGGGTGTAGATGAGTCGTATGTAAAATATTGAAAGATATCTATAGCGACTCCACAGTCACCGTGGTCATCCATAAAGAAGGCAACAAAATCCCAATAAAGAAATGTGTCAGGCAGGGAGATACGATGTTTCCAATTTTATTCACAGCGTGTTTACTGAAGGTATTCCGAGGCCTGGATAGGGAAGAGTTTGGGATAAAAGTTAATGGAGAATACCTTAGTAACTTGTGATTCGCTGATGGTATTGCCTTGCTTAGGAACTCAGGGGATCAATTGCAATGCATGGTCACTGACCTGGAGAAGCAAAGCAGAAGGGTGGGTCAAAAAATTTTTCTTCATTAAACTAAAATAATGTTTAACTCGTCTCGGAAGAGAAGAGCAGATTACGATAGGTAGCGAGGCACTGGAAGTGATAAGGGAATACATCTACTTAATGCAGGTAGTGACCGTGGATGCGGATCATGAGACTGAAATAATCAGAATAAGAATGGGCTGGGGTGCGTTTGGCAGGCATTCTCAGATCATGAACAGCAGGTTGCCAATATCCCTTAAGAGAAAATTGTATATAAGCTGTGTACTACCAGTACCCACATATGGGGCAGAAAACTGGAGGCTTGCGAAAAGGGTTTTACCTAAATTGTGGACGACGCAACGAGCTATGGAAACGAGTATGATGGGTGTAACGTTAAGGGATAAGAAAAGAGTAGATTGGGTGAAGGAACTTACGCGAGTTAATGTCATCTTAGTTGAAATCGAGAAAAAAATTGGGCATGGGCAGGACATGTAATGAGGAGGGAAGATAACCGATGGTTATTAAGTGTTAGGGACTGGATTCCAAGAGAAGCGTAGGACTGGGTGGCAGAAAGTTAGGTGGGCTGATGAGATTAAGAAGTTTTCAAGGACGGTATGGCCACAATTAATACATGACCGGGGTAGTTGCAGGTGTATGGGAGAGGCCTTTGCCCTGCAGTGGGCGTAACCAGGCTGCTGCTGCTGCTGCTGATGATGATGATGATTGTGATGATGAAGATGATGATGAGAGGTAAGCCGACATAAGCACCTACATGCGGGCACGCCTTCCAGGGACCATCAATTACACGGAGTAAGGCGCTAGTTGAGAATTTCCTCGGGAATTCTTTAGGTGCGAGCGTGAGCTAGTGCACTCATCTTTACGGGAAGGCGAGAAAGTGTGTCTTCGACCAAGCGAGGTTGAATGATAAACTTTCGATTCAAGTCGTTTTGTGTTACCGCTATCGTTTCTTACAGCAGTGGCATCACATCTGACGGTTGAAAAATAATGAGGAAAAATTGCGGCTGTACGAAAAACATACGCGCCCTTACTGCGCTTACAAGCTCTGGTCAGGCTCAAACCAACTCACGATACGCATAGTACCCTGCAGGCCACTGCGCAAAAAAAAAATAATACTCAATGCACCCTGAAGAAATTTGAGAGACTGCTTCTTAAGGAAAAACTACACGACTATCTGCAAGTGTAGATCGATCGACCCCAGGCGCGTGCAGGGAAATCACTCAGTGCGGCAGTCATTCCAGCTCTTTAGAGCATGGAAGAGCAACGAGCGAAGCAACAGCTGTCATCCACTGGTGACGTTTGTTAACATCATGTGCACAGCGCCACGAAAATTTTCGGTGATGTGCGATTCCTGCGCGGCTTTCAGTTGCATGCGGGGGAAGGAACAGCGGTGTACGGGTCTTGCATGACATAGGCGGTAAGCTCACCCCACTCGCGCTCAGTGGACCGGTTTCCGTGGATCCCCAGAGGCGGAAAACAATTTCATCGGAACGAATCTGCGGAAAACTTGCAGCAGGCGCCCGCCAGCCATCATCCACCTGCCTGATGATAAGCCTGCATATGATTAGTCTTTTAGTGATGCACAGCGCGCCACAACCCGCGAATAGCGTGCAGACAGGCGCTGGCCAAAACATTTCACGGAAGCATTGCACAGGGTTCACACGGTTGTGTGTTCGACGTGTTTGCATGGGCAAAACAGCACATGCAACTCCTGAACCTCGCCTACTCGAGCTTATGCATGTACTGTTTTGAAGTGGAGATCCTCGGAAAGTTAGTACTGCGGCGCAGAGCATTCTCATCTTAGCGGAAGTCACTGAGGGAAAACCGACAACTGAACGGCTCACGTGTGCGGTATAGGGCATTTGCGAACTGCGAGAGCTCTAATCACAAAAAGTAGACTGTGTGTCCCAAATAACGTTAATCGAGCGGTTGAACAAATATACATATATATATATATATATACATATAATCAAGAACACGGTGCTAGATACAATTAAAAGACCGACGGCGTTTGGCTGCTGCAGTGGTCTGACGGCCGAATACCGCACATCTAAAATTCTTACTGTGCACTTCGTTTACCGAATTATTTTTCTCATTGAAGAGCTTGGCCAACGTCAGCTCAGACACTTTATGTAGTGCTGAAACGAGCACACATGCAGCAAGCATGTCAATTTGTTTGAAATATGAAATCACCTCAGCCGTGCGACTTCCTGAGTACTAGTATACTCCGTTAAAAGTGCAGTCTGTTCACACGTGGCAATATTTGGACGACCGTGATACCGCGACTACGCAGTCACATGTACTTTTTTATGTTTTGTGGAGTTCTTTCATAAGCGCGGATAAATCGGTTCCGCATTCGGCCAGCAACATAATTCACCGGAAACGCACGTTTCCTAACGCACTCCTTAGTTTTCTTCCGGAAAGTATTTCTCTAACTTTCGTTATGCATACACTAGCAAATTGGATTGATACTAGCTCATTATGTAATTACCAAGATGTAAAAAAAATGTTTGCCCTTAGAATGCCAATTTTCCTGGCTTTATTCGTGGCATCTTAAGGCACACCCTACACTGGCTATCTGTAGCTGGGACGTCTTTGTAGTACGCAGTTTTTTTTAGCTTTTGTGTGCGACATACGGTTTGCTAATTTATCAATCCTTGTTGTTACCTTTATTACCCCCTTTCCTTCTCCATCTCCTGAAGCCCGCCGTTATACCGTAAGGTGTGCTTCTGGACCATTACAGCCCGGCCAGCAAAAATTTTCTTCACTTCCGCTATTACACCATCAGTATAATGAAACAGCTAGTTAGCACCATTACTATTACTAGGCCAAGGTGGTCCTAGTCACGTCCCTCTGTGGTTCTGCGCATTGGACATGGGGGAAACCCAATCCTCAGGCACCACCTCTCTGAGCACACAGGTGTCCTCATCTGCTTCTCTGCACGGTCACCAGTTGGCGACATGGTGCGGAGTTTATCAATGTAATGGCTAAATAGATAGCGTCAATTTCTTGATACTGTCCGACCCACACGCCAGAGTCTCGTCATCTGAATACCGCAATCAACCGCTCTTCAAGCGCCAGCGCTCCATCGTAGCAATATAGCTTAAAGCTATGATGCTGCAAATGTTCTATCTAAGGTAATCTATATGTTATAACTATTAGGATATTTCAAAGGAACCTGTCCCTTACTGGCAATCCAAATCATGCAATTGTGAGGAGAAGAAATTCAGATTACCTGTAACCTTGTAAACGGAGAATCCACGGGGTGGCTGATGGTGCAAGAAGCCTTGTAGTCCACAACACGCTGCACGAAAGAGCCGAAGCACAGAGAACGGCGCCACTCGAGCGTCTCTCTGAAACGAGAACCGGAAGACAGATACTGCGGGATCTTGGCCTCGTGCCGAGGGAAGGCAAGCAGCAGGAAGACGTACCTATACCGGATAGCATCAACAGAAAGCTCAGGGTCTGCCCGATCCCGAGTAACGTGAACCCTGAGCACAACAAGGAGCGGAGGTTGGCGAGGGCCAGGGCTCTCGTAGACCTCCACGCCAGAGAAGAAGGCACCGTCTACGTGGAGACGGCGGAGTATCCAGGGAGCAGCGACGCATACGCGGTGGTGGCTGTCTGGGCATCGACGGGTGCAACGAAGACCGCGACGAGCGTCCGGACTCGAGAGGCGCACCGGGCGGAGTAGGTGGGCATCGCTTTGGCCGTCTCCGACCCCGAATGTACTACAGTGTTGTGTGACTAGAACGGCAGTGAAGAACTGCGCCAAGGGTAGGGTATGTAGTGAGGCCGCGCGCATACTGCGCAAGGCCGAAGACATCGGACGCAGAAGCGCTGTGGTAATCAAGTGGTTTCCGGCCCACATGGGCAGTGACGTGTCGGAACGCGGCAACGTGAACCACAACGAGACGGCCAACACGGCCGCGCCAGGACTAACGAACCGCGCAGCTGCAAGCACCGCCGACTCGGAGTGTTGGTCGTGGTGCAGTGCCAAGGACAAGATTACCACCTTCAACGAAATAGTGAAGTGGTACATACTTAACAGACAGACTATGCCGCCACCTCACCCGGGGCTTACCCGGAAGGAGGCAGTGTTATACAGGCATTTACAGACGGGGTCCCTGCTCTCCCCGGTGCTAGCTGTAGCACGTGTGTCCGAGCGTGTACGCGAGTGACGTGTGTAGACTGTGCGCGAAGGAGAGAGCCACCGCGGCTCACATCATTTGGGACTGTAGCATAAATCCGCGAGAAGCCAGCGAGAAGACGACGATCCCGCCGTAGCTAGAGGCTGTAGCGAGGAGCTATAACCAAGAGACACAACTCAACGCCGTCCAGCAGGTCTCAGCAGCTCTAGAGAGGCAGCGACCGGGCGAAACCGAGGAGAAGGGGGGCAGCACCCCCAAGAAGGGGCGGCGGCCCTCTCGGATCCGCGGAAGTAGCGAGGAACCAAGACCTCAAGGAGCACAATGCATGAGACTGACGTAGTGGCCGCGTCGCGGTAAAAGCTTGTCTTCCCTGCGTGGAGGGAGCCTAACCGACTCTTCAGGCATTTTCACTAAAGTTGTTCTCTCTCTCTTAAAAAGTTCTGTTGAAAATATGAGGTACGAGTCGTGCATAGCTGTTTTGTAAGCCGGTTACGGAAGGACCTAAATGTTTTCAAATCACCAGGATCGTTGGAAATAATAAACCGGTTAAAGAGCCTATTTTTCTCTTTATTTTTTTGAATATGTCATTCGTGACCCACGGTTTGCGAATTCAGGAAGCGCGAGGCTTTCGTGGACGGAACGGAAAATATTTCTGATAACACGTGCTAAAGGTGTCGATGCTCATACGTGGTGTCAGCTCACTGGGAATAATAAACACAACTGCAGTCAACTTTACACAGTTCTTCCGAAAACGGTCAAGGTTATCGCTGGTGATGGTTTCAAATATAGGAAGATATTTATTTTTATTTTTTGAGTTACGTATCCAGCTAAAAAAATTGGCATGTGGTCGCTGATGTGATACGAAAGAACACCAGATTTGATATCAGCCTGACCACAAATCGTGATGAACAATTCAAGGCATCTTGAAGTATCAGAAGTGACTCTAGTAGGAGAACGTTTGACATTACGGAAGGCAAAAGAGTGCATCAATAGCTCAAAACCACGCCTCAGGACAGTGTTAACACAAAGATCTATATTAAAGTCACCACCGATGATGATATTGTACTGGAAATCAGAAGTGTGTTCAAGAAGCCTTTGAAGGAAGAGCAAGAAACAATCAGAATTTCCATTAGGTGGATGATAAAAAACAGAGTAAATTGTACGCGCGTGAAGGATTGACAGCACTTCATAATCATTAGTGACACAGGAAAATTCCTCAACACACTTCACGTTGAGGCAGTTTCGCACTAGCATGCAGACACCACCGCCACGTGAAGCAGTTTTGGATCGAATAAACTAATCATAGTTCGGGAGCTGCCAGGGAAACTGGCTCTGGTGGTACCAAGTTTCTGACACCACAACAAAATCAAACTCCAGATCCAGGCTGCTAAACATGGCGTCAAGTTCAGCTGTCTTGTTTCTCGCCGACTGAGAGTTTACATGAATACAACGAACTGATCCATTGTGCACAGGTCCAATGAACGCCATTAATTCGGAAAGAAAAACGTAAGGTTTACATAAGGATGCCATTAGGACATGAAAGAAAAAAATGTGTTGTTACTTCGACCTAAAATACCAGCTTATCAAGGTGAGCCGCGCACTTTATTTGGCAAGCATTCTGACCTTCTTCTTTCCTCACGAGGACCTTGCCATTACGGTACCATGCAAAGCGGAAATTATTGACACGCGCCCATTACTTCACCGTCTTCAGAAGCATTCAATCCTGTGTCGTCAGATTTTCCAGCATGAATCGATCAGGCACGATACCTGGAAGGAGTTTCTTCTTAGCAAGCCATGTGTCCTTTGTTGGATGGCGAGTAAAGCGAATGATTATGCCCGGAGTCGTGTTTCTTGATTTTAATCTATGGATGGCGGAGACAGTTTCCTCAATTAGGGGAGCTAGTTCCAGTTCAGACGCTATGACGTTTAGCTTGTCCATGGGCGATTCGTCTTTGTCTTGCTTGATGCCATGAAATTCGAGGTTAAGCTTTCGACTATGATATTACAGGTTATTAACCGCGGCGCGGAAGGCCTGCACTTCTATGCTTGCGCACGATGCCTCAATTTTAATCACTTTGGCAGCGAGCGTCTTTATTTCGCTATCATGCTTGGCAAGGTTCACAAGGACATCATCGTACTTCTCCGATAGCAGCTTTACTGATGCATCGATTTCACTAACAGTTGCTTGAGTGGGAGCAGCTCATCAAGTTTTTTGTTATTTTCCAGGAGCATGGTGGCGATCGAGGCATCCTGCACTTTACAAACGGCGAAGCTGGCCTTACTACTGCGGCACGGAGGGCAGCGCTAAGACTTCCTAAATTCAACATCATTGTACCCAAATTTTTTCTTGGTTACTCCTGTACAATTATGACTGATGTGAAATTGATCCGAGCATTCGCAGCAAAGCAGATAGTCATCATTTACCTTAATGGCCACATCACATTCGTCACAAACAGAATTAGACATTCTGACGGACGTACTCGAGGGTGGTTGGGTCAAGTGATGCGGTAACAAGTGAACAATACAGACAGGAAACTAGAACAATAGGCAGCAGCAGTGGCAGACTATCCTTAGTCGGCTAACGAAAACAGGGACGGCAATCACCAACCTGTAACGACAGAAGAAAATCCTCCATTAGACGAGTGTCCGCTCGCCGCCACGGCTGCTGCCAAATGAGGAGGTCATTGCAGTGAAGCCCGTATTTGTAGACGACGGTGGCGCCTTTCACTTCCGTTGCCGTGACGTGGCTATCTGCGGTGAGCAGACACCAGCAGCTGGATCCGTAGGTGGGGTGGGCCTTGGTGCGCTCGAAATCCAATTTGCACACGTGCCGTGTGCGGCGTAGTGGAGTTCCGGGCTGCTGATAACTTCAACACGATGCGATGACTGCGCACTGTAACGGCAGTAGAAAATCCTCGATTAGACGAGTGTCCGCGCGCCGCCACTGCTGCTGCAAAAATGGCAATGATTTCGCATGGTAATGATTTAAGAGTGAACGACGAGCAAGATATAAATTATTGATTATTGCACCAATGATTCTTTTTTTAGCCCAAATGGAACTGCATATGGCAAGGCATACATTCATGAATACGAAGTGCAGAAACGAGGCGCGACTAGAATGGATAACTTGGGAAGTCAATACTACGAGCTGTAGACATAGACAGCCCCCTCGATATTAGTGTTAGGTATCCACTCAGGGGTATTCTGCGAGTTCGTGAATTATAAGCCTTGATAAATTTTTTTTTCAGCCATAATCAATAACAGGACTACAAGGAATGATCTGTTGTCTCATGTTCATTACAAAAGTGACGTAGAAGGGACAGCGTCACAACAGCGCTGTGCAAAAAAAAATAAATAAATATGGAATTCTGCGTCGGAATCATCCTAATTTCTACGTGGAAATGGCGTTATATCCACCACTGCCAATTCCGGGGAATCTTCATCTGCAGGAAGTCTTAATGCGATGAGATGACTTTTGTAGACGTTTGATTAAGGCAGGATTTTCTGTATCTTGCTTAAGTGAAGTACGTGTTATCAGCAAAACGCAAACTAGCGGGAAATGCGCGGGGGTTTCCGCAATAGTCTATCATTTCACTGAAATCAAATACAGTGCGACCAGGTACTCAAGTTACTTGTAAATATCGACGGTCTAAACAATGACATGTCAGCTAGATTATCCCGAATCTGTACTACGAATAAGCTTCAAACACAACGACAGCGAATCTAAAAACTAACGTTGGCAGATTTTATGGCAATATGGGCAAGGCTAGAATGGTAGTCAATGATTTAGCATGCAAAATAGGTGTCAAATAAGGCAGTCGAATATACAAACACCAGCCAATGTGTGCAGAGAATGTGCCAAATCGCATCTGACGCTATATAACAAAAGCGTCAGTTGCCATTATCTTATTTCGCTGTGCATACAGATAGTATTACCATTCTTCTTTCCTATCGAGCATTTGGCACATGCCCACTATAAGGACGGGAGCCGAAGTGCGGTGGGGGAGCCCTTACCATTCTTAGCTAAAGAAGCATCAAACATCGCCTTCGTACTTGTGAATCGGTGCGTTGAGCTCCTTTTGCATGTGCCGATTTATTCTTCACATTTCAATACAGCTTGCAGGTTGCGCAGCCTTTCTGCAAAGTTTGCATGCGACTGAAGCTCTTACCTGCCGTGCATAAGCAAATATTGACACTAGATCTCCCGTCCCATGGGATAAAAGGACAAGTGAGCGCTTCGTGTTCTGTTGTGCAGCATTTATTTACCACATTGAAAAGAGCTACAATTCAAAATTTCTCGGCACGTGCAGGTGGCATGAGCATCTTATTTTTTTTTCAACTTCGATGGCCTACTGCAACGTGCTTGTATTCTTCGACATGAAAATACCAGGATTATGAAGCGAATCATAGCAGCCTTGTTTCACGACGGCCTCGCCATTAAAGTAGAGCAAAAGTTCGTACTTCTTCAAACTCTGAGTTTTGTTCTCGCAGTAAAATGAGGTGCAGTCCTGCATTTAAAATTATTGGCCACCAAGATGCGCTTTCACATGGAACCATCGCCGTTCTTGTACATGAAAACGTCCTATACGCTCGTTTCGCAAAACTAAATAAATTCAGCCCAGTCGGATGCGTTATACAGTCGTAGAATGACCTTACACGACGGATTTTTGCAAGACACCGTCTGCCTTTGTTGTTTGATTAGAAGGTGGCTACTAAAACAAAAGTTCTCCCCAGAAAGAGTACCTTCCAGCACCCCGCAGAATAAATTTCGAAGCAGAAATTATATAAACAATAAGGATAGCATAAACGTCAAAACTGCACAATATATAAAGTACAAACTAAAAAAAGATCAGCCATTATGCTACAATCTAAAGGAGACGTGAACAAACGTCTCAACCTAATGAAAGCGACGGAATAGAATCGTACGAATTGGTTGCGGCGCGCTTGAATATGATAAATATAAAGCAAGGTGCTGTTGACGCAAAGTCTGGATTTGGTTGATGGTTGTATGAAAGGTCGCTAGAAGAAACGAAATTTGGCAAACCTCCCGGAACACTTCGGCAAGCCTTCCTGAACTCTTTGTCAAGCCTTCCGGGAATCTTTCAAAAAAATAATTAAAACGCAGGAATTCAAACTCGGCAAACCTCCCGGAACACTTCGGCAAGCCTTCCTGAACTCTTTGTCAAGCCTTCCGGGAATCTTTCAAAAAAATAATTAAAACGCAGGAATTCAAACGATGAAGAATAACGAAGACAATAACGCATTAATCAATAAATACAGAGTTGGCAAAACGAATAGTACACTTAAATACGCTAAAATCATAAATTAAAGCGAACGATAGTCGCAAGGGGAAATAAACGCAGAAATTGCGCGTGGATATACGGCTAGACCCGCGGCCGACAGTTCGTCGCTGTGAACACGCGAAATCGCAGCACGATGGGGGTCTCATGATAGCGTGCCCGAAACACTCCTGATTGATGGCGGAATTTTCGGCGTGCTGTATCCAAGGTGTTCCAGCGCCGATGGAGTGTATCAACCGTCGCCGGCGCCACTTCGTGGCGTTAAACCCCTGCTCCGCCCTCGCCCTCTTCCGCGAGCGCCGTGGCCATTTGAGCCTGTGCGCTCTCCAGTGTGGGTTTCGTGGGCTCCAACGGGCTGGCCTCGTGTTTGGACCTTGGATGGAGTCAGTGGCTTCTCTGGGCGGCCCTCCGTGGCAGAGGCGACAGCAGGCGCATGCGCGAACACGGACATCGAAAAGCCGGTGGCCGAGTTAGCTCCTCCAGGCGGAGGGCATTACCCACGTCTCGCTGGTGAGCCCAGGGGCGATGTGTTGCTCGGCTACAATGTCGTGGTCAGACGTGAACTGCGAAACCAATGCCGCGTCGTGTGTCCCGTAAGGACTACTTTGCTCCACAGGCAATGACATTGCATAACATTCCCATATAATTACATAAACAACCTCAGAAAGACGAGATCTGTTCTGAATGTGCATTAGGTTCCCGCTGAAAGGCGGAGCGTTTGAATGCGAGCGTGCATTCTTATTCTTTAAGCATGGACTGCTGACAACAAAAGCTGGATAAAGCAGAGATAAAAATATGTATTGTAAAAAATAACGTAGCAGGCATACTTATTAATCAGAGGGATTTCTTAAATGAAGTGGATATGGAATAGTGCTTATTGTTGGGCGAGTCGGTCGCACGTTGTTAAGTCAGGTGCTAGGCAATACAAATACGGACAAGGAGAGCACAAGGACGGCCGCACTTGCGACCCTGTTTTATTCAGAACACGCGTATTTATACCTGTATGTCTGCAAAATCATCGCCTGCGGGCACTTTAGAAACCTGATTACATTCTGATACAATCTCATCAAGCTATCATTGACACAATCGTCATTCTTGTTCCTCATGAAAAAAGCTTTAGCAAGCTCACGTGTCATCTGGTCGCGACTGCATCTCAAAGTTTTTGTCCTTGCCTACAAAGGCTGGCACAGATTCTCACGTGTAGCCAAAGGCCACCCTTGATATTCACGTTATGTCACTTGATACGTCGGATACGCGACTGCGTGTGTTAGGGCAAATGTCTTTTCCTGTCTTTGTCGAAAGCTGGCGCTCCCTTAGTCGTCCATATATACATCGGCCGTATTGCGGCTGTAAACCTTCCCACGTGTCATGGCGATTTCCTACACATTGCGGCCGAGCACCCGACGAAATGAGTCACGTGACGCTTACTGCAGCCTCGCACGCTCCTTTCTCAGGGGGCGATCCGGCGGCATAGTCAGGCGCACTTGCCTAGGGCGGAATATACCACCGACCCACCGTAGCAATTGGCTACATTCTTCAGAACTTAGGTTTTGCCTAGTTAAGGCTTATTGCATATCATATTGAATGCTAATAAACGCGGGGAGAGCGGAAAAGAACGCAAAAGCATCAACACCACCCATGCCGTCGCTTTTGTATTCTATTCCGTTGTCCCCGCCTTTATTAGCGTTCTGTATGATATGCACACTTCAGGTTGTGAAACACCACATTAACATAGTGGACAACCAGCAGTGATACGATTTTTCCTCCCTACCTTGACCTTTTTTGGGTAGTCTAGCCTTCAATTACTGCTGGAGCTTATCCGCCACAGCGTCCACGACTCAAATAGGAAAACCAGCTCTCAGCAACATACCAACATGATTGTTCAGGCGGTCATGTACCAGGTAAACACATGACTTGTCCAAGACTGGCTTCACACAGAACATACCAATGGGCTGTTTTAACTTCTAGGAGTGCGGATATGCGTAGAACAGGTCTTTGCGGGCTCGTTGCGAGTGGATGCAGGATGTGTGATCTGGTCACGTTTTTAACTAACTACTGAATTTTATTCTGGTGGGGTATTTTGCAGGGGCAGGTTAAAGATCGTGTAGTTTTAAGATCGCTGAAGTATCTTGGACATAGTCCGTGTGCGTCACAAAGCGTCGTTATTTAAAAACTAGATACTCTTTTAAGTATATAAAAAAACCTTGAGAACTATCTCCTCGTCCAAATAGCATACAATAAGAGCACACTGCTTTTTCATAAGGAACCGCGAGTCACCAAGCCTTATGGACCTCTGTGCCGTGTTTATATTCCGTACGTAGCCCCTTACTTAACGAAGTGTAAATTATCCAGTGTAGCAAACACCGAAGAAGGGATGTCCCCACACCGTCGTGTCCAGAGAGCATGTTATTTTACCGAAGCAGTGGTAAACATTTCCCGCAGATAAATGCGTCATCCATGTTTCCGACGAAGAAAGTGGTAACTACGCAAGAAAAAAGTGCAAAGTACCTTACTAGCTCTTGTATATTCGTTCATTACGCATGAGTTACCGAGGGCATCGTGTGGACAAAATAAAAAGAAACGTTTGCTTGCCAGTTTGATTCAGACTCTGTGGGGGTGGTTTATAGGGTGTGCCGTGCTTTAATTGCCTTTCAAATGTGCGCTTGGGGAATTGGCAACTACGCAGTCGTGAGCAGACATGCGTGCCCTCTTGACATCGCGCTTTTCCCAGGGAGGTCTCGCCCTCATTTTCACGTAGTGCAACGCCAGGGAACTGAAGAGAGTAGCAGACAGGTTTCTAAGTGCGGGGGGGAGTGAAGGAGCGTGGACCTCGTGAGGTCCGGGCGGGGAAGAGCATCTTGGACGATGTGATGCTAAACAAGGAAGTTGCGATTCAAGCATCCTAGCGTTGCCTCCATTTTGTTCTTCTATTAAAGCCACCACATATGCACTGTTTGAAGGGAATGATGACGTACTACATAATGTTGCTCCCAGTGGAACTTTAAAAGCAAGGTGAAGCCTTGCTAGAATTGATTCTGCCTTAATACGTCCAGCACGTAACGGAAGGCTACACAAAGGCAAAAAAGAAAACGAGGATGGTGCTTGCCCTTTCATTCATTTGGGCTGCTGTTTTCAGTTACGTGCTGGACGAAACAATTAAAAATAGAGTCTTTTGTTTCGCTTTACTGTGTTGACCAAAAACACCACGTGTTCAACACGTGTCTGTGTTAATGGTGTATGACGAAACAGTGCCATATGGGGAATGCGGGCTACGGTGAACATTCCCTCTCTGACCCTACCCAACTGAATTCCATACACTTAGATTTCACTCTCAGTAGAGGCATTAAGTTTTGCAGTGTCCCGTGAACAACAAAACTTTTCCAGGCACGACATTCCAATAAATCCGACGCTTGACTTTTCATTTATACATCTCATAGGAAATCTTTACGTTGAGTATGCACTTGGCAGAAACGTCATTAAAAAGTTGAAAGCGAAAATGTTATGAAATGAGTGCACGTATCATTATGTACTATCGCAGGCACATTCATCCTTGTTATTTGGTATTGCCAATGCTTCCTGGCACCACATTTGCTGCAAGCTACTCCATGAAGAAAAAAAAACAGGCTTATGTTAATGGTTAAACAGTACGACAGTGCAGACATGTGCGACTTTTGATGTGTCCATCATAACAATATGGATATAGCATTAGCACCATTCTTGTTGGTCTTTACACAAATAAGGGCAAAGTGCAGGACTTTATCGCAAAAATCCAAAAATAAGCATCTAGCCTTACAGCAGCAACCTTCCGAACTCGTTAATCGGCTGTGCAATCTTTAACCAGCCCCGCATATGTGATGAATGCCGATGGGTCATAGCTGGCTCATGGAAAAAAATCCCGTTATGGCTATTGTTTAGTAGTGGAGAAACATGTCTTCGCCTTTTACTCGCGGATCAAGCAAATTATTATTTACACGCGGTATGTTGAGTTTATGGAGGAAACATTCTTGCCAGCTGAAGGTCTGTCAGGAACCCAGCGCGACATTGACGACATTGAGGGTGAGGGCAAGGGGACGAGAAAATAATGTATGTAGCGTGGAGGAAGAAGCAAGTGAGAGCACTAACCTACGTAATGTTATGAGTGCAATTAAGCGGACAGAGTTCTACACCAACGCAACGTGGAATTGCTTCGATGAATTGCATTGGTCGAAGATGCGCCCCTAGGCCATCCTGCATGCAGAGGCTGTGAAGAAAAAGTGCGTCCGTCCGCGTCTAACGCCTTCTTGTGTGCGCGTCTTTTGTGTTTAGCTGATATCCCCTTTTTCAAATGATAATCCCTTGCAGCATAAGCCCATACACTTTGGTCTCGATTGTACATCTTAACGTTCACCGCCAATCGTAACACCCTTTTCGTTCTTTTTAGCGGGAAAGTATTTTTTTAGAAATCGTTTGTGAAAGGCACCACTCAACCTTTCCAGGTATATTTGTCGGAGAGGCGAAAATTGCCTTTATAAGCAATTGCGACTCCAAGTGTCAAATTAATATATCAATTTTTTATTGTTTAGGTAATTACATGACAATTTGTGCGAAACAAAAGCAACAAAATATTTAAATTGTCTTTTCTTTGAAGTAGCAAGACAAGCACTCTTTTTCTGATATCCGACCTTCAAGTGTTGGTATTAAATGCAATGCCTTTATACGTACTTTTCCAAAAGAGCGCCTGGAGTAGTTCGTAGCGCTAACATATTTTGTAGGAAATTTCTTTAGGTTAGGGGGGTTACCTCTAAATTGGAGCATTTTTTTAGGATTTCTGCAAAGCCAACGTTGGTTTATTACACATCCGTTTGAATTTCGCAACTGAAACATTCGTTCTAACTTTCATAACAAAATAATTAATGAATCTGTCACGTCAATATCGCGATCTGCTCAGCAAGCTCTGTCGAGCTTTTTTGATAATCCACAAATAGCGCTACGCGTTCCATAGATAGTTGACGTTTACGATTTATTTTTCTCTAGGAGCCATACTGCACCGCAACTGAACGACCACGCATTTCTACCAGAAACAGCTAAACAAACATTTCGAGCTATTTCCTGGCGCACCATGCGCTTTTCTTTCTTTTTCAATCTATTTAGTGTGCAAAATTGAAGTGACCCACACTACCTGCCACCGATGAAGTCTCCGATGAACCAGAGCCCCTTCCGGTCGCAGATCGAGCGCTGAAGGACCTGTCCTCCCTGGTATGGGTAGGAACGGCGAGACAGCGCGCAGCAGCACCGGAAAGGCGCCGCTTTGAGCCATGTCCCGGCGTTACCCTGCAACAGCTTGCCACCGGGAACCGCGGAAGCCAGCGCGCCACCATGGAGGCTGCCTGCTGTGAAGATGGTCGCGGCCTGCCACGACAGCTTCGGGGCAGACACGTTGCCTCCTCGGCCCGCTCGGTGCGCCTTCCGAACGAGTCCGCGTGGAAGCTTGATTCACGCGCATTCGTTTCTCGAGCGTCTCGGGTTCGAGCCCGTTCGCGTGGCCACGCGGTGGAACGCGGCCAGCTCCTGCTTCCTCTTTTTCGATTTGCCTCTCAATTGTGCGTGAAGCGCCTTCGACCAAACATGAACGCCTACAAAATCATAACGATGAACAGCTTTGAAAGCGTGGCACTTTCTGTGGTATACACCATATTCTTCCCTGAAAATGCTGTTAGAGGGCTGGTGTTCCGGTAAAGTAAAAGGAGGAAACGTGGCAGATGACATGCTGAGTAATTGCGTACGATCTCACTTTCGATAAAAGAGCACACTCCTGGTAGTATATTGACACGTGTATCTTTTCGTAGTGTCCTCTTTTCACCGGTTAACAAACGTTGTACATTGGCGCCTGGAACAAGACGCACTTTTCGGTAACGAAAGCGGATACGTGTTAATTTCTAGGATTATCATCATCATGTTACAGCAACGTGTACCTGAAAAAACGCAATAAGAATGCAACAAAAGTAAGCGCCGATTGGCCTTTGGATGCTCTCTAGATGAGACCTCAGATCACCCCTATATTTTATTGTATATTTTAATATATGTAATAATGTAATATAATAATGTCATATTGTAATAATACAGCATATGTAATCCAGAAATCAAACAATTATCTGCTATAACGCAAGAATGCATAACAGAGCGGTAGCGCAGTTATGCAACGAGAATATTGAAACGTGAACGCTGTATTCGATGAAGTGCGGAAGACTTTCAGCGCAGTTTGTTTCTAGCTAGTGCGAAGAAGAACGCAACACAATAGAGCGTCTTCGAGCTTTCTACAAAATCGGCTTCGATATTTATCTTCTTAAATGTAGGCGCAACGAATAAAGGCAAATGTGACAAGGGACAGAAATAAATAGTTGTGTTTTACCGATAAATTGCTGATAGATTCATTTAACTAAAACGCTACATTAACTATGCTTCTGTAGGCGATGTTTGTTTCTGTGTTGAGATGCTAGGTGAAATATTTTACGTCGAACCATCCGATTGCACAAATAGTGTTTTTGCAATCTAGTTGATCAACATTCTTGTATTCTGTTGGCGCGGAGAAGACCGTACGAACGACGAAATTCCGATCTTTGCTAACGACATCACGTAATGGTCAAAACCCAGTAATCTTGATACGCAATTCCAACAGCCGTAAAATTCTCCTGACGCCCATCATGCATACATATACAGGATGCTAGCCTCATACTGTGAGCGTGGAATTCTTGCTACAATCATCTGGTTAAAGAATTAAGGGGGAAATGGGTCTCCGAAGATAACTTATAGCTATATACAATGTCCGATACTTCATGCCGTAAAGTGAAGCGTTTTGTACGTTTGACCTTTAAACACATTATTCGTGCTAGGGTGCAAACTGGTTAAGGTGACTTCGACTTGGACTCTGCACTTCATGCGGAGAACTGCGTCAGAGGGGTTGGACCCGTGAAAAGGTGACATGGCGGCTCTTTCCTTCTTTTCTCCCATGTTATTGTCTATCAACCGCAGTTCCACCGACTGACATCTCAACAATCTTTAATGTCCTCAACAGAGAAGCCAAGCGGACAATAACTGCATTGCTGCGAAGTTTCTGCACGAAGTAGGCCTGCACGTATTTAAGCATATTATTACACCGTGTGGCAATCACTGCGGTAACAAAAGTTCGGCATTGTGTTACATTCTTTTAATGGCAATGCATGAAGTTACACGGTCCGACGGGTCAGTCATAGCGGGCCGCAGCTTCCTCAACGACAAATGCCCTAGAAAATGACATGCCCTAAATGTTTCGTCAGTATTGTGAAATGACGGGACTTCATAAGAACAAATTTCATTATGTGAATGGGCTTCCTTGTCTATATTACTGGACCGGCGTGAGCTCTAAACCGGGTGACGCAATGCTCAGTTGCTCGGCGCAATCTAGAGTGCCACCAGCATGGTTTCAGCAGTATTTTTCCACCGCGCCAGATGGTGGCGTAGTCTTATATAAAACAACAATCCTTCCAACTATGAGTTTTTATTTTTATTTAGGAGGATTTGTCGCAAAGCATATGGCTAGAAAAGATAACTTGGGAAGTCAATACTCCGAGTTGCAGACATGTAGAGCCTAGGTGTTAGTGGCACATACCCACTGTGACTCAACGAGGTGGCGCAAGGGAAGGCACGAGGATTAGTGTGCCGTGTACTCCCCGAAAGGGCTGCATCTCCCGCTCCTGAGCACAGGGACCAGCTGTTAACCTAAAACGAAATCACCAAGCACTATTACCTAGGGCGCAGGGCATTCCCCCTGCCACATTCTAAATTAAATAGGCCACAGGCGGTTACATTAAGGCTTCTGCAGACACGTACGTACCCTAACCCGGTCATCATGAATAAAATTAATCCGGACTGCGGGGTTTCACTCTATTGTAGTAAGTGTGGGGGTTTGCTCGATTTAGAACACATGCTTTGGCGCTGCTTGGCATTGGTCGGTGATGGTTCTCGAGGTGAACAGTGGTGGCAGCGGATGCTGCACAGTGAAGTGCTGGCGGACCAACTCAGGGCTGTCCAGAGGGCCCGTGTGACGGCAGAGGGGCTCGGCCTCTCTGTACCGATGTGGGAGCGGCCCGCATCAGTCCCAGACTGATCCCTCAGGGCCTAAATAAAGCTATTCATATCATACCATACCGCCTTGGATTGGATTGGGCACTTGGATTGGGCATTAGGATCCATGTTATACTGTCTCTTGGGTTGTGGGCACTAGGAGACTGCAATAGAAACGTATTTGATGCCATATTTTAATTTGCAAGTGAAACAAAGAGAGTGCCATGCTAATCTCATTGTTTTACTTTCCTCAATATGTACACAAATATATTAAATTCAAAGTCTAAAATAATACAGCCTTAAAATTTATAACGATTAGTATCTATTTGATATCATTTCTAAATTACAAAATTCTATTTAAGTATTATTCCCTTCTTACCTTCTGCCACCCGATTCATGGTCGATCCCCCAGAGTGGGTGGTGCCATTTCACTAGGGAACAAGAACAAGAATGATCCGGCAGTTTTGGCTGTGGTGGCCTCCAGTGGCGGCTCGAAGTCCTTGGGCTCGGGTGGCATCTTCGTCTTTCCAGACGGCTTAGAGCTGGTTTTTCAGCTATGAACTTCTGCAAGCGGCCTCCCAGCGGCGGCGACCCCGACGGAAAAGGTCCCCGGCGGCCCGTGCACTTGGGGCGGCGTTGGGAAGAAGAGAGCTCGAGGCTTAATGCACGCTGGTAACGGCCGCGGCTAAGGACACGTCGCGAACGGTGGCGGTTTTAGTACCGTTGTTGCCGGCACGTTCACAGAGAACTGTGTCGCAGCGTTGCTCTGTGTCCGCACGCTTTAAAAGCTTCAGTCGGGTATATTACTGGGTAACAGTGATGCAAGAGGGCCGGGCTAGGGTGAGTGTGTGTACACACTAAGCATAAGGTGGCGGCCTCGTTCCTGTTTAATGTATTGTGCGGTAAAGAGAATGTGCGTCTTTCGACTCTCTAGTGTTGGGTCAGGTCTCTGAACGTGGTCAGGCATCGTCCCACGCCCTTTATGATTATCGTTCTTGCTGCGTTTTTTGTCGTATAGTGTCCCGATCTGGCAGATCCGACGCCCCTCTCTCGGGTGCGGCCACATAATCTACGGCGGCTCGGCCTGTGAGACCTCGAGCCACGGCATGGGCCGCCTCTTGGCCCACGAGCGGTACATCAGTGTGTGCCGGGGTCCAGAGGAGGAAGACTGTATAATTTTGGTGTTGCGAGGGCGATGTCGAGCTGCCGTCGTCACAGCTTTGGAGTATGCGGGCCGCTTCCCGCGAGACGCGGCCGCGCGCTAAGCCGCGGATCGCCACCTGAGAATCACTGATCAGGTTCAAAGCGCTCGGCAATGTGGCGAGGTCTAGAGACTCGAGAGGCCTTTCAGTGAGAATGGATGACAGGGCTAGAAGGCATGAAGGATACGTAGTCCCTTGTTTGTTACAGATGTGACAGAGAAGGGAGTATCTCAGAACAGCAAAATAATAATAATAATAATAATAATAATAATAATAATAATAATAATTGTGGAATGTGGCATCAAAACCTCCGTAAATTCAACCTCATTATGGCGTGTTGGATATGATCGAGAATTCTAGGGAAACTGCAGTCGCAGGGTTTCTGAATTCGGTAACATGTGTTGTAGACGTTTTATTAAGGCAGAAATTTGTGTTTTGCTTAGGCAATGTAAGCCGTAATCAGCAAAGCGTAAACTCCGGAGGGTCTGGCAATAGAGTACGGCATTTCAGTGAAATATAATGCACAGTGACCGGGTACGCAAATTAGTTTTAATGGTGGACTAAACAATGGCACGTCAGCAATATAATCGAGTCTGTTCTCCCAGTAAGCGCCGAGTACAACAATAGCAAATCGTAAAACAGTGGATGCTGGCAGATATTATGGTAACTTCTGCAAGGCTATACTGTTAGCCAAATATGCGGCATGAAAAATAGGTGTCAAATCTGGCAGCCGAAGCTACAAAGACCAGCCAAAATGTGCAGAGAATATGCCAACTCTCATCTCATCGCATATGATACCAGCATCAGTTGCACCTATCTTACTTCCCTGTGCATACACGTCACATTACCGTTGTTCTTGTTTCCTATCGAGCATGAAGCTCCCATCAACTATCGAAAAGGGTGGGGGTGGGGGCATTACCATATTTAGGTAAAAAAGCACCGTGCATGCCAGTCCTCCTTGGCTGTGCTCCACTACTAGCCATACAGGGGCAAACTAGACTGTTAAGTGGACAGCGGTCACCTTAATTCTCCTTCCAATTCTCATGGAGGCGTCAAAGGAGACGCCTCGGCGAACACAGCATCCAAGTCAAAAAGGTTGCAGGCTACTTTCCTGTCCAAACAATATGGCGGCTGAGCAGGGTGCTTGGAAACTCAACGGGATTGTCGTCCGCCCACAGGAAAACGTAGACACACTCTCCAATGCCCTTTAGTGTAAGTCATATTGTGCTCTTCATAGTTTCGGAGTGACAAAAAAAGTTAAATACACAACAAAATTGTATACATTTCTAAACATTTTCTTTGTCTCCGCGTGGTGGCGTCACGTCACAGAAGTGTCTTCCAAACGGCTCGAAACGCATTGCATTACTCGACTTCTAAGCTGTCTCGGCTCCATCCTTAGCTATACACGTAGGCTGTCTCCGATTCTGGCCAGAATTGGGACACACGCCTAGTTCATCGCTGCCCGCCGTGTTTGTTTAGTGGCTTTGGTTTTGCGCTGCTAAGCACGAAGTTGAGGGATCCAATCCCGGCCCTGGCGGCTGCATTTCGATGGAGGCGAAATGCAAAAAACCCGCGTACTTAGACTTAGGTGCACGTTAAAGAACCGCAGGTGGTCAAAATTATCTATGGCGTGCCTAATTGGTTTTGTCACGCGAAACCCCAGCATTTAATTTTAGATCATTAGGTTGAGTTCCGGTTGCATCCGCCGATTTACTCTACTTTTCGGCGCAGCTTGCAGGCGGCGCACTGTGTCGGCAAGTTTGTGACACAAAGTTGCCACCTGCCGTGCGTCAGCAAATAATGGCCAAGGGCGCTATAACGTAAAACTATTCCAAACTTTTCTAATTCAAATCTTCAATCAGCCCTCCGCGTTTGGTCAAAAACTTTTTTGGACCAAGCAGACTTCACTTGTCTGTCACGCGACGTCACGAAAACTGCGATAGCTCCTGATTTGACATGACGTGTACACACTGACTATGCATGATTTGACCAAGCAAAAGAAAAATATTTACTTCTGATTCGACGCCTTTTCGCCAGTAGCCCTCGGCTATTGATGAAAAGTTTTCGGGCTGCACCAACTTCACCTGCCTGTCACACGACGTCACGAAGCCGCGAAGATTCACCGCGTCAGAGTGACGTCTACGCGTTAAAGATGCATTAATATGCTGGACAAAACTGAATTTTATTCCGAATAGCCGCAGGTTGCCCCTTCCCGAAAGGAATAAAGGATGACTGCCGCCGATCGTTCAGGCGCTGGCTACTCGCACCTGCCTGAGACCATAGGTTTATTTGCCTATAATAAAACTTTTTCCGTGGCCATGTAATGTTTTCGAGCACTTTCGGCACGTTTACGACCTCGCTTTGCCAACTCTTCGTTGCTGAAGATTCGTTTTAGCGATATTCTTAGCCTTCCGTTGCACGCCGCGCTTATTTTAGACAAGCCACCGCCACCAAAGTTAGGGAAAGCGGACAAATCGTATGCCCCGGCATCACTCTCTTCATCCGGTTACCTATTTTCACTGTGCTGGCTCGGCCCCATCGGAACCCTCTCCCCTTCAGCGTGTTCTTCGCTTCCTGGCAGCTAGTTACATACGAAATACCACTCAATGTAGGCAATGTTGTATTCGTTCCGAAAGCAAAGCAAAATGACCTCCTATAATCTTCGAGAGCATTTGATTGAGCAGTTCAGGCAGCGCTGCGGGTGACCGCCCGATGCTTGCGTCGGCGGTTACGCAAATTTGATGTCTGGCGACTGAAATAAATACATATTGAAATAATTTGATACTATACGGCCCCAAAATAAAAGGACAACCGAACGCACTGTATCTTTTGGTATGTCATTTATTTACCAGATATACTAAAGCAATCTTTGTGAAACTACCAGCACATGCGGTTGAATTACGCACTTTGTAAACAAAGAGACTATATGTACTATATGGCTCTTAATGCAACAAAAATCTGTTCACAGTTTATGAACTTTCAATCTTTTGTGCCGACTGTAATAAGAGTTGCGCTTTAGTGCATTTTCTTGTGTGCAATAAAACACTATCCCAGAAAACCGTCGCAGCTCTTGTACACATAAAATAACGCCCTATGAGCTCGGTTCGCAAGATTGTGACTCAATTCAACAATACAAGGTTGACGTGTTTCACTGGCGTACAATAGACTCACATGAAGGCTTTTTGCAAGACATCGTCTGGCTTTGGTTGACATTTGTTAGGAAGGTCGGAAACAAACAAAAGTTCTCCCAGGCAAGCAAACAAGCCTTCCAGGACACTTGGGAATAAATATACAGCATAAATTGAAATGTTCAAGAATATTAGCATAACCGTCTAAACTGAGTAATATATATATGTAGGACAAAATAAATATAGACGGGCACTTACGCTACAGTTTAAAGCAGACGCTAACAATCATCGCAATATGAAGAAACCAACGAAATAGCCTAGTACGAATTGGCTGCGCTGCGCGATCGAATAAACCTACAGCAAGGTTCATTTGGTTGAAGAGGTTTATGATGATGAGGTCTGGCTTTGGTTGATGGTTGTTTGGAAGGTCGCTCGATGAAATAAAATTTTGGCAAACCTTCTGAAACGCTTAGGCAAACCTTCCGGAACTCTTTGGCAAGCCTTCCTGAACTCTTTCAAACGAATGAATTATTACGCAGAAAACTAAACGATAAATGTTAACGAAGATAATAACGCATAAATTGATAAATACATAGCGGGCCAAATACATGGGCGCACGTAAATACGCTAAAATAAGAAACTGGCGCGAACGATAGTCGCTACGGGAAATAGACGCAAGAAATCACGCGTACATATACCGCCACCACAGCAAGGGGAGCTAGACCCGCGCTGGACATCTCGCCGCTAAATACACTTGAAATTGCGGGACTGACGACACCGAGGCCGAAACACTCCTGATGAATGGTGGAGTTCTCGGTGTGCTGTATCGGAGGTGTTCCAGCGGCGAACAAGTGTTAATCAGCCGTCGCCGGCGGCACTTCTTGGCGATAATCCCCTGCTTCGCCCTCGCCCGCTTCCGCATGCGCCGTGGCCACTTAAGCCTGTGCGCTCTCCAGTGTGGCTTTCGTGACCTCCAACGGGCTGGCCTTGTACACTGGTGGCCGAGGAGACTACAGGCGCGTGCGCGAACACGGCCATCAAAAAGGTGGTGGCCGAGTCAGCTCCTCTGGGCAGAGGGCATTACCCACGCCTCGCCGGTGTGCCCAGGGGGGATGTGTTGTCCGGCTTCAGTGTTGCGGTGTGCGTGAACTGCGAAACAAATGCCGCGTCGTGTGTCCCATTAGGACTGATTTGCTACACAGGCAATGGGATTGCATAGCATTCGCGTAGAATTACATAAACAACGTCAGAATCACGCGAGCTCTTCTCAATATGCAGTACCCAGTATTCCGCGGTGCTTTTGTAAGCTAGTGGTTCATTCTGATTCTTCAACATGGACTACTGACGACTGAAAGCGGTCTAAGCAAAGGTAATCAAGAATCCATACGGTAAAAAAAAACATTGACGGAATACTGATTGATTAGAGTGATTTCCTAAATGAACTGTAAATTAAATAGTGCCTGCTGTTGGACGAAACGGTCGTACATCGTTAAATGAGGGGCTACGAAAAAGAGAAACATGGAAAAGATGAGCATTATAGACGGGCGCACTCGCGACTGGGTTCATTCAGAAGAACGCGTACAATTATATTTTCATGTCTGCAAAATTTTGGCCTCCGAGCGTGCTAGATCTGATCAGGTATCAGTGACACAATCATCTTTCTTGTTCCTTATGAATAAGGCCTCATGCAACTTGCGACTGCTTGAGAAAGTTTTTGTTCTTGCCAACAAAGGCCGGCACCGATCATCCTTTGTATAGCCAAAAGGTACTCGTGATACACGCGATACACGGCTAGGTTAGCCGGGTCAAATTAGACCCTTTCCCGCCCTTTCTCGAAAGCTGCAGCTTGCTTCGTCGTTCATTTATACATCGCCCTTATAGCGGGTATAAACCTTCCCACGTGTCATGGCGATTTCGTATACAACCCCAGCCGAGCACCCGACGAAATGAGTGGCGTGGCGCTTAGCGCAGTCTCGCACGATCCTTTCTGAGGGGGTGATCCAGGGGCACAGTGAGGCCAAGTTGCGCCGGCCGGAAGATACCACTGATATACCGTAGCGATTGGCTACATTCTTCCGGTTATGAGACACCGTATCAATATACGGGACCGGTCTGATCTCTTTCCACTGCCGCGACCTTACCGGGGTGCTCTAGCCTTCAATTTCTGCAGGTGCTTCTCCGCCACAGCAACCAGGACTGAAAGAGTGATAGAAGCTTTGAACAACCTATCAACTTGATTGTTCAGGCTTTCATGTACCAGGTGAACACATTACTTGTCCAAGGCTCCCTTCAAATAAAATATACCAGTAACCACTTTTACCGCCTTGGCATGTGCAGGTTCATACAACAGGTCTTTTGGGCTCCTGGCGTCCACATCCAAAGCGTGTGATCTGGTGTTCGAGTCAGGTTAATAGGTCTTCAAGTAGTTTAGAACAGGTGTTATGGAGCAAAATCCGTCGATAGTTAGCAGGGAATAATTTTTTGCTGGATTTACTTTGTAGAAACTACATAACCAACCTTCCCAACCTCTCCGCCTTTCATTCTTTAGCCGGATCATGTGTATCGATAAACTATGCAGCATATTCTAGCTGATGGTACAGGTGTTTTTAAAAATATTGCACTATTGAGTAAAACCTCGAAAATAATGATTTTTGCCTTCCGTTGAGATAGATAATCCTACACTCGGACGTTCAGCATGCTCGAATCCACTATGACTAAAATGTCGGCTTCACATGTACGTTTTTGAGGAAATTGATTGATTGATTTCCAAGTCGCAACACATACATGAGACCGTCGTTGGCTCTGTGGTAGAGGCTGCTTCAAGCCGCGGCGTTTCAATTCGTTAAGTGTTTTAGAGGTGTGCTCGTCTGCAGGGCATGCTCTGGAAGCTCCTTTTATCACTGCTTGGCAGCCGCTGCCCGTATGCTGCGAGGTTCAGAGGTTCCGCACTGTCGCCATTTCAAGATTGCGATGAGTGCATGCCGGAATCATTCCTTGAGCATGGTCAGCACCACGCGTGCACTCATAAGCAAAAGTCACAAAGCGACCGGCATCTACAAATAAATAAATAAATAAATAAATAAATAAATAAATAAATAAATAACTAAACAAAATAAATAAATGTGCGTTTCCGCCACAGCCCCGCAACGTGGAATTCGTTTAATACACTGCATTGGGGCAATGATCACACACACGTCATCTAAACCCCTTTACTTAAGCGGCCGTGCCCAGTCTGGTAAGAAAAAAATTAGGATGAACCTTCCTGCACAGGAACTGTCCAAGATATGTGTAGCATTATACGGCGGCCTGCGCGGAGCAGAATGTGTAATGCGTCGTATTGACGTGTTCAGAGTAATTGTGATGTCGCACGCGCTATAGACCTATTTATTTATATACGTTACGAGTGCGAGGACAGAGATGCACAAATTTGCATTGCCGAAAATATACATTCCACACCCCGCCGGCCTTCATATAACGCTGAACATACAATGCAATTCAGCAGTTCTCGTTCAGAATTTTAATTTTTTATTTTTTTTTTTTTTGCGCGATGCTAGGCACGGCTTAACAAAGGTGTTAGCGCCGTCATGGGCAGTGGAGGGGGACGGCTACCCGTGCATGCATAATTATTGCACGAGGAGAATATTCTCATTTTGGGGCCCATTTAGCCCCTTTCCATCCTGACGGGTCGGTTGTCTAACAGGGTGTTAGATGTTTCTCGCTATTCACCTTTCATAAAAGGCTTAGCTATTTCTGGATTAGCTTTAACGCCTTTTCCTACGAATAACTTATAGGGAACACCATAATTGAATGGGCTTGCAGAATTGTTTGTGCTATGCCATCTATTGTTATCGCGGACAATGCGTCGTTTGCCAATGTACTTCGGATTGCAGTTATGAATTGTGCATGAAATGGCCGCTGCCTGCGCATTGCCGCCTTGTATTAAGAGAATTGTTTTCTGGCTTCACAAACAATTTTTCAACCGATTCACCATACCATGCCACGCATTAAAATGTCGCTAAAACGTTGGCCTTCACATTTTCGCTAGCAAATTGGTATTCCAATATACTCGTAAACTAAGTGCCCTGGCTTGCCGTGTTTCCCATCTTTGGGCAGCAAGGCGGTTCGCACGACAACGTGCGTGGAGTGGCTCCACGCCTGCATGATTGCGAAATCTCAAGCCATGCCTGTCCACCGAAGATTCCGTAGCTGTTGCTTGATCTGCTAGGGAGCGGGTGAGGCGCGGACAGCTTCTTATAAAATGACCGATGCGCACCTCCTACGAAGGCTTCTGAGCAAAAGACCGAACGGCACAATGCACGCTCAATAAGCCCACATGGGCTACTTGGTTAGGCAAAAACACATGACCACATGCAAGCATACAGCAATGGCTCGGCGCCGCGGGAATGCAGATCGCTCAGTGCGACAGTCATCCGAGCCCTTTACGACGTGGAACAACAGCAAGCAACGCGCCAGTGTTCAACAGCCGAGTTATGGGGTGTCAGCATAGGAAGCGGCCTTCTCTTGTAAATGCGTCGCTGTAAGCTGCGCGCGGGTTGTGCAGACACATGCGGGGGAACGAATGACAGCTGTCCCCTGTCCTGTATGACGCGGGTTTGATACAGTTGCGTGTTGGATTTGTCCACACGAACAAAAAGCACATGCAAATCCTTAGCCTCTCCAACTCGAGTACATGCAAAAACTGAGAAGTTGAACCTCGAAAGGTTCCTACTGCAGTGCAGTACAGTGGTGCCTCTACAAGAGAAGAATGTACATAGTGATGGAATGAAGATACATGCCGGAAGCACCGATATTTGTTTGACACGCGGCCTAACGTTTAACTAATTACTTTTCCATGAATTGTTTACGAGCGTATACGGGGTGTCCCAGCTACCTTTAACTAAGATAAATATGTATGTTGGTGTACAAGTTGGTTCGTAGTTTTTAAGGGGTGAGAAAGCACTCCTTCCTCTCTTGTCGTTTCACCTCATTTCGGGACCTGCTGTAGCATAACGATCTGCAGGTGCGGTATAGGAGGACGCGGCAAGTTGTGTTCATGGTCACTAAGGAAGTTAAGAGGCTATTTCATCCTGTTTAGTTGGATAAGTGGGAATTTAGCTTTGCTGTTTAAATATTTAAAGAAGTTCCACAGATGTGGAAATTTCCAGGAAATCCCTAATTCCGCGGTATTAAGGCTTTAGTCTACTATGTATTTATTTTTCTCGCATCAGAAATACATCGATAACTTATTAAAAACTGCCAAGTCACTGCATGCTTATGTGCCACGGCAGCAATAGCTGTATGGATGCCATGCGTAAATCCAGCACGCTGTTGCTCAGAAAGTGTCACGACACTAACACAGGCGGTTCCTTGTAGCGTTCAATGCCAAAACAGGAGTAGCTGTTAAAGTAACAAAATCCAGAATAAAACACCTGAAATTTTCCGGGGCCTTCGACTTTCTCACTACCAGTGTGCTACATTAAAGGCGCCGTCCATTCGCACATGGCATTAGGATTGAGACGCTCCATACAGAGTTACATGAAATTTTTCTTAATTTGTGGACTTTTTTCATGAGTGCGAGAAAAATGGCTTCTCATCCGGTTGGATGCGAAGTAACCCGGACTTGAATGTTGTCAAGAACACTTCCTAATTTTCATTTTCGGAAATGTTTCTCTAGTTTTCTGTATCTGTAAGACTTCAAAAGTTCATTAAACATGACTAGTTATGCAACTACGAAGATGCCAAGAAAGAGTTCTATTTGTTCCATAATGCTGCCATTGACTTGATTTTATTCGTGTTATCTGTGAGTGCACCCGTTTATCTTTAGGCGTTGGCTAGCTTTAGCATGGCGAACTGTATGGTTCCTCTATTTTTCCGGTTTTCTGTGCTGCTTACCCTCTCTCCTATTGTCAATCCGACTGTTACAGCCCAGTCAGCAAAAATTAATCCTCAGTTCCTCCTCTACACCATGTTTATAATAAAAAACTAGTTAGTACTCCTACTGCTACTGCTACGCCAAGGTGGTCATGTCCCCGTCACCCTATGCTTCTGCGAGTTCGACATTGGAGAAGCCTCATCCTCAGGCTCCGCCTTTCGAAGCACAAAGGTGTCCTCACATTTTGTTTCCTCTAATCAGTCGAGTTTTCAACACGTTCACCTGTCGGTGACATGCTTTGGCTTTCGACAATGTAATGGCTAAATCGCGAGCCTGCGCTTCTTGATACTGTCTGACCCATGTATCCGACTTCCGTGATTTGAATATCTTAATGCACCTAAGCCCACAATGACCGATTGTAGCCATATAACCAAAAGCTTGAATGAGGCAAATAACCTAGTTAAAGTATTCACATTGCCGCATCCGCAGTGCGACCAGGATGACGACGATAAGAAGATAACTAGGCATTTAAAGGAAACACAGCGAACAAGAAGTTACTAGCATGCGATATTATACCGCCTATTCATTTCACTGTACCTGCTGACTATTGCGTTCTTCCCTCGTTTCCGACGCCGCGACGCCGACGCCGCGAACCTGATGGTAGGGACTCCTGCTATGACCCACACACGCATCCCAAAGAATCAACCTCTCCTCATCACTCCTGTGCACAGATTCAGCCGCCGCATGCTTGGCTTCAGCCCCTAATTTACGACCATTTCAGCTCCGACCACCACGAAAATTTGTATATCAGCGAACTGCCTTCCTTCACAGATGGCAAGTCCTTCCCAGAGACTTTTCAGCATCCTCACGTTCGGGACATCGTCCGTGAAGTCGCGTTTGAAAACTTTGAGGACAGGCTTGATGAACATGAAAGCATTGCGAATGTCAACGAGTGGAGCGCAGAACAAACAATTCTATACGCTTATTTCCAATAGAAGACTGCGCTCGCACATGGTTCCGGAACAGGGAATCGTGCTGCCAAACCTGGAATGACTTTCGACTTTCGTCGCCAGCTAATGGATAAACTATCCAGTTCCGACCAGTGCGTTTACGCACAACAGCTTATCGAAGTGCGCTTTCCGAAACAACGAAAGCGACCCCATGTATGCCGAGGATATGGCCCGCCTATTTCACTGAGCTGACCCCGATTTGTGTGAGACCGAGAAAGTGCACCATCTCAAGCGAGCAATTAAAGAGCAATTGTTTGCGGGCTTGGTACAAAACCCACCAACCACGATCGACGAATTCATAAGGTGGCAACTATAATCGAGCGAGCCGTTCAGCAACAATGCCGACTCTTTCAGCGCCTGTCCAATAACACACGTATGAGCGCCACCGCTTAGAATCCCTGCATTAGCGAACGCTCATTCGCAGAATATTGTGTGTGAACCTGCCAACCGTGGCTGACCCGTCCACAGTCAGCAGTCGCTTTTGCCATGGAAATCTTACACCAGGAGCTGTGGAAAGCCTTTATATCGCCCAGGCCGTGCCCATAAACACGCCCATTGAGGTTTGCCGATATAGTTAGTGAGCCTCCACTTCCACCTTCGACAACGGGGTTGCATCCGCGACCTGTTATCTCCTCCTCGTGTTAGGAGAGGCCTCGGAGCCGACCACCAGCTCTCCGAACTAACTTGGGACACACTCCCCACCGTCGACAAGTCTGCTTGTACAGCGGTGAACTGGACCACATTGTCCGTAACTTCTCTAATCCAGAAGTCGCGTTAGGAGGCTTTCTGCAGCCAGCTTTCTGCTGCTATGGATACCATCGTGCTGATTTATAAAGTCGGTGAACGAATCCGCTTCGTCACGTCGTCGCCGGCGATCTTGGTCACATCTACGTTTCTCTTTCTCCAGCCGCCAAAGTTTCGTCAAGGCCCATTCCTCTAGTCCTCGCGGGGGAAACTAATGGCAGCAATCTTCGAGGGGAACTTCATTCGGATATATCAAAGGTAAAGGAACGTGTTTCTTACAGGGAATTGCTATCAAGCAAGCGTCAGGAGACAGAGATGCAGCTTACCAGTATTCGGGTCGACGGCGTTTCAACGGGGCGTCTGATGGCGCAACAGGGCTGACTGCTTCAGGATGACGGCGAAGCCCATCAGGTAGTCGCCTCGAGCCAATGTTGCTGTAAGGTGTTCAATTTGGTGGTTAGTGGCTTCTTATGTGACTCTAAAGAGTTGTTATGAGGGGATAAATATGCCAAGTTTAAGCACCCCCAAAGGTTCTGGCTTGTTTCATTGCTAAAAACCTTACCTTTAAGACCATAAAAATTACTCTACATGACAGCGAACTAAAGCCACAGCTGCAGCAATTGAATCACTATTCCGGTTAAGCAAAAGAATTTCTCACATCGAAGTTTATCTCATGCAGCTTACGTTTTCTAAGTCCCCTTGCAGCAAAGGCCGCCCAGGAAAGAAAAGCTGATTTCTTCTTGTAAATGGTTCCCTTGATGTGCGTGAGTATAGGTTATGCAGACTGTTTCTGAAGCACGCAACTTCGCGTGCATGAGATACGGACGGAATGAAGGATCGGTTAAAGCTCTCAGTGCACATAAGACGGGCATGTTTGTTTACCTGCTAGGGATTGAAGGCCACTAAATTGCTCTTTCCTATGTCGGTAAATTGACTCCGAAGCGAGCGTCAATGACTGTGCCCTAATTTTCAACGCATCGGGGGAAAAGAAGCAACAGTGAATGGAGTCTGGGTGCATTGGCCACAAATATGCTATATTTCACGGCTAGCCGCATCCTTCCGTTCACTGGTGCTCTTTGTAGGGGTAATACTTTGGTTCAATTAAACTAAGTCAAAAACACTCCCGTCAGAGAAAATTTAGCTATGTGGAGAAAAGCTGTTGAGAAGTCCATGAAGCTTGCATCAAGGGACGCACGTGTGAGCCAAGATTTTGTAGCGGTATTTTTTCTACGTATACGTGGTGTGCACGCGTTGTCGGCCACACTCGTGGTCGCTTTAGGAGGGCGCATATTGCAAAAAGTGTGACAACCGAAATTGTGAGGCGTCTTGCTGTTACAACAGCAGAATGCAGCAATAGCTGTAAACCGGATACGCCGTCATAAATTTATCGAAATGCAATGAATTTTGACACTGGTTAGTTGAAGATATAACGCTTGTAACATTTTGTCCGTATTGCGACAGGCAGCAGGCCATAGTTTCAAGGGAGTAGCGTTAATATATATGTTTCCATACTGTTGCTAATGCGAGCCATTGCAGGTGGGGATATACGACAGAGCTTGAACTATATCCGGCGCTAGTGTCTTCCGCATCTGCGAGGGAGGTGGTCTAGCCAGTATGGCAATGGTAACAGTACGCATATTTCCCTAAACTTTGTTCTTGCTTTACAGGACTTAATGACGGTGTTAAATATTTTGGTTTGAACAAAATATGGCGTTATACATGCAGCGCGCACTGGTTATGCTGTTCTTGCCTGTGCAAAGGCAGTTGTTGCTTCTGTTCATTCAGAAAACGTATGGTTTGCCATTTGGAAAGATAAATCATAATAAAAAGTCCCAGAAGATATGCCAAGCAACGATCATGATCACCACAAATGTATGTACTACATTCTTCCTTCTCATGGTAACCGAAGAATACTAGTATCAGATGTCAATCTAAGCAATTTTACTAGAAAACTTTACATGGCTGGCGCCACATGACTTTTTTTCCTCTTCACGATTGCTCAGTAGCGGCTGCAGAGCAAGCACTGCCTGGCTGTGTTGCGGCATTCAGACCAAATGGTGCGACCAATATTCAGCCAGAGCATGTGCGACAAACTGCATCGCATAGTGGCAGGCTCGGACGCATTGATATATATAAATTATGAAATACCTCAATTATAAAGAGGTAGATAAACTATTATGCCATACACGTGCAATGCGTTTATCTTGTTCTCAAAGCCTAGTCATTTGTTCCGGAAAAAAATTGATCATTTCAGTCTACGTGTATGGCCAACTGTAGTAGGTAACCAACAGTGCAGTTATAGGGCATTGCATCTAGGCAACTAATGTGTCCACCGGTACAGACATGACAAAATACAAGTTTAGCAGGCTTAAGTTTTTCTTTTAGCTGAAGCAGTCTGCCCTGCTCAGTCGGGTTTATCCTTGTAATTTGCTCACACCGCTCAGCGGGAACGTTAGCGGACAGGCTAATAAGCCTACGTACGACGCTCACATAGGCAGCAGAACGTACAAGCAGTGTCCTTGGTAGAACTCTACGAACGTTCTGCTACGAAGCCGATTGAGCGGAGCGTGACGTAGAGTGTCGTTGACTTGTTTGCCAGTACTCAGCGACCTGGTAGCTCAGACGTCAGGATAGCCGAGGATAGCGTTAACCTGGTCCTCCCAGAGGCTCCTAGGACCCTCAGGGAGTGGCTGCGCGTACGCACTAGCTCGACGGCTGCCCATATGCACAGAAAGGGCCAAGCCACGTCATTTTCCCGCAAGAAGTGCGCAGACTCCGAGACTCTGGAGCATCTCATCTGTGCCTGCTAATCGTTGGCGTAAGAATGTTCAATAGACACCAATACCTACCGACGCCAGGGCCTTCCGACAGGGAAAGGGACTGACGTGCTATTCCCTAATGCGCCTCCAGCTCTCCGCGCTGGCAAGCCTCCTGGATTTCCGAGATGCAACTGGGGGATCGCCACATTGTGAGCACCGCTTGGTATCTGGCATCTTTGCTGAGGACTCCCACCTGGCCACTTCGGCACATGATCGAGTCTACATCATCATCATCATCATCGTCGTCGTCGTCATCGTCGTCTTCGTCGTCAACAGCCTGGTTACGCCGACAGCAGGGCAAAGGCCTCTCCCATACTTCAGCAACTACCCCGGTCATGTACTAATTGTGGCCATGTTGTCCCTTGCAAACTTCTTAATCTCATCCCCCACCTAACTTTCTGCCGCCCCCTTCTACGCTTGCCTTCCATTGGAATTCAGTCCTTAACCCTTAATGATCATCGCTTATCTTCCCCTCCTCATTACATGTCCTGCCCATGCCAATTTCTTTTTCTTGATTTCAACTAAGATGTCATTAACTCGCGTTTGTTCCCTCACCCAATCTGCTCTTTTCTTATCCCTTAACATTACACCAATCATTCTTCTTTCCGTAGCTCGTTGCATCGTCCTCTGTTAGGAATCTACTACCGCTCATACTAACTCTTCCTTTATCCACTTTCACTACCCACTCCCTCTTCCCTGACGACGCTGCACCATGGTGCCTCAAAGATTGCAGAATTATGCGTCATTTCCTTCTGTATATAACTATCACCATCAACTCATAGCGTGTCGTTGACACCTCTGGTAGACGCACTCAAGCAACATCAATTCATGCAGCCACCTCTGTGCATAACATTTCAGCGGTTCCCTGAGCAACGCTCTGTTAAAACACTATTACAACACTTTCCTTTCACCGTCATGCGCAAGGGTCCCTTGAGCACGCTGAACTCTTGAGATTGCAGATTTATTTTTCTGCTGTGACTGACGACTTAGCTGTCGGATTCTGTAATGAAGGCGTTGTGGGTTTCTTTCTTTTTGGAAACTGCCCATAATAACTGTTTGGAAAACGGGATCACGGCAAATATTATGTTTGCCATAGGTATCCTGTTTGGAGCACCTCGCACGGGAGAGTACACGGTGTGATCTTGTTAGCGGAAACATTCTGAACTGAAGCTATCCTAACTTCTCTCTACACTGTAAAGCAAAGTTGACTACTGCCAACTGCGCTGGTGTACAATGACGTCACCACGCCGCGCTCCCACAATCTGCGGGAAGCTGTGCCACAGCATAAAATTACGATGCTCTATCTATTACGCCACGGACGCATGCCTAAAATGCGGAATGAACAATCCTACGAGTTTTCCACGCGCAAATTAGCGTTTTGAGACGCCCGGGGCGTTGGGCGCGTCGTAGAGCAGCAATTATAATAGCCGAGTGCACGAAAGTTCTAGCGGAAAACGAGTTGCGGGACGCATTCATCACCGAAATTCAGTCCGCGTCCCTCACAGTAACTGTGACATTGTGGCATGTTGCTACAAGGCCAAGCACGTCGCATGCTGCGGTTGAGTGCTGTTTCAATGCTGTATAAATCCCGGTCGAAGGACGCGTTCGTCATTGAAATTTGCAGCACGTCTTTCGTCGTACTACGTCATATCGCCATGCCGGCTGAAACTTTCGGTGATTCCAGATGGCATGGCAGGTGGATAATTTGCAGATTACTCAATATGAATGTGGTTTCTTCGCCATTTCTTCCTTCAGGGTGACTAAGGTTGGATGATATCAGCACGTCAGCTAATTAACCAAAATCATTACTAAGTAGTTCAACAGGTAGGCTGGAAATGTCCTGATACAGGATCGCGCCCGGGCAAACGGAAGCGAGTACACTAGTTTTAAAAGAGCTGCTGGTTGCTGTTTACCACCAGAACCGCTCAAACTCATATCTTACGTTGAAGGTTGAAAACATAAAGTACGACATTACAACAAATAATACTTGATAGATGTGTGCGAATATTGGAAACTATACATCAACCACAGTGAAGCCGTGCAGGCGATCTCTGTTACCACTCGGAAGTATGCTGCGTTTAATGGCTAATAGTGCGTGCATCAACTCATAATGGCTCCACCCAAGGTGGACGAAGATTCGTTAAAAAAGAAATTGAGACCACAAATGCCCTGAGGTGGACAAAAATTTCTTCTGAACTGCGAAGGTTTCCGAGAAACCCGCAAGGAGTCTGTATTTTCTTACTGTGGTATGGGTGGATGACAATTTTCCTTCCATGAATCGTCGTTCACCTTGCGGACTTCCGCGGAGTAGAAGTGCCAAGTGCGCAGTATATGCCACAAGTCTAACGCTGTAGTTGATAGTATATCTCTGTTTCTGTATATATAATATTTGACTCACAGTACTTGTCGCCGATGGAACGCTGATGAACCAGCACCTCTCCCGGTCGCAGATGAAGTGCTGCAGGACCTGCCTTGCCTGGTGGAGGGAGAAACCGCGAGACAGCCGGCTGCAGTACCGAAACGGGGCCGCCTTGAGCGAAGTCCCGGGGTCATCCTGCGGTAGCTTGCCACCAGGAACCACGAAAGCCAGCACACCACCGTTGAGGCTGTCTGCTGGGTAGATGGTCCCGGCCTAAGATGGCAGCCTCGGGGCAGCGACGTTGCCTCCACGGTCTCGGTGTGCCTTCCGAACGACTGCGCGTGGAAGCGCGATTCTAGCTCATGCGTTTCTCGAGCGTCTAGTGTTCGAGCATGTTCGCGTGGCAACGCGCTCCAACGCGGCCAACTCCTGCTTCCTCTTTTTCGCTCCATCTCTCAATTGCGCGTGCAGCGTTTTTGGCTCAAAGATGAACACCTACAAAATATTGACAACGAACAGCCTTCTGGGCGTTGAATTTTTGTGCTATACAGCATACTGTTCCCTGAAAATGTTGGTAATGGACTGGCGTTCCGTCAAAGAAAAGGGTGGAGAAAAGAAAAGGAAAAAGGTGGAGGATCACATTCTCAGTAATTCGCTGTTGCAGTATTCTATGAAACGGGCTTGCATGCTTTAAGTGCATTGTCACATTAGGCCGTGTGACATTCAAAAAAGAATAAGAGTTAAGGTGTACATCCTTAGACGAACAAAAAACGTTTAAAGATACAAAATGTTTTACTATGCCGCGTTAGGTGATATAGCTGCGCGCAATATTTACCTTGTGACACGGCGTCATGACCAACAAGATAGTTGAAGAGCTGGCATTGCCTTCCCAGCAGCCTAAGTGATCTGTTTCTCGTTAGCAACTATCGGTCCGTTTAAATCTATATATGGCGTTTATATGGCATTTTTTTCTTTTCTATTGCGTCCTTATTTTCTCACTTGCTGTTTCGAACACGTAGAAACAATAAGAACATGACCCGAACGATGGAATACACAGTTGTGTTCAGGCTATACTTGCTTCTTGATCGAGGATGCGAAACTGCACTGCATAGCTTTAGCAAGGCTCACATGAAAAGAAAACAATCACACCAACAGCATGATTTGTAAACAACAACGTTAGTTTAAAAGACAAGTCCAGAAACAAAGAACAAGAAGAAACTAGTTATCTCTATTGCCCTAGATATGACTCAGAGCGCCTGTTAGTCATGCCTCTTCGAAGAACGAGAGCCTTTTCGACCAAGTTCTCCAGTTTCGACCAAGACCAAGTTTCGACCAGAAATTCCTCCGCTACGTCAGGCAGGCGGCCGACAAGGCGTGACGAAGCCAGCCAGCGTCTGATAATAATGATGATTTCCTTAAATTTAACATACCCACAATGTGGTTTGGTCCAGCAGAGGGTGGTGCACTGAAAGTAAACCATATATTAGGAAACTCGAGGCACTATCTGCGTTAGCGAATATATGTATAAGAGGAATCGCGCAGCATTGAACAAACAGGAATGCAATAAACTTCCGAATATTGCACGACAAATATTAAGCATGGGTATGGAGGATATTAAGAAGGAACTGAATATAGTGAGGCGGCCCTTCACCATAGTCGTAACACTATGTTGGCGAGTAACCGCAGCCGACGCGGGACCTGTGTAAGGCCAAACGTGTTCATCCAATTTTATGGCACCGCTGAAAAGCGTAGGCCCACGAGTGCGGAGCCCATGATTGAAATCTCTTCGTCTCGAGCTTTTATAGGGTTGCTGCATTACTTCTTTTCCTTTTAGTTCGGCTTCTGCTATACGTTTTCTTTTGTACTTCGCTTCACCACACGCCTGAGTCAAAGTACTCCAAGTGGAGCGGAGCCGACCCGTTGCCTACCTCACAAAAAGGAGGTGGGGGTCTTAGTGAGAGCCGCATTCCGGGCTAAGTTGGTAAACGTGTACACAAGTATTAGTGCGCAAGAACGACAGGGACGTAAGGGAAGAAGACACAACAAGCGCAATCTTTTAACTAAATTTATTGTATTCAGGGGTACTATATTGTAGTGGTACAATTGATTTTGCCCCTACAATAATTTATTCAGTGGTACAATAAATTTAGTTGAAAGTTTGCACTTTGTGTCTTTTTCTCTTACATGCAGTCTCCTTTGTTCTGCAATAATACTTTAGTAAGGAGGTGTTAGGTTTAGATGCCACTTAAGCTGCCGCAGACGTAGGATAATGCCACGATTTTACGTCGTTGCTGCGAGCCCATGAAGTGCTAACACAGCACTACAAGAAATGAGCTAATGTCACCGTCTCTAAACAGAAGGGACAGATCAGCTCTATGCAAGAAAAATTTTAATATGGTATGCGACATCGCAATCTCGTAAATGAAACGTCATTTTGACGTCATTCAGATCATTGAGAATTCCGGGTAAATTGAACATGCAGGAAGTCTGAATTTAATAAGACGGCTTGTTTTTTAGACGTTTCATTAATATAGAATTTTCTTGATATTGATCAAGCAATGTACGCCGTAACCGGCGAAACGGAAACTACACGGCCTTTCAGGGAAGCTACAGGAAAAGAGTAAGATTTTATTAAAGTACTAACCACAGTGACCCAGCCTGTTCTCCCAGTAAGTTCTGCACAAAGACAGCGAATCCCAGAATATTGGATGCCGACACGTTTTATGGCAACTTGCGGAGGGCTGGGATGATGGCCAATAATTCTTGAAAAATGGGTCTAAGATCAGGCAATTCTGAAGAGCTGCCATTGTCCTATCTCGGCGTATATGGATGCACCAGTTACCTTTCGTTGTGCATGCACCTCACTTTACCATACTTCGCTAAGCATGCATCATACATCGCCTTTGTCCTTATGACATCGCTGCGCTCAGGTGCATTCCCATCCACTGATTTAAACTATATATCGGCACAGCTTGTGGGCTGTGCAACGCAGTGCAAGATATTAAAACTCTGACCTCCCATGCGTAAGCACATATGGACGAGAAATGTCTCGTTGAATAGGACATGAAGGACAACCAAACCCATCGCACTTTCTCGTATAGCTTTTATTAACAAGTTGACTAGAGCTTAGTTGACGAAGTGACGCTGAATGCTGCATTTCCTTTTCAGTTCGACAACCCATGACCAACAGGCGAAATCTGCTTCCATACGAAGATGTCCCGGTAATACCACAAACCACTGCAGCTTGGTTTCCTGATATTCGCGCCCTTCTTGGCAAAAAGAAAAATCGCATTACCTTATCACACAAGTTTTGCACCGACTGTAAAATGAGGCGCCCGCAAGTCCTTGTGTGCACAACAACAGTCTCGCACAGAAAGGTCCAAGTTCTTGTCCACAAGTACGTCTGAAAAGTCATGCACGCAAATATACGCATGAATTGAACTCAGAGGAGGCCGGATCATTTCATTGACATGCAATGAACCTACACGAAGGCTCTTTGTAAGGGACTGTCTAACGTTTGTTAATATTTGTTTCGAAAGTCGCTATCTCAGAATGTCAGTTGTCCCCAGCAACCAAACCTTCAAGATCTCTTTGCAATTATAACTCAGAATTGTAAGTTATAATAAATAACAATATTAACACTTAGATTCAACTGTACATATAGCATGAGTATACATGAGAAATTACGGTACAATTCAGAGTAGATGCGAACGATCGTTTCAAGAGGGAGAACGCAGCAAAATAGCTTCGTACGAATCGGTCGCGGTTCGCAATGTGCGCGCTTATAAGGGATTGATCTACAGCAATATCATTTTGAGGTATTCAGCTTTTGTTAATGGTTGTTTGGAAGGTCTCTAGCAGAAAGCAAATATTTGCAAACCTTCCGAAACTCTCCGAGAGGAATAAATTTTAAGGGAGAAATTCAAACGATATTAACGCATAAATCGATAGATGCGTAGCTGACAAAGTGAATATGTGCACCTAAATAGGCTAGATTACGGTATAGGCGTGAACCAGAGTGGCTACTGATAAATGAAAAGCAGTGTCTGGCTTTTGTTGATGGTTGTTTGGAAGGTCGCAAGGTGAAATAACATGATAGCAAACGTTCCTGAACTTTTAGGCAAGCCTACCGGAACTCTTGAGCAAACCTTCCAGAACTCTTTCAAAAGAATCAATTTTGACGCAGAAATTCAAAACGATAAATAATAACAGAAATAGTAACGCATAAATTGATAGATACATAGCGTACAAAATTGATATCTACGCTTAAATTGTCTAGATCCCGAAATAGGCGCGAACAGAAGTCGCTACTGATAAATCTCTAGCTATATCTGGTCTTTGTTGATGGTTCTTTGAAACGTCGCTACATGAAAAACGATGTCGGCAAACCTTCCGGAACTATTAGGAAAGCCTGCCGGAACTCTTCATAACGAATAAATTACAACACAGAAATTAAAACAAGCAATATCAACGAAAAAATTTACGCATAAATCAAGAAATAGGTACCCGACGATATGAATACGCGTGCATAAGTATACTACAATCCGACATTGGCGTGAGATATGGTCGGTTCAGGAGATAAACGCACAAGTCACGCAGGAATATGCCGCAAACAAAGCAAGGGCGTGAAGAACTGCGTCCTACAGTTCGTCCCTTTAAACACATGATCTCGCGGCACGGCAGGGACTGATGACAGCGTGGCCTAAGCACTCCTGATCCTTGGAGCCCCGTGGCCATGGAGCGCCGTGTCCACTGAAGCCTGTGCATTCTCCACTGTGGCTTCCTTGGCCGACGACCGGCTGGCCTCGTCCTTGTACCTTGGCTGGACTCGGTGGCTTCTCTGCGTGGCCGTCCGCGGTAAAGGCGGCATCGGGTGCATGCGCGAACACAGCCAAGGAAAACCCGGCGGCCGAGTCAGCTCCTCTAGGCAGATGGCATCTCTCCATGTCTCGCTGGTGGGCCAAGGGCTGATGTGTTGCCCAGCTGCAGTTCCGCGGCGATCGTGAACTGCGAAATGAAGGCAGTGTCTCGAATCCCCTGGGGAATACTTTACTGCACAGAAGGTGGCATTTCAAAGCATTCGCGACGAACTACTTGGACAACCTTAGAGGACCGCGAGCTTTTCGCAGTATGCTGTACGTTCCCGGTAAAGGGCGGTCCTTTCGAAAGCTAATTTTGAATTACACTTGTTTAGGCTTGCACTGGTGAGAACCTAGTCGGGGCAAAACCGACGTAATAAAGGTATGCTTATTGCCATAAAGTGAGTACAACAAAATTGATTGACTGGAGTTATTTCATAATTGAAATGCAAATTGTCGAGGGCTTAAAGAAGCAACGAAGAGACGTCACCATTGCGGAAACTCCAGAGACGCTACCAAGTGTTGTTTTAACGAAAATTGAACAAGTGGTCGTGCCTTCCAACCACTGAAAAATTATTCTTCTAGCTATTCCCATGAAGAACGTGGAAGCTGCATAAGAAGTGTGAAATGGCTTTCCAGTTTTCGGCAATTTTCTTATTACGCGTGGGGTGCACGTGGTGTCATAAAGAGGGAAGAAAATGAAACGTGTTGCCGCTTTCATTCAGACTGTATCGATGAAAATGTGTACTCTACAACCACTCGATAAGACGTGGGCTTCGAAATTTGTAAGCCGACAGGGTGTAGCGGTAGCGTACACGTAGAGCATCCGCCTCGCGAGCAAGAGGACCGCGGTTCGAATCCCAGTGCCGTGCAATTGTCCCCCAGATTAAAAAAAATCCGCGCGTTGATAAGATTTCATAAACAGGCCTCGACTGCGGCCTGATTCCGGTGACCGCAACCGTTAACGCACTCCCTCACCAGAGCAGCATTGGCCACCCTGGTGCAGTACTTGGCCACAACCTCCTGTATGAATACAACAATCAAACTCCGGCCCTCAATCCCCAGCAGGTGCGAAGCAACCAACCACGTCGGCGGGCAGACCTGTGACGCGGCAGAGGGTGCTAAGAATCCCTGGGTCCGGACAGGCCGCCATTGGAATCTGAATCTGGCAACGTTTAACGCTAGAACGTTATCTACTGAGGCGAGTCTAGCGGTGCTATTGGAGGAATTAAAGGACAGTAAATGCGATATAAATAGGGCTCTGTGAAGTTAGGAGGACAAATGAAACATACTAAAAAGAGGGCACGTCCTATGCTACCGGGGCCCAGCGGAGAGACGAGAACTAGGAGTCGGATTCCTGATGAATAAGAATATAGCTGGTGACATACAAGAATTCTATAGCATTAACGAGAGGGTGGCAGGTCTTGTTGTGAAACTTAATAAGAGGTACAAAATGAAGGTTGCACAGGTCTACGCCCCTACATCCAGTCATGATGACCAGGAAGTCGAAAGTTTCTATGATGACGTGGAATCGGCGATGGGAAAGCCAAAACCAAATACACTATACTGATGGGCGACTTCAATGCCAAGGTAGGCAAGAAGCAGTGTGGAGACAAGGCAGCGGAGGAATACGGCATAGGCACTAGGAATAGCAGGGGAGAGTTATTAGGAAGGTTTGCGGAACAAATAATATGCGCATAATGAATACCTTCTTCCGCAAGCGGGATAGCCGAAAGTGGACGTGGGGGAGCCCAAACGGCGAGACTAGGAATGAAATAGACTTCATACTCTGCGCTAACCCTGGCATCATACAAGAGGTGGACGTGCTCAACAAGGTGCGCTGCAGTGACCATAGGATGGTAAGAACTCGAATTAGCCTAGACCTGAGGAGGGAACGGATAAAACTGGTACATAAGAAGCCGATCACTGAGTAAGCGGTAAGAAGGAGAATAGAGGAATTCCAGATCAAGCTACAGAACAGGTATACGTCTTTAACTCAGGAAGAGGACCTTAGTGTTGAAGCAAGGAACGACAATCTTGAGGGCATCATTAAGGAGTGTGCAATAGAAGTCGGTGGTAAGTCCGTTAGACAGGATGCCAGTAAGCTATCGCAGGAAACGAAATATCTGATCAAGAAACGCCAATGTATGATAGCCTGTAACCCTACAGCTAGAATAGAACTGGCAGAACTTTAGAAGTTAATCAACCAGCGTAAGACAGCTGACATAAGGAAGTATAGTATGGATAGAATTGGACATGCTCTCAGGAACGGAGGAAGCCTAAAAGCAGTGAAGAAGAAACTAGGAATTGGCAAGAATCAGATGTATGCGTTAAGAGGCCATACCCGGCAATATCATTTCTAATATGGATGAGATAGTTAAAGTGGCTGAGGAGTTCTATAGAGATTTATACAGTACCAGTGGGACCCGTGACGCTAATGGAAGAAATAGCAGTCTAGAGGAACTTGAAATCCCACAAATAACGCCGGTAGAAGTAGAGAAAACCTTGGGAGCAATGCAAAGGAGGAAGGCAGCTTGGGAGGATCAGGTAATAACAGATTTGCTGAAGGATGGTGCGCAGATTATTCGAGATAAACTGGCCACCTTGTAAACGCATCGCCTCCTGACCTCGAGCGTACCAGAATCTTGGAAGAACGCTAACATAATCCTAATCCATAAGAAAGGTGACGCCAAAGACTTGAAAAATTATAGACCGATCAGCTTACTGTCCGTGGCCTACAAAGTATTTACTAAGGTAATCGCAAATAGAATCAGGAACACCTTAGACTTCTGTCAACCAAAGGACGAGGCAGGATTCCGTAAGGGCTACTCAAGAATAGACCATATTCACACTATTCACACTATCAATCAGGTGATGGAGAAATGTGCGGAATATAACCAACCGTTATATATAGCTTTCATTGATTACGAGAAACCGTCTGATTCAGTCGAAACCTTAGCAGTCATGGAAGCATTATGGAATCAGGGTGTAGATGAGTCGTATGGAAAAATACTGAAAGATATCTATAGCGACTCCACAGCCACCGTGGTCATCCATAAAGAAAGCAACAAAATCCCAATAAAGAAAGGCGTCAGGCAGGGAGATACGATCTTTACAATTTTATTCACAGCGTGTTTACTGGAGGTATTCAGAGGCCTGGATTGGGAAGAATTTGGGATAAGAGTTAATGGAGAATACCTTAGTAACTTGTGATTCGCTGATGGTTTTGCCTTGCTTAGTAACTCAGGGGATCGATTGCAATGCATGGTCAATAACCTGGAGAAGCAAAGCAGAAGGGTGGGTCTAAAAATTAATCTGCATTAAACTAATGTCTAACTCGTCTCGGAAGAGAAGAGCAGATTACGATAGGTAGCGAGGCACTGGAAGTGATAAGGGAATACATCTACCCAAGGCAGGAAGTGACCGCGGATCCGGATCATGAGACTGAAATAATCAGAATAAGAATGGGCTGGGGTGCAATTGGCAGGCATTCTCAGATCATGAACGGCCGATTGCCAATATCCCTTAAGAGAAAATTGTATAAAAGCTGTGTCTTACCAGTACCCACATAGGCGGCAGGAAACTGGAGGCTTACGAAAAGGATTCTGCTTAAATTGAGGACGACGCAACGCGCTATGGAAAGAAGAATGGTGGGTGTAACGTTAAGGGATAAGAAAAGAGCAGATTGAGTGAAGGAACTAACGCGAGTTAATGACATCTTAGTTGAAATCGAGAAAAAGAAATGGGTATGGGCAGGACATGTAATGAGGAGGGAAGATAACCGATGGTTATTAAGTGTTAGGGACTGGATTCCAAGAGAAGGGAAGTGTAGTAGGAGGGGGTGGCAGAAAGGTAGGTGGGCGGTTGAAATTAAGAAGTTTGCAGGGGCGGCATGGCCCCAATTAGTACATGACTGGGGTAGTTGGAGGTGTATGGGAGAGGCCTTTGCCCTGCAGTGGGCGTAACCAGGCTGATTACGATAATGATGTTGTTAATGATGATTATTATTATGAAGAAGATGGGTAAGCCGACATAAGCACCTTCATGAGGGCACGCCTTCCAGGGACCTTCAATTTCACGGAGTAACGCGTTAGTTGAGAATTTTCTCGCGAATTCTTTAGGCGCGAGCGTGACGTAGTGCACTCATCTTTACGGGAGGGCGAAAAAGGGTGTCTTCGACGAGCGGAGGCTAAATGATAAACTTTCGATTCAAGTCGTTTTGTGTTACCGCAATCGTTTCTTACAGCAGTGGCATCACATCTGCACGGTTGAAAAATAATGAGGAAAAATCGCGCCTGTACGAAAAACACACGCGCCCTTACTGCGTTTACAAGCTCTGGTCAGGCCCACACCAACTCTCGATACGCATAGTGCCCTGCAGGCCACTGCGCAAGAAATGTATACTCAGTGCACCCTGAAGAAGTTTGAGAGACTGCTTCTTAAGGAAAAACTACACGACTATCTGCAAGTGCAGATCGATCGCCTCCAGACGCGTGGAGGGAAATCACTCAGTGCGGCAGTCATTCCACCTCTTCAGAGCATGGAAGAGCAACGAGCGAAGCTACAGCTTTCATCCGCTGATGATGTTTGTTAACGTCATATGCACAGCGCCACAAAAATGTTCGGTGATGTGCGATTCCTGCGCGGCTTTCAGCCGCATGCGGGGGAAGGAACAGCGGTGTACGCGTCTTGCGTGACATAGGCGGTAAGCTAATCCACTCGTGCTCAGGGGACCGATTTCCATGGATCCCCAGAGGCCGAAAAGAATTTCATCGGAACGAATCTGCGGAAAATTTGCAGCAGGCGCCCGCCATCCATCATCCACCTGCCTGCTGATAAGCCTACATATGATTAGTCTTTTAATGATACACAACGCGCCACAACCAGCGAATAGCGTGCAGAAAGGCGCTGGGCAAACCATTTCACGGAAGAATTGCACAGGGTTGATACGGTTGCGTGTTCGACGTGTTTGCATGGACAAAACAGCGCATGCAACTCCTGAAGCTCGCCTACTCGAGCATATGCATGCACTGTTTGTATGTGGATATCCTCGGAAAGTTAGTCCTGCGGCGCAGCGTATTCTCATGTTAGCAGAAGGAACTGAGGGAAAGGGCTGCCCACCGACAACTTAACGGCTCACCTCTGCGGTTACAGGGCATTCGCGAACTGCGAGAGCTCTATTAACAAAATGTATACTGTGTATCCCAAATAACGTTATTCCAGCGGTTCAACGAATATATATATATATATATATATATATATATATATATATATATATATATATATATATATATGTATATATTCAAGAACACGGTGCTAGATACAATTATAAGACCGACGACGTTCGGCCGCTGCAGTGGTCTGACGGCCGAATACCGCACATATCTAAAATTCTTACTGTGAACTTCGTTTACCGAATTATTTTTCTCGATGAAGAGCTTGGCCAACGTCAGCTCGGACACTTTATGTAGTGATGAAACGAGCATACATGCAGCAAGCAAGTCAATTTGTTTGAAATATGAAATCACCTCAGCCGTGCGACTTCCTGAATACTAGTATACTGCGTTAAAAGTGCAGTCTGTTCACACGTGGCAATATTTGGACGACCGTGATACGGCGACTACGGAGTCACATGTACTTTTTTATATATTGTCGAGTTATTTCATAAGCGCGGAAAAATCGGTTCCGCATTCGGCTAGCAACATAATTCACCGGAAACGCACGTTTGCTAACACACTTCTAAGTTTTGTTCTTGGAAGTATTTATCTAACTTTCTTTATGCATACCACTAGCAAATTGGAGTAATACTAGTTCATTATGCAATTACCAAGATGTAAAAAAAATGTTTGCCCTTAGAATGCCAATTTTCCTGGCTTTATTCCTGGCATCTTAAAGCGCACCCTACACTGGCTAACTGCAGCTGGGACGTCTTTGTAGTTCGCTGTTCTTTTGAGCTCTTGTGTGCGACATACGGTTTGTTATCAATCCTTCTTGTTACTTTTATTACCCCCTTTCCTTCTCCATCTCCTCAAGCCCGCCGTTAGACAGTAAGGTGTGCTTCTCGACCATTACAGCCCGGCCAGCAAAAATTTTCTTCACTTCCTCCATTACACCATCAGTATAATGAAACAGCTAGTTAGCACCATTACTATTACTAGGCCAAGGTGGTCCTAGTCACGTCCCTCTGTGGTTCTTCGCATTCGACATGGGGGAAACCCAATCCTCAGGCACCACCTCTCTGAGCACACAGGTGTCCTCATCTGCTTCTCTGCACGGTCACCCGTTGGCGACATGGTGCGGAGTTTATCAATGTAATGGCTAAATAGGTAGCGTCAATTTCTTGATACTGTCCGACCCACACGCCAGAGTCCCGTCATCTGAATACCGCAATCAACCGCTCTTCAAGCGCCAGCGCTCAATCGTAGCAATATAGCCTAAAGCTATGATGCTGCAAATGTTCTATCTAAGGTAATCTATATGTTATAACTATTAGGATATTTCAAAGGGACCTGTCCCTTACTGGCAATCCATATCATGCAATTGTGAGGAGAAGAAATTCAGATTACCTGTATCCTTGTAAACGGCGAATCCACGGGGTGGCTGATGGTGCAAGAAGCCTAAGCGCTTCGCGATGGCGGAGAAGCGCTTCAGGTGGCTGCCTCCAGCCAATGTTGCTGTAATGCATTCAGTATGCGTGTCAGTGGCTTTTCGCGTGGCTTTTTAAGTGTTGTCATGGGCGAGCAGCATGCGAAATTTACGCCACACTAAAGGTGGCCGCTTGTTTCATGGCTGAAAACATTACCCTTAAGGTCGCAAAAAAATTGACTGTCTTGGCTTCTCTCAAAACTAAAAACGTTATCTTTAATACGGTAAAAAGTTTGCTGTGCACGACCGCGAGCTAAAGCTATGGCTGGAATGACAGAAGCTGCAGTTTAAAGTTCATAATTCTGAACATCAGCTGCGGACAATAATTTGTCACACGAAAGTTAAGCAGGTTTTGGTATAGCACCCAGTTTTCGCGCTCTCAGCCATCCCTATCATCACTCTACTTGCGATGAAAATAAGCAGAAAATAAAAAAGTTGCTTTGTACATAATACGTGCATATTGCGCATTTCTTGCGGACGATGCACGCAGGCGCCCCGACGAAGACGACGAATGCTCTCTGGCTCCCGAGCTGTCAGCTGAACTGGCCAGCGCTGCAGCTATCCTTTGTAAACATACTTTGTAAATAGTCTTTGTGTGAGGTTTTACATCCTATAAGGCGGCTTTATTGCCTTTTACGCGCAAACGTAACCGGCCACCTACTGAAATCGGCAAATGCTTGTTGGAAGCCGCGAAGGAGGAAACCGTCTGGATGTGAAGAGCATCGCGCGCCGGCGAAAGTACGCAGTAGCGCGATGAGCGCGTCGCAAGTTAAAGCCTCCTAGAAGAAAGTGTAGGTAACGGCGAAATAAAACGGCATGGAGAAACAACACCAAGCGTGGCGGAGGAGGAAGGTAGGCGGAGGCATGCTGAGTTGACCTAGGTTGACTCCTCTGGCAGTTGCTACGGTTTTTATGACCGCTCTCGAGGCACCGGATTCCTGCCGTGATCGAGTGGCCTAGCGCCGAGTGAGAAGGATGGAGCGCCAACGCAAGCGGCTGCAGGCCAACCGCGAGTCGACTCATGCCGAAGTCGGGGCGAACCGCCAGGCTCAATCTGAACAAGTGCGGCAATAATCGGGGACTTGGCTCGCACCATACCGAACGCTCACACATGCAGCATACGACACTAGGTGGCGTTGTTAACGCGAGTTAAGGACATCCTAGTTGAAATCAAAAGAAATGGGGCATGGGCAGCACATGTAATGAGGAGGGAAAATAACCGATTGTCATTAAGGGTTACGAACTGGATTCAAAGGGAAGGGAAGCGTAGCAGGGGACTGCAGAAAGTTAGGTGGGCGGATGAGATTAGGAAGTTTGCAGGAAAAACATGGCCACAATTAATACATGACCGCGGTAGTTGGAGAAGTATAAGAGAGGCCTTTGCCCTGCAGTGGGCGCAACCAGGATGATGATGATGACGATGATGATGATGGTGATGATGATGGCATGCCCAGGATACTTCAGAGGAACGTGCTAGGAGGCTTGCGGGTCTGCTAGGCAAGAGGCTGTACGAAGCTTAGAAAATGTTCAACATCGTCAAGCCCGTTTGGAAGCCCAGCGCAGTGTCTTGCGCGACGAGAAGGAAGCGCAGCACCCGGCTTCGCGCGGGCGCCACAAGAATGTTTAACAGGGATTTCAGCAATAACTTGTTCTGGTACTTGTGCATAGTGTGTGTGATCGTCTCCGGCATCTGCGAGATATCCTTTTCGTCTACGAAGCATAGGCTTTCGTGCTGCAGCAAGTTTCCTGAAGCAGACGTAACAGCCTTGTATGTTTGCAACACCTGTCAAACCGTGCTCTGGAGAGGTCAGGTCCAGGTCTCTCTCCACTTCCAACGTGTACGTGCGTCCGCGCAAGCCACCTCACTTACCCAAGTCCAACTTGGCTGTAGAACGGCGGATATCCTACCGGGTACTGTTTATGCGAATTCGGCGGCTTGTCGACAAGGGCAGCCAATAGGACATTCTGGGGCCTGTGGTGAACGTGCCCGTGGAAACTGATACTGCCGTGAGGAAGCGCGGCGGCAGCAGCGAGCTAAGTGACATTCGTGCTGTATATCGCTTCAACGCAAACTCAGCAGCGAGAACACAGCACCATACAGCTATGAGCCGCCGGCGAAGTCGGTATATCTAGTTTGCCAATCGCTTTCAGGATAATGCGCGTGCGGCCGCAGAATACCCAGTTGCAAGTGGAGTACAACGATGTCCGTCGCCCTCTCTCCATTCCCCGAGGGACCACGCACGCGATGGATTACGGCGCGCTGCCTCCCCGCTTTCCCATTTTTAGCACTCCAGATTGTTGGAATCTGTGCTGACACCCGTTATTGCAATCGCACCGCTGGCACGAGTTGTTGCAAATGGGTCGCAAGTCCCAAGTGCGGCGGCGCCGAACGGGCCAAAATGTCCGCCGCTTTGAACGAAGCCCCGGCGTCCGTTGCATCCGCGCCGGCTATACCGCGCGTCGTAGGCGAAACGTAACAGACCGCCCCGCCGGGGGAAGGAGATCCCGATTGTCAGGGGACTGCATCCGCTGTCCGGAGGGATGTCGCTCGATGATGCTCATAACCGAAGTCGGGCGTCCTTCGGCGTTTCTTGAGCGCAGCGCACAGAGAAGGCCTCGTTCTCTCGTTCAGGTTCACACAGGACACTGCAAAGTGACTTCGGAAGAGTTGACATTTTTGTTCTCGTTCCCGGCAAGCGGTAGAACTACGCCGAAACTCAACCGCTCAGCCAGCAAGCACGAAACAACCCTCACTAAGCCCTGCCAGGCTCTTTCCCCTTTTATACCACGGCCTAGTTCCTGACAGTAGTCTAGCAGCACTCAGAACGCGTCCACAAATTGGAAAATTGCACTAGAAAGCACGTCATCGCTTTGAAACACTAAACAAAAGCAATATGTTAAAAATCCTGCCTCCAGCTCCCAGTCAGTTGGTTGTTCAAACCACAATGCCCTCAACACGCGCTTCATGACGGAGTGGAGCTTCTCAACGAAATTCGACTGTGGGTGGTACACTGAGCTGTGTAACAGCTTTACCCCGCACCTTTCGAGAAAGACTGTCGTCAAAGCGCTAGTAAACACTGTGCCCTGATCTGACTGGATTTCCGCAGGAAAACCAACTCGCGCAAATATGGACAGTAGTGCATTGACTATCTCAACTGAGCTGAGTTCTTTAAGCGGCACTGCTTCAGGGAACTTTGTCGCTGGGCAGATCACAGTCAAAATGTGTCTGTACCCCGTGGCTGTTACCGGCAGAGGTCCCACTGTATCAATAACGAGCCGTCTAAAAGGCTCCGTAATGATAGGTACCAACTTCAATGGCGCCCTCGATTTGTCCCCTGGTTTGCCCACCCGCTGACAGGTGTCACATGTCCTCACAAAGTGGTCTGCGTCCCGAAAACACCCTGGCCAATAGTACTCTTGCAAGAGATGGTCCTTAGTTTTCTTAACTCCTAGGTGTCCGGACCACGAACCCTCATGCGACAAGCGCAACAGATCCTGACGGTAGCACTGAGGCACGATCAGTTGATCGAACTCCACTCCCCTGCGGTCTAGATACTTCCGGTACAGGACCCCACCTCTTTCCACAAAGCGAGCATTTTTTCTTGGCGATACCTTCCTTGACAATGCAGCGTATGTTTTCTAGGTTGCCATCCTTTTTTTGCTCGGCTATCAAAGCCGACCGGCTGACTTTTAGCAACCTATTAAGTCCGTCTGACGTAGGCGCGATGGGCAAATCTGCAGATAGCTCTTCTAACTTTCCCGTGTCGGGCATTTCCTCTCCAGTATCTGGTGCCTTCAACGCGACAGACTCAATTTTATTCAGTTCGGACGTGCTCCGAATATCAGCTTGCTGCACCTCTAACCCTTTCTCATTGTTCGACAACGTCGGCCCCGCAACTACCGCCTTTGCAGCGAGCTCCCGAACCTTCGATCTGGTTAAGGCCTGAACGCTAGCCTCACCAAACAAAAGCCCCTTCTCGCGCAGGAGGTGATCGGACCTGTTCGAAAATAGGTACGGGTACTGGGGAGGCAGCATAGATGACACTGCGGCCTCCGTCTCAAGTGCTCCGAAAGGTCCTTCAATAAGCACTTTTGCTACGGTCAGACACACGCTATGAGCTTCCACGGCTTGCTTGATTCATGCGCACTCGCCCGTGAACATATCGGGTTCTACGTAAGAGGGGTGAACTACATCCATCGTAGCTGCGGAATCGCGAAGCACTCGGCACTCTTTCCCGTTCACGAGGAGGTCTCGCATGTAAGGCTCGAGAAGCTTCATGTTCTCGTCAGTGCTGCATAATGACAAAAACACGACTTTTGTTTTTGTTTCCGGACACTGCGCCGAAAAGTGACCCGGCTTCTGGCACGTATAACACACGCGCACTTGCCTCGTCTCGAACCGCTTTCTGCGTTCGGCTTCGGCTGCCGCCGTCTCCTTACGTTCTGTTGGACTTTCACTCGCATCCGCACTACGTGTGTCCCCCCTTGCTCTCATGGGTGTGAACTTCGGCCTCTCAAACTTGCAGCCAAATTCACCCTTTTGACCGTCCTTAGCTCCGCGAGCCCGACGCGTCACAAACTCCTCGGCTAGCTCGGCGGCTTTAGCCACCGTACAAACGTCTGGCCTATCCAAGACCCAGTACCGCACGTTCTCAGGTAACCGACTATAAAACTGTTCCAGCCCGAAACAATGCAGAACTTTCTCGTGGTCACCAAACGCTTTCTCTTCTTTGAGCCACTCCTGCATGTTTGACATAAGCCTGTAGGCAAACTCTGTAAATGACTCACTTTTGCCTTTCTCATTTTCCCGAAACTTCCGACGGAACGCCTCCGCTGACAGCCTATACTTCTTTAGCAGACTCGATTTCACTTTGTCGAAATCCTCTGCCTCCTCTCTCTTCAAGCGAGCGCCTACGTCGGCCGCCTCGCCGGGTAACAAAGTGAGCAAGCGCTGTGGCCACGTTTCCCGAGAGAACCCCTGCTTCTCGCACGTTCGCTCGAAGTTAACCAGGAACAAACCAATGTCCTCTCCAAGCTTAAACGGCCGCATCAGGTTCCTGCACTGTGGAGATAATTTGACTGCTCACAACTGTGCAAGTGCACACCGTCGTCAAAACGCCGCACTAACGCAAAGTTTTGGAAATTTTGATATTTCATAAACGCCCGATGGTGCATTCATCAGGCCGTCAACGCATGCGTGAAAATGCGGAACAAATAGCGCTACAAATATCCTACGTGCAAGCTAGCGCTTTGAGACCCTTGTCACGTCAGACTCGCCTCGCATATCAACAATTTACACATAAATTACGACGGCGGATAAGTCCCAGGTGGCCATGAATATATAAATTGCAGGGCGCATTCATGGCTAAAATTCGCTGCGCGCCTCCCATCGTACTGTGACGCAAGGAAACATTACAACAAGGTCTAGCGACTCACGTGCTGTGATTGAACACCGCTTTCATGCTGGGTAAAACTTCCACTCGCTCTTGAAATACACGGTAAAAAGGTTAACACTCATAAGGGTGTTTTCTTGTCGCACTGGTAGCCCAATGACCGCTATGGCCTTGCGGAAATTTATAAATCACGGCAATGGTGCTTGAACTAGACGTACGATGACGAAGGACGTACTTGAAAACGGTAATCCTTCTGATAGCCTTGGGCAAACAGAAATATCCGACAAGAGAGTTTCATATTTATCCATGTGAAATTTTCTTGCAGGATATTTCAGTGATCCCAAGGCTGTCAGAATGAGATAGTTCTCAGCTAAGTTGTTTGTCATCGCACGTCTAATTAGAGCTCCGTTTTCGTCCTCTATACATTTTTGCAAGGCCCTAGCGGTTAGGGTGTTACCAGGGCGATATGAAAACACCATTAAGGGTGCAGATGGCTGTGCAACATGCAGCGCATCTGCCGTCTCGATGCGTTGGCCTTGCTGGCTCACTGATTTTCAGATCGCATGAGATATGCATACTTCTAAGATTGCCCGATGCGAATATCCTTTCTTCACTCGTTTCTCGAATATCGTTTCTTCCCTCAGAGTGACAAACGTGATGTGTCAAAAGCCATAACAGTTCGTTAGCTAATTAGCCAAAATTAGCCAATAATAATCATTTAATCGTTTATACTGCTACTCTAAAACGACAGTATTCGAGGATCACGCCGCCAGACGTGAGAGCTACTGTCATCATCTGAAAAGCACTGCTGGTTGCATTGCTCGCTGCTTTCTATCACAAGACCACACAAACACCGCACGACAGCAATTGGTGCTTCACAAATATGTGCCGATATGACAAATGATACAACAAAGACAGTCAAGTCATATATGCGAGTTCTCACGCCCATAGAAAGTGGGACATGTTTAACGACTCGTAACTACTGAAGGTGGATGAAGTTTGATGGGAAATAAGTTGCGTACAGCAATCCCAGGAAGAGAAATTTTCTTCCACCTAAATGTTTTCCGATAAGCCCGTAATGGGCTTCCTCTGTATTTTCATGCTCCAATTTCCGTGGATGAGAATTTTTCCCTGGCTAGAATTGGCTTCTATCTTTCGCGCTTCCACAGAGCGGATTTGCCAGGTATCCAGCGTAATGTACAAGTCTAACGGTACAGTTGACAGTATATCTCCGTTTCTGTTTAGATAAAATTTCACCCACAGTACCTGTCACCGATGAAACTCTGGTGAACGACGGCTGCTTCTGATCCAGGACCTTGCCTCTCAGGTATAGGGAAAAACGGCGAGACAGCCGAGAGCAGTAAAGGATCGGGTCCGCCATGGGCCAAGTCGCGGCGTCGCCGTGGTGGAGCTTGCCAACGAGAACCACGGAAGCCAGCACACCATCGTTGACGCTGCCTGCTGACAGGATGGTCGAGGACTGGGAAGATGGTCTCGGAAAAGCCGCCTTGCCTCTGCTGTCGTCCATAACGAGAAAGCGCCGTCCGAACGACTGCGCGTGGAAACGTGACTTGAGCTCATGCCCTGCTCGAGCCCCTCTTGTTCGAGCACGTGCGCGTGGCAACGCGCTGGATGATGATGAATAAGATCTAATATTATGGCTCATACACTGGGGGATTGGCCAAGAATCGCTTGTTGAGACGTTTACTTACTCTTTTGAAGCATTATATGACTGATTAAAACAAGAAAGGAAGCATGCGAAAATAAACAAAACTTGAAACATTACAAATTTATTCGATTAGTTGATATTATGCAGACGCAAACGGCGTCAACCACGTCCGTGTGGCTGAAACCTATATTTTATGTGCCGAAAGATAGTGTTCTTTCTGATGATAAGATTAACCCTAATTCGCCAAGCGGAATTTCTAGAAGTCGTTTCCTTAACAATTTGTATCCGCGCCATAGCAAAAATTTGTGTGACTCTGTAATTCCAAGCACCAGAAACCAGCGAAGCTTGGGTAAGGCCAGTAAAGCAGTGCCAAACCGCACACGAGACACACTAACGCCGGCAACGCGTCCCTACGGCGTGCGCGATTCGCGTGGTCAAGGTCGTACTATACGCCGGAGTTGTCTTCACTCTGTACGGAGTAGCAGGCGAGGACGACATCGAAGCACCCTAGCAGCTGCCAGCGCGCGAGGCAGGGGGGTCAGGCGAAGAGGTGATGCTCCCTCGCCTGACCCCCCTGCATCGCGTGCCACAGGAGAGGGCATGCATCCGGGCCGCGTTCCTTGCTTCGCGTGCGCACCGCCCCTTCCCCCCAATCTGGATGGACCCACCCTCGCCGCGTCGTTATGCTGCGCGATCCTATTTTTCTACTCTGCCATCACGCTCTCTCTTTCTCATCTCTCGCTCACCCAACTCGGCGAAGCTGCGGACGCCAAGAGACTTATTACTACTGGTAATCTACTGGTCTGATCACCACTTACGGTGATCAGACTGGTAATCTGGTGATCACTGCTTCCGATTGTCTTGACAGACACCACTGTATTTTCCACGGAAATTTTAGGTGCTGTAATGCTGTCCATATTATTGATTCAGTGAAATTTCTATGAATCGAGTGAAGGCTGCCAACTGCTGCTGCTTCCATTTCTGTTCAAGTCTCAGGTGCGCGTGCAGCGTTTACAAAAAAACATGAATACATAAAAACCATAACACTAAACCCAACCGAAAGTGAAGGTTTCGGTGCTTATACCCTGTTCTTTCGTGTAAGCATTTTTACGGGGCTGGTGTTCGGATAAAATAAAGGGGAGACATGGAGGACTTGCTTAGTAACTCTGTAAGATATTATTTTTCGGGATTACCGAAGTGTTGGTTAGATAGTGAGGCGTATACATGCTTATCTTATTGTAAATGCTTTTTGATTAGCCGTCAAAGATAAATGTTGTTAGTCGGCGCAGGTCGCACCTTTCTGTGACGGAAGTTTCTCAATGTTATCGCTGCTTCTATCTGTTGCCTATGCTGTCGCTGAACCTTATTCGCGACAATAGTTCAAGTAATGAAAACATGTAAGGAAGTGCGCTCAAATTTAGCATCACGGAGTATCGTAATTGTGGGTGAATTTTTTTGGGCACAAGTCCATCCAACCAATAGTTACTTTCGTGGCTTGCGTGATTACTTTTCGCGAGCACAAAGAACTGAGGCGATTGACGAATTCAGACCGAGTCTTTTGTGATTCTTGTACCACCTGCTTTTTAGCCAATGTACTGTTCAAGGCACGTGTCATTTTCTAGGATCATCATCATCATCATATTAAAGCAATGTATACCTGAAACACCGCAATGAGAATGTGAATGCCGAAAGCCCAGATTGGCGTAGTGATTCGCTCTGGGCGAGATCTGAATATGAGTGGGAAATTTATTGCATCTTGCAAAGTATTAGACACCGAATATATTAATGGACATTTAGCGCAAAAAGTAATCAAAATGCACAACAGCGTAATGACACTTAACGTACGGGTAACAGGAATATGTAATTGAGGATAATGCAAAATGAACGCTGTATTTGACCGTTCAAATAAGTAACATTAGCAGCGCAGTTTCGTATAATTTAATGTGCGATAGAGAACGGTGCACAATAGTCTATTTGACCGTCTTCTGTGTTTCAATGCTTACTGTAACCTTCGGAACGATCTTGTATAATCTTGTACATAATTGCAGTATATATAAATAAAAATAATAGTCTTATAAAGAACAACAAAGATCGATATAGTTTTTATTCGGGAGAATTTTAGGGCGCCGCTAACGCGTCGACTCACCTTCGTGGAGCATATGATTCAAATCTTTGTGGGAAACTATTTCTAAGCGTTGCGTCACTATTTATACTCTTTGTTCGATTTCCGCTATACTTGTTCTTTTATACTTTGCTTCCCCAGAACGCCTGACTCAAAGGAATCCTCCCAAGGGGTGCGAAGCCTAGCCTAAAGGCTGCGTTGCCTAGCCCATAATGAGGGGCGGGGGCATTAGGGATAGAAGCCGCTTTAGCTACTGCAGAGCAGTGAATATTAAAGCGTGGTTAAGCCGTTAGTGTGACCACAATGAGACGCCGAACCAACCCCTCCCCCCCGCCCTTCGCATACAATGAACAGCAAAACTCTTCCCACCTATCATACGGTGGAATAAAAAGGGGCCCACTCACTTCAGCAGTGCAGTGATCGCTTAATATAAATTATCACAATAATGTTTTCGTATTGTCAATGAAACTGCATATAACAAGGCAAGTATACTTGCACCTGATGTGCTGTGCGGAGACCAGGCAAGAAAGTATAATTGGGGAAGTCAATTCTCCAAGTTGGGGAGCCAGAGGCATGAGAAGATTTTTTTTTCGGAGACAATCGACGACAACACTGCAAGAAATGAAGTAATGTCACTGTCGCATTACAGAAGTGAGAGAGAGGGCCTGCGTCACACGAGCCCTATGCAAGTAAAATTTTTAATGTGGAATGCGGCATCGCAATCTCGTAAATGAGACCTCATATTTGCGTGACAGACATTGCGTCATGCGGGGAAACTGCAGATCTAGGAACTGCGAATTCGATAAGACCGCTTGTTTTCTATATGTTTGATTAAGGCTGAGTTTTGTGTATATTGATTTGCGACGTTCACGAATACGGAAAAACGGAAATTACAGGGCAATTCAGGGAAGGTAAGGCAGGAGAGCCTACCATTTTGTTGAAATATGAACCACAGTGACCTGGTACACAATTTTAAATGCTGATTGACTCAGCAATGAGATTCAAATGCCATTCTCCAGCCTGTTCTCCCAGTGAGTTCCGTATAAAGATAGCGAATCCCAAAATATTGGATGTCGAGACATTTTATGGCAACTTGCGCGGCGCTAGCATGGTGGCCAATAATTCGTCTCGAAAAATGGGTGCAAGATCAAGCAACACTAAAGTGCTGCCAAGGTGCGGCCAGTTTCTGCCAACTCCTATCTGGGCGTATAGGGTGCACCAATCACAATTATCTTGTCTGGCTGTGCATAAACCTCACATTACCATTCTTCGGTAAGAATGCATCATACATCGCCTTCGCCCTTGTGACAGCGCGGCGTCGAGGTCCGTTCACGTCTGCCCATTTAACATTCACACTTTAACACAGCTTGTGGGCTGTGCAACGCAGACAAAGATTACAGCTGTGACCTCCCGTGCGCAAGCAAATATTACCACGAAAAGTCCCGTTGAACAGGACAGTAAGGATAACCAAACGTATCACATTCTCTCGTATAGCATTTATTGACACGTTAACTAAATGCTGTTCAGTAATTTGCAATAAATCACTTTGAATGTCTCTTTTCAGTTCCACTGTAATTCAAAGTGGCGATATCTGCTTCCATATAAAAATGTCAGGATGATACCACAAACCACTTCAGGCTTGTATCCTGACGGCCTCGCCCTTCTCGCAAAAGAAAAGGAAAAAATCACATTTCCTCATCGCATGAAGTTTTGCACCGACTGTAAGTTGAGTTGCGCGCAAGTGCTTGTATAGTTCTTGGGTACACAACAACAGTCCTTCACAGAAAGGTCACAGTTCTTGTCCACAAGTAAGTCCCAAAACCTGAGTTTGCAAGAAATTCGCATGGATTCCACTGAGACGAGGCCAGTTCGTTTCACTGAGATATAATGAACCTACACCAAGGTTGTTTCTTAGCCATAGTCTCACTTTTGTTGATATTTGCGTGGAAGATCGCTATCAGTTGTCCCTGCAACCAAACCTTCCAGATCTTCTTGCAATGAATATAACACAGAAATACAAGTAAGAAACGACAACGTTACTAACGCTTATTACATTGAACTGTACACATCGCATGAAATATACATGTGCATTTACCCTACAATTGAGCGTAAACGCGAACGATCTTCTTTAAGAGAAAGCACGCAACACATTAGCCTCGAGCCTCGTACAAACTGGCTGCGGTTCACAATGCCCGCACTTGAACATGATAAATCTATAGCAATGTTCTTTTGAGACTACATCTGGCTTTTGTTCATGGCTGTTTGGAACGTCGCTAGGTGAAATAACATGCTGGAAAACGTTCCTGAACATTTAAGCAAACCTACCAGAACTCTAACGCTTATCTTCCGGAACTCTCTCAAATAATAAATTATAACGCAGAAATTCAAACGATACATATTAACGAAAATAATAACGCGTAAACCGATAGATACATAGATGACGAAGTCAATATGCACGCTTAAATACGCTACATTCCAAAATAGGCGCGACTGACAGTCGCTACTGAGAAATCTACAGCAATGTCTGACTTTTGATGATGATTGCTTGGAAGGTCGCTAGCTCAAAACAAAATGTTGGCAAACCTTCCGGAACCATTAAGAAAGCCTAGGGGAACTCTTCCAGTGGAATAAATTGCAACGCAGCAGTGTTAAACGACAAATAATAACGAATAACGCAATAATCGAGAGGCATATACCAGTCGCAACGAATATGAACGCTTAAATGCTCTACATTGTGAAATAGGCGTGAATAATAGTCACTACTGATAAATCTGCAGCAATGTTTTGCTTTTGTTGATGGTTGTTTGGAAGGTCGCTTGCTGGAATAAGACGTTGGTAAACCTTCCGGAACTCTTAGGAAAGTATACCGGAACTCTTAGGAAAGTCTACTGGAACTCTTTTCGCGATCCTTCCGGAACTCTTCAAAACGAATAAACTATAACGCAGAAGTTTAAACGATAAAAATAACGAAGACAATAACGCATAAATCGAGAAATATATACCATCCGAAAAAGATAGGTACACTTAAATACGCAAAAATCGGAAATTCGCGCAAGGATAGCCGCTACAGAAAATAAACGCAAAAATTCAAACGATACATATTAACGCAAATAATAACGCGTAAACCCATAGATACATAGCTGACGAAATCAATATGCGCGCTTAAATACGCTACATTCCAAAATAGGCGCGACTGACAGTCGCTACTGAGAAATCTACAGCAATGACTTTTGATGATGATTGCTTGGAAGGTCGCTAGCTCAAAACAAAATGTTGGCAAACCTTCCGGAACCATTAAGAAAGCCTAGGGGAACTCTTCCAGTGGAATAAATTGCAACGCAGCAGTGTTAAACGACAAATAATAACGAATAACGCAATAATCGAGAGGCATATACCAGTCGCAACGAATATGAACGCTTAAATGCTCTACATTGTGAAATAGGCGTGAATAATAGTCACTACTGATAAATCTGCAGCAATGTTTTGCTTTTGTTGATGGTTGTTTGGAAGGTCGCTTGCTGGAATAAGACGTTGGTAAACCTTCCGGAACTCTTAGGAAAGTATACCGGAACTCTTAGGAAAGTCTACTGGAACTCTTTTCGCGATCCTTCCGGAACTCTTCAAAACGAATAAACTATAACGCAGAAGTTTAAACGATAAAAATAACGAAGACAATAACGCATAAATCGAGAAATATATACCATCCGAAAAGGATAGGTACACTCAAATACGCTAAAATCCGAAATTCGCCCAAGGATAGCCGCTACAGGAAATAAACGCAAAAGCACGCCAGTGTATACCGCCACCACAGCAAGAGGAGCTAGAACCGCGCCCGGCTTTTCGAAGCTATAAACACGTGGGATCGCGGCACGGTGAGGCCTCGTCGTTCGTGTATCCAACACCTTCAAGCCCCGAAGGCGTATTAATTAGCCGTAGCTATCGGCACGCCTTGGCGGTAGCCCCCTGCTACGCCGTCACTCGCATCCGCAAGCCCTATGGACAGTAAATTTTGTGCGCTCTCCACTTTGGATTTCGTGGCCCACGAGCGGCTGGCCTCGTGCTTGGAGCTTGACTTGGTGGCTTCTCTGTGCGGCCATGTGGGTAACAGGTGACATCCGACGCATGCACGAACAGTGCTGTAGAAAAGCCGTTGGCCGAGTCAGCTCCTCTAGGCAGATGGCGTCTACCCATGTCACGCTGGTGGGCCAAGGGTTGATGTGGTGCCCGGCTGCAGTCTCGTGGTGATTTTCAACTGCGAAACAAAGGCTGTGTCTCGAATCCCCTGGGGACTACTTTGCTATACAGAAAGCATTCGCGATGAACTATAGTTGGAGAACGTCAAAAGAAAGCGAGCTCTTTGCAGTATGTCGTACGCTCCCGTTAAAGGTTGATGCTTTCGAAAGCTATCTATGAATTATATTTCTTTAAGCGTGCACTGATGAGAACCGAGTCGGGAGAAAACAGACCTGATCAAAAATTTTATTACAGTAAAATGACGGCAATAAAACTAGTTGATCGGAGTTATTTCCGGAATAAAGTGCAGAATCCCGAGCGCTTCAAATAGCAACGAAGGGATGTCACCGCTACGTAAAGTCCAGAGACGCTATCAAATGTCGCTTTACTGAAATTTGAGCAAGAAGTGGTGCCTATTAACCGCAAAGAAATTATTCTTCTGCCATTCTCATCAAGAACATGGAAGCATCGTAACAAGACAGTGTGGAATGCCTTTAGTGTTTTCGGTAATTAGTTTATTGCGGGTGGGGTGCGCGGGGTGCCATAGGGAGGGAAGAAAATAAAACATGTTTCCCCTTTCGCTCAGACTGTTTTTCAAGAATGTGTCCTTCATAACCAGTCGATCATACGCTGGGCTCGGAAAATTTGCAACCACGCAGAGGTAAGCAGACGAGCACCCTGATAAGGGCGCCCCTTGCCGGGGAAGTCCGCGCCTTCACTTACGCGGAGTGAGACGACAGGTATGTGAAAATTTTGTCGGTAAGTCTTTACGTCCGAGGGGGAAGGAGTCCACATATATTTAGGCAAGTGCGAGAAAGGATGTCTTCGACCAACTGAGGCTAGATGAAAAAGTTGCGATTCAAGTCGTTTTGTCTTACCTCTATTGCTTTCTTCTTACATCAGTGGTATCACATAGGCACGGTTGAAAAACAATGAGTACAAACTGCGAAAAACATACGCACCCCTACTGCGCCTGCAACCTCGGATCAGGCCCACATCAATACTCGATCCGCATACGCCACTCCACAAAACATCCGGAAGCTCAATGCACGCTGAAGAAAGAACAATTTCATCGGCAGCGAGACTGCAGAAAGTTTGTGGCAGGCGCCCGCCATCCATCATCCGCCTTTCTGCTGAAAAGCGACGACATGCGGTCCGCCTTATAATCTCACACAATGCACCCCAACCCGCGAATAGCGTGCAGAGAGACGCTGGCCAGAGCATATCTGGGAAGCATGGCACAGTGTTGTTGCGGTTGTGTGTAGGGTTTGTTTGCATCGACAAAAGAGGACATGCAACTCCTGAACGTCGCTTACTCGAACGCATGCAAGGACTGCTTGGACACGGAGGCCCTCGAACAGTTCGTACTGCGGTAGCTCTAGAAAGAAAATGTATGCAGTGTGCCCCAAATAACGTTAGCCAAGCTGTTCAACTAAAAAAATGATTTCAAAAACACGGTGCAAAATGCGATTATTAGACTGACAAAGTTTGGCTATCATTGTTGGCATTGTAAACAGCTGGAGTGGGACCCATGTACTTCACAAGGCAAACATGGGGGTGCACCGACACATTAACACTATTTAGATACTGAAAACTACATATTTGATACACCAGCACAGATGCTAGGGTTGCAAAAAATACTCTTGGCTCTGAAAAACGACAACGCAATCACGACAATAAGAGTGCTCAAGGGAATTAAAGAGCACAAGGCACACTCAAAATGAAATGATATCGCGGATCAATTCGTTATAAAATGAGATCGAAGTTCCTTGCATGAAAAAAAAAACATTTACGCGTTCATATCGATTTAAAATGTATGGCAGATTATGTTGTAATGACTGCAGCCTATAATTATTACAAAACCACGGGACGTACCATGTACCATTATTTCCCGTATTGCCAGAAATGAGTCTTGGTGTCAAGGAGGTGGTATCCGATAGAAAATTTTACAAAGCAACAATTTAGATGTAAAATAGATTCAAAAGGTGAGAAACATAGCGATGTTCTATTTCAACAACTTTACGGCTTAAGAAAGCTGGCTGCGTCGTCTCTCGAAAAAACGTGCTATTATTGTACCGAATCATTTTCTTTTGTAAAGAAATGATACTCATAACATCCGTCTGAGCTACAGTCGCTCACGCATAGCAGAACGATCTACAGGAGCGATATAATAGAACCTGACAAGTTTTGTTGGTGGCCTTTCTAATAAGCAAGTCGATGCACTATTTTATTCTCTTTAGTCGAAAAAAGTCTAAGTTCGGCCTCGGAATTTACAAATTTCCAGAAAATGTACCACGGGGATGTTGAATTTTCCAGGAAATCTGTTATTTCCGCAGTATTTAGCTTCTCGTCCATTGCGTTTTTTTTCCGCGTCAGAAGCAACATCGACGACGCATAGAAAATCGCCACGCCAACACGCGCTGCCGCTTCGCTATAGCATTGGTTGCATTTGTGCTATGCGTGAATCCACTGCGCTGTTGCTGAGGAAGTGACAGGGTGCCGAGGTACGTGTTTCCTTCTAGGTGACGCTGCCAAATGAAACAGCCGGGGATGTTAACGCAGTGATAAACACAATGAAGGAGCTGAAATCGTCTTCGCCGTGCGACTTTCTCCCTATCAGTATGCTACCTTAAATATATATATACATCCGTTCGCACATGGTAATATTTTGACCATTATTATGGCTGCTTGCGAGTACGTTCAAGTGCAGTTTTTTTTTCATTTTTAATGGACTTCTTTCATGACCATGGAAAAGTGGCTGGGCATTGGGTGAAAAGATAAATACTTCTCAATTGAATGTTTCCTAAAATAGACTTTCATTTTATTTTTGCCTGTTTCTCCCTAACTTTTTTATAAATATCAATTCTGGTCAAGTAGAATAATTTTTACTAAATATTCAGTTAACACAATGCAACAAAAACCTTATTTGTTCCCTAAAGTGCCTAGTTACATGATTTTATTAGTGTCATATTATAGCGCACATGAATATCTTGAAACCTTTGCTAACTTTAGCTAAGACGCCTGCATAGGTTGCAGTATATTAAAGTTTGTCTGGGCTGCGTGCACTCTGTACTATATTATCAATCGCCATATTAACTCCCCTGCCCTCCAGCCCACCCGCTTCTCCGCCTTCTGCAGGCGTTCGCTAAGGAGTTAGCTGTTCTAGACCGCTAAAGCCCGGTAAGCAGAAACGTTTCTTCCGTTCCTCAGCTACAACATTATTATAACAGACAACCTAGTTCTTACCACTATTACCACTACGCCAAGGTGATCCTAAGTGCCTGACTCTATGCTTCGCATTGGACATGGCAGCAGCCCAATCCTCATGCACCGGTTCTCTACGCACAAAGGTGTCCTCACCTATTTTTTCATATCAGACAAGTTCCCCATACGATCATCCGTCAGCGACGTGGTTTGGCCTGCTGCAATACAATGGCTAATTGGCGAGAGTGGGATTTTTTATACTGCTTGAAAGCCGCGCCTGATTCCCACTGCGTGAGCTTCGCAATGCATTGTGCTTCAAGCCCACCGTGATCTTTCACGTACCTATAGCTTAATGTCTGGACGCTGCGCATAATCTACAAAGGGTAATCTATAGGTTCAAATTATTAGCAGGTTTCAAAGGGGCCAGTGTCTTACTGGAAATCTCTATGACGCAAACATCATGAGAATAGGTGTACCTTACCAGTAAACAGGTTTACGGCGTAGCTATGGAGCGGCTGGTGGTGCAACAGGCCTGGCAGCTTCAGGATGACGGCGAAGCCATTGACATGGTCGCCTCCAGCCAATAGTACTGTAAGGAATTAAGCATGGGGTTCAGTGGCTTCTCGTATGGCTCTTAAAGGGGTGCTATGGGCGAGAAAAATGCCAAAGTTCTCCTAAAAGAGCTGGAATGTCTCATGACTGAAAAGCTTACCCATTAGGCTATAAAGAATTGTACACAACAGCAAGCTAGAGGTTCAGTTTGGGGCGAGAGAATCTGTAGTTTTCCGAGATGGTAATACTGACCATCTGCTTAGTACAAGTATGTCTCACGTTTTTGATCCGGACTGAGTGACCGCCAGTGATATGGACCAGAAAACTGTTACCACGTCAGCGATATCCACAGTGGACTTTCTATTCTCCTAATCATTCCCTCCACATTTCTCCTCCCCCAGTGTAGCGTAGCCAATCGGGCTTAGTCCAGCTTAACCTCCCTGCCTTTCATTTATCCTTCGCTATCTCTCTCTTACGTGGAAGTTATGCAGCTGTAGGCGTTGAAGTTTTTCTCAAGTAGTTTCCGTTTTGTCACTCACTCCCCTCCCCCCTCAAATATCAGAGCAGATTTTTCCTTATCGGCGGTTATTTCTGACTTAGAGCAAAGGTGCTAGTCATGAGGCGAACAAAGCACTGTTCTCCATTGGGTGCGACAATCGCGCGCAACAATTACCTCGCGACATGATGTCGTGTCCAAAAACACAGTTGAGGGATTGGCATTAATATCCACACAGCTTAGCTGATTTCTTATTGTCCGCTGTGGGATCTTTTAACTGATAATTGACGTTTTGACGCAGAAAAGAAATAAAAGACTGAAATTCACGGTTGGGTTACTTGCTACACTACAACTGCCGCTTTCCGAAGCGTTCCGAAGGCATTCCGAAGCGAGCATCAATGATCAGGCGTAATTTTGACAATGCATCCGCGGGCATACGGACAGCAGTGAATGGAGTCGGGGTGTATTGGCAACAAATAGAAACTATTGCAAAGTTAGGCTCCTCTTTCCGTTACTAGCTTCTCATCATAGTTTCAATACATTGGCACAATTAAGCTAAATCATTGACAATGCCATCAGGGAAGATTTGATGGCGTGAAGAAAAGCTTTTGAGCAGTCATTGAAGTTAGCATCACATGACACACATGTGTGAGGCATAATATTGTAGTGGTATTTTTCATACCTACGTGCGGTGTGCAAACAATACCAGCCACACCACCGATCGCTTTCGCCCACCGCACCATGGATGAAAGTATGATGATTGACATTCTGAGGCAACTTGTTATTGTAATCGAAAAACGCAGCAATCTTCGGATTAGGTATAGAAAACAAGACACGCCCTGGGAAGTATCTCGAGTTGTCATAAAGCTCGACACTGGTTAGTAAAGGTATAACATTTGCACAGCACACCTTCGCCCCTATTGCGAGAGCCAGCATACCCTCACCACAAGGTAACACGACTAGTGCATGTATGTTCCTGCTGCGGATAATAAATGCCATAGAAGGTGAGGAGATACGATATAGAGTTTCCTGCAAAGATTACTTGGAATATATCTGGCTCTAGTGCGCACATGAGCGGCAAGTAAGGCGGTTTAGCCAGCGTGGCAATGTTAAACGTACGTAGATTTATCATAAATTCGTTCTAGCTTTACATGACTTACTTTTTTGAACACAATATTGCGTTATAATTGCAGAAATTAGCACTCATTACGCTGATCTTGCCAGTGCGCAAAAAGTTGTTGCTTTCGCCCATTTATGAAAAATGTGACTTGCCATTTGGGAAGATAAGCCTAATAAAGAGAACTACAACAAAATTCGAAGCCAGAATAACAATTATAGCAAATACATGAACTACAGCCATCGTTCTTATGGTAACTAAAGAGTACTTGTGCCAGATGTCTCGCAGTGTCAGTAAAAACTCAATGCTCAAAAACACCTCAATGCTAAAGAGGTCTGTAAGAATTCATGCAACACACGTGCAAATAAATTTATCTTGTTAGAAAAGCAAATTCATTCGTTCATGAACGAACTGATTATGTCAGCCTGCGTATATGACCATACTAAAAGTACATGAATAGGGCATTGCTGCTGGGCAAGTAATCATGCGTCGTCGGTGTGCTGACATGACAATAAACAGGTAAAGCAAGCTTTAATTTTAGTTTTACCTGAAGCGGTCCGCTCCACTTAGACCGGAGTATCCTAACAATTTGCTCACATGCGTTAAGCAGAAATGTTGGAAGGCTAATTTGAGTGCGCATGGAGCTCAGACAGGCAGGGGAACGTAGAACCAGGGTCTCTGGTAAAGCCACCCACACTCCGCTACGAATCTAAGAGCAGATAGAGAGAGAAGCGTCAGGGTGCTTCTACTTGCTTGCTTGTCGTTTCACAGCAAACTGGCAGCGCCTCGCTGGCGTCACTGGTAGACACGCTTCTTAAATAAGCGAACTCGATTAACTCACCCGTCCGCCTAAAATGTGAGGGGTGCTGAAGCAACGCTCTGCTAAACTGCACTAGTACCGTGCTTTGTTGCATGCACCCTCCTGAGTAAGGGCCACATGAGCAAGCAAAATTGTAACTGTTAAGACCTCTCTTTTTGGGCTCTGAGTGACGAGTTAGCTGTTGGCGCTAGTAACAAAAATGCTTCTGTTACTTTTCTATATTTGCAGAATGACTGCAATAACTATTCATTTGCACTGTAGGACACCATGTAACATCTAGGGCTCCATGTAGCCGCATCGAGCACTTTGCTCGCCATGTCTGTCTAATTTGGCGCACTTATGACGTGCGAGTGTCTGGTTGATCTATGTTAACGTACACATTTTGAAAGTAGCTCGCCTAGCCTCTCCCTGCAGTGTGGGGATAATCTTACTGCTATCCACTGACGTAAAATGCCGCGCTACATCAACCTCTTGGAAATTGCGCCACGGCATAAACACCCGATGGTCTATCTATTAGGCCAAGGGCACATGTCTGAAGAAAAGAAGTGACGCTGGTTGCGAAAAGTGCATGGACGCCGCGAACATTCACAGCCAAGGAGGCGTTAGCACAGTGAGCACCGCTGCGTCGAAGCAAAAACTGAAAAGGCGGTCGCTACAGTGATATCGACGGTGCAACGCCTGGTGTGGCACAGGGAACGCGCCATTGCTACGCACGTAAAGAGACGCCGCGAACACGAGCATCGCGCACCGCGGCGTCTGAGCAAAACGCTATGCACGAAGGCGAGCTCTCTAGTAGAAATGCGGCCTGTTGCGCGGGCCGATCTTTTGTTTTTGTAAGTCTCAAAAGAAAGCATGAGCATTTGCTGTCGATGTTTTCTTTCATGACACTTGTTTGTGGGCTGTCATTCTGAAAATACCGAGGACTGACTTTGTAAAGAATTTAAGACAATGAATGAGCAACTTTAGTGATAGGAGGAACAAGTTTATTGTTGTATAGAATATTTCGCGGCCTCAGAGAAACACCGCCGATTTGAAGCGCTGGCCAGGCACCTTTGCGCCTGAAACGCGCAATAAACACTCCTACGAATTTCCCTCTTGCAGGCTGGCGCTTTGAAACGCTTGCCGCGTTAGGTCCTGCCCGTATAGCATCAGGAGGAAGAGGGAAAGATAAAAGCAGAAGGCAGGGAGGTTAACGAGAATAAACTTATAGCATCAACTGACAAAAAATGACCTCGGAGAAGTCCTAGATGTCCGTCGAGATATGAGTTGTGGGACACGTTCAGGAATTCATGGCGCTTCTCTTATCATAATGTAGTACTAGGGCACGTTACAACAACGTTTTAGTGCCGAATAAAACTTCAACCTGTTCTTGGAAAACCACCTAGACGGCCGCAGCACCTGTTCTTCACTGAAATTCGCACCGCCTCTCTCGTCTTAATGAAACATTTTGTCTTCCGAGCTCACTGATTCCAGACGACATGGGATATGCATATTGCTAATATTACCCGATGCGAATATGCTTCCTTCACCCTTTCTTCCTTCATAGTGACATCTATTAGGTGATTGAAGAACTATCTCAATTCGCTAGCTGATTACCAGGAATTACCCAAGAATATTTATTTAATTGGCTAAAATTAATTTTGGGGGTTTTGCGAGCCAAAATGGCGGTCTGATTGTGAGGCAGGCCGTATAGGGGGACTCCAGGTTAAGTTTTCAATTTGTTGGCTCGTGTCATCTACTGGGCTAATTACTAAAGATTATCTGTTGTCTTTTAATTTAGTGGTTTTAACGGCCACATTGCAACTGCAGTACTACAGGATGGCGCCCCGCAAGGGGAAAACAATTTACATGATTAGAAATGTGCTTTTGTTTGCATCGCTGGCTGCTCTTTACCACCGAAGTAGCACAGTATCCTGGCTGACCTTCCCGCTTGAGACGGCGATACACGACCTGACAACAATCCTTCCAAGATATATGCCAAGATAACAAGTGGTACAACAAAGACAGCGAATCCGAATAAGCGAGCCCTCACTCCCATCGGAAGTACTGTCCGTTTAATCACACATAGCATCTTTAACGACTCCTAACAACTCCGGATCAGGAGGAAATTTTCGTCAATTGTAAAGTTTTGCAGTAAACCAGTACGGGCTTGATTTCTATTTTCGTTCTGTAATTTCTGCGGGCTAAAACTTTCTCTTGCACAAATTATCCTGCCCTGCGCGGGCTTCTGCAGATCTGATCTGTCAGGTCTCCAGCCTATACTACAAGTTTAACTGTATAGTTGAGAGTAGACACCCGCTCTCTTTTAAATATGAAATTTGACTCACAGTGCCTGTCACCGATGCAGTTGCAATAAACAAGCGCCTTTTCCAGCAGCGGACGAAGTGCTGCAGGGCCTGCATTGCCTGGCACAGAGAGAAACATCGAGAAAGCCGGCTGCAGTACCGGAACGGGGCTGGCTTCATCCATGTCCTGGCCTGACCCTGGTGCAGCTTGCCACAGAGAACCACGGAAGGCAGCACCGTACCGCTGAGGCTGACTGCTGCGAAGATGATCGTGGTCAGCCACGCCAATCTCGGAGCAGTCGCGTTGCCTCCGCAGTTCTCTCGGTGCGCCGTCCAGAGAAGAAAAGAGCTCCGGCCGAACGACTGCGCGTGTAAGCGTGATTTCAGCTCATGCACAGCTCGAGCCCCTCGCGTTCGAGCGCCACGTTGCAACGCGCTGGAACGCGCTGGAACGCAGCTCAATTCAAGGCTCAATTGCGCGTGCAGTGTTTCCGAGAAAACTTGAATGCCTGCAAAATGATAACAACAAACAGTCTTCTGGACGTGTAACTATCTGTGCTATGAACCATACCCTTTCCTAATATTGCAGTTAGAAGTCTGATGTTCTGGTAAAAAATAAGGAATTTGGCGTTGCGAATGACATGATCAGTAATTCTAAGATCCTACTTTTAACGGATGATCAGAGCGTGGGTAGGATATTTTTTCTATGTACAAATTGATGAGGTGTTTTAAACATCGAAACATGCACTTTTGGGATGATTTAGTCGCCCACTTCTTAGCCAATCCACGGTTGGGGGTATGTGTTATTATGTAGCATCACCATCATGATCATATTGAAGGAACGCGTATCTCAAGAAAGGCAATGAGGATGCGAAAACAGCAAGCAAGCTCTTGATGCTCCCTATAGACGAGATCTCAAAGTTCAGCCCTCAATTTATTGGGTTTCGTAAAGTAGGAATGACACATTCGATTAATAGAAATGTATCGAAAACAGCAATACTAACATACAATAGCTCCATAATGCCTAGCGTACTGGTAACAGGATTATGTAATTTACCATAATTTTAACGTAATGCTGTATTTACCCGTTTAAATGGGCCATGCTCTCGGCGCAATTGTTACGCAAGCCAGAAACGATCGAGCATGAATTTCTGGATTGTTGGGAAGCATTTTTCTTCTGGGGTATCTTACAACGTACCTTTAAGAAAGACCTGCTTTTGGCCGCTTTCGACGTAAGATGTTTGCCAGTTGAAAATGAGGATGGCATTCGATTCGACCTCATTAAGCTCTTGAGGCTCTATAGCATTTGGTGGTGGAAGATGACAGTTCGGAACGCTGCCGTAGACACTAAGCCGATACGGCTCTCTTTCAAGGAAAGCAACAGCCGAATTATGGCTGTATACCACTTTGAAACCCCAGAGCCTGAAGGGCTCCCTACGGTTGAAGCATTGCTAAACATGCGCGAATATTAACAGGTTCACACAAGAAGGGCAGTTCTTAGAGACTAGCTCCCAAATATTTTTATTCGTTGTTCATGCTGTTCATTGTGGCGATAAAGAAAATAGAAACCCCGCCATGATTCCTGAGAAGCTTGCTCTTCACACACCCCGGAGGCCCGGGTTCGATTCCCGCATTGACGGAAATTTACGAAATTTCCTTATCAAAGACATTGCTTTGTTTACAGGAACCTCACTAAAAATATTGACGTCAATCTCGGCATTTTTCGACGTGTTTTTATTTGTTTTTGCGCCATGACCATTTTTGGTACATTCACTCGGTCACGCCGCCGACTGCGTCGACTTTGGCGTAATTTGGCATATAATGTTTTTGCATAAAAAGCATTATTGCGCAAACGAATGCCGCTGAGCCGTCATTCTAGTTATCAACTGCTCGCGAACAAGCGAACAAGTTCAGACGCTTGGCGCGTTTTCATTTGGCCTTACCGAGGCGCGGTAAAAACGCAAGCGACAGCTTGCGCGAAAAAAGAACGAGCGTAAAAGTTCATTTTACCATAGGGACTAAAACGCTAGCGCATTCCCACACAAAATCAGTCTTTGGTGTCGCTGCCGACTTTTTTTTTTCATCGAAATGCGGTGGTGATGGAACAAGCGAACAGGAGCTCAGCACCAGAGAGTCATTCATATCCATTGGAATACCGTGGTGGCTGACTTTGTGTCTTCATAAATGCGATGGCGGAGTGCCCGTGCAATTATCTGAGCAAGTTAACAAATTATCCGGCCACAAAAGCTGCTTATTTCAACTACAAATAACTACATTCCGTGCAATTTCGCGCCAAAGAACCCTAAGCGTCTCGCCGCTAAAGCTCAAGGGTGTCGCTGTTTCGTGAAGTCCCGCTCGACCCCCGACAAGCATATTGACGGAGTGTGCGCTTCCGTGCACGTCAACGTTGACTCTCCGTGCATTGCGCCACCACGGGTTTTGGCTTTTAGTGAAATGAGACGCAACAGGTTGGCGTGCTTTTGTAGGTTGGCAGTTCGATAATTGCGAAGAAAAGGAAGTGTCGGAAGTGTCGTGCTCCTTGTATGGTTTTGTCATACAATTTTTAAGCTACGAAAAACCCATGACGGGCTATTATCAGAACCGACAATCCTTGGCCTAGCAACGGCTTCGTATGACAAGACCTTATATATGATGTTAGCAGCGAAATATGTAGCATTCGGATTCTTCATCTCTCACATCAATCTACCTAAGTGACGTTCAGAAAATCATACATTCTGTAGCTGGCAGTGCTAAATGTCTCAACTATGATGATCTGAAATCCAAAAAAGCATGTAGCCGTTAACAGAGGTGCTTGCTAAGTAGGAACGGCGACATACGTTACTTGAACACCGAATGTGCATATTAGGCGGCACCAATGATTCTTTATGTTGACTGCAGGCGCCGCTGATAAAGAAGTGCCACAGTGACCTTTCTCACTTAGGTCGTTTTGTCGTTCACATGCATCTGTTTGTCACCTTACTTTTTTCCCGAACATCTGAAGGTCATACACCAACAGATCAATCATAGTCCTTCTTTGAACTTGATAATCTACACGTAAGCTCCAGTGAAGCAAAAAAAAAAAACCTTGCAATTGGTGTAATGTCGTATAACGCAGAGTGATTAGGCCACGTCCCTTCTTCAGACGTGAATGTGTTGAAAATTGGGTTCGCGCATGTGTATGCATACGATTAGTTTTACGCTGCTCTGTCTACAGATACCCCTGTGCAAGCGGGTGCAAGCAGGTGCAACTTTTTTGACGGAGTAGTTCTAAAGCAATTTCACTGTGTCTCATGGTATGCTTTCTCAACCATTAAGAAGTTAGATTAACGTTGTCGATAATAGATATGGTATAAGCTTGCAGAAGGTATGTGAAATGCAAGAGAAGTGTCACTTGCAAATGACGCAATAAATCAATGTTGTGCGATTATAACTAGTCTAGCTTGAAGTTGGGGGCTATTACCAGTGGTACATGACGAGCTACTGCCAATTTTCACTTTGTCTTTCGCGACAATCTCTATTAGTCAAAATGAGCAACCAGCGTTGGATATAAGGTGCGAGCACCGCCAACTATACATTCGCTGCAATCAGCCAAAGCGTTATTAAGTGGCTTCCAGTACTGCATCATTACCACGATGATATCGCAAGATACATTCTCACAGGTGTGAGAGTGCGATAATACTGGCAACGGGCCACAAAACAAGAAAAAGGGCCTCATAGAAAACTGTATGCGGTAATATCCCACACTTGTTTTCACCCGGAAACGTCAATGCCTAGGAACGCTGAGCTATGTATAGAAAAGCACTAACTTAGCGGTTAGTTCCGAACTTGTTTCGGGCTCTGTACCCGTGATAATATGATGAATGCTCCACCTGTGTCAAAACCTCTGAAAATTACCGTAACTTATTTTCTTAACGCCTTTGAATAACGCTCCTATAGGGAATTTCACTTCACGCGTCGAACACAATTTCTTACATATCAGTCTTTTTACTGCTTCCAGCGTCACTTCTTACAGCTCTCTGTGAAAGCAAAAGCGATCACTAAGGTTAGGATTTCAGTCTCTCTGTGTAATTCTAATATTGTCTTCAATCTAAGAGACGCACATCACGGAAACGCCAATTGGTGGGCACGTCCTCGATGGCGAGCCTATGTCGACTTCGAGAAACTATAAGGGCCATGGCAAAGCAAACTTTCTTTCCCGAGCTGATCCAAAATACGGCAAAAACATCACCAGAGACTCGGTAACGCACTCTGAGATTAATGAGGCACGAGAGCGAGACAGACGTGACTGGGATTCAGAAATCTCGCCACGCCAGCACCGAGTACGGATGAACGGGATTGATCCCAAGCTTAAGTGGACGCTTAGCCGCACGTGGGCTTCCCCAGTGAAATGCGCGGACAAAGAAGGGGGGGAGGGGAGGAGCGTAAACAAGCATCTCGTTTCCTCCTTTTACGCTTTTCTAGCCATTCTGTTCGTCAGGGTTCTCCCATATTTTGTTTACTTCTTTGTGACCGTAGTGCAGAATGCAATTTATTATTATCACCAGCTCTTTCATGTAGTTTCATGCATTTTCCTCCTGTTTTTTTTTTTTGGTCGTAGCTATTGTTCGCCGCCTCTTAAAACAGATTGTATCTTTACTTCGTCTTCTCGAGGCAGCACAAACGTGGAGTCCTGTTGGGCGGAATTAGGTTCCAACCTCAATGCAGCAAGAAATCTACGCTTAGATTACGTTTGTTGATTTCTTAACCGATGCCCATAATGTTTGGATGTGCATTAAATATTACCTCACATGAAAACAAAGTAAAGAATGAAGACAGGACTGATAAATAATACCTGGAGAGGTCGGTAAGGATGAGCTGGGTATACTATACACTCTAAAAACAAGGAAGGGTATCGCAGGAGTGAAGCTGCCGGTTCACTCTTCAAAGCGTCCTTTTACTCTCGCAAAATGTCGAGGAGAGTGAAATGCATTGTTCACTCTGTCAGCAAGGAGAGAGTGAAAGGTGCTTTTCACTCTCCCCTTCAGAGCTAGAGAGTGAAAAGACTCTTGCGACAATAGAAAAGAGAGACTCTTGCGGCAATAGAAAACAAAACGTAGCGTAATCTTCTGCTTCAACTGTAGGTGGCTGGCCCCGAACATGGCAATGTATCATTCATGCACGCTGAGCAAAGAACACATCGTTTTGCTTCTAAGAGAACAGGCCGCCGCAGTTCAAAGGAACGCGTAGCGAGCGCTCTACTTTTTCACTCGGAGTGGCTCCACCGCGCGCGCGCGCACTCAAGATCGCGGAACAACACAGCGCCGGAGAAAGGTGAACCGTCCAGCGAGCAAAGGCCAGCCGAGGGAGATCGTGTTTCAGCCATCTCGCGTCGCCACGAAAACACGACAGTCGTTCGTCATGCCTTGGATATAACAACAAATCCTCCACGGTAAGTGAATTCTAACTTAGGTGCACATTCTCCGTATATGTCATGCTATCGCCAGGAAGTCGTCGCTGCGCTTAGCCGACGCGATTGACAAAGGACTAGGCGTAGGCGCTGTCTCTCGATGTCAATCTAAAAAGCCAGTCGTCGCGATAACTGCATGTGATTTTATCACTTTGCCGTTGTCCGTAAGAGCTTTAAAAATCGCAAACGCTGCCAGAACTATGGTATGTTCAATAAGACGCCAGGCGAGAGGACGCTTAAAATGGTTGGTTCACCAGCCCGTGATTCCGAGCCTATGCGGAGCCTGATTAGCGTGCGTTTTGTGTGTTTGAATTTATTCAGTTTGGCAGTCTACTGTGTACGGAACGCTGTTGAACTAAGGAATCACATAACAGAAGGCGTCATTTTGCTGGCTGCATGCTTTTTTTTTATAAATAAACCGCGCGCTTGACGGTGTCTCGCGCAGGGGGAATCTGCGACCACTGAAGTTACGTGCAGCACCAGTGCTAGTTAGAAACTTTGCCGCAGGCATTCAGCTGCATGCTGCAAGAGGTCAGTTGGGCGCGTTATCTTGAACTTACTGAAAACGCATGAGGAATCCATGTTTTATGCTGAAAAAAGTATAAACCCCATATAAGCGATCTTGCGCGCGGCAGCTACAAGCGACGCGACGGAGATGGCTGTCGCGTTCGCTCGTCGCCTACAAGTCGTACTCCGTGCGAGCGACGATTTTGAGCGACGCCTCCCCGGTGTTGCCGGCATGAGGGCTGCAGTCACGCGTGACGCGTGCTTTAGTAATTTACGTTGATGTATTTTAATATAAAAAGTAGCATAAAATATTTCCGAAGGTCTTGCAGTACGTTCTTATCCTTGCACGTATAAAAATTGAATCATTTGCTCGTTCCGCGCGACAATCGGTAGTATTTGAGCGATGTATGTACATCCAGTTCCGGCTTCGCGCTATTGGCTAGTCGCTCATAGCACTTCTGGGCGACGAGCGACGATTTCTAGATTTCCAGAACCGAGCCATCTGTTCAAGCGACGGCCCGTTTTGTCGCTCGAAGCCGTCGCTCGTCGCCGTCGCGCACTAAATCGCTCTCACAGTGTTTATCCCTAAGACTGAACTGTTTTTGCTCATGTTGAAATGGTGTGATTATAGGTCTGGTTTTGTCTCCTGTTGCGGTTTTCGTGCACGGTGCGAAACTGAAAGGATGCTTATGTCTACGAACTCGGTGAATTGTCAAGCAGCTAGTTACGCATCGGCATCGAATATAACGGCTGCTGTGTGGAATTACAATTGCAGGGGCGCTTTGCATACGCTTATTGTTTTGGACATGCCTGTGCATTTGCTAATATGAGTTGGCGTGTCAGAGTTATGTCATATGAACAGCTAAATCAGCCTTCCTCTGGGGGTTACAAGCGTAATGTGTGCATTTTGCTATAGCATGGCAGATCAAGATGTGTTTATCGCTTGAATATTTTTAGTAGAGAAATAAAATATCAAAATAAAATGCTTTAATTCCGTGTTACCAGTCTGTCGTACACAGAACAATAGGTTGGTGTAATAAACTAATAACTGCGGTTTAACTGCAACTTTTACATGCCTACAAGAATCTAAAATGCTAGATTTCAAACTGCAGCAGTAGTCGGGTCTGTCAAAAATGAACTCCACTGCGCACCTCATGCATGAAAATAAGTTCATGCCTTTTAGTAAGCTTAGATGCAGGCCGCAGTGAACTTGTTAGTATTGAAATGTGGGTAAGCTTGCCATAACAAGCCTTGTTGCCCTTTTTTATAGGCACATCCATATATCCATTGAGCTGAAGGACAATATTTTCATCCCTACTGAGCATCATGTTTGCAGCTATGATCCTCAAATTATGGCTTCAGCAGTGGCACAACCAGGGATGGTGTGGGGGAGGGGGGGCACACTGGGCACTTGCTTAGGATGTGTCACAAGTGGTGTTTGCGATACACCAGACTCATGACAGACCTATGACGTCTGAAAATGACCAATATTCTATTCATTAGCAGGAGTATTCTAACATTCATGAAAAACAAGGATGAACTGTGGTTTATTTGTTTTTTTGCTTAAATCTAAAAATTGAAGTTAGTTTAGCAGTTGACTGTTGCAGTCATTTGGATGTTTTGCATGCATTTCACTAGGAAGACTAAGAGCTAAGACTTTTTATTGCCATGGCCTTGACTGTCTTGATGTTGTTTTGCACCATGCCCTTGTGTTGACTTTTGCATACGATATTTTTCAGGCACCCGCTTTATATAACGCGAGAAGGCAGCTGCAAGGACACGAGGATGTGAAAGAGCCAGTGCAGCGCGACTTCACGTAGTGCAGAGGAGCCAATGCCAAAAAATCAAAATACATTGGCATGTTATTTGGACAAGAAAACTAGTATGTGGGTATATCGGGTGTACCATTTGACCAAATGTTGTTTGGATCCCACCGATGGCATCGGTTGTTGGGAACTCGGCGCTGACGCCCGTGGTTGTGCCTGGGTCGCAAGCCCCAAGGGTAGCGTTGGCCTGGCGGCCTGGGGTACAACTGGAAGCATCCGAAGGTCCCGGCAAAGCATGAGTTGACTGGTAACAACAAAACAACTTGTTTATTTTAACATCGTAAAGAGTTGGCGGTCAGGTTGACCGAAGTAGAGAGACGGGAGAGCACTTTACTCAACAGAAGAAATCGGAGCCCTCCTTTTGGCGTCCGGGGGCAGCTGTTTTTATACTCTCGCAGTTGAGGGCAAGAAGGAACCCCTCAATAGACGAGCACGTGATTGTACAATGGGCTAATGGTGACGCACACTGTCGTAGCGCCGCCGGTCGGGCACAAAGACTGGGAGGAGAAGGTAACTTCGGCTCTCGTAGCGCCTCTGGTCGGGCACAATGACTGGAAGGAGAGGGTGACCCCCTGCTGTCGCATCGCCGCCGTTCGGGCACAATGGCACATACACTCACACACGCACATGAAGACACGTGGCATCGGAACATGCCTGGAAACGCCTGGAAACGCCTGGCGGGGAGCGTTGCGGCGACGCCGAACGGGCCAAAATGTCTGCCGCCCCGCCGCAGTCGCGCCGGCAAAACCGCGCGTCGCAGGCGAAACGCAACAGACCGCCCCGCCGGGGGAAGGAGATCCCGATGGACAGGGGACTGCATCCGCTGTCCGGAGGGATGTCGCTCGATGATGCTCATAACCGAAGTCGGGCGTCCCTCGACGTTTCTTGAGCGCAGCGCACAGAGAAGGCCTCGTTCTCTCGTTCAGGTTCGCACGGGACACTGCAAAGTGACTTCGGGAGAGTTCACATTTTTGTTCTCGTTCCCGGCAAGCGTTAGAACTACGCTGAAACTCAACCGCTCAGTCAGCAAGCACGGCACAACCCTCACTAAGCCCTGCCAGGCTCTTTCCCCTTTTTATACCACTGCCTAGTTCCTTACAGTAGTCTAGCATCACTCAGAACGCGTCCACAAATTGGAAAATTGCACTAGAAAGCATATCATCACTTTGAAACACTAAACAAAAGCAATATGTTAAAAAAAATCCTGCCTCAGGAAGAAAAACATCAGTAACAAACAATTTTGAGGCTGATTCCTACGTTAGGGGCTTCGACTTAAGCCATCGGCGTTACCGTTGAGACTCCCCTTTTTGTAACGCACCTCAAAGGAATGTTGTAAAGCGAGGCTCCAGCGCAGGAGGCGGCCATTTTTGGGAGAGATGGTCTGCAGCCATTGGAGAGGGCAGTGATCCGTCTCAATGATAAACCTCGAGCCGGCTAGATAGCATGACAATTTCTGAACGGCCCACACGAGACATGCACACTCTTTCTCGGTGGCGCTATACGCCTGCTCACGACTGGTCAGCTTACGACTAGCATACAGGACGGGCTGTTCTACTTCTCCCTTTTCCCGTTGGCACAGTACAACGCCCATGCCTCGCTCACTAGCATCGCACTGAACAATGAACCCTTTTGTATAGTCTGGCGATCGTAGCACAGGCTGGTTTGTTAGGGCACTCTTTAGGGCGCTAAAAGCTCTTTCCTTTGTCTCGTCCCAGACGACTGTTTGAGGCTCTGACTTTCTTAGAGCATCCGTCAGGGGAGCCGCGATATCAGAGTACCTGGGGATGTACCTCTGATAGTAGCCGGCGACACCTAAGAACGACCGAATATCGGTCTTTGTGCGCGGTTGCGGAAAGTCTCGCACAGCGGCCACTTTTAATTCAGAGGGGCGGCGACGACCCTGACCAATCACGTGACCGAGGTAGACAACCTCGGCCTGTGCTAACTGGCACTTAGGAGCCTTTACTGTCAAGCCCGCTTCGCGCAGGCGGGTTAGCACTGCCCGCAAGTGTGCCATATGCTCAGACCAGGATGCGGAGAATATCGCTACGTCGTCTAGATACGGTAAAGCGAATTCTTGCTGTCCCCGCAACACTTTATCCATGAGGCTTGAAAAACAGTATGGCGCGTTCTTCAAACCAAAACTCAACACTTTAGGACGGAATGTTCCCATTGGTGAAATGAACGCCGCATACCTACTAGCCTCTTCTGTAAGTGGAACCTGCCAATAACCCCTGACAAGATCTAGGGTGGAAATAAACTGAGCGCTACTAACTTTCTCAAGGCGCTCCTCGATGTTAGGGATCGGATAAATTTGATCCTTAGTGATGGAATTGAGCCTGCGGTAGTCGACGCAAGGACGAGGTTCCTTGCCCGGTACCTCAACTAAAATCAAAGGGGAGGTATAATCACTCTCACCTGCCTCAATAACACCGAGCTGTAGCATTTTCTTTACCTCAGCCTCCATAATATCGCTCTGGCGGGGTGACACCCGATACGCCTTGGATCGTACTGGCTCTGGGGAGGTAAGTTCTATATCATGAGTAAGTACAGAAGTCCTACCAGGCCTCTCAGAGAACAGACCTTGAAACTCTTGTAATAGCTGGTGTAGTTCGGTTTTCTGCTCGGGCGACAGCGGTGCTTTACTGATAAGGTCACTAATGACTTGACCGGTGTCTTCCCTGTTCGTCACTGAGCCTAGTCCCGGAAGCTCGACCGGAAGCTCTTCAGGAACGTTTACCATCATGCACACCACTGCTTCCCTTTGTCTATAAGGTTTGAGCAGATTACAGTGGTAAACTTGCTGTGCTTTCCGCTTTCCTGGAAGACTTACCACGTAGTTAACGTCCGACAGTTTCTGAACAATTCGTGCTGGGCCCTCCCACTGCACGTCTAGTTTGTTGTTTAGCGATGTGCGCAATATCATGACCTCATCGCCCACCTCAAAACGACGGGCCCTGGCTGTCCGATCATAATAAACCTTGGCCCTCTGCTGGGCCTTTGTCATTGCTTCACCTGACAACTCCTGTGCCCTTCTTAAGCGTTCGAGGAGCTTAAGTACGTACTCCACCACGACTGGGTCGTCGCCCCTACCTTCCCACGATTCTCGAAGCATGCGAAGCGGAGATCGAAGCGAGCGACCGTACACCAGTTCAGCTGGCGAAAACCCCGTAGCCGCATGCGGCGCGGTCCTTAAAGCAAACATCACCCCAGGCAGACACAGCTCCCAGTCAGTTCGATGTTCAAAACACAACGCTCTCAACACGCGCTTCATGACGGAGTGGAGCTTCTCAACGGAATTCGACTGTGGGTGGTACACTGAGCTGTGTAGCAGCTTTACCCCACACCTTTCGAGAAAAGTTGTCGTCAAAGCGCTAGTAAACACTGTGCCCTGATCTGATTGGATTTCCGCAGGAAAACCAACTCGCGCAAATATGGACAGTAGTGCATTGACTATCTCAACTGAGCTGAGTTCTTTAAGCGGCACTGCTTCAGGGAACTTTGTCGCTGGGCAGATCACAGTCAAAATGTGTCTGTACCCCGTGGCTGTTACCGGCAGAGGTCCCACTGTATCAATAACGAGCCGTCTAAAAGGCTCCGTAATGATAGGTACCAATTTCAACGGCGCCCTCGATTTGTCCCCTGGTTTGCCCACCCGCTGACAGGTGTCACATGACCTCACGAAGTGGTCTGCGTCCCGAAAACACCCTGGCCAATAGTACTCTTGCAAGAGACGGTCCTTAGTTTTCTTAACTCCTAGGTGTCCGGACCACGAACCCCCGTGTGACAAGCGCAACAGATCCTGACGATAGCATTGAGGCACGATCAGCTGATCGAACTCCACTCCTCGGCGGTCTAGATACTTCCGGTACAGGACTCCACCTCTTTCCACAAAACGCGCAGTTTTCCTGGCGATACCTTCTTTGACATTGCAGCGCACGTTTTCCAGGCTGCCATCCTTTTTTTGCTCGGCTATCAAAGCCGACCGGCTGACTTTTAGCAACCTATTAAGTCCGTCTGACGTAGGCGCGATGAGCAAATCAGTAGATAGCTCTTCTAACTTTCCCGCATCGGGATTTTCCTCTCCGGTATCTGGTGCCTTTAACGTTACAGACTCAAGTTTATTCAGTTCGGGCGTGCTCTGAATATCAGCTTGCTGCGCCTCTGACCCTTTTTCGTTGTTTGATAACGTCGGCCCCGCAACTACCGCCTTTGCAGCGAGCTCCCGAACCTTCGATCTGGTTAAGGCCTGAACACTAGCTTCACCAAACAAAAGCCCATTCTCGCGCAGGAGGTGATCGGACCTGTTTGAAAATAGGTACGGGTACTGGGGGGGGCAGCATAGATGACACTGCCGCCTCCGTCTCAAGCGCTCCGAAAGGTCCTTCAATAAGCACTTTTGCTACCGGCAGACACACGCTATGAGCTTCCACGGCTTGCTTGATCCACGCGCACTCGCCCGTGAACATATGGGGTTCTACGTAAGACGGGTGAACTACATCCATCGTAGCTGCGGAATCGCGAAGCACTCGGCACTCTTTCCCGTTCACGAGGAGGTCTCGCATGTAAGGCTCGAGAAGCTTCATGTTCTCGTCAGTGCTGCCGATTGAAAAAAACACAACTTTTGGTGTTGTTTCCGGACACTGCGCCGAAAAGTGACCCGGCTTCTGGCACGTATAACAAACGCGCGCTTGCCTCATCTCGAACCGCTTTCTGCGTTCGGCTTCGGCTGCCACCGTCTCCTTAGGTTCGGTCGCACTGCTTCCACTCGCATCCGCACTACGCGTGTTCCCCTTTGCTCTCATGGGTGTGAACTTCGGCCTCTCAAACTTCGAGCCAAATTCACCCTTTTGACCGTCCTTAGCTCCGCGAGCCCGACGCGTCACAAACTCCTCGGCTAGCTCAGCGGCTTTAGCCACCGTACAAACGTCTGGCCTATCCAAGACCCAGTATCGCACGTTCTCCGGTAACCGACTATAAAACTGTTCTAGCCCGAAGCACTGCAGAACTTTATCGTGGTCACCAAACGCTTTCTCTTCTTTGAGCCACTCCTGCATGTTTGACATAAGCCTATATGCAAACTCTGTATATGACTCACTTCTGCCTTTCTCATTTTCCTGAAACTTCCGACGGAACGCCTCCGCAGACAGCCGGTACTTTTTTAGCAGACTCGATTTTACTTTGTCGAAATCCTCTGCCTCCTCTCTATCCAAGCGAGCGACTACGTCGGCCGCCTCGCCGGGTAACAAAGTGAGCAAGCGCTGTGGCCACGTTTCCCGAGAGAACCCCTGCTTCTCGCACGTTCGCTCAAAGTTAACCAGGAACAAACCAATGTCCTCTCCAAGCTTAAACGGCCGCATCAGGTCAGTCATTTTGAACAATACGCGTTCTCCTGCACCGTGTGCCTGACTTCCATTACGAGCGCGTTCCATCTCTATCTCGAGACGCTTCATTTCCAACGCGTGTTGACGGTCGCGCTCTTCTTTTTTCTCTTGTTGCTCTCGCTCTTTCTGTTCTTTACGTTCACGCTCTTCTTTTTCTTTCTGTTCTTTACGTTCACGCTCTTCTTTTTCTTTTTGCTCTTTAAGTTCGCGCTCCTGTCTTTTTGCAGTCTCCCTCTCCTCAATGGTCTCAAGGCATTCCGACAGCTCGTCATCCTCAGCCTCTAACTCAAGAATAGCCTTTAGCAGTTCAGGTTTTCTTAGTTTGTCTGAGACATCCAGACCCAACTCTCTTGCAAGCTCCAACAATTTCGGTTTGCGCAACGACTTCAAATCCATGGCTGCTCTGAATGCTGCTTTCTCTACTGCTTACTATTGTCTTGCCGCAAACTAACCCGGCAGCAACGACAACCACAATTACCAGCTCTGTTTCTGACACTAACAAAAGCCTGGCAAAGCTCAGAAGAAGAAAGTCCCGCACTCACCAAACCTCGCAGCCATGAGTCCAGCGCAGTCGTTCCGCTGCAGGCAACCAGTCATCACACAGGGCTCGTTGCACTGCTCCCGGATCGTCGATGAGCTGCTCAGCATACAGTCAACTGCATATCTTCGCTGCTGGCCTCCGTTGTCGCGATCTCACCGCTGGCAGACAGTTGTTTGGATCCCACCGATGGCATCGGTTGTTGGGAACTCGGCGCTGACGCCCGTGGTTGTACCTGGGTCGCAAGCCCCAAGGGTAGCGTTGGCCTGGCGGCCTGGGGTACAACTGGAAGCATCCGAAGGTCCCGGCAAAGCATGAGTCGACTGGTAACAACAAAACAACTTGTTTATTTTAACATCGTAAAGAGTTGGCGGTCAGGTTGACCGAAGTAGAGAGACGGGAGAGCACTTTACTCAACAGAAGAAATCGGAGCCCTCCTTTTGGCGTCCGGGGGCAGCTGTTTTTATACTCTCGCAGTTGAGGGCAAGAAGGAACCCCTCAATAGACGAGCACGTGATTGTACAATGGGCTAATGGTGACGCACACTGTCGTAGCGCCGCCGGTCGGGCACAAAGACTGGGAGGAGAAGGTAACTTCGGCTCTCGTAGCGCCTCTGGTCGGGCACAATGACTGGAAGGAGAGGGTGACCCCCTGCTGTCGCATCGCCGCCGTTCGGGCACAATGGCACATACACTCACACACGCACATGAAGACACGTGGCATCGGAACATGCCTGGAAACGCCTGGAAACGCCTGGCGGGGAGCGTTGCGGCGACGCCGAACGGGCCAAAATGTCTGCCGCCCCGCCGCAGTCGCGCCGGCAAAACCGCGCGTCGCAGGCGAAACGCAACAATGTCAACAAAATCAAGATACAGTATGTTACACGAAGATGAAAATTCTCACGTGCTCCAGGCAGTCATCTTAACATGGTATATTTATGTAATGTCTCTGATTGGAAAGCCAAATCAAGTATGCTCTCTGGAGACAAACACATAGCAGCAAGTGTCATTGAAAAGTTAAAAATGTGTTTTAAGAAAGCTGATTAGTTCTGAGAAGTGACTGCTTTTTGTCTTGCCTCTCTACAAATATATACATGTGATAAAAAAATAGTGATACAATGAAATTGCATATTTGCTTAGCGACATGATACATACTTGCAATGAGCACGATGCCTGTGTTTACTATAAAAAGCAACAGCCCATGCTTGGTTAGGTTAGGCCCACTACAACATGCAGGCATGGGTGATTGGTGCTTTTTTTTATTTCTGTGTCGTGAGGTTTATTGACGTGCGTATAGGTGCAGTGGCACGCAGTATGGCTAGTACAAAAAGGGGGGGGGGGGCAGATATATGTAGCTCACTGTACACGACACAGGGCAAAGGAAATCCGTGTTCAGCAACTATGTTAAATGCCATGTACGTAAATTTTACAACGCTACTCGTTCGAAGCGCGCACAGGTGCATATTGAAGAAAAGTTTCCAGGGTAGATAATTTAGTTCGTAATTTACACTAATTTTGCTCTAACCACGAGACATAATAATTTGAATATACTGCACGGAAAAACCTAGAGCGAATTAAATTGTGTCAGCTTCGTGTGTATACATATAGTCTTTCCTATGCATTAGGTTTTTTGCGTAATGCATTAACACTTGACAGCCTATCTTATGATGTGTACTCTGTTTACATTACAGTTCTTTATTAGTTTACTCGTTTTTTTGCGACTGATGAAATGCCGGCATATATATATTTTCAACATTTGACATAACCCTGTATGTTTTGCAGGGACAACCCAGGATGTGCATTTCTCAGCACCCAGTCAACTGCCAAAAGTGACTCAAACACAGGCCACCAGTAAGTCGACATCAGTTGCAATTTCACATTATGCAGTTGGCGGCTGCCTTGTACAGAGGCCTTTCTTTTTAATGAGATGGTGATGTCGTTCTAATGTACATTTTGACCACAAAGGTGCGATCATGTCTCACAGAGGCATATATGGTTGCTATTCTCTGCGAGGGACGTGTTCTCGTGTTTGTGAAGCATTTGTGTTTGGCAGTATTGTCGCCCAATGAGTCGGATATAAACACTAACTCGCCACTGCCGGCAAGTAGTTGCGAGAAACGCATTATGACGCTGTAAAGTTATTTCATTAATTCGAAGGAAAGTTTTGCAGCAGGAAAAAAGGTTGCTATTCCAGGTAAACATGTCTTTTTCTCACAGGTTATTTAGCCAAACTGTGGATGCATGAAATTCGTGAATTATGAATAGATTTTAATTTATTTAGTAATGTTTCTAAAAGAGACTAGAAATAGCATGTGACTACCTCTGCAATCAGCAGACCATACATTTACAGTCATAAGTGGCAGTTCCATGCAGTCTCGCATTTTATATAACCTTTCCTTTCAGCAACATTGGAACTGGTGGCTGCGTTTTCAGAAGGAGAAGTGTACTTGACACTGTATGTGTATGTGTGAATTCGGTCATCTTTGTATGTGTCGGCTCACTGACAAACGGTGCAAAAATCTGTTGTACCATGAGCCTGACGACGCCTTCTGCTGGTATAAATGCGGCACTTCGTATTTTATAGTACTGCATGACATTTAAATCAAAGCTACCACATAAGATGATCAAGAAAACTAACTGCTGTTATAGCTGTTTTCCTCAAAGAATGCTTGTCCTTTATGGGCTGTGTTAATCTGAGCTCTCCACCGATGTTTCAGTAGTATTATCCCTTAGTGAGTGAGAGATTGGGGGCAATTAATCGTGTTAGTGTTTAAGTGGTGTCCTAATTATGTGCATTTGTTCCAACAAAGTTGTCTAGATTACTTTATTGTGTAGTGTAAAGCTTATGAAACCATCAGCAACTACTGAGTTGCTAACACGCATATGGATTTGTCACTATACAGGTGGAACTCGGCTGTACCACTGCAGTGCTGCGGAAATTGCCTTCACCAGCGGCTTTGCAACAGCTGTTTCGCAGCATGTCGGTATGTGTTAATTTATAATTATGTTGGGATGGGGTAGTATTATGGACCACTGCTGCTCTGTATTGTGACAGATCCATATGATAAGGGATGTAATGGGCACAGCGAAAGCCTTTGAATTTTTTACTATGGTACATAAACAGGCTCTTCTTTTCGTCACTGGAGCAGGAGAGAAGGGCATGCAGGCACTCCTGAATGTACATATATTTCAAAACATGAGAGAGACATGTATACACACACACACACACACACACACAATTAAACTAAAGGCAGGGACGTTCCATCTTTCATCTTGAATTGAATTGTGCAGCGCAAAAATACAACACAGACCACAGAGAAGCACACATGTTAACAGGTTTGATGCACGCGTTAGTTCAACAGATTTGATACTTCAAGTGTGCTATTTTACACAAGGGGGAAGGGAAAGGGGAGATAATCTGAAAAAAAAAGTGGAGTGGAAAAAAAGGAATCGTGCCAAAAAGCATGAGAAGCATCGCGCAGCCAGGATCACCAGCAGGACATCTAAAAAGCACTCTGATAAAATTACATACAGGACAACCTTACGTATAGTTTGTTTCAATCAACTCAGATCACATGCAGCCATTACTGCAATCATGTTGTTTCCTTATGTCATATGGGGGAATGATGTGGGCCAAAAAAACTGTTTAGAGCTGAAGGATTATGTTCCATTCTACCCTCATTGCCTGCTTTTTTATCATATTGTTATCAGCTGCTTATATTAGGGACAAAAAGTAAGAGTACGAACTGTTTCCCGATTCGCCATTCCACACAACATGTCTTTGTGACTATATGTACATGCAGATGATCCATAGTTGAAAAATATTCAGTACAGAAGAATCTGATTACAAGATGCACTTGGTTGTAAGAGACATCTGAAAATGGTTTGGTTGGTTTTCCAATGTTTGCCACGTTAACAATACTGTATACAAGAGACACCTTTGTTACTAAGGATGACGTTTTAAGTATTCAATACTTCAAAGGGACACAACCCAGACACATTCACTTTGTGCACCTTGTGTGCTCCGAAGGGCGTAAAGATCACGCAATCCTTACACAAGTCAATCGCGCATGTCTCTTTTAGCATGAACCAGAAAAGGAGGGCAACGAGGACAGTGCAGGGCAGAAAGTGTCGGCAGTTGAAGCTGACGAGCGTCTAAGAGCACCTCAAAGGTACTGCGAGCAACAAGGCTTGCAAAGTGAAGCGTTTAAATTCCAGAAGTTGGGAATTTAGTCTACAGTCACTAAAAAGCTGTGAATGTCTTCTTGAAAGGGCCCCTAAACCACCGAGGTTGAAATTTAGTTGCGGTGTTGCAGTTCTACACAATAAGGCAATGAACAGGTAGCCACGAGAATTTTTCGAAACGGTGCAGTAATAGTGGAGCTACGTGTGTTTGATTATCGAAAAGTAGTCCCCACTCATTTTACTCTTTCATCTGGTACACGCCATATGGACAGTATCGTCTTTTCCTTGCCTAGTACACCTCCAAATGTTACGGGACAGGCCAACACCAACGAGCTCTGTTGCTGCCACGCTGGCCCGTCGTCCTGCGAGGGGTGGCGATAATACAACGGAACTGTATAGTGACTCGTGTTGAAGAGCTTATAGGGAGACCCTTCTGTTGGCGTTTCTGATCTTTGCCCCCATTGGCTGCCCACAATAGCATCGCGCGCAACGCGACGAGGAAGAAGGAGTGTGTGTATTTGCTTGCAGGCCTTGCCGGCAGTCGTACACTTTCGTTCGACCAATCGACAGCACCGGAAACTGGTGACATCATCAGAGACAGCCTGGTGACGTCAGGACAAACTGGGGGGTGCAGGATAGGTCCAGAGAGGCGCACGGGGTCATTTTCTTCATATTGTGGTGCTCCGGCAGTGCTACGCACTCTGGCATTTGGCTTCGTCGATCGTGACGGCATTCTGATTTCGATACGCGTGTTTACTTGAAATGTTCAAAAAATGTCGAGAAGTGGTTTAGGGGCCCTTTAAGCCACCCTGAGCATTTATTCCTTCAGATATATCAAAACATACTTTAGTGATGATGCTTAATAAAGTGATCTAGTCTGGCTCCTCAGTGTCTCAAAATTTTTGGTTTCGAGAGACATGTTTCCCGTGCCTCTTGAATATCTTCTGATGAGGCTTTACTGTAATATACACAAACAATTGTGTAACTCCTCCTGCAAGTATTATTCATTAAGCCCGGTCACTTATGTGCAAAGCTTGTGGTTAAGTCTTGATGTCCGTACTTTTTAGAGCTATGTTTATTAATTCATGCTGTTCTTATTGGTTCTTCGATGCAGGAGACAATGCCTACGAAATTATTGGCCCTGATCATGAGAGCCCTCAAGGGCCAAACAACATCTCTGTTGCAGAAGTGAGCCCGATACCACTTGGAAGTTACCATGACAGATGACACGGCAGCAATAGATACAGAGACTGCCATGTCTACTGCAGCTGCAACAGTGTACGAGGCAAGCAGCAGCGCGTCAGCATCAGCAGCAGTGTCAGAAGGAACCACACCAGGCCTGGTAGAGCAACATGTGTGCTATCACTGACTTTTCTTGTAGTGGATACAACTCATTTGCTCAACATACAAAAGCTTTTCACCACGACTGTGAGCCAGTGTTATTGTGGAGCAAGTACAAGACTAAGTTAGGTGTTATAACACAGTACAAGCATTACTTTAATATATGCAAATGCAAACATATTACAGTTGTTGCCTCCCCAGCCAGCCCACATAGTGACAACAATGTGGAACACATGTTGGGACACACCTCTCCCCCATTACAAGATAGTAGAGACTGTTAGTGTTGTTGCTAGATTGACTGGTCTTTGTAGGCAACTAGAAGGACAACACAGGTGTCATAAGATTGTTGTTGATGTTGTTGTTGAAGAGGTAAAAAAGAAGTTTGATGGGAGCTGAAGTGCCAACTGATATTGGCAAATCAAAAGCAACCACCTGAGAAAGCAACACTATCGAAATTTGGGTATCTATGTGCCGCCAACTCTGGTAAGAATGGCATAGGACAGAAGTGTGATGAAAATCACACAGACACTGCTGTTGCATCACTGGCCACAGTGAGCAGCGACTTGTAGGGCAAGAGAGTCAACTGAAACTAACATTATGATATAGTGTCATGATCCCATGTGACCACTTTTCAAGTTATTTTGCAAGATACAGCTCAACCTCCAGAAACGAGACTGCAACTTGTCTGTAAAAAAGCTTTCACAAAAAATTATTCATAACACTATTAACATAGCAGTATCTTCTTTTTTTTTTGTGTCGGTTCGAGGTTCCCGGCTGTCCATTAATGCAAAAATTGAGGAAAAAAAGAACATGTCGTACTTGCACCTTTTTAACAAGTACGAGGGGGACAGAACTTTTCTAGTCATGCATCTTCATCATACTATCAAGTTTTTAAATGCCTTTTATAATTATTATTACCAGTTATATCTGAGTGCATTGTATGCATGTAGCAGGTGTAAAATCAGGTCAGTTGGATCAGATGCCTTATCTGCAAGCGAGCCCTATATTCAAGAAATTTGAATTAAAATAGTTACGTTAGAGACGCAGTCTTTCAGCACTTTATTGCCTGTGGTTTAAGCATTGCTCAATACTTTTGTGGGTGGCAATTTCAACCGGCACAGCACTGCGCTTTGCCACAGTCACATTTGTCTTCAAAGCGGTTTTTACCATTTGTGTTGATCTGTTTGTGTATGCATAGAGCAAGTTTTTAATTTATATTTTTCTGCATTCTTGTGCTTGCACTAAGCTTGTATAAGGCAGTTACAAAATGTGCGTCACTATAACGAACTGTTCTGTTGAGCTTACACTTGCAAATAATCGTGTTCAGATGGCCGCACTTCTATGCGGGTGCACTGCTAGCTTTGTGTATGTTCTCATGTTTGTGTAAAGCTTATATAAGCTAGTTAGAAAATGTATGTCACTTTGCATTGTGATATTCTTTAAAGAACTGCTTGGTTGGTTTTACACTTGTGAATTAGTATTGAGGCGGTGGTATTCCCATGTATGCCCACTGCTAGCTTTCTGTGTCCTCACGTGTTTGTATTAAGTTTCTACAAGGGAGTTACAGCATGTACGTCACTAAGCGCTGTGATATTTTTTAAAGAACTGCTTTGTTGGTTTTACACCAGTGAGTAATAGTACTCGGGTGGCACTAGTCATGTGTAGGTACACAGGGACGATTTGTATACATTATGCTCATGTAAAGCAGTTACAAAGTGTATGTCACTAATTACTGTGATATTTGTTGAATTGCTGTGATGGTTTTACACATGTGAATAATAGTGGTCAGGACACAGTACTTGCGGTGTATAGTTGAATTTATACACTGCCAAGACATGGGCTGTATACGTACCAAAAGAAATGTATGTCATTATATTGTTGTGATTATTACTGTTTGGATTTTATTGAACTGTAATAAAATTGTTTCTTGTATCTATTGAGGTATGGCAATTTGTCATGCAACCAAACTGAGGACCTGAACTTGTGCATACAAATAAACAGCTAATTTAAGAGTATACTGCTCATATTCTGCTAAACCAGTTTAACAAATCTTGTACTACAATGCTGTAAAAATGACAGAGCTGACTCGGATGTACAGAAAAAGTTCTGCACTGGCTGAAGGACTGCCCCACACTGGAGTTTGTAATGTTGCGTTTATTGGAGTAGAACAGAAAGTGCACTTCTATTAAAAATGCGACAGTCGGTGCAGAAACATAAGGCAGACGAGCGGATGTGGCACATCTTTTTCAGGGCCCTCCATGCCTACTACTGCATTTCTAGTCTTCCTGTGCTCTGCATATAAGCCCCTGTTCAGCCAAGGTTTTTACTCCGTGACAGTTGTTCTACTGGGTTCGTAGCAATATTGAAGAAAAAAATTCAATGGTTTTCAAGGACTTTCGAGGCCCCGACACAGTAACTTCAAGGACCTCGTGCAGTGTGTGTAGTAGTTTGGACATAACTTGTTCAAGAACACCGTTAACTTTAATGCAAACAAAAGAAAACAAAACAAATCGCATTTCAGTGATTTCAAACATTTGAAAGACTGCTAATTTGCCTTTCACCGCCCACCACTAAACGCACACAAGGAAGCATTTCAAGAAAGCGCTCAGTTTTTCTGCGATAGCACAATTAACTACTTGGACCTGCAACATTTGCAGTTTTTGAATACTGTTTGGTTTGACAGTGTATGTAATGTCATCTGTTGCCTCAGCTTTTTTCACCATCAAATAAGCAATAGTCATTTCTAATTTCTTTTTATTGTGTCTGTCGCTCTCAATTCACTCTTCACGGCTTCTCTTCGAATGCCTCAACTGTTGAGCTTCCTGCTTCTGCTCCTCCAAGCACATTTGTCGCCGGTTCCATGTGCTTAAAACTGGTATCTGCAGCTCCTTTGTAATTTCAACATTAAGGATGTCGCTTTCCTTCTATTACCTCCAGAGACAATTTTCTGTGACATGCGAAAGAGTGTCACAGAAGGGAAAAAAAGCGCTTGGCAATGTCTGCTAAGTCTAGCCAAGTGTACAAGTTTAAGGACTTTCCAATACTTCTAAAAATTCAAGGGTTTTCAATGCCTTGAAAAATGGCATTTTAGAAATAAAGGATTTTCAAGGATCGCTACAAACCCTGGATTCTAGCACCTAAATAATTTTACAAGCTTATTTTGGCATGGAGTTAGGAAATTCATGCTTTCTAGCTAACGCTGCACTATCTCTGTACAGTGAAGCCACGAGAGCGCAACTGTATTGGAGTAAAGAAAAATACTGAAAGCTTTTAATACCACTCTTCTTTTTTTCTATGGAGCTTCGTAATGCCTAGTTAAGTTTACGAATGTGCCTGGTTTTGGCGGGCGTTTCTTCGACATTTTCTGGAAGAAGCAGATGTCTAGCCCCCGTATTCAGAAATGTATCTTAATACAAAGCTCATGCTTGACTTGATATAAACGACGCCTGGTGCGAACGTCCCCGAAGACGCTCACTGCCTTTCTTTTGGTGCGTTGACGACTTGCGTCGTTTAGATCAAGTCAAGCATGGGCTTCAAGTTATGATGCATTTCTGCATATGGGGGTAAGCGTGCACAATTCCGGGCAACGCACTGTGACACTGACACTGAGAGAAAACGGGGAAAACAGAGTTAACCACTTATGCTCCTAAACTTTCGCGTACCTGTGGTGTGTGTGTATCGTGGAAGAAGAAACAGCGCAAACACAAGGACGAAAAAAAGCATCAACCACACCAGCGCTTCGTGGTGTGGCATGTTTTTGCGTCGTCCTTGTGTTGCGCTGTTTCTTCTAAAATGCTCAACCAACTAGCCGGCAAGTCCATCCTGTGCATATATAAATTGAACACACGCATGAGTGTAGATGGTCTTCGAAGCTTTTAGAACGAGCACTGCCACAGGATACGAGCAGTGCACGCGTAACAAGTGGACACATTAGTCATTTAAACATGCGTGCCAATGCATTTGACGCGGCTATCGGCATAAGCAGTCTCCAAATGCTGGAATGCATGCGCTTCAAAACGCTAACGATCCGCTGCTGATGCAGGACAACAGCTCACAGCGGACTGAACCAAACTCCAAACTAATGCACTTGAAAAGAACGCCTACACGGCAGCGTGAGGCACGTCGAAATGCCTGGTACTGGCGTCGCAGTTGCTCACCAGTATACGCGCGAATTAAATTCACATACGTGGATGGTTGGCGCAATACTTTGTATCCGCGTATTTTGGAGAACATGGACTGGAGAAGCACTCGATCATGAGCTGAACGGCACATTTGTTATTTTCCTTCGGTGACGACAAGCCGTGAATAGTTCTCACGTTGTCGTCTACGTTGTCTTCCTTGGTTACTCGTAGCAAGGAATGGAAATGATGCAAATGCACACGTATTCCAGTACACAACAGCACAGCACACTGCAGAGAAACCCCACCCACCGCAGCCGATTCATCAAATACGTTTGGTATATATATAACCTCTAAAGGAACACGACTGGGCGTAGCGGCGCTGCGGTGTAATGGTTATGATGTGTGTTTTGAATTGTACAAATGCGAGTGTACGCGGGTTCGAATTCACATGATGTATAGAGCATTGTGATTCTTGATAAGTATGTGATTCCCTTGACAATTGTATTCTAATTAGATTGTGTGACTCCTGATTGTGAAATTTGCGAAGATATTTGCAGATTAAATGTTAATTCGCATTTTTTTCTCCTCAGTGGCGTTCGTGACGCATACGCATAGGCCGCTTCAGAGCAGTCACGCCTCACGGTAGGCAGCAAATAGCCAGGAAAAAATGACTTTAAAATCCTGCATAACTTTGCTCACGCCTATTCTGAAGGCCGCTTGGAATCGGGCCAGTGTCTCTGAGGAGCCGCCTACGGAACAGTATATCAGCGGCCCTAATTTGATCTGATTTCCTGCCTGCATGCGTGACCAGGGCTTGGCTAAGAGGGTATTGGGAAGAGTACTAGCACTCTGTTCTGAAGGAGTACAAGCACTCTGTTTGGGGGAGTAGAAGTACTCGGTCTGGCGGTGTACTATCAACCCTGCGGGGAGAGTATTAGCACTCCCTGTGGGAAGAGTATTATCACTCTGCGGAAGAGTACTAGCAATCCCTTGCGGTGGAGTAACAAAACTCTGTCAGGAGGAGTTGACCTACTCTCTCTCAAAGAGGGTCGATCTACTCTCGAAAAGAGAGTGAAATATGGGACAAGCAGCTACTCCCTCAAAGAGAGTGCCCGGCACTCCCTTACTTTTTAGAGTGTAAGATAGACCGGACGGTGAAAAAAGGAAAAAGAAAGCAGAAATGCAAAGCAACAGCTGAAGTTAGACCACGTTCACGCACATGCGCTCCACCTTTTCCTAACCTCAGCACCAGATTCGCGTTTTTATTATTTCTGTTTATCACCCACGCTTCTGTCCTCTTTCTAAGGCTGTCTTCAACTGTCAAAATCTACCGTGTGCTACGGCGTCACGTGGACACTACCTTGAAAGCGATCTGCGATGGAGGGCGCGCCGAGTGCTGATAGCTTCGTGTGCGCTGGGTTTTTGCCGCTTAGTTCGCATTTAAGCAAGAGGCAGCTCGAAGGTCAATTCGCTCGCTGCTGCTGCCGTGCTACTTCACTCCAGCGTTTTGACAGCGAGTTTCCGCGGTCATCGAGTGATATGTGTTCATGTTTGCTTGCGCACGCGTGATAGCATCGGTGATAACGTAGTTAGTAATAGAATGTTTAAAAGTTTATGTGGCCAATGAAACTGCTATCCTTACTTCCTGTAGCTGTCTAATAATTTCTTATGGCAATCACTGGTTCTCCTCTCGGGCATATTGCGTCTTTTTTTAAAATTTATCCCTGTTTCCTTTGCTTTGAAAGTGAATTGCCGGCATTCAGAAATCATTAGCTATTGTAACCAATTATTTATTTGTTGCTGGCACTCCAGATGCCCTTTCAGTTAGTGTGGGAGGAGCCGTAGAAATTATATGCAAGAGAAAAGTGACACCAGCGAGAAGAAATTAAAAACAGATATACAGTACAAACAACCGCTGCAATCAAAATATATGAAATTAATTGATGATTCCACCAATGTATAGAGTGGCAAACAAGGTGCAAAATTGTTAACTATTCTACCGTGACACAAAGGAGGCGTGCATGACAAGGATGATGACAGCGCTCAAACATGACGTATACATGATACACGGAGAATATAATAATCGATGAAACACAAATGCTAACAATGACAACGCAGCCACCAAACCCCATTTTTTACGTGGCAGCGAACACGTTCACAGCCACCAAGTACCCTAAATAGCACCCGCCATGGTTGCTCAGTGGCTATGGTGTTGGGCTGCTGAGCACGAGGTCGCGGGATTGAATCCCGGCCATGGCAGCGCCGCATTTCGATGGGGGCGAAATGCGAAAACACCCGTGTACTTAGATTTAGGAGCACGTTAAAGAACCCTAGGTGGTCGAAATTTCCGGAGTCCTCCACTACGTCGTGCCTCATAACCAGAAAGTGATTTTGGCACGTAAAACCCCATAATTTAATGTTTTACCCTGAATAGCAATGTTGCATATAATCACAAAAACTGAAATCACTGAAATCTCGTCCGCGGCGCTGCGTTAATGTGGTCATGAAAGCACCTTTAATGATTATTCTCCAGACAGGAACATTAAAACGAATAATCAAGCCGAACAATCATTAAAATTGAAGTTCAACGATGCCCGCGTTTGTTAGTCGCATATTGTAAGGTTTAAGAAAGTATGTTGCCTTACAAGAGAGCACATTCTAAACTTGTGAAACGGGGCATCATCTTGTTTAGTTGCCTCTCTGCACTGCATGAATCTTCTGCACACGCCGTCTCATATATTTCATTATGCCAGGCTGAGCGTCTGGTGTCTGCTGGCGGCCAACATCACTTAAAGGGACACTAAAGGTTACCAGAAAGTTAAGTTAAAGTGATAAAGCAATGCTCTAGAACCTCTAAGGCGTCAATATAATCGCGAACAGAGTAACCGATAAAATGGTAAATGCAGGACACGATTTGAGACCCGCCAGTGACATTCCGGTACTAGCCCGATGACCAAATCACTCCTCATCATAATTTATGTCACTAGTACTCAACTACTCGTATAAAAAAGATCATTTCATTAGATTATAATACGGAAGAAAATGCTACTTGTCTACTTCTATTCGATTCTGAGAAAAAAATAACATTTTGACGCTACACTTGAGTAGTATGGGTGATCGAAAGGTTTCGTTTTCGCTTGACTCTGCGCGGTCGACTTTGCGCCGCGCGCGCTTTGGAGTTTCAGTTGTTTCTTTATCGCGTCGTGCTGCGGTGGTCCTGCTGGCTCGCCAAACTTGCATTTGGAACAAGCAGCGAGAATGCGATGTCCATGTGATGTCGTGGGATGCGCGAACGGTCCGCGGAACATGGCCAACGGCAGTTGCAGCGGCGAATCCAACGTTACTTATCACTGTGTGCCAACGAATGAACCTCTCCGTTCGAAGTGGTTAAGTGCCGTACCTCGGCCACAGCGCGCTGGTAAAGAGCCGAAAAATCACGTAGTGTGCTCGCTGCATTTTCGTTCAGAGGATTACGAGTTCAACGCCGACTCACTGAAGTCGCGTGAAGTGCTTTTCAAAGCAGGCCGTCATCGTAGCAGTATGCAACGGCGCCGGCAACGTGAGCCCTCAACAGCAGGTCCGGTTCATCAGTGCTTATATCGCTGAACTCGAGCCCAGCATCGCGAGCTAATGTGTCGTTGTCAGGGTCATCCATTGCAACGAGCGTCGAAGTTGGCGTCACAAAATAAAGAACCAGCTTATCGTCGTGCGCTTTCCCTTCCGCTAGCCACCATAGTTCCGCTTTCGCGCTGCTGTCGGCTCTGTCTTGGCTCTGTTTTTGCCCGCGCGTTTGCGTTTTGTGCAGAAAAGCCGTAGCGCCGTCTGCGGGAGCCGTTTTACTCACCGGCGGCTGAACGTCACTATGAGACCATGACGTCAATACTCCTCTATCGGAGGGCGGGTGATTTGAACTGCGCTAGAGGTACGGGGACGCTACAGAATGCATTTTCTCTTAAAGTAAGTCTCTTCTTCGCACGAAACAAGCATTTCGAGGTTTCTGGGATGATATTTTATTACTGCACGTTGACTTAATATTAACCTTTAATGTCCCTTTAATTTGCAGCACACCCGAGAGCTTGCTTCTCCAATAGCTAAAATCTCCAGATAGAAAATTCCTACGCTTGAACCAAAAACCACCTTTTCTGTTGCCATATTTACATTGTCTATCCCATAACATTAAAATGGTTGCAGAAATATATGCTATTGCCGTCGTTTTTTTAGCGCCTTGTAAACTTAAGAAAGTGTGCCCATTACAGACTAAAGCAAAAAAGGAGTATCTCATGCAAGATCTATCAGAGCAAGTTCACTAAAATGCATTTGTAATGTTGTCTTCGAGATACCTCTGTCATACCGCAGGTCCCACATAGCTCAACGTGGCCATGTTTTCAATGAGCGTGCACAGCAATACAGGCGATCCATGCGCACCGGCACGGGCAGTAATCTCAGATTGCACTGCTAGAGATGTGACAGCAAAAGCTGTTTCCCCCCGTATATGGAAAATACTAAATTCCTTTCAAAGGCGAAATCAAGAGCAGGAAGAGAAGTCATCGAGGTATTCCACATCACTAAAAAGGGTGAAAACTGCATTAACTAACCTTCTTTATCACTAACAAGGAAAGAAATAGAATTCTTAGATCAGCCATTTAGGACTCTCTCCCGAGCTCCTAATGCACACGTGGCCTTGCTATTTTTTGTGTCACTACCTTGTACACCACTTAATCGCGATTGTTCGTTGTTTTTCTATTTTGTAGAACCTCATAAATTTCCCTGCCTTCACGAAATAAAGCCAGTTAGAAGTCTGCGCTTTGTGTGTGCGTCTATGTTTCTGTTCATGTCCTCTCTTCCACGCGCAGTTTAAAATTTTCCTAAATGGAGTTAATAATGTTCTGGAAATGTAACAGACAGACATCAATAAGAGGTAAAGGACCAAGAATGTTTACAGTATACAGTAGCTTGTGTTTCGATACGCCTTGAGGAGCAAGCTCATGAGAGCCACAGATGCTTGTTACGGCGCAACAAGGAAGAAATGGTGACGGACATGGCACACGAATATATATTCAAATGTAAAAAAGCAGCTATAAATACCTCATAGCAATGAGCATATAACCATTATTGCAAAAGGTTCGTTACTGGAGCCCGATGTGCTCAGCTTTCTTGGCTGCTTCAAACTCGGCACTGCTCAGGAATGGACAACGGTATCTTGCAGACTTTAGTGTCTGCTCAACGACAGTAGTGAAAGACGAGTTGCATTGGAGCCCAGACATGTGTAGGCACACGTCCGTGTCTTTACCACATTAACTGGCGCCTGATCAAGCAAACACATCTTGCCTTCTGCACTTCTCAGCTTTGTCTCCCTCTGGTGACATGTCTTCTATTTCTCTTCTCTACTGGTGTTTCCCTATGAGCAGGAGCGAGCTTTGCTTCCGTAAAAACACTGGTCAAGCACGGTTAATTTACTGGCGTGGACTTGGTGAGCGAACTGTTTGTTCGTCATTACCGAACCAGTGCGTCGCGGCATCCGCTTTCTGCACCTTGTCGTCTGCTAGCGTAGTGTTCCGGCTGCCGCGAAGGATACACGGAAATCTAAAAATCCCCAGATTTCCCAATATTTGTTAATAGTACTGAGGCGTTGTTAGCAGGAACGGAAACTGCATAACGATAGTTATTATGAAAAGTTCAGTATTTTTAAGTTATAAGTAGTGAAATACTTTACATTGAAGCTATAAGCAATCAACAGGGGATTTCTGAAAAAGATCGCTAATGTGGTGTTCGCAGTAACGAGGTTTTACTGTATCACACCACAGCTGGTGTGATTGCAACGTATGGCTGACACAATTCTTTTTTATCATTGAGTATAAGTTTTAGGCTAAACTGCAGCATTAAATTCACTGGCTATAGGACAAAAAATAAAATGCATGCTGTGGCTGCATGCACTGAATATCATTTCGGGCATCTCTTATGTCAACGAACTGCTTCAATTGTAGATAACGCAAATTTGTTTCAAGGATGTCTCTGTGTAGCTACAACATATTGAGAACATTTGCGTTCGACATTCAGGAAGTACAGTATGTACGAGTGAGAAGTCAGCTTTGTTTCACATACCTATACTCTAAATTTTGTTGTAGTTCCCCGAGAGATAAGGTAGTTTTTGTGCGCTTTGCTCCTAACTAATTTAAATTTATGAAGAAATAGTCATAATAGTGGCAATGAACACTGCGATGGTATCTGCAATCATCTTAAGACAACCACAGGATGTGACATTTGCAGCGAAGGTGGTGTATTACACATCCGGTACGCCCAAATCACTTAGACGTTTGTAGAACGCAACGAGCAACATCATTTAGTTCAGCACAAAAAAAATTCCTCGAGTTCATTGGGCAGCACGAAATGATAAGCCTTTGAGGACAGTCATTTGTGCGTTCAGTCGCTATAATTGCTTTTTTGTCTTCGCAGCTGTGCAACGACACAACGAAATGACCGTTGCGTATCTCGAGTCCCGGTCACAACGAGAACACGGAATTGATAGCAGTCTCCAGCAGACTGAAGAAGGGAGGCTGCAGCTGCAGATAAAGCAACAGAGTGACAAGATGAGTGTGAAAGAAATGGAAATGCAGGATCGCCAGATGGAGCGAAAGACACGTGCACAATAGGGGCGGTGCCACAAACTAAAGGAGCGCCAAATGGAGTGACAGGTGCTCGCAGGGGAGAGACACCTCATGACTGCTGAGCGCCAAAATTATATGCAGCATCAAGAAGTGAAGCTGCAAATTCTGAATAATTTATTCATTTAAATGAGGCAGGCAAAGAAAAATTATCTTCCACTCGACTGTATCACGAAGCTACAAGGGAAACCCAATACTGGTTTCTTGCAAAATTCATCCTGATCCAGGCATCGAACCAGGCACTAAGATTTTTCAGGAACAGTTGCGCTGTGCTATCTTGCTTAACCAGGAGGCTGCCAGATCACACAGAATGATACAATTAATCGGCAGAAGAAAAGTGGCACAATATCTCTACATGTTGAGCAACCTTTTCCACCAAATAGACACAAGCAGTCTTTCAATGGAGTTAGTTATAGCCTGCATAACACCCACTATTACGCCACGCTATGCAAATTAAATTAAGTAACGAAGCTGAAAATGGGGATGATGTCGCTGCAACCCCCCCTCATATTGAAAGACCTATTCTACAAATAAACATTGGTAGTCTGAACAGAGTAGTTCGCTCATTGTTTATGAAGGCACAGGACAGCAACTACATGAATGCTGCTCTTACTGTTAACACTTGTGGTGTTCAAGGCACAACTATTATTATGTAACTGTAGCCACAAAGATTTAAAGTGATTACAAGTTCCATAAAATGGGGCAATTGTACACGTTGCATTTAGTCGTACACGAGCAATGAACTGCTACACAATAGTTTAGTTTTACATAAATAAAACAGTCTGGCTGGATCTGCTATACTTTTGCGCACTCTCTTGACGCGCACCAAGAACGGAATGTGTGCTGCAACTTCCAATAGTAGAGCTGACATTGTCGCGCAACATACAAAAATATCGAGTGAAACTGCATGAAATGCATGAAAAGCCTGCTATATTAGTGAACTATTTCGTAGAATGGGGGGGGGGCTGCAAATGCCTCTATGCAGCACTTCCTACCTGCAAAGTAATGTACTGTGGCCCCTCACTTGGCCAAATCATCAAGTACAGAAAGCGCTATAACGCCAATAGAAGTGCAGCAAAAGAGGAAGAAGGAAAATTGAGGCGCGGCTTACGACTTTGAAGTAACGTATTGCTTTGGCAATGGGAGAGAACTTCAGACAACTTGGATGTCTTGAAAATTCCTTAAATGCAATAACGTTTTGTGCGATCCTGCAATAACTGCGACCAAACAAATATGTCGTTATGATATAGAGCAATACTAAATCAAACTGGGTGATGAAATATTGCAAATAAATTAAAATATTAAAATTTGGGACGGCATGCTATGCGCTCAGCCTCATAAATTAAAGATTTCTACAAGGAAGAACATTATGTTTCAAAAAGCAGAGCATTGAATCAAAATGAAATATGTTAGCGCAATTGCAAGCAATGCATCACTAAACATGCCCACATTTAACAATCAGGCTGTAATGCGCTTTGGCTCATTTCATTGCAAAACGACCAAGTGTGTTCGCAGATATCATGCATGAATATCCCTGGTGCAGAGATATAACATTGCCAGTTGTGCGCAAGGAAACGTGAGTGGGTGCAACAATGTTATCACGCTGTTGTCCTAAACATCATACACATTTGTCGTTACCATGATTAGTATCTTTATGTCCCTTGCACACTTGATATATCTATGACCTCAGCAGTTATCAATTTGCTTGAAGTGCATACCCAGAAACTTAATTTCTCTTCTGATAAAAAAGCACTGCAGGAGATAAATTCTGTCTATCAAGTGCTAATTTCTGGCATTGAATAACTGATTTTAAAGGGCATTCATCTACAACAGTTTCATCAACCACTATGAATGCAATACTGAATAGCTATGGCAGCCGTACTAGTTAGAATAAACCCTCGGCTGCTACTGCCGCAGTAGTTATGAGCTAGGAAATCAACTTGTACTGTCATTATAAAGCGTAAACTGTATATTGGCTTTCGACTCTGGCTTATTTGCCGGTGCACTGCTAATTAACCTTACTAAAGCCTTTGATTCTACCAGACCTAAAATTCTTGCAACTAAACTACCCTGTTCAGAAATTCTTTGGCCTGCACTTGCCCTCATGTTTCTCATCAAATAGACGAGAAACTGTTTATATCCCTGGAGTATTCTCTAGCTTCAAAGTTACTACAAAAGGCTCTACAATTGGACCGCTGCTATTTCTCACCTACATTAGCGATATCGCTAACTCTATAACTCCACACCTTTTTTTATGTAAATGACAGAAAGGTAGCATAGATTCATAAATGCTTTCCTAAACTGCAAAGCTTACTAATGACCTCAAGAACTTGAGAGGACGGTGCAAACTCAACTCTATCCAGAATTATTCATCTAAAGCTACATTTAAGATTTTTAACTTTAGCTTTGAAACTTGAGCGTACTCTCCAGCAATTGTATTTCGACCAATTAAATTATGAGCTGTTAAGAAGTGTTCTTTCCTAGGTGCTATTTAAGACTCCAAGATAATATAATCTAAACGCATTTTGCACCTAAAACAAAAAATTTACCTATTGGATAAGGATCCTAATAACAGCGTAACAGTACTTTAGTCGTCCTACTTTACCGACATTCTACTGGGCCTTCATTCAGAGTCATTTTACTTGCTGTGCATTATCCTTGGATAATACGTATCCATTTGGTGAATATGGTTAATCACTTTCAGTTATTTCCGCGTCAACGCCATTGCACTCATACGAGAACATTAAATCCTTCTGTGAACGCTTATGATTAAATATTCCTAATCGCAACGCTATTAAAGACTACAAACAACCTCTTTCCAATTGCTATATTTGACAAGTATGCATTTACGATTCCAATAACGCCAGTTTTGCTTCCAATAGCAACTGACTGTTACCAAAAATATGTTGTATCTATCGAAAATACAAGGCCAAATTTGCATGCGCAACATTTTGCAAAACCTGATTAGTAATATAAAACTTGGCTTACCCTATGTTAAATTAAAAAAACAACCAATTCTTCTTCTAATAGAACGTTAAGTTGATGGTCCGCATGACTACTACTACCCTTTCGCTTTATATGTGTTATGCTCATTAGTTGTGCTAACTAGTCGTTTGTAGTGTACAATCACTGTTGCTTATTCACTTCTTTTCAAGCACGTCAAAACAGGAGGCCCCCTTGCAGCCTTGAGCTATGGGACCTCCTTCTGTATAATGAACCCAATATGTGCCACCTACGCAAATAATACAATTTCTTTTATTTGACTTGAAGACACACTGCAGATCCTATGCGACTTTTCGCCAGGTCTGTTGTTTAGAAACGAGCTGTTATGCTTGTCAAGACGTCAATGGGCAGATGATGCATGCGTTTTTGAATGGTCAGTCAGCAGGTATGCCAGCAAATGGTTATTCCTGCTGAGGTAAAACGGCACATTGCTTCGTCGTAATAGGATGTGTTTATTTCTATAAACAGCCAAAACATGGCAGACATGCGCGGATATAAAAGTTCCCAGCATCAAATTTTTCACCACCCGATGACCGCTTCCCTCTTTCTATATTCCCTTGACTTTTTGTGTTGTCGCAGCCCAGTGGTTGCCACACCGATGCTCGTGCAATGCATTAGCTCAAAAGTAACTCTGTTTCATGATATGTCCATGTATTTTAACTGTCACATCACCAACCTACGGGACAAGTTTCATATTACAAATATCTGCATTTCATTAGCTTCGTACAGCAAGCGGTGTACAAAACAGAAATAAAATAACTGAGCTCCGCAAATGATAAGAAACATGGTTTAAAACTTTAAGTAATCGTAAATAAAAGTAGCTACTTAAGCAACAAGTAAATGAAAAAATTTGTAAATTTGGTTGGAAACACACTGCAAGTAAATTAACACAGAGAGTCAATTTGGTCAGATGGTCAGATGGTCAACGCAGATGGCTTCTCGAACTTTTGGATCCCACGCACTTACCCGCATCATGACTTGGAGTTGCCAAACTATGCCACTTCGGCACGTGACAGCTTGGTATTTTTGTAGCTGGTGCCTCTTGCGCCTTGAATAGTGTTCCTGTTCATCCATCGTCGGGCGAAAAATTCGACGCGCTGTCCCATCTATGAAATCCAAGCTATTGTCAAACGGGGCAACCTTCGCGTTGACAGCCTGAGAAGAAGAAAGAATAAGAGCTGAAAATTTATCACAGGAGGAAGCTTGAAAATATATGTTGTTGCATAGAAGTTATGTTGTCACATAGTAGTTAAGAGCCATAAAGCGAGCATACCTTGTCACAGTGAGTTGCTCACTCGTAATGTTTACATAATTTGCGTCCCCCTCCCAACAATTTTCCTAATGTGCAAGTTGCACATTTTAAGCACATATTCTCTGACGTGTTAAAAAGGGCAAACAGGCAAGGTGAAGCAACCCAACCGAGACATTTGAGCGAAATCCTCAATGAAAATAATCTGACTTTATCTCCTTCTCCCATGGTCTGCTCATTTGTGTATGCCATTTGTTAACGCCTGTTATGTCCATCGGTGGCAAATAAAAGGCAACATGCTTTGAACTTCGGCGGTAATGAGCCTCCTACATACTCAAATCGCCTTTCTTTCTCTTCTGAGTGCTGCGTATTGCTACAGGCTACGATTCTGCCGCCGAAGGCTGTCAGTTTCTCAATCATTACGAGCTGCCTGCAGCAAGTAGCAAAAAGGAGTGAATCTCCATGGAGAATTTCAATCCAGATTTGACTTGGTTTAGATCAAGTGCCCGTGAGACCGAGGTATCAGATGGCGCGTCCGACGCGCCATCTTTTCATTTCATTTCTCGTAACGCCTAACACGTGCACGCATTTCGAGCCGCTGCATGTTATTCAGAATGGGAACTGGCTGCACAATAGATGGTCTGTAATTATGATCAATCATGAGGAAGTGCACAAACATCAACATCACGCTGCACGTTTTCTGTTCATGCAGCATCTCGTGCCTTCGAATAAGGTTGCGTAAATTTGACACACTTATGGACAGTCCATTATCACTCGCTCCTGAAGGAGTTATACCAGTATGACTCAGCTCGGAGGACTTCTCGAGGGCGAACCAGGATAGCCATCGGTGCGTTTTCAGGTCAGCCAACAGATTGTACAAGTGGTAGTCGATCTGTGCTAGCACTTAAGACATCACGTTTTATAGCACAGAGCTGTGCCTGTTAAACAGGAGCTCAAGCTCGCACAAGCGGTTCGGTATGCACAAACGGTTCGGTATGCTAGGCGTAGAAGTTTCATAGGGAGCACCTCCTTGCCTGGAACTCGGCTGCGCTGAGCGCTGGCCACTTCTTCGGGAATTAGAAGAGTCGATATTAGTTCAGGGGAGTCCATCCATCTTTCGCAAACGAAACAAAAAAAAACGAAACAGGTCGCTGTGCATCATCTGCACGTCCAGAAAACCGCGCTGCTATAAGTTACAGCGTGGAGCTGGCTCTGGGTCTTGGAGACAAATCTCGTTTATGTTTTTTCATGACAGAGAACGTATTAGGAAGTCACCGCTAAGCGCGCTGTAATGCGTTATATGCGCTTGGTTAGCTGTACCTATGGCTTGCCCAAATAGAAAAATTTATTAAACAAATTAAACTCAACATTATAATATGACACAATGCTTTTTTGGAACGCGGCTCAACAGAAGCCTAACCACGTAAGGTGAGCCGTTGCAACGAGCCAAGAGCCAACCAGCTAACCACGAACGCATGCACGCACCTATAAATTCGTAGGGCCCTTCACAGCGAAATTAAATACCGCTGTTCAAAGGTTTATGAACGCTTGGCAAAAATATTAAAAAATATATTCAGTGCTCTTCCGCTATGTTCCACTATGTGACCAGCGAAGCAGTACTTTGTGATAGCTATTTTGATTGAATAACGACACATACACATAACTTCGTTGTTGTTCTCATCTCGCAGGTGGATCCCACCGCGTGGCCGACGAACTCCCGTTAAAATCTCTCTGTGCCTCGCGGGAAACCTTCGGCTAGATTGTAGCCACGTCGGCGCCGGGCGGCCTCGGCCTCACAGCACTCTGGGCCCTGGCAGGCGCACTACATTTGTTTGGCTTTAGCGGCCCGTCGTGGCCCCACATATTCCCGTTGTTGCTGCCACCGACAATCCAGGCGGGCTCGCCGTTCTTCGTCCGTGAGGGAACAGCTACTCAATGGACCCGAACCGTCTGCCCATTCGCGCTTCTGTTCTCGTTGCCGTTCCTTAAGGGCACGTTCTTCTTCTTTAGAGCGAACGATACGCGTCCTGCTAATAGTTTGGACGAAGTACAGCTCATAATGTTGCTAGGGAAATGTCTACGTCAGGAGAAAATGAAGCACAACCATTGGTGGATACAGTATCACGTTTTACTCGGACGCGCCCGGTTTCGAGCGATGCTCGCCCACGCGCGATAACGACGGTCTATAAACGGAAAAGGCGCGTTCTACACAGCTCGATAGGCGCACACATTTTTTTACAGAACCTAGCGATATAGCTTCGCTGTGAAGCATTAACTATTTTCCTATCGGGACGCAGTAGTTTTAGTTTGCAAGGTCTGCACATTAGCCATAATCGTCATCGTCATATTAGCGTTCTGTATCGAGCAACTCCCACAGCTGAAACGTTTTGTGTCGACGCGGTACAGTAAGAAGGAAGGGTTATACCATACCGTATACCGAAGTTTTTGTAGCGCAACATGGCACTGCTCAAATTCTCTAAGAATAACTACGGGCCGCCTGCTGCGACACGGCTCAAAGGATGCTGATTTCTCTGCTACAGAGCGGTGGCCCCACATGTCACCCCGCGGCATATGTCGCCATGTTTTGCCGTAGCCACGGCAGATGTCGCCACTGTTCTATTCCAGTTACATCGCGAGCTTCCTATGTGTAACTATAGGCTGGGACTTGATTTCTCGATTTGGAGGAATAATCTCAAGACTGCCGAGATAATACCCTAACTTTGCTGCCGAGGTGCGATAATCTGTAGCGAAAGCCTACAACACAATCCACTTCAAGTAAAGGGCCAAACGTGCTACAAACGGGAGCCCATTCTGCATGAAGCATTCAGGCTTACGTAGGCACGTGCAATCAATGTCAGGCGATGGCGCAATTTCTGCTGCATTCGTGCAAAAAAAAAAAAAACTTTCAGGGAGACTTAAACAAAAACTGTTTTTCGGTAAAATGGTAACAGCTAAAGGAGAGTAAAGCCTGTTCTGTTTCCTCCCGCTCAGATTGCCATTCATTTGGGAGTATAGAGTTTGGCTCTTGCACTGTTCATTCTGTTTACATTGCCCATGTACTTTGTCCATTTCTTGCGTGAATTGATGTTCTGCAATTCTATTGTCGCTTTTGCGGCACAACGACCCGCAAACGCTGCATAGTCAGAAATTTTATGTATTTTCTATTTATATTAGTTTGGTGCAAATTGCTTACATTCGGCCTTCGTAATAGCAGCAAGCAATGGGGCGGACAGCTTTTACTGTACCGTCACGTGAAACCACTACAGCTACCTACACTTAGAGCTGAAGTGAGGACGTCGGGAATGGTCATCTCTCGTTCGAAACACAGCGCCACGACGGCAGCGCTAATTGAAAGGAGTGCTAGAAGGACGAAGTGAGTCAAGATGAATTACTGTGGGCGTAAAGCTGTCATTCACTGCAGGAATAAGACTGCGTGCTCGTACAAAGCGAAACGGTTAGGCACAGAAACTTCAAAGAAATTTCTAAACAACACAGACTCAAAATAAATTTTCTTCTTGCGCAGATACCCATAAGATATTTTCGCGATAAACATAGTGTGCTCAATGCTCACTTTGTAGCTGCCTCCTTCATAGCAGTTGAAATTCAAGCTATGCGCCGAATTTGTGCGCAGCCAGCTACTGACTACTTTCGATTGGCCTTTCTGCTATTGCTACCGCAGAGTTGTTTCAGTTTTTTGGGCATACAAGTGGAACCAATACATTTTTCGCATTCTTACTATTTGCATGTCTTCTTGAGTTTCAGCACAGGTTCAAACATCGTTACACTACAATAGAAAGCTCAATAAAGTACCTCAATTGAGGCACAATCCATTTGCCAAACTTATATTTGTGTTGAACACCCGCTAACCTGGATGAAACGCAACTTTAGTATGAGTGCGTCTTACTAGGCTGGATGCACCAGTCTCCATAAGACTAATATATGTTTTAATGTGTAAACGCGCACTTTCAAAATGGGCCAGCCTTTTATTATTATAGACTAGATAGCATTCATTAGCCCGACATAGTAGGCTAAAATAATGAGTGAAATTCTTGAGGAAGTATCTCTTCCAATCTTAAACCTGCAGTTAAAAGTTTATTGGCTTTAATATTTGATGGGGGTAAATGAGGGCAAGGAATGTTCTGTTTGCATTGCGCAGCGACAAGGCTTGGACATGAATTTAGGTGGCATGAATTGATAGAATAGATTGCAACGCGATCTAAAACCCTGAAGAGCCGCACTTCGCCACGGCTGTTCCGTCTATCTGCATTGTCGTAGTATCTCCAATAGTGGTGTGTTAGGTTTGCAAAAACAACATGGAATTGTGGTAGCGTTTTATTGCGAAAAATTGCGCAGATCAAGCAATTCAGCTTGCCCTTCTGTAATGAAAATACGGATACTCAGAGCATGTCTACGCGGGCAACTGTGGTAGGTCGTCAAGTCTCTTGGCACGGTGGCATAAGGACTTTACCTGCATTTCAAGTAAACAGGTTTTACTCATGTATTGCTTGACCACGCCATTTTTTCATGTCACCGTAATCACTGCACTTGTGTGACTGTTGATAAGCTACCAGTTCAGCTCGACGCGCATCAGATCATGTACTCCGAACTTCTGACAACGCCGGCCATATGCTGCAACTGAAAGCTGGATATACAGTCTCAGTAGTCAATCCTCCCGCTAAAATGATAGGACTTATCGAAACGTAAAATCGGGGAACGTTCCTACTATCAGAATGAATGTGTGGCAAGGCGTTTTCATGGTCCATCGACGATGAATTATTTCTCATTCACTTTACCAGAGGTCACGCTTCTGGACAAGTTTGTCTAATTTAGTGAAAAATAGTATGGTGCGCGTGAAATATTCTAGTTAAGAAACGTCCAAGACTGCGCACAATCAAGTTTTGCCGCGAATTTGATTTTCAAGGGGTATGCTCCATAGACAGACATATCAACTAGATATTCAATGAAAATGTAGTGACTATGTGTTCTGTATGCACAGTTGTCATTGTATGCTTAAAGACAGCATTGAACACTTGCCTCGCAACCTCTGAGAACCATGCATATTGAATTTATCTCGAACTCGTTTCAACTATTTGACGAGTGACCACGCAGTGGATATTGAACACTGAAATCACCATTCTTCGGCTCACACGACAAGAATAGGCCAGCGAGTTTCAGGAGACAGCCTATCTGAATGCATATGACCGCGTTCCGCTCATTGCACTGATGTATTAGTTGACAGAGCCTTTTCTTCGTTTTATGTTAACCATACACCTCGTTTGTTCTCCTCCTACAAATGCTACAACCAAACTTGTGGTTTTTTTGGCTAAAGTCGTTGTCGTCTCTCCTTTGCTAAGTTGCTTTCGTTTAGAGCACGCTCGCTCGTGCTCATAAAGACTGCCAACCTTATCATGTACAAAGGAAACAGTCACGTACCTCCAGTTGTTTTTGACCAGCCTCGGCCGACATCTTATTTTCGAATCCATTTCCGAATGGTAATTTCCTTATTTGATCGCATCCAGTCAACATCTGTAGCCACACACAAAGTTTTTGTGCTCTCTAGCACCAGATCTACTTGTCTAATACGCAACAGCTCATATGCACCACTCTAGCTAAAGTTTATTCAAAGAACATTCGCTGCCAAGGTGTCATGGTCTGATTGATATTGCCACCCGACTATTTCTGAGTGTCACATTCATAATGCACCTCGTACGTTGCGAAAGCATTTTTGATGAAAATGAGCTTAAGTGAGTGAGTGAGTGAAAACTTTTATTGAGTCATTCAAGAGTTTCGCGGTTACGAGGTCTCCGTCGTCATCATCTTCTTGGCGCTTGCGACTTGAGACTTGAAATGATCTTAAGTGATGGCGCTAAAATGACGGAGGACAAAGAAGAAACACACATACACACAGGGCGTGTGTATGTGTGTTTCTTCTATGTCTTCCGTCATTTTAGCGCCTTCACTTCAGATCATGCTTAAACAACATGCCCAACTATCCATGCTAAAGATGAGACTTGAAATATTTTGGGAGGCAGCATCAAACACATTCCCTGACAGCAATCGTACTGTCTTCCGGGGCACATTCTGACGTGGCTAACCCTTACACAGATGTGAATTCTCCTTCATAAATGTGCCAGAAATAGGCCTCATCAATGGCATACGTACTCGCCCTTCTTTTAGCGAAGAAACTTTACCACTTGGTAAAGCTTCTTCGAAGTAACCATTATAGTTTGACAGATAATTCGTGCCTGAAATCGGATACGCCGCTCACAGCAACAATTTGTTCATTTTGTTATTTCTGGTACTTCTTTGTGTATCACAGCATATTTAATATGCAACCGCGGTTCAGGGCCCTCAAAAATAAACATAGACACTCCCGGAGAGGTGCATGAGCATATTATACTTTCAAATTATGCTAACGTCTGTAACTAACCTTGTGTAATTAATAATGAAGGACTTGTTTGCTTCAAGATTGTTAGAATGAGAGAAACTCATTCATGTAAGCAAAATAGTGTTACACAGTGCAATTATGATGTACATTTTTGTTGCAAGCTTTTAAACTTATGAATTCGTCTCAATATTTCTTCTTAGGCTGTTTTCTCGAAGAAAGAAGACGGGCCATACGCACAGGCGTTGTGCCCCGAAAACATTCTTGCAAGCCATAAACCAAGCATGCTTCGTAACCTCTAATATTTATGTGCACTAACCGTGCAATAAATGTGCACTGCTTTGATTAATTTCAACTAGGTTTGATCCCACAGCATGATTTTACACCTTCGCCATTTGCAACAATCATAAGGAGAAAATATTTGCAGTCAGAGGTCGCCGAAGAATGGTCCTGATGAATAGTTACTCATTGAACTATTGCACAACTGGAATATTTTAGGTTTCTCATGGTAAAACGATAAATTTTAAAGGGGTACTGAACCACTTCTCGGGTTCCGTGAAAAAAACATAGTCCGCAGATAGCATAATTTACTGTGAACATCTCAGCCAAGTTTTGCAGTTGTGCGCGAAGCATGGAGGTCTGTAGCAGAGGGCCCGAGTGACGTTTTTCTCAAATGCTATCTTTTCAACAGAAGCCTGGTCCTAATGCATTTATAGGCCCTTTCTTTCGTATTAAAGCTGACTCCCGTACGGGGTTGCTATGCCTAATAGCTTACATTAATCAATAAGGGTGTTTGGAAGAGTGCGCTCCTTCCAACGGTTACTGTGTATACTTACTGACGAAGTGATAAACGAGTTGAAGTAAGCGAAAATCTGTTTTCGAATTTAAATAATAAGTACGTGCGTCCCTAAGAGGCCGGCTACCATGTGCTCACGTTTAGCGCGGCCGCCCGAGTAGGAATTAAAGTTTGGCCCCTATGCGTATCGGTATTTGAAACATTTTCCACAAGGACAAGTGGCGCCTTCCAATATCATCTTCGCAAATTAGCATTGGGCTTTGCGTTTGCTTTTGCGGACTGCATTGCACAATAAGCTGACGCATTAGCTGTGAACTATAGGACGGTTATTGTAAAAAATAATTTCCGATTTGGCATAGATATTTATTTATGTACCAAATTCGACACTAGCTGTGGTTCCAACAATATTGTTTAAGAATACACGCTGACCAAGTTTTGATTGAACATGACGAATTTAGCCGGAAGCCCCGCTGCATAAAAAGGAATCAAAGCAGACTCATAAACAAGTAGTCAGCGCTGAAGGTACCTTGCGCTCATAATAAATATGTGATAAACAACCGCAAAATTGTGTCACTACAATTGAAGAACTATGCATGTGTGAGTGGGATTCAGTGATTACCATTACAACTAGCCAACAACGTAAAATTATGGTAGAACTCATGTCACGATGACTGTCGACGGTAAGGCGAATAGGAACCGGGCAACGTAGCAACATACCACATTTATGAATTCCCGTTCGTATACCACGCCTAGTGGTAATTATGAAACTTTCGTTGCTGTGGCTAACGCCACGTAGATCCTTTTCATGACGAAAGTCACGTGACTAGAGTAACATGTCGAAGCTACAGTGACGACGATGTAGTGACGCGATGGCATCACACCAACGGTAAGACAACCAATGCATGACAAAGAGTGTATGAGGACGACACAATGAACAAAATGCAGTTGAGAGCGGCATTAGGTCAATGGGATTACGATGAGCGTATGATGACAATGACGTATAGAGTTGACCGTATCATGAAACCTGTGTAAAGCTGTCGGCGTGACTATGACAGCATGACGAGAGCAAGGTCACGAATCATCATTGGCGACAACAGAACGACGACAATGGTATCAGGACTAGAACTACTTACCAAGGTGTCGAAGCATGTTGATGTTCCATGACGACGGAACGACTAAAGTTGCATCCCAACAACGGTATGATAGCAACTACACGACGTCGATTGTATGTCGACGATGCAGTGCCGGCGATGGCATGACAATGGTATGTGAGCAATTCGGTGACGACGAATGTATGATGACAGTGGCGCGACGATGCCTGTGTCAAGAAACCTGTACGACGATGATGGTGTGATGATGACAAGAGCCGAATGACGAAGCGGAAGTCTCGATGATGGCACGAAATTAGAACGGCTTGACAATGGAGGCATAATAGTGACTTTCTGTCGGTGACAGCATGACAGGGGTGGCATAACCACGGTTCAATAGAGACAGTATTATTATATACAAGGATGAATAAAGATTGACGTAAATGGAATGACGAAGGCGCTATTACGACGACGGCATGACGTCAATGCGATGACGTTACTGACGGGATGACAGTGATAAAACGGAAGTCTGTCGACGGCTGTGTGACGACAATGGCGTGATGACGACGGCATGACAAGTGTACAGTTCGAATGACGACGATGCAAAGGCCACGACTGCATCCCGACCCGAACACCTACCTAGTGGTCCGAGCTATTAGACAACTTAGACCACTGAGTCGAAGTAAAAGGCACGAAGGCGATAGCATTGCAAGAATCGTATAACGAAGCTGAGAGAAAGAGAGAGAAGTTTAATGATATGAAAAGCAGAGAGGTTGGCCTGAGGTATATTCCTCTAGCCAGCTACTCAGAATTGGGGGAAGGGGAAGAGGGAAAGAAAGAGGGAAGAGAGGGGCGCATGATGGGTGACGACGACGAGAGAAGGAGGCTGTTAAACATATGGCAAGCAATATGGCATACTTAAAGCCTACAGTCGAGGCCCGTACTTTTAAATAGTTCAGTAACGCCTGGATGACCTTGAAACTCGATTGAGCATCTGACCAATGGCCTAAAATAACGTCCTTCGACAACGGTAGGCTGTCGAGACGCGTGAGGCCAGTGTTCAAATTTTGATGCTCCTCGACGTACCTTGGGTAGTCAGAAAGCACATGACCTAAAGTCTCATTCATATTGCACAACTCACAGTTGTGCAACGAATAACGAACATTCAAGGACCACGATAGCTTCACTATGGCTGTGTGACAAATGCATGTCGACTGTATGACGAAGATAGCGGGACGATAACGGCGTGACGAGTGTAGGATGACAAAGCTGAAATGACGGTGATGCAACGATTGCGATGGCATCACGACCACAAGCCTATACGTAGTAGCCCACGTTATTATACAACTTTGGTCACTGGGTCAGGGTGGAGGGCATGACGACAATGGCATAACAAGAGCAATTTCACGAAGCTAGAATGACAACGATGGAACGACCACAGCGGCATCTGAACTGCGAGCTTGTAGCGACGCGACTATGGTCACCAAAGCTGGCGAGAGAGAAGAGCGCTCACGTGCAGGTGGCGCGAGAATAGAACACGCTATCGCGCTCGACATGAGCGGCCGCGGTGTCAGCCGCTCACGAGATCCCGCTGCGCCATGTTTGGCTGGCCTGAATGAACCATGGCCATGGTAGCTACCTCTTTGCGCCGCTTCCCACAAATTGGTGACCCGGACGACCAAACCCAGCTTTCCCACAAATTTATGACACAGGACAACCGAGCACAGCGATGCCAGCATTAGCGCACCGACTCCTCCAAGTAAGTTGACGCGGCATCACGCAGGCCGCCAGGCAACCAATGGTTGTAAGGTGTCGAGCGATTCTACAACAACATGCCGGACATCTCGTTCATCCAGCTGGACCACTTCAGGGCTGGACCACTTCAACCACTTCATTGTCAGCAAGTTTCCAGGATCCGGCTGCGTTCCAGGCTTCAGTCAGCACCCCCCGGCTACTTCTACGACGACTTGCGGGCAGCCGTTCGTTCTCGTTAGGACACCTGGAGCAATCAGTCACAACCGCTCTCCCCATTTGAGCAGTCATGTCATTCCGCGTCCTGTCGTCCCACATCGCCTGCGTCCACCCATACCGATAGTCAGCGCACGCCGGCCCCGGCATCAGACTTCTACTCGGTTCGTGATCCACCTCCCCAGCTAAAAGGCAGCTGCGCGACGACTATTTCCGTGGAATTCTCTGGGCCCATACGTAAGCGCCATCGACTATTCTACGGCCAGTCACTCTCCTTCCTTGGACGTTCCCGCAGGTTGTCCGCTTTCCGTTCGGGGCCATCTCATGCATCACCAATACATAGGATCTTCCAGCGGCTCCATTAGGCGCAAATTTGACTCTCGCAACGACGGCGATACCACAGGCACAGCCTTCGCGATGCATTCAGCGACCACCTCAACACTGGTGCTATCGGCATTCGATATTTCATCGCAACAAGCAGCAGGTGGGCCTTCCGATGTTCTGTGCTCACAACTTCTGCGGATGCATGGCCTTCCGAAGTTTCACAGGAGCAGCTCTGACATCCGGTTTCTTCAGCTGGGGCATTGCTTCTACGTCTACAGCATCAGTGAACAACACTTGCGCTTTCTCCACGCAAATACCGAGCTGCGAAACGGTCTACTTTGGAAGCCCCTACTTCTACTGGCGCAGGTATCTACGAGAACCTGCAGCAAGTCGCGGTATTGCACTACGGTGTCTCTTCGCTTCGCTTCCCTCGCAACCTATGTCGGTTCTTCTGGCACATCTCTCTCGGACTGCGTAAACCTGACACTACCAACGACGACATCATCAGCATACTTTACGTGGAGTCCTTCGCTGGACTTTACCATTGCATTTTATTTCAATCGCACTTCGCCGTTGGAGGGGGGCCCTGTAGCGGCGCAACTGTCACCTTCAGAGGCGATGAATAAAAAAGGGCTCGCGTCCACATAGCGCGAGAATAGAACTATCATGAAATTTTTACCTATTTTACACTGTCGTGTAGCCTACCCGATTCTAGGCCAATCCCCCAGAATGGTTACGTGCCAGTGGACTGCAAGGATCTATATATCTACACATATATCTACACGCTAGCGAGCTCGAACTGAGCCGCCGCGCTGCCAGCCGCTACTGAGATCCCACTGCACCATGGCTGGCCGGCCTAAATAAACCCTGGCTACGGCGGCTACCTCTTCGCGCCACCTCCCACAAGCTCATAGCTAGTGGTTCGAGCTACAGACTTCATTGGCCATTGGATCGGTTTAGAAGGCGTGAAGATGACGGGCTGACGACTTGGGTCACTGGGTCGGTGTGAGCGGCTAGACAGACAGACAGACAGACAGACAGACAGACAGACAGACAGACAGACAGACAGACAGACAGACGAACAGACAGACAGACAGACAGACAGACAGACAGACAGGCAGACAGACAGACTGACAGACAGACAGACAGACAGACAGACAGACAGACAGAGGGACGGACGGACGGACGGACGGACGGACGGACGGACAGACAGACAGACAGACATATATTATTTGGGAGCTGAAAGAGAAATATAAGAGAAAGGTGCTCAGACAGACAGACAGACAGACAGACAGACAGACAGACAGACAGACAGACAGACAGACAGACAGACAGACAGACAGAGGGACGGACGGACGGACGGACGGACAGACAGACAGACAGACATATATTATTTGGGAGCTGAAAGAGAAATATAAAAGAAAGGTGCTCCGACAGACAGACAGACAGACAGAGAGACAGACAGACAGACAGACAGACAGACAGACAGACAGACAGACAGACAGACAGACAGACAGACAGACAGAGGGACGGACAGAGGGACGGACGGACGGACGGACGGACAGACAGACAGACAGACATATATTATTTGGGAGCTGAAAGAGAAATATAAAAGAAAGGGGCTCCGACAGACAGACAGACAGACAGACAGACAGACAGACAGACAGACAGACAGACAGACTCAAAAAAGCGTAAGTAGGCAAAGAATGCTATTCGCCTTAATATACACCGCTAGATTTCCGTGTTAGTGGTTGTTCTCTTCATTTTCAAATACGCTTTCTTTTTTTTTAGGGGGGGGGGGAAGAATCGCCCATTTTGTAGATGGAAATCACCAGTGCGTTCATAATACTCTCCATTCATACATATATTTTGTCATTTTCTTTATGTCTGCCCTGGTATTATGATCCGCATTAGAAATGGCGGAAACTTGTTTTTATGAACAAGCACATATAGCATAAGAACTTTTTGGGAATGCTAACCCCGACCTTAATTTACGATTTATTGTGCGACACTGCGAAAATAACTACGGGAGCTATTTCCTAAACAATAAGCGTCCATATGGCTGTCGAAATATATACAGGAATTCTCGCTAGCATATATATTTAATTAGGCTCGCCTTGGGGCTAGTTAGAATAGCATAATTAGAATACAGAGCTGCAAAGATAAGATAGATATACAACATAAACACGAATATAAACGTTCGTCTATTCGCGTGCTTACGTTGTGCGTTTGTCATAACCGTGGAGCGCTGTATTCTAAATAATTGTCAGCGAGAGGGATGAATTGTTATCCTTCGCCGGAGACGCATCTATGCTCCACGATTCACGAAGACAATTCGAGTACATATACTTGAAGCATACAAGTTGTAAGGTGTAAACTACGTTCAAGTGAAATAGCATCACGCATTTGATGTCGTCCTTAAGGAAATATTCAGACAAAAAGAAGCTGCGCCCTTAGCCCCTGCAAATTCAGTAGAGATCAAGCAACTTGCGTGTATACTAGCGTCGCACTCGGGCTTTCAAATTAATTAAGCAGAGACAAGACGGTAATAAATCACGTTCTCGTAACTTCTTCGAGTGTAAATGCGGAAATATATGGCTGGCCCTACTGCGAGAGTTCTTAGCATAATGCGACCGATCGCGCTTTGTATTTAGCAGGTACACCAGAACGAAAAATCCTTTTGTATAAGGATATTTCTTTCGTACAATGAATGAACACGAGAATACAACAAAAAATTGTACTGACACAATAAGTCCAAATATTACATCGCCCCCAACGAATGACAGCGTGATAGAAAAATTTAACGAGACAAGAATGGATTTAATGGTGTAAACGTAGATAGACTAGGACGACAAATATCTTTCTAGTTTTTACTTCACGCGAGATAAAAGAGAGAAAGGAGCTAGAAAGATGTGGGGGTCATCGTTAACGTCGACAAAGTCGATAATAAGATAAGTATGCAGCAGTCGGGCCCACTCTCCTTAGGCTTTTCCCGAATGCACACATTGATAGGAATGAGGTACGGTTAGTGCGCTGGCGAGTGTTGGTATGCAATTAAAAGCAGTCTCAATATTCGTAATCGACAATTTTCGCTTTATCGGGACGTGAGACGGAAGAAAATTCTTGTAATGCGTGCGTCGTAACACTGAGAAAGCACAGGGACACGCACGTACGGGCTGCCTCCTCACTCACTACCTTAACCCTGATAACATGCTGCTGCTGTTTTAGCGCTGTTTGGCCCCGACGTAATGGACGTTTAATTCATCTCGGGTCTGCTGATTAACGGCACGCTGAAGGGTCCGTGATAAGACGCCATCGGGCCCCTGCTCATTAATCAGTCGATGCGCAATCTCGACGCGATTAGCACCATGTTCACTTCTTGGCCTATGCATTTCGGATCGATCGCAGTTACGTCGAAAGCCCTCTGCCTCCTTATCTTCCCGGGTAAGAGTTATGTCTTTTATACATTTACATTACTTCGTTCAGCGTCCTTCGAATGCAAGTGGCCATGCTTCAGAACCATCTTGTTCGCGCAATGACAGGCATTCACTCGATCTCTGCAAAGAAATACCCAGGAAAACCGGGGAAACGCGACGTGAGGAAAGTATGCGAGTAGCATCCATAGTGTCACACTTCTTTTATTAATGAGGTTGTCGATGTTCCCATGGGTCACACATTGCACATATTGGATTCCTGGCCAATTGGTTAGCAAAGTCGTAATGTGTGAGCCAATATTCTTCTAAATGAGCAACTGTTTAGGCTATGCAGGAGACGGAGGGAACCAGCAATATTGATTAAGGTTCATTGTATAAATCGATGAAGTACTTGAGGCCGTGCTAAAGATAGATTTGTTTGTAGGGTTGCCAACTAATTTTCGGCAAAGACGCGTCTGCTCTCCCCTTCGCATCTCGATAGTGCAAGGGGAGGATCATTGCTCGACGAGAACAGCAAGCTTGTAGCTAGGAGTGTTCCTGGTGAGCAGAATGGGGACTGTTGGGACCAAATTCCGGCAATAAAAGCTGTTCACCATCATGATACAGATCTGCTAAACAAAAGCACCCAGCTCTAAAAGACATTGGAAAGGTTTAAATTGTGCTCTCACTTCAGATCTTTTTTTATTGTCAACAATTTAGGTAGGAATCATCCGCCTCATATAGCACCATTCTAATAATTAAATGGGTCATAATTTGCGCGAGAAATGAAAATAAGTAATTTACAAATGCACTATGTTTTGCTAGTTACAATTTAACCTAACTCCGTTGCAGCATATATTCCGAAGTACCAATGGCAGCCTTTGAGTACGCAAGTCATATCCACTTGTAACAAATTCCGAGCATAATACTATTAGTATATAGGCTTTCCGAAAGTATGCACTAAAATTAATTCATGTTCCAGTGCATTTAAAGCTTCAATGCATAAAAATGCGTTTTGTGGAAGAGTAACTGGAATAACTCTGCATAGTCACGCGAGTTTGACAGCACATATGTGAAAACTGGTGTTAGTTCCAAAGTTCGCTGTAAGTGGGTGCGCACAGAAAAATCTTTGGCTTCAATTCGTACACCGCAATATATGTGTTATAGTAATTAGTTTAAAAAGGTTATTTGTTCTATTTTCGTGATTACAGAGTTATGCCTGTTTATCTTCAGTGCATGTTGTGTCAGCTCTATTCGAGTAATCCTGCAGAATGAGCAAATTTCTGGCATATGCCATAAGCGATATTGAAGAATGCTGTTGACGGTAAAAAAATCCCTGCTATATAGGTATGTAATGCAAGCACACGTTCACGTCAACGGAAAAGCAGAGCGAGCGCGAGCACCGACAACAGTCTTCGCCCGCGCCTGTTCTAAATGGATAAGCGGTTGTTTCCTTACCCAGCGGAAGACCTTCCCTCCGTCCGTCCCGTAAGACCATCGCTTTCAATATGGCGCGCGCCGCAGCGAGCGAGGTCACCTGCGTGCTGCCTCTCGCTTTCTAGATGCGGGCCGCGCCACCGTGCCAGACGTAGCCGCCGCCGGTGTGCGGTTAATCACGGTGCATAATGGTGCAGCGTGCCTAACAAATGTTGCACATTTTTCCTTCATTTGTTAGGCCTCCCAGGTCGTTTCATCCCACGTGCACCTCCGCTACGGGTTATCTATAACACCAGTGAACGTTGCTGCTACTCGCCTCTTCTACGTCGTCTCGTGCAGGTCTCACTTAACAGTTCGGTGTTGCAACCGCACTCCTCCGTTTCACGGTTCTTTCGCGGTCGTTCTCGCAATTATGCGATACGCGCCAGCATGGTACCACGGAACTCCACGCCAGTGCTACAAAATGCTTGGACATTATTCACATAAATCCCAGAGAAGATCCTGCGGGCAATTTTTCTTATTCTTTTGCTTGTTTTGCAAAGACGCCCTGACTGCCTACTTGGCTCATTTACAAGCGGTACATTTACTTTCTTTAACGCATGGATTTTGCCTTTTCTCGACACGTGAGTCGCTACCCGGTCGGTTTATTCGAGTTATTTTTTGCCAACAACCTCTTCTTGCAGCACGTATACACTCTAATCAAAAATAAAGCGGTCACATTAACTTGGCTTTGGTTCGAAGCAAGTTTCTGGCACACAATATTGATTCGCGCGCACTATTTCGATACGGTGGCAGCAAAGGCAGGATTTTGAAACATTCTATGCCTATTCCATTGTTCTTCGCAATTCGTACCTGATTAGACCGGTGCTTTGGTCACGTTACCAAGTTGCATTTGCTATCAATGTCATCAGTCCGCTTTGAGAGAGCGATAATAAGTGTGACGTAGAAATGTGACGAAGGAAGAGCTGCGAAGCCGCACAACCTGCTGTTGGTGCTCCGTCCATACGAATATCAAGGTGATCCGCTGTTTCTTCGGGTTCACGATAGGAAAAGCAGTTGCTTTCAATCAGCTTATTTGAGGGCACTGCTTTATGAGGCGGGTGGGTGCGCAGTCCCGTGGTATTTTTTATATTTTAAGAGGTTTCTTAACCACTCTGAAAGAAAGTGCGCGGAATTATTACGTCGCTAGATGTCAGTTGGGGGTACCTACAAGTGCCTCATTTACACTTTGATAATTGTGACAGTGCTTCTCAAGTTAGATAATTAATTAAAATTACCTTACGAAATCTCAGCAACGAAAAAAAATTACTGGCGGCTACTCCACTGTACTGGAAACAGTACGTACTAGCTTTTTTCTTCCAGTAACGCAACTGACCTTCTTTAATTCTTGGTATACACGATAGTGCGGACACCCTATATAATTCACTCCATAGCCGAAATGAGCCCAAGCAGGATTTACTAGAAATCAGAATCAACAGCAGTCATGCGCAGCAGCGCTTATACTCTGGCTCACACAAAAAAGAAGAAAAAAAAGAAAGGTATAGAGATGCTGCAGTTTCTCCTGAAACGCAAAGCAGTATTAGTGATAACAATGAATAAAACAATATGTATATGAGTTTGTTTATATGAGTCTTGTATAGACTCATACAAGGCCTTTACTTCAGTGAACAATTATTCCAATTCACACGAAGTTTCTTCAAGTGCAACTGTTATTAAAAGTTATATGCAGGGTGTCTCACGTACCTTGAGCCAAAAAATAAGTATGTGCAAATGCCACGTAGCTGGACAGAACTAAGGTGTGTTGTTGTTGTAAGCGCAAATAGACGCAAAACTGCCGGGCGACTGGCCGTTCGAGGAAATTTGCGTGTATTCGCGGGCTTTGTCCACTCTCAAAAAAAAAAAAAGCACACTTTTGTGTAGCACGTATCAAGCAACAGAAAGCTGCATCGGTAGTTTTTTATGTTGCTCTACAGTTTTCTCAATGACACTTTTCATATAAATATATTATTTTAGAAGTTCATAAATAATTCAGCCTAATTATCGAATTAGGCGGAATGAAAGAAAAATTATCTTAGTATCTGCAAGTGACGGCACACAATGTTACCTTGTTTTCTTCCAGCTACGAGTCATTTGCACAGTTTTAATGTTTGGCTCAAGTTATGTGGGACATCCTATATACATTGGGTTCGGAAAACTGGTCGGGCCCCAGCGCCCCCCCCCCCTTTCCCCCCGGAAAAATTAAGGCTTTCCACCTATAGTGGTTTCCTTCAGAATCCATATATAGGAAACCAGTGCGCCGTCGTGCAAGTCCGCAAAAAAATATTGGAAAACCTAAAAACGTTCCGGAGAACCAATCTCACGACCAATGTCAACGTTCATGCGACTAGCATTGAATGGAGTAAAACAACGTATTGCCACCGCCTAAAGCACCACTTATAAAATTCCCAGACCCACATAAATTTTAAAGACATTCTTTTGTATTCTTGAAATGCGGCACATATCCGCTGTCAATTACCAAGTCACCTAGGTTGACGTTAAAGTGGTTCATTGAAGAACGGCACATTCCCAGTGACACATGCCAAATTTGTATCGACGGTTGGTTTGCAACACAAGACAGCCGCCCGAAGCTGTACCCTTTGGACCAAGGATCATCCAGTGACACAGGCACATAAATAGCATATCATAAGTCAACGAACAATAACACCAACAACGTAGAGGAAATTCCTTGTATTAACTGAATTAAAGAAATAATGGGTTATTGTAAATGAAAGCTTGTGAAAAACACCTGGCCGCAGGTGGGATACGAGACCACGTCGTCGCATTATGCGTCCGATGCTCTTACATGCCTTCACCCAGAAAGATCGCGTACTCGTGAAAGTTGTGGCAGAAAGGATGTTCCACATCCGCCGCCAAGGTACGTGAGTGGTGGCGCTATGTAAGGCTCCCAGGGTTAGCTCTAGTAGTAAAACGGCGCGGCGGTAGCTGAATTGGTAGAAGTTGTGAGCTCGTATCCCACCTGCGGCCAGTTGTTTTTCATCCACTTTCATAGTCATTATTATATAATTTCTTTAATTCGGTTAGTAAGTACAAGTAATTTTCCCTATGTTGTCCTTGGTGTCTTTCTTTGTTGGCTTCTTATGGCATGATTGATAAAAATCGGGCCCCTCACTTCCCTGTGTTCTCGTTGAGGCACCTAAATTTGTGTAAGTTTCCATAAATGGTAACGGCATTAAGAAATAACAGAAAGTGTGCGAAATGCCAAAATTCGTACTGATTACATTAACACTGAGCAAAGAAGGGTGTGGGATTCAATACTAGCCGTTGTCGTTGTGCAGCCATGGATCATTTAGATTCTATCGCTTCCCTACATAAGAAGATCGGAGGCATCAGTTCGAAAAGAATAGGATTCGCGTTCAAAGAAAATCGCCGCAAAATCGGCAGCCCCTTCCTTCGTGGTGATGCCTTGTCTTACGTTCGTAAAGAAAAATTGCTCCAATACACTTAAGACGGCAGTCATCTGGGTATGTGGAAGCTTTATATAGTCCCTCTGGTGAAATTTTCATTTCCCCGCGTTCCTTGTCCGTGCAAGCTCTCGCCGGCATTCTAAGTACGCATCAGTAAGGCCAAATCAAAACGTGCCAAGCGTCTCATCCCGCTCGCTTGCCCTTGGGGAGTTCGTAACGCTAACGCCAGTTTAGCGGCGTTGAAGTAGAGATTGATCATAATCATCATCATCATCAGCTCATTTTATGTCCACTGCAGGACGAAGGCCTCTCCCGGCGACGTTGGATTACCCCTGTCCTGCGCCAACCGATTCCAACTAGCACCCGCGAATTTCCTAATTTCATCACCCCACCTAGTCTTCTGCCATCCTCGACTGCTCTTTCCTTCTCTTGACACCCATTCTGTCACCCTAATTGTCAACCGGTTATCTAACCTGCGCATTACATGGCCTTCCCTGCTTCATTTTTTCTTCTCCTAATGTCAGTTAGAATATCGACTATACCTGTTTGCTCTCTGATCCAAGCCGCTCTCTTTCTGCGAGGTCCTTAACTAGTTCGCAAGCTTCTTTGTCAGTCTCCATGTTTGTTTCCATGTCCCTTATAGCTAGCACCAGCAAAATGTACTGATTGTACACCTTTCTTTTCAACGATAATGGTAAGCTTCCCGTCAGGAGCGGACAACGCCTGACGTATGTGCTCCAAAACATCTGTATTCTCTATAAATGTGTTTCTCATGATCATGGTCTCCTGTGAGTAATTGACCTATGTAAACGTACCCCTTCACTGTCTCTAGAGGCTGACTAGTGATCTTGAACTCTTGTTCCCTTGCCCGGCAATTGATAACTATCTTTGCCTTCTGCATATTAATCTTGAACCCCACTCCTACACTCTGTTTGTTAAGGTCCTCAATGGTTCGTTGTAACTCGTCCCCAGAGTTGCTGAACACGACAATGTCATCTGCGAACCCAAGGTTGCTGAGATATTCGCCATTCATCCTCATTCATAAGCCTTCCCTGTTTAATGGCCTGAATACTTCTTCCAAACACACAGTGAATAGCACTGGAGAAATTGTGTCTTCTTCTATGACCCCTTTCTGTACAGGTATCTTCCTATTTTTCTTGTGGAGAATCAAGGTAGCTGCGGTATCTCGGTTGCTATTTTCCAAGATATTTACGTAACCGTCGTGTACTCCCTGATTACGTATTGCGTCTATGATTGCTGCTATCTCTACTGAATCACATGCCTTTTCGTAATTTATTAAAGCCACATAGAGAGGCTGATTGCACCCTGTAGGTTTATCGATTAGCTGATTGATGGCATGGATGTGATTCATTGTAGAGTATCACTTCCTGAAACCTGTACGTTCCCTTGGTTGACTAAAGTACAGTGTTGCCCTTATTTTATTGGGGATTACCTTGGTGAATATTTCTTATCATTCTGGAAGTAAGCTAATGAGCCGAAAATTTTCAATTCTTTAACGTCTCCTTTTTTTGTGGATTAGTATAAAGCTTGCATTCTTCCAGTTTTCTGGGACCCTTGTAGTCAATGGACACTTGGTACAGAGAGCCGCCAGTTTTTGAATCAATATGTCTCCTTCATTACTCCATCTTCTCCTGCCGCGTTTCCCTGTTTTATGTCTTGCAAGGCCCTTCTGACCTCATAGCTAGTTATAGAAGGAGTCTCTGCAACCTGTTAATTACTGCTTGGAATGGATGTATGCTGACTCCTCTGAGTAAAGTACCGGTCAGTACATTATTCTTCCGCTGCTGTTACTATACTTTCGAGATTGCTGAAAATATTACCCTGCTTATGTTTCAGTGCAGACGTCTTGGTTTCTCCTATCCCAAGATTCCTTCTCATTGATTTCAGGCTGCGTTCATCTTTTACGGCTTCCTCCGTCTTTCTCATGTTATAATTTCGAATATCCCTTATTTTCGCCGTGTTGATCTGTTTTGACAGTTCCGTGAATTCTATCTTATCTCTTGAGTTGGAAACTTTCAGTTCTTCCTTCTTTATTAGGTCCTTTGTTATTTGTGAGAGCTTGCCTACTGGTTGCCCTAATGCCTTGCCTCCCACTTCGATTGCTGTCTCTGAAGCTGGCTTAGTTGCGGTTTCATTTATTGACTCAATGTCATCTTCATATCTCTATTCCAAGGCTGCATATTTGTTTGCAAGTACAAGCCTAAATTTGTCTGCTTGCACCCTTACTGCATCTAGGTTGGCCTTTTTCTTCTTGACCGATTTGACTATTTCTGACATCGAATTTAGGAGAATATTAGCCCTCATTAACCTATGCCTGCACGTTATCCTACCTAACATTTAGACATCCTGCACTGTGCTCAGATCGGTAGAAGGTATGAAATCCATTTAATTTCTTGTTTCACCGCTAGGGCTTTTCTAGGTCGACTTTCTGTTCCTACGCTTCCTGTTCATTATTCGAATATTATTCCTATCTGCGAATTCTACCAGCCTCTCTCCTCTAGAGTTCCTAGAATTGACACCGTAGTTGCCAAGTGCTTGTTCACCAGCCTGATTTTTCCCCACTTTTGCAGTGAAAACGCTCATTACTACTGTATAGTGAGTTTGCACTTTTCTCATCGCTAATTCAACATCTTCACAAAACTGAACTATTTCATCATTATCGTGAGTGGATGTTGGAGCATAGGCTTGCACCATCTTTACCCGATACATCTTATTAAGTTTGATTGTTGCTAGTCTCTTACTACTGCTGTAGAATTCGTCAATGTCAATGGATTAGGAATCCTACCCCGTATTGCTTTATATCTGACAGACCTCTATAGCAAAAGACATGGTCGTTAGACAGCACTATGTAAGCCTGTCCAGTTCTTATAAACCCACGAACGCCGATGATATCCCAAACAGTGTCTGATAGTTCCTCAAAGAGTCCTGCAAGGCTAGCCTCACTCGGCATAGTTCGGGTGTTAAACGTTGCAAGGCGCAGTTTCTATTGGCGGCCTGTCCGGACCCAGAGATTCTTAGCGCCCTCTGCTGCATTACAGGTCTGACCGCCGCCTTGGTCAGCTGCTCTGCAGCTGCTGGGGACTGAGGGCCATGGGCTAATTGTAGAAATCATGAGGGAGATAGTGGCCGAATACTGCACCAGTGAGGCCTGTTTTGATGTGGGAGTGTCCTTGTTGAAGTTTAGTGGTCCTTCCTACTTTGGTTGTGCCTGTGTTAGTATAGCCCTACTCGCTCTCGGCTTTTTTTGCCGGCTTCAGGCGCCACTAAAAGCTTGGAGAAGCAGTGCACTGGAGGAAGTGAACGCCGAACTCACTATCCTAAAGAAAAAACACTTTTCATACGAGCTTTAGAACTTGCGACTATGGCAACCGAGCATACGATATAGTCAATCAGATAATCCCGTAGGCGGTGAGGCCACCTTACCGCGAAGGAGCCCAGCCTGCAGGGCCTTACATGCCTCTTGCCGTCGTTTGCATATATAACGAAACTCGCGCTCTCGGGTAAATACTAAGAGTGACGGCAGGGGCCGCCAGTACACTATGGTTCTGAGCCGTAAAAGAGGACCTTGACAGTGCCTAGGTGCCTTCGACTTTTCCACAGCTTTGGACAGTGCTTATACCAGAGCTAGTGAGAAGGAAGAAATAGAGGAACGGACCCCTTAGTTTCTAGGGAACGCTTCAGACCTATACGCTAGGAAGTTAGGAATGCTATGCCTAATTTAAGCTACAGCAACGCCGTCTCCGATCAGTCAGACATACATTTTACACTTTGTGCGAGGAAGCAATTGACGGCCCTGTTTATGCTACGCTCGCTATAAAATTTCCAGGGGCACAAACGAAAATATGCAAGAACGAATAAGTGCAAATGTAGACGAAAAGAATGGGGGCAAATACGACCGTCCTTACGCGATGAAAATCTGCGAGTTAACTTTACAAGTGGTGTCCCTACATGCTTTTACCTTATTCTTAGAGTTAATACTCCAAGGCCTCCTCATAACTTTCTTCGTCACATTCGTTTGTGCGGAAATTTTACATCATCAAGAAAAGCGCGTTTCAGCAGCACGCCTCGTAAGTTTTCTGCGGATAAATTTTGAACATTTGTAGTGCTGTGGAGTCTACAGTGCTAATATCTATTCGCGGATTAGATCCCCTGAATACTTTTGATAACTGTATAAGCTCATTTCTATGCATGCAGACAAACAAAAAGAAAATATCGCCTATTTTTTACAATGTTTTCGGAGCAATTCAACATTAATGCTTTTTAAGGGGAAAACATGATATGCCCCGTTGAGAGAAAAACGGTCGTAGGCAGAGTGACCGAAAGATGGTTAAAATAAATACACCGACGCATAAAATCCTCCCTAATGCTAAATTTGAGAGCAGCTCTATACGTGATTTCATTACGGGACGTAGTAGCTGGCGCGTCCAAGCTGTCTCGTGCTGTAATTTGCAGACGGAACAAAGTATTGTGCGACTGCCTCGCTACTCGGGAGAGCGCTAGAGACAGCGCATGGATGACGCGTCAGCGGGAATCCCAGCAGCCGCCCCAGACAGGCCTAGGCTCATGCAGCGCTTTGTTTACCTTACGGCGCACTACTCCGGCGCCATCTCGCAGAGGTCTATGCCGCAAAGCCCATTTTGCGTGGCAGTACGCTTTTCTTCTTACGTTTTCGCTATACCCTCCTCTTCCGCGTCCCGCCTTATTTTTTCCTGCGCCCTTCTCGACCACTTTCCTCCTCAAAGTATCTTCGCTATCGGCGTCTTTTAGCACTGCGGCGCTCCGCGTTCGCTCTTTCATCCTTCGCTGTGCTCGTTCGTTCGATTATGCCGAGGGACGCCAACGTTAATTGCAGGAACGGGAGCCTAGGAGCTGCGCTCTGAAATAGCCCACGGCGCAGAGAGTACAAACGCTTCAATAACGCTCAGATGGACGCGCAGCTTCTCAAGGAGGTTGCTGTAATCAAAGTATATTTATAGCTGGCTCTGAAATGAAAATTTGGTACGTTTTGGTGTGGGTCGGAATCGAGCCAAGGCATCTGGCGTGGGGCACTAAAGGTGCGCCCTAGTGCATGCGTCATTAGGCACGAGACGGTGCAGCCAATGGGGAAGAGGGGCGCCACGTCATTATTGTATAACGTGAGCGCGTTCACGGCGTCCCACGGTCAACAAAGGCTACAATACTTTCACATTCCCACAGTTAGGCAGTCGTAAATGCATCTGCCAAATTTTTGTTTTATACATTCAGGACGTGGCGCCACCTCCCCCGCATTGGTTGCGCCGTTCCGCGTACACTGACGCGCGCACTAGGAACACCTTTACTCAACATGTACCGCGGAGCCGCCGTGGAGTCGGGGAAGCGTGCTCCTTTTGCACCCCGGAGATCTGGGCTCGGCTCCCACCAAAATTTGCCAAATTTTCTCTTCAAAGCCATTATTTACTTTGTTTACAGGAACCTCCGATGTCAATTCGAGCGTATTACGACATGATCTTACTGTTTGCGCTTTCGGCCACTTTTGGTAGTATCTTTCGGTCTATACCGACGGATTTTCGCGCAGTCAGGCACATAATACTTTCGCATTAAGACTCTTCGCCACTTCTACGGCAGATTTGTGTAGCCGCGTTTTACGAATGCCGGTGCACGTTAGCGTGCGTCTTACATGGGAATATCATTCACGGCCATTCATACCGGCGGTGGGCGAAGGCAGATGTAATATTGCGGCGGGACTGCAGAACCTCTAAGACGATGGAATGAATGCTAAGGCTCTAACTGATCGCGTCGATCGTACAGATGCTGTTCCACATTGTGAAAAGGAAGCATTCCAATTCCCAGTCATTCGCTATCTGCGGATAAATCGGAGCTTTCTTCGAAAGCTTTTTGTTATTTATCTCTTCATACGCAGGCGAGGGCATGAGTGTTGTGACTGTGCATTCAGCATGATTAGCAACGCCAATCACCCTAGCTTACATGAAAATTTTCTTGCTCTGACTTCATGAACAAGTCAGGAAAAGCACTGACTGCAAACAAAATGCTGCATGCTTGTACGATATGATTAATAAAGTGTCTAACACTCCAGTTGTAGCCTCACGCAAAATAGAGCATTTATTGGTCACGCGGATAGGAGGCGCGCAATAAAATTGGCATCGAACTTAAGGCCTCGATAAGCAATCCGCATTTTCTTTTCTTATGAAAAACGCAACGTATTTTCTGCAATGCGCCGCATTATTTGTTTCCTTGTGCTAAGAAACCTCAGGAGACAAGTTTGCCGAAATTTGCATAGCACAATGGATGACTTACGTAGCGACTTCATTTGCAAGATACATCTCGCGAAAGGCAGCCTTGCACGGTATCATTAACACCTTTCGATACGTTAGTAAAGCGCGTAAGCACACAGCTGCATAAAAATAGGCGAAAATACATTTGCTAAACACTGTGTATTTTCATTAACGAGCTTTTTCTCTTTCTCTGTTTCACTGCATGAAAAACGCCGTTGTGTACTTAGGCGAGGGTCTTTTCTCGCGTACACAGGCAACGGCTGCAGCCATCGGCATATTTCAGCTTGGCGGCGAAGCCCAGCCGGATAATAGATGATGTCACCTGTATTTAGGTCTATATGTACACTAATATATCTCACGTGATACGATGAAGCCAGCAGCAGCAGAAGCAGCAGCAGCCCAGGCACTTAGCGTTTACTTATTTTACAGCGCCCAATATATGGCGACGCCTATGCATCCGTACTGCGTTACACATCCCGGTTTCTCCCTGTCTATTAAAACAAAATTACACTTTTGTACCTAGCACCCATTAATCAAATCATCGCGAGGCAACTCCGGCTCCTGCAGCTTACAGAGGAGAATGACACAGAGGCTGAAAATTTCAATTACGGTGATGTTGTAGCAAAAGAAAAGTAATTCTCTGCATTACTACAATTTATAGGTAGACGGGAAAATTCTTTGAAGCGAAGTTTCTTGATAATCCGTGAGGCTTAGGGCAAAGGCGTTTCGTTTAATATACCGGGCAGCATGGGTGTACCTCGTATCGGGTCTCTCCCGTATTTCCTGCTGAGTGCGCGGATTCTGCTTTGCCGACGCTCCTTATGTTAAGTTGGATGCATATTGCGTGGCATACTTCCAACGCTGTTACAGTCCCGGACTGCCGGTGGGATTCTTGCTTTCTGGTCTGTGTCTGCAATGAAGCTCTCACTGCAGTTCAGGTAGCGCAATACTGCACGTCCGGTGGGTGTGAGCTTGCGCCGCTCCAGCCGGCTGATCTTATGAGCCTCGACAAGCTCTTCCCACGTATTGTGGACGCCAAGCTTGATGAGTTTCTCCATTGATGCCATGGGCGGGAGGGTCGAGGCTGCTTTGATTGAGTCCGCTTCTTTGGTTTGTAATCCTCTTGACGAGGTGCGTAACTTGTGACAGTGTGCGCTGTAGACGCGGGAGAGTGGCCTCCCCTGATCCGTCCTTTTGGATATGAAGTCCGAGCACACGAGGAGAGTCGACTGTAGGGATCTGTAGGAACCGTTGAGCGAGACGCTAGGATCGGGTTCGCTATATTTAGATGTTCTCCCTCATGCGTCCCTTCTTTTCTATGATAATGAAACACACTAGCCCTTCAGTCAATCCTTGCAATATCCATCCCGAATAAATTCAAGATTTCTGGTATTTATAATTTCTGTAATACATTCTGTGGTACACGTGAATGAATTCCATTCAGATCTACGAAGGAACAATATCGTTCCTGCTAATTTCATTGTTATTTCCTTATAATTAGTGCTCACTATGAACACCTCCAAAAATATTGGCAAATAGCTTTTTGCTTTCATCACTCGGCATGGGTACATCATATGTCTCGACGGGAAAACAAACGACCTAGACGTTGCGTTCTGCATTCATCGGAACCTGTAACCCGCCGCGATGACTTAGCGGCTATGGTGTTGCGCTACTAAGCACGAGGTCCCGGGATCAAATCCTAGCCGCAGCGTCCGAATTTCGATGTGGGTTTAGTGCTAAAATGCTCGTGTCTTCTGCAGTGGGGACAGGTTAACGATGACTCAGCGGCAAAAATTTATCCGGAGCCCTCCGTTAGTCCTCATAATTAAATCGCTCTTTTGGCACCTAAAACCCCAGAATTCAATTCAATTTTTTTGAATCTGAATCACAGGCATAAATAAAAAGACACATTTACGCTGCCCACCAGTTTCTCATTACGGTACACTTCAAGTTTCTGCAAGTGCATAGCGCTGCGTCCTGAAAAAACAACGATATAATAATAAATTTCGACATCAGCTGCCTTTCCAACTACATAATTTGTGGTTACGGTTCGCCAATCAATATTTTATTGGTAAATTTTAGAAAGAGTAGAAAACCGAAGATCTTTTACGCTTACGAATTTGCTCGCCTATGTGAAATTCGAGGCCATAGGAAATAAAAAAAAACTAGATACTGCTACTAAAGGACTTGCGGTATTCGTGGATTACAAGATGTCGAGATGATGGCAAAAGCAGTACAAGAATAATCTCATTAAGAATTAGTTTAGGAAGGAGAACCTGAATATAGAATAGGAATACTCGAAACACGAATAAAATCAGAACGGGAGGAAAAGAATGGCTTTTTCACAAAGTTGTGAGTTGATATGCGCTATTTCCGATTGGCCGGTCATTTTCGCTAGTAACACGCTCACCATCAAGCTTTGCTAAAATTTTTTCTTATGGGAAATTTTAGTCAAGCAATCTTTTGTGAGGGCAAGGTCGGGAGCATACCATTCTCGTCTAGGAAGATATATAGTAGATATTATTGCATACTCAAAATGACATTTTTGCCTGCACATAAGAAGAAATAGGCAATAAATTCAGGAACTAAATCAGCTATCTCTGTTCTGAAATAAAAACTTTCTTGGTGGATGAAACGATCAGGCCCTCAGACATTTCCACTTTTTCTCTGGGAAATGCAGGCACTCCAAACTCTCTATTTCGGTTCTACAGAACAATACATCTGCACGACCTAGTTCAATGTCTCAAGGAATGCATGCATCCCTGGAGATGTAGAGAGAATAACCGTAATGCAATGGCTGATGAAAAAGGCAAATCCATCGACAATGGAAACTAGCTGCTGAACGGGCATCACTCTAAAAGCACTCTCGCTGCGATGTCGTTTCGAGCACGGTACAAATTGCCCGAAACCGAGAATTTGTGCTGAGAGCAGACAACAAAAAAAAAGGAAGACACGAGCAAGGAATATGCCAAATGACAACCCATATTCACTGAGAAATTGATTTTTTTTTACTCCAGAAGACAATTTTCACGATTTTCGAAAACGATAATGAAACTTTTCCCGAGAAAGTAGGCACAAAAAACAACCCCCTCAAGTGCAGAGGTGCAAGGAATGTCAAGGAAACAACCACGATCGGTACCTTGAATGCTTCTTTTTTTTTCTGAAGCGAGGAATCGCTTCTCTGCTTAGAGGGGAATTGCCGAAATGACAGGGAGAAATGCACAGGCACCTCGATATGGCCGCGGAGATGGCACCGATGTTGAAAGCAACGCATCCACACCGGGAAGAGCAGAATCGCTTAAAGGGTTTAAGTTGTAGCACTTCTTCAGCTCCGTAAAAAATGAAGCAAAGGCATAACGTTCAACATTCTTCTGCATTCGGTGACCCTCTGCAAACTACGAACGGTTCGCTTTCGCAGCTCTTCGCTTAATCGCATGTATCCTGCTAGTTTCGACTTATGGAAAGCGGGTAGAAGATAGAAATGGGGGCATCACGTAAAATGGTATACAATGTTAAGTAAGCTAGCTGCAAAAAACACCTAATTAATGGCGCACGCGCTTCTTTCTGAATTGTAGCTTCGTAACTAGCCATGCTCTCAATATCTACAATGACCACGGCAGGGAGTGGCACACATGGCACGTGCGCCGGTATCACCCCCCCCCCCCCTCTCCTCCCCCAAGAAATCTTCTTTGTTAGAATGCGGCTTTCCCAGCCCCCTTCTTCCTCCTTCCCGTCAACAGCCAAATAGGTATCTCCTCCCCGCCACCATAAAAAAAAAATTCTAACTACGCCTCTGGACCAAGGACTGACTGAAAGGAGCAAGATAAAGAAAAAAAAGAAATGGAAAATTTTACAGCCAAGGCAAACAGAAAACAAAAGCTAAGCCAGTGTGTCAGGATGGCGCAAGTGACAGACTGCAAATCGCTGAGTGAAGCCGCAAGCACTTAGGCAGAAGCACCAAGAGTGCACTTCGCCAGCATTCCCCCTTTATCCCCCCTTCATACATATAGTGCAAGTGCTTTCGCCATCATTGCCATCACTTCCAACCAGAGCTTTCGCGACCAACATTTCAACGTCTTGCTGCTATGAGTGGCGAACTGCTCGGGGGAGGGCGATGTTTCTGTCACATCGCCTTATGAACAGGTTTACTATAAGAAGTGCACGTTTTAAGCACAAGAACAAAATATGATCTCGTCGTGCATAATAAGCAAAGCCAAATGAGAATTACATGTATTGATCGCTTAAACGTGTATAAAGACAACACTGAGAGATGCACGGATGGATTGAAAAAATTTTAATGCTTATTGAAGGGAAGCGAAAAAGGGACTAGGGAAGTGGCATGAAGGGAGAAAGCAGGTGCTTAGGTCATTAATCCAGGACCCCAGTCATTCTCGTTAGCCTCTCAGCCTGGTCCAAGAGGTCCCATTCGGCTCCCAGCACCGGCGCTGCCAGGAGCATCTCCCACGGCTCCCTACTGTGGGTAAATACTTCAGATGAGGTTGCTTCCTGGGGTATTTTCGCGCATTATCAAGTCACATTTGGCAGTGACGGCCAGCCACCGCACCATGAACAAGCGCCGGCGTGTAATGTGGGATTCATATGCTGTGCCCTTCCCAAGCGGGGATATGTGTGCGTTTGTATTGGTTTTTATGCGCGGGCTTCCTGTGCTCGGATGGCGATGCGCGGGGGGGGGGGGAGGCGGGGAGGGGGGGTGCCGAGGCACTGTCTTTTGGTACGTTGGTGTTCGAGGATGTCTCAGGCCGTAAATGGATTAGCAAGTGGATTAGCAAGCCGTAAGTTGATTAGCAAGATATTAGCAAATTATGTGGTTCCCTGCTCAGTCTGTGAGTTCTCGAGATTTGGGAGTGCGCCCTGTCATGGGCCTCGTGTCCTGAAGACCATATAACTGCATGTTCTTCCTGGAGTGCGTCGTGACGTCGCCTATGATTGTTAGCGCGACTCGTGGCAGTCTGCCGTGCATGTGCATTCTGCAAGCTGCTTGAGAGTCGGACATAACCGGCACCCAGTGTTTGGCGCTGTAGTTGTGTTTCGCATGCCATCGCGATTTTCATCGCGATTGCTTCAATAAAAATAAGATCCACAGCCATAGCCGAGAATGCAAGAGAAGCGGAAGAACACAACAGTACACCATCTCAAAAGTGATTTATAAGAACCTTACTGGCGGGTTTGTAGTCGTGGTTGAACATTCCAGTAGAGCTTATAGTCTCGTATCGAGTTGAAGGAGAACCTTTAGGAAATAAAAACATCATTGAATGCTGATAAAGCAAGATTACGATGCTAGAACTTGATCAGCACTGAAGCCCTAGAACCATCAAAAATTCTCAGTTTCAGAGGCAAGTGTTCCAGAGTTTGGTTGTAGTGTCCGCAAGCAGGGCTCGAATGACTCGGCAGAGGTCAGCAGAATTTTTTGTAGCCGCGTTACCCACTTGAGGCCCAATTGTTATCGAGTGAGGGTATGCTCGAGGTATTCACTCATGGCTCCGCAGTTAAATTACACTCCCCTGAAAATGCACATGCCCTATGGATAAATTGTATATGCCCTGCACCATAAGCCTGTTTGTTCCTATTTGTTTTGTATATGAAGAAATACGGTTGGGGGTGGGGGATTATGGCATCGTCCACATAGGATTTTTCAATAGAGCAAGCATCGTCAGAGCCTGAAGCGGACTTGCGGAGCTGTTTTGATAGAATTATGTAATAAAAAGAAAGAACATTCCTCTTTATAGTGAGAAAATCAACCTGCTCCGCAGAACGATATCCTATCGTATCAGCAAAAACAACTGCTTTGTCAAATTTTCCAACTTATTGTTTGTAGGCCCATCTATAAAAGCTCAACAAAAAATGGAAAATAAACAGTACAGCTGGGCCGGTGGCTTCTTACCGATTATACGGGACATTTTAGGACTGGGAAAGACGCGTGCTCTGTGCTCCACAATACCCTTGTGGCCGCCCAAAGGAAGATGCGCAACGCCTTCTTCTGTAGTGCCAAGGACAAGAATTTGCAAGGCGAACACTGAGGGCGCAATTATTGCTATTATATCTACAATTATTACCACCGAAATATAGTTGGTACATACATGGCTTACAGCGTGGTAGCGGGCAGAAATGCTTGCCGCTCTAAATATATATTCCGTAAAATGCAGAAATACTAGGTTTTTAGTGCATTAACCGTTATTTTTTGGTAAAAGCACAATGATACCTACCATATATGGGGAACGTAAGTCTAAGCTTCTTGCGTGTTGTTATGCGCTTATGGTATATGTCATATATGCGTATTTGCGCTTCGTTCATTCATCTTTTCCTTATGCTTATCCACTTACTTATTTATTTAGGCTACAGCAACGATTTATTTGCTTACATTCTAATGGTTTTGCCCATGGCGGTTGGTTGGGTTCTGGCAGGAAAGATTTAAACTTACCTAATTTTTTTAGAAGTGCCTTATCAACGGCGAAGTTCCAATATCGACCCGCCATCACGGTAGCGTAATGCTCTAACCACGAGGTCACACGTATTCTTTTTATTGCCTGTTTTAGTGCTATTAGCATTCTTAGGGTACTTCTCACACTTTACAGAACTCGACTGTCTGTCCATTTATCTGTCTACGTCTCGAACCGTTATGCCGCCAACGTGGGTGAGTAAGTAGTCTATAGACGAATGAGTAATGCGACGGGCGGTTGCGTTAAGAGAACCGGGTTAGAAACTAACTGCTGGACCATCTAGGGTACACATTGGGTACACATTGTACCACAAACTGGCCTTTGAGGCGCTTGCAGCATGTTGGCGATTATTATGACTTTCAACCTGCGGCACATGCCGACAACGACGGATTGGCGAATAAGCGGGCGGTGCACATTGTACCACCAACTGGCTCTTTTATATGATTACTGCATGTTGATGATGACTATTATTTGCGTACTATTGCGCAAACCCTTAAGGTCATCGGCCGCGAAGCACCTGGTTCAATTAAAATACTTTTTTTTTAGAAATGAAGGAAAAGAAGCCAGTTTAGGATTGTTTACATTAGAAACACGGGTGCGTGAGAGCAAATGTGGCCTTCAGTTTCCTTTACGCTAATGGCGCAGGAAAAAAATGTGTATATATAGGGAATTTCATTCACCGCATCATGAAAGATTCGCTTCACATAGATTCCAGCTCTGCGCTGGATCTGCACAATTATGTCACCAGTATCTGCGTATTTATATTAACTTATATGTGTATGCAACTGCACATGTTTGTCTTCTTTACTTCTTGATGCCATGTTCAAAACTTTGTGTTCAGGCTGTATGACAGTATAGTCTTTCTGCCCGCATTCTGTGATTTAATTTTGTTTGCTAAGCGAAGAGAAATGGCCAGGGCAACCAAAAGGAGCCAACCTCTCCTACCACATCATGTAAAAAGAAAACGAATCTCCGTACCTTACTGCATATCTTCCATGTTACTTGCAATGTACCTAACCGCCTACAAGGCCCTATCGTCTGCCAAAGTGACCACCCTTGCTCTGTGAACACGCGAACTCCGGGATTTCATGATACTAGATTAGCTAGAGCCCCATGACAGTAGGTAGGGATTTCTACTGACTAATGGATTAGCCGCATTCAAATAATACCGAAGCTCCTACCACGGGAAGATCTGTCACTATAATAAAGAATAATGGTATGAATTCGTGGGAACGATGGACTTCAAAAAAAAAAGAAGCTGCCCATTGTTATCAATTTGTCTCTGTGCCTCCCAACACAAATAAAAGGAATTTTGCATGAGATTTGCGACCCCTCGAGCAGACGCGGCCCTCATAGCAAACATCTGGAGACATAATTTATTTATAGCACTTCCCTAATGAGCCCTCGACAAACCGTGACTGTTGCGCGGCCCATTGAAAATGCTTCTTTAAGCATAGGCCCCCTCAGACATAGATACTCATAAGCAAAATGACGCCTTAGTTCCCGCTGAAAATCATTGTTCCTGAAAGCAGCAAATTCTTTAATTAAAGTTCTTTTCATGGTGGAAAAAGGCAATTTTACAGCCTTCGAAAAAAAGGCAATAGTCACAAAAAATATTCATACGCCACTTCAACATCGTTAGCCCTCAAACGACTCGAAACTACAAGACTATACTTTGTGTGACTGATTCTCTACCTCGTCAAAATATGACGCTACATAATAAGGCAAACAGATTCTCCAAATTAGCGGCTTCCATACTTGATTTTGATATCATGTTCCTTTTTCCAGCTGTAATTAATGTCAGACTGTTAAACAACCACATTTACTTATCTACAATCACCCCTGTTGTTTCCCACCTAGGCTGAGGAACTCACATAAGCGCGACGGTACGGCAGGCGAAGAAATTGCTTTATTTTTCTTGAAATAAGATTATCGTCCATTTGGTTCCGCTACTCGCATTTTCATTCAGTGATGCCTATCACATTTCTCTGTATAAAGTATTATAGCATACTACTACTTAAAGGGAGGGTGAAATAACAACGTAACAAGCACTCCAGAAATGTCGGCATTTCCGCATTTATGCGTCGTAGAAAAGCACACCCACTCTCATATCAAGAAGTCTACTGCGGCGCAATTTAATAATTGTTTGCCCCTTTTGCATTTCATTGCGCAAACGTAGGCTAGAATAACACAGGTCGTTATGCCGCGGTTAGCGATTTAGTTAGCATCCAAGCCAAATAAATCAAGTGCAAAACAAGTTGCAGAACAAGTCCTTCAAGAAAAAAAAAAACCCGGACTCCTTGTCGTCCGGTTCAACAGGAGCTAATGCTATTAAGGTCCACTGTCCGCAGGATCTTTCACTGAAGTCGTAATTCGTGTCTCCCGCAAAGAAAGCCCTCGATCCACGCTGCAATAACAGCGCCATAAAAACAGGCGTGACTGGCTCCTTTGTGATCGAGCGTCAAGCGAGGAGCGCCGTTCGGTTCCTGCTTGTCCGATCGGTCCGCGTCCACACTCGTCAACGCGACAACTTGCGGGAAAGACAAAATCTCGCGTCAAGGGCGACTGCGATCGAATGGCACAATTGTCGGGGACATGTAGAGCTAGCGCACTGGAGCTCGTTTATGCCAGCGCTGTCACCGTTAAAATTATTTCACAGTTGCGAACCGAACTGATCACAAAATGGCACACAGATACAGCTGTTGAGAACATAATTATGATCTTCGTTACCTCGTTACCTGGACTAACCCTGTGCTAGCAGAAATATTCGATAGGGCCTCGTTCCTTGAGATGTACGAATGAAAGTGCGGTTGTCTCTGTCTCTTCTTTATTAACAGGAATAGACCAATTGTTTGAACACATGAGAATTTACTGCACTGGTCTGAAGACATCAGGGTACTTTGAATAAAAAGACGCGTACTCTAACGTGGGTTTCTAGAACAGTTGCGTAACATGTTGTACCGTTAATGTAATATTTTATCGCGTTTCGATATTTCACAAGAAAGACTTCTCGTATAAGGCGTACTTTGTCAATCTATCCTATCTATGGGTGTGTAGAACATGTGACAGGGAATCGGCGCGCATACACTAGCATCATTTTAAATAATACACGCTTAGGGTCACCTGGTGTCGTCGTTGTTTTTGTTCGTTTGTTTTTCCCCACTACAGTTCACCAAATCTCACTTTTCTATCTGGCTTCCATATGCGACAAAGTAGTCTCGGACAGTGGATCACACGATGCAGGCTTATACCAAAAACATGTGTCTGTGCACTCGAGGAAGCTATGCCTAAACTGTGTTTGCTGAGTATTTTTTCACCAAATATCTGTTAGAAGAAGACGATTATCCGAACGAAATGAAAGAAGTTAAAGTACTCCTTTATTTACTCTTTCTCCGACACACGCATATTATTTTGCAGCTTCTTTGAAAATATCCGATTTCTCGTTTGCGTCTGCCGATAGCCGTAACAAAACACAAGCACAAAAAATTGCTGGCCCTTAAATAATCGCGACCACATGTAAGCATGCATGAAATGGCAACAGGCAGATCAGATTGGTTGGAGTTGATACTAGCCACAATCTTAAAACAGGTGTAGTGCAAGTTCGTAACGGAACATCCCACCCCACCACACCCCACCAAGCCATAATGTACACTGGTTCATGTGAACACTGCCCAGCCATAAAAAGAAAACCTGCTGAAGGCGGCACGACCGGCAGCAAAAGAAGCCAGCGAGACAAAGCGCACTGCCCAGCTAGAAGAATGAATGGAATTCTGGGGTTTTACGTGCTCGAACCAAGATATGATTATGAGGCACGCTGCAGGGGGTGACTCCGGATTAATTTTGACCGCCAGAGGATCTTCAACATGCCCCCAATGCGCGGGACACGGGCGTTCTTGCTTTTCGCCTACGTTGAAAGGCGGCCGCAGCGGCCGGGAACAGTTGTTCGCCGAGTTTCTTCATCGCTGGTCTACGCGGTACCTAACCGTCTCCCGAGGCAAAGTATTTCTACAGCCAGAATAATGCTGAACTTCTCTTTGCCTGAGTTGAGACTGTGTATTTGTATGTGCCCCGGATAAATTGCAGACTTACAATAGTGCTTTTGCGTGGACGCTACAATGATATTTTGTTGTTGTTGATGTGTGTGCAAAAGCCAGTTTCAAGCAGACACCATTTACTATTTCATTTGCTGATATGTTTTGTTTACAGCAAGCATGACGTATTACATGTGCTATACCTTATATTGTACATTACGTTCATACTACAGTTGTAAACGTGCCTACGGGTGAATAAATTTCCTTGGCGACTTGCCCGGATGTTCTCGTTTGAATTCCCGGATAACGGCTCTGGCTTTTGGGCGAAGGTCTCTTGAATGTCGCCGACAGTGGTAGCGAAAAGAATTTCATGCTTTTCATGAAACTTACAGAAGCCACTATTCCACACGATAGATTGGCTGTACGGCGTCCCATATACTGAAGAGTATGCGCAATACGTGTACACGGCAGTTTCCTTCAACAAATGCGCATGTATGTTTTGGAAACAGGTCCCGAAGGAATTCAAGCCATGCACAAACAAACTCATGCGGCCATGCTAGGGCTCCGCACGTCTAAACAATTTGTCTTCTAGGGATACAGGCCGCTTGGGAAAGAGCTTTTTCGTTTTTTTTTTTTTTTGTACGGATAGCAGGGTCAGATGGCTTGGGCTTTCCTTGCGATGCTTCGCTTCCTATTATAGTTTGCTCATTCGTGCAGATTGCACTTGCTAATGCCTTACCTGGTCTAGTTTCTTCACATTTTCCCAACCATGCATGTTATTCGATAACAGCGAGGCCCTCAACAATCAATAAATACAATAGCTGTGCACTTACATACATTTTTCCTAAGTGGCCTAGAGCGCGTTAGCTCAGGCAGACCTCTCTGCCTTCTTTCAAATAAATTCTCTCTACCCTAGGTCATTTAATTTTCAGCAACATAAATGCTAACTAAAAGTTCATTTCTTACGTATGCATCCACCAATGCATGCCCAGGAATTTTCGACAGTGTTCCTTCGGCAACTTGTCTCATACTTTACTGCAGTGCACGAGCTAACAACAAGACTGTAAATTGAGCCAGTTGGTTTGGATTCACTCTAAGGTTCGTAACAGCGCAACGCAAGACACGGACAAAAGGAAGGTAAAAGACGACAACATGGCGTCCTGTTGCCGTTTTTTACCTTGCTTTTTTAGGTGTCTTGTGTTGTGCTGTTATGAACCTTAGAATTAAAAAAAAATAAATTATGGGGTTTTATGTGCCAAAGCCACTTTATGATTATGAGGCACGCCGTAGTGGAAAACTCCACAAATTTCGACCACCTGGGGTTCTTTAACGTGCACCTAAATCTAACCACAACCTTAGAATGCACCAGCTAACTCAAATGTAGCATATAAAAAAGGATATTTGAGAAGGTGACTCCAATATTCACATCTTCTGGTTAACCCTGTCGATTGGGTACGCCCTTTTAATAGCGTGTACTCCGGGCACTTAGTCGTAAGTTCATTGCTGCGTTATAGTACTGTTTGGGGCGTCTATACTGAAGTAGGAAAGTTGAGAATTATTACCGTAGACAGGGATGTTATTAGGAATTAGTACCCTCTCGAGATTTCTAACGGAAAGTTGTTAAAATTCGGGTTGCATTTTATAATATGACGTGTTTTTTTTTAAATGCGGCCCATTCAGTAACGCTGGTGCACTGCGGTGTAGATTGACGAATGGCTGCCTGCGCAATGTCCAAAATTCATGGATATGAGCAATTCTTTTTTAAAGTGAACACGCACGTGATTGCTTTCGGTCTTCCTCTCTTTCTATGAAACGGTATTTCCTGCAGCCTACGCCACTGGCGAAATTAGCATAAAATAAGCACCAACCAACAGAAAGAAAACAGTGCATGCCTATCAAGTCGGAAACAAAGTTAACCTTCGTAGTTGCTGCTTCATGAAATTATTAATGCCGAAGTGTTAGAATTACAATGCCGAAGTGTACCGTGACGGTACACTTCGGCATATATGCCGTACGCCGTTATTTAAAAAAATTAAATTATGGCATTTTACGTGCCAAACCACTTCCTGATTAAGAGGCAGGCCGTAGTGGAGGACTCCGGAAATTTTGACCACCTGGGGTTCTTTTAATGAGCACCTAAATCTAAGTACACGGGAGCTTTCGCATTTCGCTCCCATCGAAATGCGGTCGCCGTGGCCGGGATTCCATCCCGCGACCTCGTGCTCAGCAGCCCAACACCATAGCCTCTGAGCAACCGCGGCAGGTCCCATTATTTACCAGTTTCCCCATAAATCGTTTCCTTATTGTTGTATCTCCCATCGCGGCGGCAGACTGTCTATACGGAATTTCGCTGCTGAGCACGTGCTCAAGTGTTGGGTTCTCGGCCTCGGAATTTAAGGGCACTTTCGTACTTCAGTATGGGTGCTGTTTAAGGAAGCTTAACTGTCAAAGCTTTGACAAGATGTAAAGTAATCGCTCAAATATAACGAGAAAAAATTACTAAATAGCTTGCCGCTATAACGACAGCACGTCAAACTTCCAGGCGACGCCTTGAATCACCCCAGGACGTTTTGCGAGGTTTCTAAAGCAGGATATGAAAAAAGGGCTTATGGCTGATAGACCAACGCTACCAATCCGGAAAGCATTTACACCGCCAGACCTAAATGTAGCTATCAGTTCTGGCAGGAGCTCTATGAACTGTTTTAACACGCTGCGCAAGCGTTGTGCTTTATATCAGTGAATGACTCACGATTCAGTGCGGAAATAAATCAAAATAAAGACATGGATATGAACTTCAATTTTTCTTCGAAGTGTGCATAACTCGAGTATCCGCTCGTCAATTTTTGTCGATCATGATTCCGGCTTCTCGCTTTCTCAAGGAACGATGCATAAGGTCATATGGACTGGCAAAAATACCGCTTAAATTTAATTCCTTAAGTGCTCTCATTCAGGGAAACAGGACCGGGAAATAAAGCTCTGTAAAGTAAACGCGAGTTTGGAGATTAGGTCACTTATCACCAACCAAACATTTGCGTACAAGGATTAGTACAACGCACGATCTGGCTATGGTGTTAGGCTGCTGAGCACGAGGTCGCGGGATCGAATCCCGGCCACGGTGGACGCATTTCGATGGGGGCGAAATGCGAAAACACCCGTGTACTTAGATTTAGGTGCACGTTAAAGAACCCCAGTTGGTCCAAATTTCCGGAGCCCTCCACTACGGCGTGCCTCATAATCAGAAAGTGGTTTTGGCACGTAACACCCAATAATAAAAAAAAATTGTGATAATTGTTGTTATCGTTGCTGGGGTCTTGATTTACTAGAACTTAAGGACGTTCACAGCGATTTGGCTTATAAGCTGCGTTCCGCCCACATGCTCTCTGCAGAACCGTCAACTTTGTTCTGATGAATACAAACCAATATTACAAGTTTAACGGCACCAACCAGTGTGGTGGGTAAATAGCGACGTCTTTCTACTGCTAACCAGAAGGACTCCGGTTTGATTTCAGTGTGCGGTTGCTGCATCTACAGATAGTGGCCAAGTGCGAACACGTGGGTGTCTTAGATTACATGCTCGATAACTCCAGCTAGTTGAAATTCATCCGGAGGCATTTCTGATTATCGCAGTGTTGCTTTGGACGATGAGCCCCTTGAATCATTCAGTGTAACGGCCATTTAGTGATGTTTCCATTTAACAGTTTGGGCGCGTTTCCGAAAGTGTCTGATTGCCGGAATGCGTTTCATGTCCCCCCATGTTACCAGCTTTTGGTAGTTGACCAACTGAAGGCGACAAAGGAATAATTTCCGACGCACCCAATTTCGCTGGCATAAACAGCAAAATTCGGCACTGTCGTAGCGCAGAGTAAACTGATGCGACCATTCTGTCAAGAAATCCTGTGAACTCCTGTCCCAGAATCTGGGACGCCACCAGAGGCTCCAAAGTAAAAAAAAATCAAGCAGTTCACATAACCATCACAGGAAAGATGCCGAACGGGCGCGAGTTGGTAGTTAAAGTTTGTCCTACGTACAAAACATTTAGCACACGGAACAAGATTCCGCGCCGCAATCACCGGACGTAAAACAAAAAGGTATATATGAAATGTAGGCAGCTCATGCGAGGACGCAGCAGTAGAGTTTAATCAAATTCTCTATAAAAACCTTTCAACGGTGCTGGACAACCTAAAGGAGGTATGTATAGTACAAGCACCTCCTTTATTAGTTCAAATCTAGAGCGTAGACCAAGATTCCCCTAAGCATAAAAATAAAGTTCAACACAAGAGGAACTGAGCACCGCGTTTGCTTACTACTCTGTTATATTTGTATGTCCTCAAAAGTTCTGAAGGATCCACCGTCCACTGATACGTTGGTACATATATTCTTCACGCATACTCTAATTTACATTTTTATCGACGTAATTCGCCTATGTTCATACCATAATAGAACACAGTAGTTGTTTTTTGCGTCTTGTCCTTCGCTGTTATTACTCGAATGAGTTATTTCTACCACCAAGTTGGCTGCAATTCTGAAAACGAGCCACCAACGCAGCTGCACTTCTTAACAACGAAGGCTGCAATCTGCTCGCTGTGATCTAATGAACCAGGGTTCCGGTCGTAATCCTTGGTAATGGAATGGTCACACAGTCCGGAGTGTTCTTTTTAACTTCCTCTTAGGGAGACGGCACTCCATCGTCAGCGTCTAATGTAAAGCCTTGATTAAAAAGGCCTTGTTCTCCGGGGCAATTCGTTCCTTTCTTTGAAGCGGTCCCAGGAGGCTGTTTCTTTTGGAGTCCTCTCAGTTTGCCTTAGGAAGCTTTACTTAATGACACCTTCGAGACATGGCTTAAGCGAAATGGCAGGAAGTTGGTCCAGCTCTAATCCCGCTGTTTGCAGTCGGTTGTTTTGCGCAGTCAAACGGCGCCCGTGTCACCACGGTAAGCACTCTGTTCATTGAGGAAAGTCAAGTATGAATAGGGGGGGGGGGGGGGAGGGGGGCGTGCGCTGCTGCTGTTCTCCATGCTCTGCTGCACTGGTCGTTCGCAGGAGCCGTCCATGCAAGTCTTGTGGTAATGAACACTGCAAAAACAAGCTTTGAAATGTCGCCCCCAGAGTCCAGTAACTGGAGAGCATTGATTTACCTATGGCGAAAAAGTACCGAACTAAGCAGCTAAGGCTAAGGGAAAATCAAAGCCAAATTAGAGTTTTCCTGCGACTGCAATAACGTCATCTATATAATCCACAATATATATATATATATATATATATATAATCGCGCAGAATTAGATTAACTTTGTTTCAAAGCATTCTTTCTAGTAATGGTAATGCCAATGGTAGTGAAAACACGCGACCATGCGTCTATAACTTGGGCGCCCTTCCGCTGCGGCTTCTGTCAGACGCACTACCAATGTATTTCGCACGCGTAAATATAAATCAGCGTCCTTTTCTCAAGGTGCCAAGCACAAGCCAGGATTATTTGAGACCTCACGCCCCAGAAAGCTCGCTCACGCTACGTGCATGTTATTTATCATGCAAAACGAGCATAACTAGCGCACATGTTTAAATCTATGAGAAACAACAAATTCTTGAAGCGGTTAATCCAGCGCTATAAAATTTGCCCCTTTCGTTCCTTCATCTGTAGCGTAAAGGAAACTGGAGCGCGCATGTGCTCTGGCTCACCCGTGCTACGCCATGGGACAGCTGTTGTACAGTCTTGTATTTCTTAATTTGTTCGTATTTATTCGAAATCTATTGTGTGTACCATAGTATTGAAGATATATTCATCATCACCACTCGGAGATAATATCAAGCCATGCCATGTTATGAAAATCATCATCATAATCGCCACCCGGAACACATCTTGGCCGATCCCCTGTTGTTGGTAAGTACCGTAGTATAGAATAATAATAATAATAATAATACTTTTATTGCCAATAATCAAATCAGTACATTCATACAGGCCTGCCAAAGCCTTTGAAGGCTTGAGCGGCAGTGCCTGGCAGGCAGCAAAACCATACACGGTACATTGATATGCCAGTTATAAGCAGCGAACTCAAGTATAGAACACCAAAAAAGGTAATTAGAATTTATAGTGTCTATGAAAAGAAATTTCATTGAGCATAATGAAACACAGAAGTACAGCAATGCGTGTGAACGAAAATTACCGTGAGATGATGCATAACCATATACCAGACTGACCGTCATGGTGCAAAGGAATGGCACAACCACATGCATAAAACACAAGCAGTAATGGTAAATAAATGGAACAAGTACGTCTTTACGAACAGACACACCTTAGTAGTCTCTTTAACTTATATTTCGTTTTTGCACAAAATGTGCTGTGCGGTAATTTATTGAAGTAGGTGGGCACATAATGGGCCCGAGCTCTAGTGCCGTACCTTGTGGAACAACGTGGCCTCCAAAAGGGGTCCCTGGGCCTTAAGCATCGGGAAGCTGTGTATGGAACTAGGAATTGACTGCACCAGAAGTGTTTCAAAACAACCGTTTGCTTAAAAGATCATTGAAATTCGGCATCGAAAGTACTTTGAAACGGTCTGTGTCAGCATTCAGGTTCAGATCATAAGATATGTTTTTTAAGAGGGAGTGCAGTATCGCATTTATTCTGTTGTGCCAGCGGACCGCACAGTGCCCGTAATTTGTTATTCCATACCGGAGTAGACTGTAGCCTAAAGCATGTGTTATAGTTTTCCTTACTGATAAGAGCATGTAGTATTTTATATTGTACAGTAAACAGGATACGGCGCGAAGCTTTTTACAAACGTAAGCAAGGTGACTGTTCCAAGAAAGGTCGCTATCAAGATATAAACCAAGATATTTTACAACAGGTGAGTACTTTAAAGGTCTACAAGAACAAGCTGAACAATCTGAAGAATGCAAAACAAGAGGATAGTCAAGGGCTACCCTCCTTAAAGGGTTATGGAAGCAGATTAATTGCGTCTTAGATACATTTATAGTAATTAGGTTGTTTTGAAACCAATCCATAGCTTTTGTGGCAGCAGACTGTAAAGAAGCAATCGCATCATAGTAGCTGTGGGCGGTAGTTACGATCATCGTATCATCGGCGTATTGATAAAGAGAAACGGGTATCACGCTAGAGAGGTCATTTACAAAAATATTAAATAATAATGGGCTGAGTATAGATCCCTGCGGAACTCCAGCATTAATAATAGAGAATGCACTATGAACTTCCCCAACTGAGACGACCTGACGCCTACCCCGAAGGAAATTTGCTAACAACGACCAGAAAGCACCCCGAAATCCTAACAAGAAAAGCTTATTTAACAGCAGACCATGATGAACACTGTCAAAAGCCTTGCTACAATCAAGAAGGAGCGCACAAGCAACTTTGTTATTATCGAAAGCTATATTCAACTGATCGGATAAATCTTCCAGAAGGGTTTGAGTGCTTTTGCCGGGTCGGAAACCATACTGACTAGGCGACAAAATGCTGTGGGCGTCCAGAAAGCTTGTCATTGTTAAGAATAAGTGTTTTTCAAGTATTTGAGCGATAGAAGGCAGAATTGAAATGGGGCGATAGTTTTCAATTTTATTACGTGCATCGCTTTTATAAAGAGGTATAACCTTCGCTGTTTTCAGTTTTACAGGAATTTCACCACTTGAAATTATGCGATTAAGTAGTGTTAGCAAAACTTCTTGGATGTATTCATATGTTCTGCGCAACTCATTAATGGAAATGCCGTCAATTCCAGGAGATTTATTACATTTTAAATTGAATATAATCGATCTCAGCTCTTCCTGAGAAATTGAAGGCAGATATGCCGATTCACTAATGCTGTGACGCAAAGTACAAGAATCTACCTGCAGGTTTGCGTTTCTCATTACACGAGAGAAGTGATTATTAAACTCATCAGAAATATTCTGTCTGCCGCTGGATAAATTGGAAGGAAAATAATTCATTATATCAGCTCGCGTATTAGTGCCTCTAAAGTTGTTAATTAACGACCATGTTTTCTTACTGCTGTAACTAGCGGCTTTAAATTTGTCTCGAAAAAGTATTCGCTTTGCGGAGCGGATCATGGCAGTAACTTTGTTTCTGAGCAGCTTAAATTGGGCCCTTAAGTCTGCACAATTCGGGGCACGCTTGCATTGGGCCCACAGTAAGTCTTTTTCTTTTATTGCTGCGAGTATGACAGACGACAGCCACTTGTTATCCACGTTACGTTGTTTGATATGTATTGTTCGGGTAGAAAGTATAATCAACAACCGGTGATGATCTCAAAGAGATGGTTGGCGTTGTCACGATTCTCAGTTGTCTCAGTTGGCGTCGCCACCTGAGAAGAGGTTTATTGGCGGCTCCTAATGCAAAAGCGCAGCGACCGGGAACGGCGAGACAGCCCGAAGCACTGTCCAAAAAGACGCCAGCAATCAACAGCGCGAGCCGATCCGAGCCGAGCCGTGCGTTGGCGATGCCGCTCTGCCGCGAGACGCGTCTTCTTCTTCACAATCTCCACCCCGGACAAAAAGAGCCATCCTGGCACTTTAAGAATCGGGAGAGGGTCGTGGTAGGGCTTGAGACGCGAGACGTGGACAATGTCACTTGCACGCCGGCGCCACTCTTCAGGTTGTGACAGTGGCTCAATTAGAAAATTCACCGGAGATGTTTCCTCCAAGACTCGGTAAGGCCCTTCGAATTTAGGGACGAGTTTTGAGGAAAGCCCCGGCGTCTGGAAAGGGACATACAACCACACAAGAACGCCTGGAGCGTATACGTGACGTTTGGAAGCGTGTCGGTGCGGTTTTCTTTCTGGCGCTGCTGTTGCTCTGCCGTAAGAGAGTGCGCTAGCTGGCGGCATTCTTCGGCATGTCGGACTACGTCGGACACAGGTAGACACTCGGAGGCGTCAGAACGGTATGGAAGGATTGTGTCGATGGTATGCGTAGGCTCGCGGCAATACAGGAGTAAGAAAGGTGAAAATCCCATAGTGGCCTGGATCGCGGTGTTGTAGGAGAACGTGATGAATGGAAGGATGCGATCCCGGTTACCATGATCAGATGCCACGTACATCGACAGCATGTCACCAAGTGTACGGTTAAATCGCTCTGTGAGCCCGTTAGTCTGGGGATGGTATGGCGTGCTTGTCCGATGAATAATATGGCATCCCGAGGGCAAACTTTCGACGACTTCGGAGAAGAAGGCGCGACCTCGATCGCTTAGGAGTTATCGAGGTGCGCCGTGTGGAAGCGCGAAGCGATGTAGGACGAAAAAGGCTGCATCCCGCGCTGTAGCACGGCTATGGTCTTGTTCACGAATGTGTCCAAACGGATTGTTCACAAACTCCGAGAGGAAGAGTGTAGAAGCATTCGCACTTTAACCAAGTTTCATAGCATGTTCAGTGCACGGACGAGTCTTGGGATCGTCTGTGACGCACTCTTGATCCTGGCGCTGTTGTTGGGAGGCCATAGCACGGCGTTGAGCTTCTTGGCGCCGTCTTTTCGCTAGTCGTTCTTCGCGCTACTTTGGTGTCTCGACCACACGTTTTTCCTTGGCACGATCGTTCTTTCGACGCTCGACGGCCAAGCGACAACCTCGGGGTCTGAAAAATTTAGGTTTTCCAGTCTTTTGCGCCGACTGGCATCGGCTCGACTCTCCTTAACCACCATGTCAAGCGCGATGCATCAACCGTCTCTCTCCTGCATTTCCACGCACTGTGCGCACTCCTCGCGCATGCGCAGTGTTGCGCGGTGCCGCAATCGTAAATGCAGCAGCGGGCGCACATGGCGCCGGCGCGTGTGCGGAGACTGCGACGTCACACCTCTGGAATGCGCCGCAGTCGGCGGCGGCGAGGAGCGCGCGCTGGCTGCGGCCGCGGCGGCGGCGAGGGCGACGCAGCTGCACCTCTCGTAACGTCCCGCGGCTCTCGCGCATGCGCAGTATGGCAGGCGCAGAAGCACGCGAAGTTCGGCTTCAACCCGCGTAGTGTAGCTTTACTCTACAAAACAGCTTGAATAACACGGGTCCGCCACGAGCCATGTCACGCTCAGCCTATATATGGGCACGGCAACGGAGCAAATGTCTTCGTGCGGCTCCCTTGCCGACTCCCCTGCGTAGATTCCCATGCGCTAATGGAAATGAAAGGAGAGACAAAGCCACTCATCGGTCCCATAACAACATCTGACTTCGCTTCTGCTTGAAGGATTCAAAAGAATTTGGCGGCAGGGGGTTCGTGAGGCGACGTAATATAATAGTGATGTCATTATATAACCCGTCAGGAATGGGTTTCAGTGCTCCTGTAATTGTGCACAGAGAATTTACATGTCAAGCATGTATTCCGACACCGAAACTCTCAACATAGCAGTACCACATCACAGTACCTATTATGATTGCTGTTATTTGTCGAGTTGGTGTTTGCTGTCAAGCTCGAGTCGGTGTTAGGGCAAGAAATCCACCAAGGCCATTGAAGAGTACGCCTGATAGTAGCAATGAAGGAAAAAAGCTTTACATAATTGACACTGCATTCAGATACGGGGACTGAGGGCCGGGGTTTGATTGTTGTGTTCATAGGAGGTTGTGGCCAAGTACTGCACCAGGATGGCCAATCCTGCTCTGGTGAGGGAGTGCGTTACCGGTTCTGGTCACCGGGATCAGGCCACACTCCAGGCCTGTTTGTGCAATTTTATCAACACGCGGATTTTTTTTTTAATCTGGTGGAAAATTGCCGGCACCGGGATTCGAACCACGGACCTCTTGCACGCGAGGCGGGTGTTCTACTTCTACGCCAGCCGTCAGGCAGGGAGATACGATATCTCCAATGCTATTCACAGCGTGTTTACAGGAGGTATTCAGAGACCTGGATTGGGAAGAATTGGGGATAAAAGTTAATGGAGAATACCTTAGTAACTTGCGGTTCGCTGATGATATTGCCTTGCTTAGTAACTCAGGGGACCAATTGCAATGCATGCTCACTGACCTGGAGAGGCAAAGCAGAAGAGTGGGTCTAAAAATTAATATGCAGAAAACTAAAGTAATGCTTAACAGTCTCGGGAGAGAACAGCAATTTACAATAGGCAGCGAGGCACTGGAAGTCGTAAAGGAATACATCTACTTAGGGCAGGTAGTGATGGCGGATCCGGATCATGAGACGGAAATAATCAGAAGAATAAGAATGGGCTGGAGTGCGTTTGGCAGGCATTCCCAAATCATGAACAGCAGGTTGCCGTTATCCCTCAAGAGAAAAGTATATAATAGCTGTGTCTTACCAGTACTGACCTACGGGGCAGAAACCTGGAGGCTTACGAAAAGGGTTCTACTCAAATTGAGGACGACACAACGAGCTATGGAAAGAAGAATGATAGGTGTAACGTTAAGGGATAAGAAAAGAGCAGATTGGGTGAGGGAACAAACGCGAGTTAATGACATCTTAGTTGAAATCAAGAAAAAGAAATGGGCATGGGCAGGGCATGTAATGAGGAGGGAAGATAACCGATGGTCATTAAGGGTTACGGACTGGATCCCAAGGGAAGGAAAGCGTAGCAGGGGGCGGGAGAAAGTTAGGTGGGCGGATGAGATTAAGAAGTTTGCAGGGATGGCATGGCCACAATTAGTACATGACCGGGGTTGTTGGAGAAGTATGGGAGAGGCCTTTGCCCTGCAGTGGGCGTAACCAGGCTGATGATGATGATGATGATTCAGATACGGAAGCGCGCTCCATGTAGGGCCATGTTAAACGCCTAAGTTTACATCAGCAACCCGTCAGCACCACCTCATTTGCACCAAAGGTCTCCACTTTTACTACCGTCGTCTTCCCTAGGAAACTATACTAGGGAATCTGATGACCGTATCGCGGCCACTCGCAATCGCCGAATCGGTTGCAACATCCCGCTCATGATATCATATCTTTCCGCAGAGCTCCGCCTCCTATGTTGCACCTTCACCCCGCATATTGCGCAAGCGCGTGGCAATCTGGGAATCCGAGGTCGAAGCCGTTTCCATGGTAGCACTTTACCTTGGCCCTTTTCATCAATTACTTCAGGTTGCCAGTTTCCAGTACAGGGGTCTTTTGCTGACCCGTTCAACAATCGCCGTCAAGGCTGCGCCGACTTCTGGATAATTGCTGACGAATAGGCGAGTTGGCTCGTCGTAAACGTCTAAGGAATGCTCATCGCCGTATTGAGACGTAACAGTCATCTAAATCAACGATATTCCAGGCTGCTTGTCACGAAACACAGAAACATTACTTTAGGCAGATCAAATCGGTATTTTCGCTGCACATGAATCCATTGTAACTCTGACGATAGAGCTAAACAGTGACCCTCGGAGCGTTTTACATGGTGTCATAAAATCATATACTTATGAATTCCTCAAATGCTATGGTTATCACTTTTAGCTTGTGGTAAAAAAAGTGTTGTGACGACTACGTGTATGTGCCATCATTTATGCAATATTGCCCTCAGACAAGAGCACATTTCTTGGTGCGGAGCTCGACAGTTTTAGGTTTTAGTACACAGTTAGTCGAACAAAAAAACAAGATAGCATATGGCATTCGAGTTCTTCACAAAGCCTGATGATACTTAGCCGCTCTACGCTAATTACTCTCGAATGCGTCTTCACTCATAGCCATGCAAACCATTGAAATCTAATCATCTAATTGTGAGGTCTCACGTATAGTACTTACTTCAACCTATTGGACAACATGCTATAAAAGGCACTCAGTATCACGATATATAGCTTTTATAACGCTCACAGGGCCCCAATCTGCCATTTAATATTCTACCTATTGCTGAGCTTATTTCATACAACCTATGTATTATTGCGTTCTGCCTCATACCTCACCCTAATCTTCTTTATGCCATAGAATAATATTTCATGACTTCTAATACACACATTTACCCTTGCAAAATAAATTTTACTCCCAAAAGCACGCACTAATTACATACACAAAAGTTACTTTTACTAGCAGTATTGCTTGCAACGCTCTGCATTAACAGGGCTACATACTCGCCTTCATAATTATCTTCTAAACGCGCAGTACGGTCAATTACGAATAGCTGATTTCTAGCAATCTCTTTCTTAACTTTTTTTTCTCTTCTCTCTATTAACAACGTATCTTTCGTACCTCTGTGTATGTGTATCCTATACTGAATTAAATTGCCTGTACATTAACAGGTGTAGGTATTAGGTTTTTTTACCAGTAAATGGTGCCTGCTTTATTTATTTATTTTAATTTCGCTATTGATACAGAAACGTTCTTTACCCGTTCATTTTTCTTTTCGTTCTAATCCGTGTATGGTACGTTAAACTCAGACTCGCATCCCATGGATGAGGCACCGACGACATACCAGGAAATAACAAACTATTACAAGCAAAAAAGGCGAATTTACCCGCCTGCAAACGCAAGCCTCACGCGAGCGCAAGCCTCGATCCTGCGTCGAATCCTAACTAAATCGTTCCCCAACCCACATTGGCTAGCCATAATTACTAACGGGCAATGGAACCCAATATGTCCAAATTGCACAAATCAAACATTGGCTACCCAAAATCACATTCTTTGGGGGTGCGAGGGCTTACCCCCTCCCAGGTCGCTCCTGCCAGCTCCCTCACAACAGGCGTGGGAAGAGCTGCTCAGAACGCCGGAATAAAAAGTACAAAAAGCCCTCGTTGCCTGGCCCGAAAGGGTCGCTCCTCGTGAGGGGCCATTCTAGGACTCGTGCCTGCCAGGTCATCACTGAGCAGAGTCTCAATAAAGTTGTTACCACCACCTAAACTGCCACAACGTAACTGATCTATGTTACATATGCTATGGAATTCCATTTGTTTTTTGCTAAGTATATTATATCAAGAGGACCCATTACAGTGTTCTCACTAAGGGACCTTTTCCTATACAGTTTACTTCATTACTATGTCCTACAAGACTATGATCAGTGAACTCCCACTCCAAATAAAAATTATTTAATTCGTGTTTGCGCACAGCGGCAAGATAGAGGATTTTGTTCAGCTGTTTTTTTTTAGTGCCTACAAAAAGACCAGCAGCAAGAGACTTTGCAGTCGTATGAAGTCTCTATACAGACCCTATTTGTGTCTGCAAGATATGCTTGAACCCTAATCAGGCCCCAATCGACCGACATCCCTTCTGAAGGCTCCACGTGATATGTTCATAAGTTGTGAACGAGTAAATTTTATGTGATGAATACTTGTTGCGCAATCTTAACTTTCTATATGCTCATGTCGCCTCTCCAAGCTTACGCTGTTCGTCTACTAAGCTCCTTTTGTTTCCTTCTCTCGCACACGGACTTGATTTGTTAGCGAGTTGCCATTATGGCATAGACTTTTGAGAACGTATTCTAGTATATTCACAAACCCATTTGTCTTTCTTAGTTTTCTGACCTATGATTTTATGACAGCAGTCCTTACATCTTGTCAAAGTACACATATATTACACTTATAAAAACAAACAAGGTTTGAACTTCCTAGCATTGCCTCTAAGTAATTTCGTAAGCTTCTATAGTAATTGAAAGAACGGATAGAAACGTAGCTGGATGCTTACATAGAGAATTGGGCGAGAATTTAATTCATACAGCGAAAGAGCTGCCTGTCTCCATGTGACTTGCCTTAAGGTTTGATGTTTATTGACTTGAGCCGTAAATACCAAATGTTTCAATTAAAGCTTTATCTCTCCATAGCAATAGAGAAGGTTTAAGGAGGCGAAATTCGAACGTCATGTTGGTAGCAAGGCTATCTCGAGCCGTTCCACACAGTCGATCACAATCAGAAACTTGGGGATGCTCACTTTCTGTTCAATTATTTTTTCGTTGTCTCGAGAAGATTAGAGAACATAGAAGAGAACATAGATCGATGCGAAATCATCAGCACGTGCAGAAAACAGGTGAAAGAGACAGGAGCGCTAGCGTGTTATTTGCTTCGGCACGGCATATCAAATCGACCTAATGGAAATCGATTTGTCGGATCATTGATCCGCTTTCTGCGAACGCTAACGCAAGCTGTCTCGGAATTATTGCAGAACAAACAAAACAAAACGTGCATTAGCACTTAGTATGCACAGAGACAAAACCGCACAGTCAACAAACACTGCATGCCTGGTAAGAGGGTTCACCGTTCTCGCACATGGGAGCCCGGTCCCACTACGCAGATAACCGAGACGATGGCGCTCAATTACCACACACTTCCGAAGTATTAGTATTCATAAACGTAGAATAAATATCGCGTAGTTCCCGCCGTTTTGCCGCGTGAACTGCGAACATAGCTTGCATAGCACAAGCCGCACAGCCTTAATAATAATTGAGAGTCCCCATTGGTAAACATCATCAAAATATGGCCACCCAAGGGAGGTCGCTGCTGCCGAGTACTAATTTCACCAGCCAATTAGCAAACTTCAGAGGGTGCTCTATGTTTTTGCTTTCAGAGATATAATATAGCTCTCACTGCTTATTATATAATGATAAAGTCGACCAATCGGCGCTATATGAATGGTGCATTGCAGAGGAGTCTATCCATGAGGAGCATCGATACAGTTCAAAGAACAAGTAGTACCGCTTCGTCCATTCCTAATCTTCATATTGGCGGTTACGATGGTCCGACCCACTCTCAGCTAAAGAAGAAAAAAAAAAGAACTCTGCGCTCCGCCAATGGTTGGTTAGTGGAGCTACGTCCTTGCGGTTGTTTCTGAGTTCTCAATAAAACTCCTAAGATGGGTCAAGGACTCAAGTCGAGGTAAGATGTAATTGAAGATCTCGACATGAGAAAATATGACGCTAGAAAATTGGGAATTCTTATGGCTGCATTGCGCAATAGAAAGCACATAGGAGCCATCCTGCACACTACATTCGCAATACCAATCATAAAACGAAGAGTTCAGGTTAAAGCAACTGAGAACTGGCTGGAATGTTTTCTGAGACGTTGGTTGAAACGAAATCAGCATGATCTATAGTGATACTGTCGTGCACGCTGTTCGTGATTTAAGCAGGAAATATAACTTTAAATTGGAAAGGTAAGTCTCGAACAGCTGTAAGTGGTGTGAACTTCTGGCAACGCCGCTTTACGTTTTACTACGGCGGTATTATCGTGTGTATTTATTGCTTTATATATATATATATATATATATATATATATATATATATATATCCACAGAGACGGCAAACCTTTATCGCGTTCCTCTATTTTAGTGGTAGTGCGATGGGCAAGTTCGGCGCCGCAAGGCTTTTTCACTCTTGGAATAGGCTGACCGCGTATTCACTGGCTGAAGTCACAATCGAATGCCTCGCCACAACGATATTTCGTTTCAAATGGTGACAGCGGCAAAAGCGTCCCCTCCGTGCAACTTACTATTCGGTAGCTGACAGGGTTCTCGAGACGTTAATTTCTGAACTGGACCAACGGACGGCGAACAAATTTTGCTCCAAGAGCCTAGGGAAGGAAGAAAGGGACGCGAGGGATTTGCGAACCCACCGATCTCTTAAGAGAGGAGTTTAGCGGAGGCAGAGGACATGAGGGAATACTGAGCCCCTTTTATCGCTAGTACATCAGTTGGCCGTGCTAAATGCAGTGTAAGAGGAGACTCGCCTCTTCTGTGTACCTTATACTCCACGGCCTGAATGTTTACATGCTGTGATGGGGCGTTAGGGAAGTACAGCTCTTCCTTTTCCCCGCCACCTTGTTCCGCTGTGGTGACTGCAGGATAAAGCGGGATGACAGTCGCCTCCTACAGCGGCGCTTGCGCCAGTGGCTGCTTTAGCTTAGTTTACTACTGCTACTTGTTTGCTGCTTAACGGCTCTGTTCTCATCCGAATAACTCAATAAAGCAGCAAACTCTGCCTAATTATGCTCACTGCAACAAGTAGCTACCTTGAAGCGTATCAATTTTTTTTTTACGAAGCCAATAGTTTCGTTAAAATAAAACGCGTTCGGCTATTGGCCTACCCTGGGGATCTTCGCCGATGCTTTGTGCCCAATATATTTCACCCAATATTAGTGCTCCCCCATTAGCGGAGAATGAACAGGAAGTCGTTGTTGTAGGTTTGTGAGTTGACAGTGGGAAGTGCGCACCAAGAAGTATCTATTAAATGAGGAATCTTAAGGAACGGAATAAGTAAAATAATATTTGAATGGTAAATGTAAATAATGGTTTACTAGGAAAATAAAAGTTATTTAGCCAAATAGGTCGTGAGATTATCTTGGTAATGGGCCGAAGTTTATATAGCGTGTAGTGATGAACGTTGTTGAATTGGAAATGCATACACACTTTAGCACTTACGCATTCCCTATTTCTAACTAAACTAACTTTATTTAGTTTAAATGCACAACTTTATGGAACCTTATGCTCGTAGATGTTCGGCCAAATACGTATGCTAAATTTGTTTTGTTGGAGGTGGTGCATCATATTATTATCTGAATAGAGTTCATTCAGGAAACCTGGATGCAAAGTGTTTTTTTTTTTCGTTTGCCATCATGGTGAGGAGGCATTGTGGTAAGTGTAATAAATTTCGAAAAGTGTAAAGGAGTCTTAATTCTTGTTTCCATCACGCGGTAAGACAGCTTCCACTCACATGCCTGCCTGACGTGTAGGTCGCGAAGCATTTTAATAGAAAGGTATCTTACGGAAATTTTGAAATCTAATGTTCTAGTAAATCAGTCTTTGTGCACATAACCGACGGGCATGTTGGTTAGCATTAGCTAGACCTAGACCTAGCGATAGGTTAGGCGCAAAACTTTGAGAGAAGCAAACTTTTGCAGCACTACACACAGGAGAAATTTCTTACGTATCTTCGGGAAGTTCGAGTAGCGCAATTATCGCTGTTTGGGCAGTGCTTCTTCGGCACGCTCGGCCAAAATTGTTTTTATGGGAATGCTCCTGAGAATTCGTCGCAACGGCAGATGTGCACAATCCAAGGCAACCTCGGAGCTACCTAACACGTTGCCATCACTACGCAATCAAATGCTCTCTCAGCATCCATTGAAGGCGTATGTAACTTGCTCTTTGCCACTTGCGCGCAATGACCCGATAGAAGACCAGAAATAGACTAACAGACTTTCTCAAAAGTATAACTCCTACGTCACCTGCGACCTTTAAGCTGACTACAGGCTGTTCTGGGCGGTTGTGGTGTGTCATAGGTTGGTGTACGAATTGAGCCATGAGGAATGAAAATAACGGTCGCGTTCGCCGTCTAGAAATCATGAATGTCAGGAGTGCTGCGGGAACCGTATTACAAAGCCGAACGACATGTATTGTTGAAGGCACGGAGTATCCCGTATCGTCTGAACAAAATCTGCACATATACTATGCCTCCTTTGCTAGACGGTATTCCAATTCAGCCTTCCGTGTCGCGGAATTCTTTGACATGTTAACGCTCAAACACTAACATGTTTCTTCCTCAACGACGCCGTATACCTCTGCGATCTCCTTGACGAAATGAACCGAGCACACGCATGTGTTGTTTCTTTTCTGCACTTAGTGAAACGGACACTTGTGTGTTTTTTGGTTGGCCGGTATGCCAGTTGGCGGACATTGCTTACTCTGCCCATTCCACCGCACTTCGCAATTTTGCTCTTCAGGGCTTTTATAACTACCGGACCATATGATTTCACAACAGCAAAAGATACATGCCCATTATGCCACGCAAAAAAAATTGTACTTCCCTCCACAAAGCGCGGCGCAAGTATGGTTGGAAGTTGGTGATCCAGTATGGCAAATCGTACCAAAACGCCTCTCCCTTTGTACAACGTCGCAGACAACTGGGGCACTGGAAAACTAGCCTACTTAAAGTAATGTGCCACAACTTCGACATCAAACGTAGAGCATAAAGTAAATATCTTCTTTTAAATCAGATTTGGTGGAATTATAGCTTAACTACTAGAAAGTTGGCGGTATGCAAAACACGCAGCGCCTACTTAAAGCGCCAGTAAAAAAAAAGTAAGAATAAAAGTTTTTCCAGGAAGCCATTAAAAGCTTCCTCTTTCGCCAATAGCTGTTGCTCCTTTCTTTAAATTCAGTTCAGATTCCCGCAGTTGTGCATCGTTCGTCCCAACTACGCAACGTGCACAACTCGCACCGTGTCCGTTGGCAATTGCTCGCAAATAGCAACCCTCTCGTGCGCCATCACAATTAAGAGATAAAGCAATTATACAAGTGGCATTGGTGTATGGTTGGCACGTTTTATCGTTTGCATTTCACATATTGCCAGAATAGCATCGAGAGCGTGAATAAAAGCAAAAACAAATTATCTGTCTATTCTTTTAAACAACACAATGCCTGTTCAATGCTCAGCACACGCCGACTTCCCGAAGTTTAAAATCATGCTGATTCCAGGAACTATCGCAGCCGCGTCGTATAAAAAAAGACTAAAACTAATAATTAGACTTCCTTCGCGCTCGTAGCGCACGAAAAAGGGACAAAAAGAACGAGCAAGAAGATTAGAAGAAAGTTTGCTTATTATTGCTCTAAAAAAATAAAGAAGCAAGGCAAAGGGATAACGGAACAGAGAGCCTGGCGCTAAAATGTGCTCGCCTTCATTCAACAAAGACTTCGCCTTTATCCCGTTTCCCGTTTTCTCACTTACTTCTGGCTAGCGCATTAATTTGACTCGAATCACCTCCGTGTTTTTTTTTACATTTGTTATATTTTCTCTCGCACACCGTAGCACACACAGTCACCATTGTCCATTGAGGCGATTCTTCTCTATTGTATAGAATAGAGCGCATAGAAGACCAGCTGCGCAAGTACATGCAAGACAGGTGCTGAAGTGGCTAATGAACGCTTATTCGACGCAACGAGAATATAACACAAGAAAATAATTCTACATGCGAAGGCGTTTTTCAGAAATGGGGTACTCAGTCCTCTTTTATGCAGTGTGAAGCGTCATAGGAAATATGTTATTTTTTCCGGTTGATCATGTTAATACAGCAAACCTGCTTGTTCTGCGAACTTACACGATTGCTCCATCATTCCAATAACTTGGAGAATACACCATTACCGCATACGTCTAAGCCCGTCATAAGCGCTGGATGGGAGCCCTTGTTCGAGATTGCTGGTTGTGTCGGTGCACGCGAATAAAAATACGCAGGGAAATGGCAGATTTGCATTTCCATAATAACTGTCACGACAAGTGTATGATTGGGCTGTCTATTTGCTTTCGTGAATACGAAGTCGTAGGTCTTAATGAAACTTAATTTTCTACAATTCGCATAGTTGCTTCGCCGCGGGCGTACGCGCAGGATCAATGTACTGTTATACTCGCGCCATGTCAAATAAACATTTAGTTGGTACTTCATCACCCTGTTCCGTGTACTTCTTATGGTAGGTTCTTTAGTCTTGAAATTATGCTGTTTAATGGGACAGCTAAAGCGAAACAATTTATATAATAGAGTACCTATGTTTTCTAACATTTGAGCAAAAACCCCGAATATCATTATGCTCAAACTCTGATCACGCCTTTTTATGCGAATGAGTACTTGTAACTCAAACTACTTTTTTGTAAGAATTCTTCTTAGTAGAGTGGCACTTTCTTGTGTTAACCAGTGCATTATTGAGTGGGAAGAAATCTAATTCAGCACTAATTACCACGATACAGAAAATAACCCGTACAGGTTCCTAAAAGGAAACATCGCAGCTGAAAAAGATTCCTCTTAGTCCCAGGATTGAGCCAGGCTTCCACATTCACACAAAGACGAGTTTTTATTCAAAACCGAAGATGCAGTCTGAACAAAACTTTAAAGATTTACTTCGTGACCTCGTGTAACTTTCGGAAGGATACTCTCCTTTAAATTTTTCTAAAACTTCCGTCACCTTCAGTATTCCGACAGACTTATATTTCTTGTTCTATGTTCATGTACTCCGATTTGTCGAATGATTTGTTCCGCTACGTGCTACTGTCTTCCAGCGCGATGCAGTACATTATCACTGCAGTGTTCGCTATCGCCGTATAAGACTGCCAATGCGCACGTTCTGCCATTCTGTTTCTTGTCAAACCATATTTTTCCTCCTTGCTTTGATGCTTTCTCGTTTACAACGTTAGCGCATAAACAGTATTCCCTTGCAGAATATTAACATACTGTAAGGTAGTGCTATAACTATTTATATGCAAGGAAGCTCTGGCGTGGAGAATTGAACTCATCAGGGAAGCACTGAAAAACAAAAATTTTAGAAATTGGATGGGGTGCTGCATATAGACGAAATTAAAATACGACAGTTTCGTCAGACGGACATCATTCCTTTATGCATTACTAGGACCTTTGCATAGCTCACTCCCAAGCCTGCTTGTACGACCAGCGTAAACACTGTAATGCAAAGAAGGGGTAAGGCGTACAGACAGGGACACAAGACAAGGGAAGTGGACAACCCGAACGCCGACTATTAACTGAAGAAAGCACTGAGGCCAAAAAAAAGAAAGAACACACAAAAATCATCTGCGCATGCTCTGGAACTGTAGCACCACGTGTCGATCGGGTACAGGTGCCAGTTTACGCTAGAGGTTACAGAAGGTACAGAAGGCAGTAATAGCAAGAAAACAGTAGTGGCTATTCCTTACATTCACCCCCCCCCTAGTATCGCATAGTCTTAAAGAAGTTGCAAGCAGATATGGTGTTAATGTTGTTTTCACTGCACCTAATAAGGTAGTTAAGGTATGTGCTACCGTGTAGAGAAAAAGGGAACAGGTGAAAGTTAAAAAAAGAACAGTGAAGCATACCAAGAACAACAATTTGGAGTTTTGTGTCTTTCCTTTTTTGCCTCACTGCTTCCTTCAGTTGATACTCGGCGTTCGCGTTGTCCACTTCTCTTCTCTTGTGTCCGTGTATGTACGCCTTACTCCTTTTTTGGATTATGAATCCTTACCAAGTAGCTGAGCTTTCTGTCGTAGAGAGAGAGAGAGAGAGAGAGAAAATATTTATTTGGACCATCGATGTTGTTGCTCTTGAGGTCGAGTGGGTGGTAAATATTCTAAAGGGTGCACGATCTGAGACAAGGCTTATTTTCTTCGAAGACTGGGAAAATGAAGTAGAATTGGGAAGCTGTAGTCTAAAGTAGTCTATGTGACCATCACAGGCTCACATTTATTCAAAAGCTGGATGCCAGAACTGAAAACAAAGGGAAGTTTTAACGCGACAGCGTTAAGGACCCCTTGTCGCAGAAAATCTGGTGTCGGCGTCGGACGTCGTTCCGGCAAAAAGATTTTGGAACGAGTCATATCCATGCTATTCACGTGACGCAAGGAGTCTTCTGAACTAATTTAATTTCTCAAGCTAAAATACGTGTAAAAACCGTGAACTATGACTTACACACAACCTAAAGACATGATAGCTCTCGGACTGTAATTTGTCTATACGAGAAAACCTAATGCTGACACGCGAAAACTTAATGAAAGCCGTTTTACAGCGTTTCTACCATCCACAGACCGACCGCGGCGGCCGCCATTTGCGCGCGCCGGAACGTGGGTGTCTAGGGGGCCACTGAGCGGCACGCCCGTTTCCTTGCAATACCTCCAGCTGGCACTCGCCTCCACCTCATCGCGGCCAACGCAAGAGGCCGCGTTTCCACCACAAAGCGCGCCTTTTTGCATGGCGTTCGCGGCCAGTGTTTGCCGGTAAACCATTTTTTTGTATTTGATGTAACCACTCCCCTCTTTAATGCCTCTGGCCCTGAGGGTACACGAAATAAATAAACATTATGGTTACATACGCTCCAGTTGCAGGGAAGTGTCAGAAGCAGTCAGGGATCTATTAGCTATCGCGCTCCACTCTAAAAGGCGAAGCATAAGCATCCTGCAATTTTTTATAGCAGCTCAAGCACCGGGAATTTTCCACAGTGACTGTGCACAGCCGCGGTTAAAATATCAACTTTGTTGCACTTAAGCCAACGTCAGCGACAATTGTCTAAGACGGCCGCCTGCCTGATTGACTGTCTGTGTTGTTATCTGTTTTCTTCTTCCTTATCTCTAAGACGTGTATATATATATATATATATATATATATATATATATATATATATATATATATAAGTCATTTTACGCGTAGGAATTGGTTAGAAAATTTCGTGAGGGAACCGGCGAAGATATCCATAGGGTAATAATGACAATTATGCTACGGATGTACACGTTCTCCAACTTTGCTTGTACTAATCTTTATTAGAGCTTCATGAATTAGCAGAAAAGGCCCATGTACAATTGAGAAATTTATTGTAATTCTAAATCTAATGTCACTGCGTAGGTCTCGGCAATCGGCAACACTGTGAAAAAGTTTCACTGGAGCATAATGTCAGCTTTTGTGCGTCGTCTGTCCAGAAATTTAATCAACATCGAACACAGCAGAGCGAGACGTGTTCTTTACAGTGTTCTTACTAAAAAGCGGTGGCTAATTACAACGGCAAGTTTTAACATGATATCTTCAATTAATGTTTTGACGCGTGGCATTTAACATAGCAGACACATATACTTATAAATTTGGCGGCATACCTAGCTGTATAAATTGCTGTAGAAAGCTACAATGTTCTATCGTCGTGCGACATAGAAAACGCAGATGACCTACCGCACTTCCTAATTAAGTGAGTTATGTGAGCTTGGAAGTCAAACTTTAAGTCAGAACCAAGCCTCAGATCACTCATTTTATATCCAGGGATAGAGTTTCACCACCTATTTTACGCATGACGATATGAGCCACGTATTATACGTGTAGAAAACACTACATTAGTCTTTAGGTTAGACGAAATTTTAAGCAGAGGACTACTTGGCTAAAGCAGTGAGGTCTTGTTGAAGTAACCGGCAGATTTAAATGGCATGGATTCCTTTAAAGTGCGGATTTATTCAGCGTAGCAAGAGAATAAGGTGTTTTTACTACTGAATAACAGTTTATGAAACCGAAAAACAATAGTGTCCTAAGGATGGATTCTTGAGGGACACCGCTAGTGACGGGCACGAGATAGAGCTCTGTCCGCTCTCGCTGACGCTACACTGGTGGTCATGTGACCAATGACCATAAAGATATAAGTAAATAGATTTTTGTACGGTGCTTAGGTATGTAGAGTGAGTGTCTAGGAACGTGAATAGGGTTGCTAAAATCAGGATAAAAGTGTCGAGTTGCGCTCTACCTCCATCTGGTTGCAAGACACAGCTGAGAAAACTAATGACCTTTGTTGTTCAACGGCCTCCACATAGCCACGTTGATTTCATGAAAGCGTTGTCTTAACACAGCCTAATAATACTGTTACGCAAAGAAAACACTATGCAAATGGTGTTTTTCCAGTGAGATGCAAGGGACTCAACAAAATAGTAGAGAGCTCGCACGTAGAACGACACCATCCGCCTCGTTGTCTTTGCACAGCGATACCTCTCTCTTCCTTATTCAGTAGCAGCGTAGCACTACCCCCGGCGGCAAAAGCGCCGTCTTGGTCCCGCTAGACTTGTGGATCTGAGGGACAGTGCCAAGCTATGAGTCGGCTGACATAAAGTAGGTCACTGAACTTGACCGAAGATTGCGTAGTAGGAGAGACAGGAACGATATCGTAGTTCGAGTTCCGGACCTGGTTCACGACAAGCTAAAGTGCAATGAACCAGGAGAACCGCTTCTCAGACAAACCTTTACGATAAAAAAAGCACCACAGGAGAACCAAAGAAGTGCGCAAGAAGCAGATGTTTTGATGCTGGCTCTCATACAGGCGCTTCTGGTTTGCTTGCCAGGCCGACCACCCTGAGCTGGCGATCTGGCTGGCCTTATCGGAACGAGCCATGGCATCACGTGCCCACTCGCTGGGCGTCACTGCAGCAGTAGGAATCAGCGCGTCCAGTGGCAACGTACATTCACGGCCAAAAAGGATGCAGAAAGGCAAATACCGGGCGATGTCATGTCGTGATGAATTGTAGGCAAACGTCATGTAGAGAAGCGCCAGATCCCAGCCACGGTGGTCTGTTTAAATATACATAAAGTATACGTGTCTGTGAGCATGAAATGTGAGCGCTCTGAGAGACAGTTTGTTTGAGGGTGATCGGAAGTCGTCAGTTGGCACTGCGTCGAGCCGGAGCGCAAGATTTCGTTGATTAATCTGTAAAAAGAAAGGTGCGGCCGCTAATCATGAACAGGTATGTTGCCCCATAGTGAAAAATGATGCTGTGTAGGAGAAACTAGGCAATGTCAGTAGCAGAGCTGGTAGGGATCGCCCGAATGATTGCGTGTCTGGTCGCATAATCAGCGGCCACGGTGACCCACTTGTTGCCCGGATGCTGATTCATGAAAAAGACAGAGAATGTCCAAGCTAATACGAAGAAGGTTCAGTCGGTGTAGCGATTGGCTGAAGGGTTCTGCAGGGTGCGCGGTCGGTCCTTTGCGACGCTAGCACTTCTCGCAAGCTTTCACTTGTTCATACCACCGACATACCTTTATAATGGTATGAACCGTGCAAAAAAGTGAGTTCATAATGGTTTCGCTGTAAAATGTCTTTAACAGGGTGTGAGACCCGCATCGCCAGACCATTGGTTAGAGTTCTCGCAAAAATAAAGCAAATCTAGAGGATAATGCTGCTGTTTGTGCAGGTTCTGCCGTGGATTTTGCATGCAACGCCCACCCCGGTATCAACGACCAACATCACCGTGATACAACCATTGATGCTTTGCGCGGGCCACGTTACAAGCAACAGCACATTCAAGGGATATCGACCACGAGGTGTGACGTCACCAGCAGCCGATCTACTTAAGGAACGACGCGACACCGACCAGATCAGAGGGCACGGCATCTGGCCTGCGGACAGCATGGCTCACCCGCTGCTGCTGTTTGTGCAGGTTCTGCCGTGGATTTTGCATGCAACGCCCACCCCGGTATCAACGACCAACATCACCGTGATACAACCATTGATGCTTTGCGCGGGCCACGTTACAAGCAACAGCACATTCAAGGGATATCGACCACGAGGTGTGACGTCACCAGCAGCCGATCTACTTAAGGAACGACGCGACACCGACCAGATCAGAGGGCACGGCATCTGGCCTGCGGACAGCATGGCTCACCCGCTGCTGCTGTTTGTGCAGGTTCTGCCGTGGATTTTGCATGCAACGCCCACCCCGGTATCAACGACCAACATCACCGTGATACAACCATTGATGCTTTGCGCGGGCCACGTTACAAGCAACAGCACATTCAAGGGATATCGACCACGAGGTGTGACGTCACCAGCAGCCGATCTACTTAAGGAACGACGCGACACCGACCAGATCAGAGGGCACGGCATCTGGCCTGCGGACAGCATGGCTCACCCGCTGCTGCTGTTTGTGCAGGTTCTGCCGTGGATTTTGCATGCAACGCCCACCCCGGTATCAACGACCAACATCACCGTGATACAACCATTGATGCTTTGCGCGGGCCACGTTACAAGCAACAGCACATTCAAGGGATATCGACCACGAGGTGTGACGTCACCAGCAGCCGATCTACTTAAGGAACGACGCGACACCGACCAGATCAGAGGGCACGGCATCTGGCCTGCGGACAGCATGGCTCACCCGCTGCTGCTGTTTGTGCAGGTTGGTTCCCCATCCACAGACTGCTGTTACCATAGTGACAATAGATTTTTAGTTGTCCTGCCGTGCCCTGGTAGGCTTCATTGCATTGCTATTGACTGTTGGTCCGTGCTGATGCTGTTGATGTCGGGAGACATAGAAGAAAACCCCGGGCCTAAGACAGCTGAACTGTTACAGACGATTATTGATAATCAAGCCGCGTCTGACTGCCGGTTGACTAATATCAGCAAGGATATTGGTCAACTTAATGAAAAGACTGATAGACTGACTGATTCCTTGGCAGTGATACAAGAATTGAACAAAAGAATTGAATATCTTGAGGTAACAGTTCAGCAACAGGCCAGGAAATTGACTGAATATGAAAACTATAGTCGTCGTAACAATCTGCTGGTTTTTGGTGTTTCTGAAAAAATCGGCGATTCAGAGACGGAGTTAAAGGCAGCTGTCATAGATAAAATTTTTCACGACACGCTGGGAGTTGAAGTAAAAACCGTCGAAAAAATTCATCGTATAGGGAAAAAGAACAAAGAACGACCTAGGCCAATTATTATGAAATTTTATGACAGCAGAGAAAAGCAACAAGTGCTAAAGAACTGCAATAAACTGAAAGGACAATCGGTTAGTGTAAGCAATGATTATGCAAAGGAAACGGTAGCGGTGCGAAGGAAGTTGTGGGAAAGTGCCTCTGCTGAAAGGGCGCAGGGCAAGAAAGTCTTTTTGATCGACGACAAGCTCAAAATAAATGACAAGTTATACACATGGGACAACGAGAAGAACGCACGCTCGCTCCTGAACTCCCGAGATAAGTTCAAGCAACGCACTAGAAAAGCAGGCAACTCGCATGATGGCTCTGACATCTCGGATAATTCCAGCGAATCAATGCCTGAACTCACCCCGTCATAGCTACGAATCTTATCTTTGAATGCTCGTAGCCTTTTTAACAAAGTAACCGAATTAGAATATGTATTACTGACAGAAAGTCCACACGTACTCGTCGTAAGCGAAACATGGCTAAACAACGGTGTGCCTAGTCACTGTATGGTACCCCCAAATTACCAGATGTTCAGATGGGACAGGGATACTCGTGGTGGGGGTGTTGCAATCATTGTCAAAAGATCTATAGATGCAGTAACGGTCGAGTGCACTTTGCCTGAAACAGTTTGGTGCAAAATTACTTATGCGAGTGTTACTTACCTTGTTGGTGCAGTGTATAGGCCGCCTGCCACTTCACCAGAGTTTTTGGATGACCTTAATATGTTCTTATGCACTCACTTGAACCGTACCACCAGACTAATAATGACCGGAGATTTTAATTTGCCAAGCATCAACTGGGACAGACTGATACCTGGGAACGTTGAAATTTCTAGTTCCGAAGCACTGCTGCAAATAATGTTTTCGCACAATCTTAAACAAATCGTGGAAGAAGACACGAGGGTAACACTCGAATCCCGGTCACTTTTGGACTTGGTGTTTCTCTCGGGCAGAGTGGGTGACTATACTGTGTCTGTTAAAGACGGGATATCCGACCATAAAATGGTTTCTGTGCACATTACGGTCAGAACAAACACTCGTGGCCAACCCTTTGTACCTGTACAATTTAAGGATTATAGGCAGGCAGACGACACATCCATTCAAGATTTTCTAGAAATGTCATATAGTGAATTCGAACTTGCCTGCGATTGTGAACCAGTTGAAGATCTATGGCTACGTTTCAAGAATATCATAAAACATTGCGTTGACAGATTCATTCCAACTCGACAAAAGAAAATAAAACCACGTAACCCTTGGATTAATCGACCTATTATACACATCAAGCGCAAGATAAAGAGGCTGCGCAGGAGAAAAGACAGCTCAGCTGAGGTATCGAAATTACGAAAGAGTTTAAAAACGGCTCTGATGGAATCAAAAGAGCAATTTTTTAATAAAAAACTATGTAGCTTCGTTAAAACGGCACCTCGGAAGTTTTGGCTTTACCTTAGTGGCAACAAAGAGGAAATAAATAGAATTCAAATTAGTGACAACATAGTAACAGAAAAAACAAAAATAGTAGATCATTTCAATAACTTTTTCCAGTCTGTTTTTTCTAAACCAAGCAATGACGACTTTGACGCGTACCCGCCTTCCTCCCTCTCATGTTCGATGGAAGACCTGGTCGTGACTCAGGCCGGCGTGTTTAATCAATTGTTACTTTTGGATTCTAAAAAGGCTAGCGGGCCGGATGGGATTCCAACCCAGTTTTTAAAGCGATACGCTGAGTGGATATCATTTTTCTTGACAATAATCTTTACAAAGTCCCTACACACTAACTCGTTGCCACAAGATTGGCGGTGCGCAGTCGTAACACCTGTTTTTAAAAACGGCGACCGACTACTCGCAAATAATTATCGCCCAATTTCCCTGACAAGTATCAGCTGTAAACTATTAGAACATATCATAAGTAAACATATACTAACTTTCCTCGAGGATAACGCGTTCTTTTATCAGTATCAGCACGGATTCCGAAGAGGGCTATCTACCATAACACAGCTCATAGAAACGATACATGATTTTAGTTCAGCCATAGATGCCCAAGAACAAATAGATGTCATTTGCATAGATTTTGCAAAAGCATTTGACAAGGTTCCACACAGTAAATTACTTTTCAAGTTATACAGAGCAGGAATTAGCGAAACCATTCTTAAGTGGATTAAAGCTTATTTGAACAATCGCAGGCAGGTTGTGCATGTGGATGATTGTTTTTCTTCTACACTAGAAGTACTTTCTGGCGTTCCTCAAGGATCGGTTTTAGCTCCATTACTGTTCCTAATTTATATTAATGATATTAACGAGGTTACCGAATCTCCCGTAGAATTGAAGCTTTTTGCAGACGACTGTTTAATTTATTCTCGAATAACACAAGCTACCGACCAAATTAGAATAAACCGTGTCCTTCATTCCTTGCATCTTTGGTGCGAAAAATGGGACATGGAAATTAATTACACAAAATCAACTTTTACGCATATAACTAATAAGAAGACTGTGCAGCTATTTTCTTATAATATTGGAAAAAATAATCTAAAAAAAGTTGATACCTTCAAGTATCTAGGTGTTACAATTGCACATAATCTGCAGTGGCATAAACATATTAATAATGTGTGCTCGACAGCTTCCCAAAAACTTTACTTTCTGCGGAAGAAATTGGAACATGCAACAAAAGAAGTCAAGCTGATAGCTTACAAAACATTCATCCGCCCATCCTTGGAGTACGCTTGTGTTGTCTGGAGCCCGCACCAAAAAGTCCTAAAAGATAAACTGGAACGAATTCAAAGAATGGCCGCTCGTTTTATTTCGTCAAGATACAGAAGAAGGGATTCAGTGACGGAAATGCTGAACTCATGTGGGCTCGAGTCACTTGAAAATCGAAGGAAAAAATCAAGACTAAAGCTTTTATTTCAAATAATTCAAGGGCACTTTAAGATTAAATCAAATAGATATATTCAGCCTCCGGGAAAACGGAGCGCGAGAACAAACCACACACGATCCATCAAGCCTTACGAGTCACGTGTTGATGCTTTTCGTTTTTCTTTTTTTCCTGAGGTGATCGAAATTTGGAATGGTTTGCCTGCTGAAGTTGTCGAGCAATCGGACGTGCACAAGTTCGAACGTTCTATCGACATCTTTTGTCAGGAGCACCCAACTTGATGATTATGATATATGAATTTTGTATGTTGTACAAAATTGTACATTGTTGTACATTGTATTCCCTCCCTGTAACGACCCTCAAGCGAGGGTCAACAGTATCAATAAATAAAATAAAATAAATAAATAATTCAAAAAACTCTTTTATAGACATCGGCCCAATGACGCGATTAAAAGTTGTAATGTGCTCACGATAGCGAAGCTATCTTTAAGAGCGGTCAGTGAAGCCTGTGCTATGGTTGAAGATTCCGGAATCCATCGAGATTTAACTTAACTGGAAAGAAAGCTTGGTTATACATCGTTGTGCCACTAGGAATAACAAAGGCGGGAAGTATGAAACACTCGTAATAGGCATCGAAAGCGCGGACCGAATAGCACGTCTTAATAAAAAGGCCTTTGAAAAGGCTGCTTCTAAGGCGGCACTGTAACTTTCCTTTCGTGAGCTTCACGGCTATCAAGCGCGTATAGTTCCAGCAAAATCCTAAAACATTGGCCTCTCGCCGACGCGAGATGTCAATGCCCCGCCATAATGTTTTAATAGCATCTACTGGAGCTCTCATGCCCTACCATAAAAAAAGTATAATGAAACGGGGAACGTAGGGTCATATAAACGTGCAGCGCAGGTTGCATAATGTAGCAAACGCAAACGCAATCGCAGGTATCCTTCAGACAGGCTGTTCTTTTTTATGGTGGTCGTCAGTAGGAGCACAGAACGTTGAGGCGCTTCAATGCTCTTCAGTCATTTTGCTGTACATATTCTGGTCTACATTGCGCTGAAAGCTAGAAAGATGTAAATATAAACATGAATATCGCGTTAATGTTAACGCACCCTAAGCAGCAAGCGCAAGATATAAGTTAGTCTTATGTGTCACGTCTGGGCATTCCCTAATGTCTCGTTTTCATAGGAGCCACACCGTACCAAACTTCGACCATATTTCAACATTTGTACCAGTGGACAAACTACACAAGAATTAATTGGTGGACTAGTTGGTCTTGCATAGCTTGGCCCACATCGACGTGGTATATATAACGATAGTCGAAGAGACTGCAGATGGTGCAATGGACAGAAATCATGATTATTACGTTCGTATAAGGACATTTCTGCCCACAATTTTCACATATTGTGTTGTCTGTTTACCACAATACCATTTACGCAATGTGTAGAAGTTGCCTGTTGTTCACCCTCCACCTTGTGTGACTGCCTCATCGATTCAGTGAAAAGAGGATGCCAGCATACGTCCCTGACCAGTTTCAAATTCTTCGCTTTAGAACAAATGCTTTTGAAAAAGCATATAAAAATACATTCTGTGACAATGCGCATTTCGCAGGCTCAAGTTGTCGGCTTGCTTCGGCCACTAGGTGTGTGGTCCTGGTTGTGATTCCGTTGTGGCCGTTCAAGTATCATCATTCTAGCTTTGTCATCTCATTCTTATCATGTGATCGTCATCTTCAGACAGTCGTTATGCATTCCTTTTCAAACCGCCATCTTAATGCTGTCATAGTCGTTCAGTCACCCACTCCAGCTTCGGGATCTGACTCTCATCATGTTGTCGTCATGTCTTCCACTCTGACCTAGCGGTTGCCTGGGGCACGCTATCGTCATTACTGTGTCATCGTCACACACTCATCGTCATGCATCTGGTGCCATACCGTCGTGGTAATGCCGTGGCGGTCATCACATGACAGTCATAGTAACTTCCTCGTCCTACTTCCATCATACTATCGCCGACAGCCATCGTCATCACACAGTCATCTCCATACCATTTTATCATGCCACCATTGTCCCACCGTCCTTTCACCACAGTGATCCCTTCAGTAATGTCGTTCCATTCACTTGATGTTGTGGTACAGCAATTATAAATGTTCTGTGTACTTGACGGCGCTTAATATTCGCTTCAGTTGTTGATTAACCTGGGACCGTCCTTACAGTCGGTGACTTCGAAATCGCACCAACGCCCCTTTGCTTTGGCCGTTTGAATCAGCCGAAACGAGCGTGTAGCCAACGAAGGGGCGCGGCCGCCTCTCTTCTCAGGGTCGCAGCGCTGGAAGCCGAAGGGTTGGCATGCTGGCGCCGGCGGCACGGAGAGCGCGAGCAAAGTTACGCGCGCTCACACAGTGTCTTCTACCACGACAATGAAACTGTGAATACATCCACGTTGTCAGATTAAAAGCATTCAAAGCTTCTCGAAAAAGACTGGGCGAAGGCTGGATTTAAATGAAACATTCGGATTAACCCTTTGTTCAACGATGGGACATATGTCACGGGCCCACGGTACGCACCACCTTAAAATCGGTATCAACTTGCAAACTGGGAACTCAGATGAAATGTTTTCAAGGGGAAAGGCCTTTAATTATGGTAAGCATATTTTATTGAAAGTTACTTCCTTTACATGATGTGAACGCTGACTAACAAGCACTTTAATTGTTTTTATTTTGAAGATCTGTTAATGTAAGGTTGCTGTCTTTGACAACCTCCGAAATTAAAAAGAAAGTTCTAAGTAATAAATTATTCCGTTAAATGTGTAAACTCACCCCGTAAAAGAAGTCATAGTCCATTTTCGAGTGTTTACTCAAATGAAAATGTAGCACGCTTATATTGTCACGTTGTAGTGATGTGAAGAACAAGGCAATTCCAAAAGAGCGAGTCATAAATCTAACTCATTGTAAGGCGAGCTTGCACTGTAAAGAAATGACATTGAAAGCACAACGATGGCTGCTCAGTGCTTCCTCCTAATCTGATGTACGGACGAAGGCATCGGTTCATCAGATTTGAATGCTAGTACATTGCAGAGCAATCTCGGGCGCTGAAATGTGCTGGAAAATGTACGCGAGTATTCGCTTCAAGCACGCAATCTGGTTAAATAACGCTCGTTCGCTATTGAATCGATGACACATTCAGGATATTAGAAATACATGCAGGCGCGACTTGAGCGAACCGATAAATTTGAAACAATGATTAGACGCTCAAGAAGTCTCACGCATAAAAGAAAAAAAAAGAAGAAAGGACAAGAAGGAAAGTTTCTTTACTTAATAGCTGAACGCGTGCTAGATAAATATCACTCAAAGCTGGCGCAACTTTTGAACCAATGCAAACTACCGATTTTTGTACATATATAGAACCACCCTATTTTACAAAGGTGTGCTCTAGGTAAAACAACAAAAGCCCTAAGAAAGATTGCAAAGGCATACCACAGTCCTGAGTAAAGCAGAACTGATCATTGTAGAGCATCACCCCCCCCCCCCCCGTTTCTTTAGTACTACACATTATTTCCGGTTGCGGAATTGAATATTAAATATATTTTGCATGAACACTGATTGCCGAGCAAGCACCTCGATTAATTTTGGTTGGGAAGACTACATTTTCTTCCGAATGCCTTATCAGGAAGGGCTCTTCAAGACGATCTGAAGATATCAGCTTATGCAAAATGTTGAGACAATGTACTGCCACGTTCCTTTTTAAGAAATAATGGCTCGAAAAGGAACTTCCTGCTTATGTGTCTTAGCACTAAAAATTATGTCAAGGTGCAGTCCATTGGATTGTTTTACTCCCGACGCGAGGCACTCAAGACCGATTTGCTCAAGAAATTCAATTGCGGTTTTCTTAACTTTATTTAAGTTGGTCTTTTTTACAACAAAATTTTGGTCAATAGCAATTTTAGCTCTTTGTGTATGCTATTCCTCAGGAATAATAACAAAGAAACCTCATTTATCCGAAGCAATGAACCTTAGCTGATGCTTGCCGAAGAAACGCCGACACATCAGGTAGGTTGTCTGACTTACAGAACTGTGGCGCTGTCCTTGAGATCACATCAATGCAATCAGTAACGCATCTCGGTCGAAAGTCTTCAGTGACCCAAAGTGAAATGAATTTAGACAAGCTGACCTTTTCCGGAGGTGACAAATCAGGATCACAGGCAAACTTTGGACTCTTGCGCAGAGTGCTTTCGATGTTTCCTGGGAGCTGTTGATTGCCGAGTACCTACACTTTTGCTTGGTCCCTTGTAGTCTTATCGTTATTCGGTAACGAGAGACGAGCATGGGCACATCGAAATTCCGTGGTTTGCTCCGCGATTCTTTTTTTTTTATTATTGAAGTGAATGTTAGGAGAGGTTGGCGCCTTTATGTGGTGGCACCGGCTACTCCTTGTCACTTGGCTGACGAAACAAATTTGCGCAAAAAGGGAGAATAGCGACACTAAATATAACACTCAGTAGAACACCGGATCAATAAAAAATATACAGTCCAACAGTACATGAGTCGCAAAGTTCTGTGCATGAGTTCAGTCCACGTACGCATATATGAAGTCCGATGTTTTGAACAGCCAAAACACACAACAACACTTGTAATACACTCCAAGTACAGGACAGAATTATACGTATTGCGTAAAAGTTGCGATCACCACATAAACCAACTACGCACCAGGAACAACGTTTATGTAACTGATTTAGCGTATTCGGATCATCCAATACTTAATATTTCCCCAAAATGTTGGTCTCCTCTAAAAACTTTTTCAGAGCAAGAAGCGCTCTTTTTTGAAGGCCCGCAGTTGGCCATGGTCCAAGTATCTTTTTTAGAGTGAATGGTCTTCTGTCTAATATAAACAAATTAGCTTGCAGTACCGTTCTTTGTGTATCGTATTTCGAGCACTCGAGAAGAAGATGATGCACATCTTCGTCTGGTTGGCTACAAGAACACTGCGGACTAGAGACACGTTTTATTCTGTACAAGAAGTGTCTCGTAAATGCAGTACCAAGACGCAGCCGGTGTACCAAAGTTTCAAATTTTCTGTTGTCTCTTAGAGTTTCCGGCATTGATAAGTTTATACATGGGTCTATTGAGTGTAACTCCGAGTTCTTAGTTTGCTGGTCAAACCAGGTAGTTTTGCTGAGACGACAAGAAATCTGCTTCAGGATCAGACGGACTTCACTACGCAATAGGGGAAGATTGGTTGTCTCTGCGTTATTGTGCGCTCGATTCGCAGCTGCGTCCGCTGCAGTATTACCAGGAATATTGCAGTGCCCAGGAATCCACTGAAATGCAATTACGTGGTTCATTGCGCTTGCTTTTGTTAGTTCTTTGAGCGTCTCATACAATATCGAAGTGTTCAAAGAATTTTTCTTATTGCTCTGTAGTAATGCGAGAGCGGCTTGCGAATCGCTAAAGATAACCCATTTTTGCGAATGTTTTTCTAAAATTATGAAACGCAAAGCACACAGGATTGCCAATAGTTCTGCCATGGTGGAAGATGTCTGCCAGGATAATTTAAATGTTTGCTCTAGCGCTAAATGTGGAATGACGAATGCGGAAGTCGAGGAATTTTTATGACACGAACCATCTGTATAGACGTGGATGTACTGGGGATATAATGAGTAAATTTGGTAGAGTGCCAGTTGCTGTGCGGCTACTATGAACATGTCTCTCTTAGATATAATCCCGTCAACGGATAACTCTATTTTAGGGTATGTTAACATCCAGGGAGGGTAACTAACATCCACTTTGCCTAATTCAAATCTTGGTAATAATGCTTTATGTTCTCGAACAACATCGTGAATTTTGCTTTTGTTTCTTTCGGTGAGCGCGAGGTTTAATGGATACTTCTCGTGTTGGGTTAAGATGCGATAAATATGTCAGCATGTTTCAACCGTTCGTATGACTGGAAATGGGGGGTGACGAGCTTCAGCAATTACTAAAGAACTCGAGGTAGCCTGTGGAACCCCAAGACACACTCGCAGCCCCCTTGCTAGTAAACGTTGAAGACGTTCCTCAGAAGTTTGCGATAAACCATGGAGAATAGGTGCCGAGTAAGCAATTTTTTGTTTTATGAGTGCGTTATGAATTTGTAGTAGCGAAGAGACTGATCCCCCCCCCCCCCACGTTGTGCCTGCGAGTCGCCGAAGTACGCTTTTTACTGCATTGGTCTGTTTTTCAATTGCGCGGATGTGTGAAGCCCATGTAAGTTGGCGGTCAAGAATAACTCCAAGAAATTTATGCTCTTTCACAAACATCAAAGCTTGCCCGTTAAGCCTAAGTTGGAAATTAATCAACTGTCGTCTAGTGAAAGGAAGTACGGCTGTCTTTGCGTATGAAAGACTCATGCCTCTTTCTTTTAAAAAGGTGTCTATACTATCAAGGCCCTCTTGCAGCGTTGTTTGAATGTCTTGTATATTAGAACCAGAGGCCCCTATGCAGATGTCATCTGCGTACAGAGAATACCGTAGACCAGACGGGAGCTTTTGTGCCAAGGCTGCCATGACACAATTGAATAAAAACGGACTGAGAACACTGCCCTGCGGAACGCCCTGCGTGATGCTGTGATAATTACTTTCTCCTTCTATTGTTTTCATAAATATTTTTCTATCTTTCAAGAAGTTTGACACCCATCGCAGCGTTCGACCGTGTAGGCCAAGCTCTAACATACCAGCAAGGACGTGTTTGTGACTTACAGTATCGAATGCTCTTTGAATGTCTAAGAATACTGCTACTGTCACATTTCCGCAGCTTAGTTCATGTTCGACGTATGTGGCAATATCTAATACTGCATCCATTGTACAGCGATTTTGTCGAAAACCGGTCATGTGGTCGGAAAACACATGTGTGTGTTCACACCACCATTGCAGCCGACTGTCTATCATCTTCTGCATTAGTTTGGAAAAACAGCTTGTGAGACTGACGGGTCGGTAGGAGTCAAGACAAAGTGGAGTCTTTCCTGGTTTTAGCACTGGAATTACCCGAGCTAATTTCCATGAATCCGGTAGAGTCTCTCTTATCCAGATATCATTAAATATCTCCAAAAGAGTCATTCTTCCTACTGCACCTAGGTTCTTTAACATTACATACGTAACACCATCTGGGCCTGCGGTTGTCTTTGTACGGCATGACGAAAGAGCACATTTCAATTCATTTAAACTAAACTCACAATCAAGTTGTGGATGTTGTGACATAAAGCACGCACGAAGCTTCTGTTCTGCTAGTGTTGTCGAACTTGCAAATTGTAGGCAAGTAGACGGAATTCCTGGTCTGGATATAAGTTGACAAAATTCGTCAGCAACAGATGTTTCCGGAGTGCTTCGAGCTACGGCAAGGGCTTGAAAGGGATGGCTCTGGGTAATTGGACCACTAAAAGATCGGACAACGGACCATATTCTGGGAACTGGAGTAAACGGAGACAACGACGCGCAGTATTCTCGCCATTTTCTTGTACCTAATTTTTGTAAGCGTCTGCGCGAAGTTGACTGAACTTTCTGTGCCATTTTGTAGTCGTCCAGCTTTCCACTGCGGCGGTAAGCCCGTTCTGCGCGCCTTCTAATTGCTCTTAGGCATTCATATTCACCGTCGACTGCAGCGTATTCATTTGGAACAATGACTTGCTTTGTGCAGTTCTTGTAGGACTCACACAATGTATTTGCAAAACTTTGAAAGTTCGGATTTTCACCCATTGAATTACTTAAATGGTGCCGAAAACTTTGCCAATTAGTATACTTTGAGTAGCGGCGGGTCCCTTCACTCCGTATGAGGCGATGTTTGACCAGGATCGGAAAATGATCACTACCATGCGTTTCTATGTCCGTTGACCATTCAACACCATCAAGAAGGTCTTGGGAGCAGAACGTAACATCTATACAGCTTGAGTAACGAGACCCCCGCAAGAACGTTGGAGAGCTGTCATTTAACACAATCAGATTACTTTTTTCTGCGGTAGACTCTATAATGCTTCCACGGGAATCATTATATTCACTGCCCCAGATGACGTTATGTGCGTTAAAGTCCCCGCAAACCAGCACATGTGAGTTTGCGATACCAAACACATTCACCAAGCTGTCTACTGATATTTTGCTAGAACATTGTAGATAAATGCTGATCACTGTGACGCTTGTATTTCTAAAAGATATCTTGCATGCTACGAACTCCGGTATGTTTGAATCGCTCGACTGTATTAAATAGGACGGCAGGTCTTTTCTCACGCATAACATCGCTCTACTACTTCCAGCAATGCGCGATGATTTATATATAACGTAGTTCGAAAGACGAAAGTCATCTCGTACGCGTGCTTCCTGTATGCATAAAACAGGAAATTTATGTTGAGCTAGTAGTTTGCGAAAATCATCTGACTTATTTCGAAGGCTATTAGCATTCCACTGAAATATGAAAACATTGTTATAACGATTATTCATTGTAAGCCTGCAGTGGAGCTGTTGGTGGTTGTGGAAGCACCAACGATTCCATAGAAAGCAGTGCTTTTACCTCTGGAAGGTTGTTTGCGTGTGGAATGGCACTGAGAATTGCACGCAAAGCTGTGAATAGCACGGGCAGGATCATCTGTGCCACGGGTAAAGACGCGTAATCATCAAACGACGCTGAAGCTCCATGTGTGCTCGAAGCAGGTCGCTGAAGAGCTGACTGAGATGGTCGCTGGGATGACAGATGTGGTTGAGGCGAATGTTGAGGTAGTCGCTCAGATGTTAGGTGAGGCTGCTGTGTCAATGGTACAGGGCGTTGTTTAGAAGGTCGGCTAAGTTCACTCGAAGCCTGGGCAAGATGAGTAGTGTTCTCTGGAGGTGGATCGCGTCGCTCGCTGCCAGAATGTTGTCGACCTGAGTGCTTTAGAGCTGCAGAATAGTTCATATTGACCACTTGCTCTTTCTCTTTGTTGGCAGTTGGAGGCGCGCATCTTACAGCATCAAGGTTGGGCGGGGGCGCATTACGAGGAGGCAGCCTTCCGTATTTCGACTCATGTCTGCGCAACCTTGAGGCAGCTCTGCTCTGAGGGCACCCGGAGAAGGAAGCTGTATGGTTTCCGCCACAGTTGGCACACTTTGGCTGACACACAGACTTGCACTCTGAATGGTCGTGGTCTTCTGAGCATATCTTGCAGCGACGTGGACTGCGGCAGTTCTTCGATAGATGTCCAAATCTCTGGCAGTTGTAGCATCTCAGAGCAGGGCCGTGATATTCTTCTACGGGATGACTCGTGAAACCTAGATGCACTCGTTGCGGCATTGGTTTATCTTCTCTGAAATGGAGAATGACTGATCTCAGATGGCGTGATTCTACCGCTCCATCTTCTTGGCGATTGTAGCGTGCCTGACGACGGGCAGATGTCACGCCAAAGTCCTTCAGGAAGTCAACCAGTTGTTCTTCTGTATACTCAACTGGTACATGGCGTATCTTGCCGACATTCTTGGTATAAGATGCCGGAATGAATGATTTGACTCCCAAACCAGCCACTTCGCTCATCGACAGATGATGTCTCGCAGATGAGACTGAAGTAACGTTGACAGCGAAACTTCCATCTCTGTTCACGCGGAATGACTGTACTTTTTCCTTTGCCGCGGAGACAATTTCCGACGCAGCGCGGTTTGGATTCACTTGCCAGAAATTGCGCCCTTCCTGTGAGGGTCGAAAAACAACTGGAATTCCCTCAGGCCGCTTCTTTTTATACGATACCAAGGAGAACGGCGTGTCATCGCAGTCTATGTCTTCATCTTCACTTAGCTCATAGGTAGATGTCTTGTCGTCGTCAACCCGTGGTTTCTTGGCTTCACTTTCGCTTCTCTCAGCCATATTCACTGAAGGTGCATTGGAAGGTAGGGCAGCGTTGAAAACTAGCGTCGCCGGCTTGATGACATTAGGCGCGTGGTGTGGCACTTCCGAGGGCGGCGCCGATTCTGCGGCACTCATGTGCCTAGGAATGCGCTGTCGGACATATGGCTCGTGCCGGTGTTCTTTGCTGCCCACCGCCGTGGCAGGCGTAGATGCGCTGCGGAGCGCAGCAAAACCACGCGATGCTGTGCGCGATCTCCAGCACACAGGTATCCCACGGGATGTCCGTTCCCTCTGGACAACAGCGAAGCCTCGACACAGCACTAATTCCTGAAGAAAACAGAAAACAATATCTCACCGAAGAAGCAGCGGCCGCTCGGAGGGACTTCTTCTTCCTTTTCCCGCAATTCTAATCCATTCCAGTAAACGTCTTCATTGGCCTTCCGCACAAAAATAGTAGCTTCTCCTGAAGAAACGGGCTTGTCTCCAAAGTTCCGAGTTCAGCATACGGGCCATCCTTCGGAGTGTCCTGTTGAATGATTCATGGTTCCAAAAGTTGCTTGAATATTCGGAGGGCATGTGCCTGTTCTACTGTGCCATGTCGGTGTTCTGGCTTGGCAAACAGTTAATGCAATGAAAGAAGGAACCTTGGCTTCAATACAAAGGTTAGAGTGTACGCATTGAAAAGACTCTGATAAATAGGAAACTAGAACAGCGTGGCAAAAAAAAAAATTATTGCGGCGTTAGACATGTGGCCCCTTTAAGGCCTTGTAACACTGGTATAGTTTATCAGGTTCTTCTTAGGTGAGGGAAAATCCTAATTGGGCAGAGCGGCAAGTGTATTGATATCAGGCTAAAAGAACACAAACAGTCACTTAAAAACCCTAATACTTCACATCAAGTGTCGCATTGTTCAATTGCGCTTGTAAACCTTTGAAGACACAAGAATTTTTCCGATACGCAAATGCCAAACCACACGGGAAATAATTGAGGCATTTCGCATTAAAATATATGGAGAAACTAGCGCTAGCCACGCATCATTGTCTCTGTTAGAATGCGAATTTTAATATCTCCTTAGCACGTGTGTTGATAGCAAGTGGTGTCTTTTTGTTGTTTGCCTTTGGCTTCTCTACCGCTTGATATGTTTAACTGATGTCTTTAGACCTTGTCACGTTCATATGCTGCGGTAATGCAATCACCTACATTTTTGTTGATAGTTTCAATAAAGATTTAATTGAAAGTTAGCGCTCGTCCTGTCTACTTCTAGTCTCTGTATGTGCCACTTCGCGCTATAATTCAAGGTCGTGTTACTATACCACCCTGCCTCGCAACACCTCCGAGAAATCATTCATGGTTGCGTCCCACCAGACGTCTTGTTCAAACGGTCCTTCCCAGAGGTCCTTCACAAGACGTTGTATCGGCGGAGAATTATCGCAAACGTACGTTCTTTATTTTTCTGCTTACGTGAAAAAAAACATGGGATATTGCCTTGAACCTTGTAGGTTATCCTTGTTTTTCCCTTAACACGCCAGGTTAAATGTCTGCAAAGCCGGCAGGGATCTCCTTTACTGTCAAGGACGGGACTTCAGGAGCGCACAACCTTACGTACTCGATATTTCGCTTTCGTGATGCGGCAAATGAAAGTGGCGGTCTTTTTATTCTTGGGACCAGAAACCGTCTTCGCGCCTTGACCTATCTGCGAGCACCACATGTCTTTCTTGCTTCCGTACGTGGGAGCGTTACTCTTTTTTTTTGTGGTGGTGCTTTGCGAGGTCTTTTCTTTCTACTTGTTGTTGCTACGACCCTAAAAAGTCGATGCTGGAACACGGACACACGAATCTCACTGGTTTCGCCCACACCGAACGGCAAATAATCTCGGGATCTGATTTAGGAAAACGCGGAAGTCGTGTCCTGTATCCCGTTTTCTTGGAATCTAGTCGCCAGGAATGCCGGCTCCTTGCCTTTGCGGCATCAAGAGCAGAATTTCGTTTCGAGCGCATTTCGGTGTCATGGGTTATCCGAATTTCTTGCTTTTGTTGATACTTACATTGGAATATGAATGAAGACGCTGTCGCTTGCACTAATATTTGTGCGCTGAAAGTTGAAACGGCGAAAAGTTGTCAGGCATTCCAAAATAAAAGCGATATTGCTGTCATGTGTCGCCAACTCAGGGAAGTTCCAAATGTGACGGCTGTGGGCTACGAGTGAATGCAGACATCTCTTACAGGAATGCGTTGCAGGGAAGTAGGAAGACTGAACGTCTTTTTTGGGACGGAGTTATTTTGGGTACGGCTTGGCATACGCTTTCTTTGTCCGTGGAGCTCCTTTGACTTTAGCGACAAAGAGGCAGCGTTATCACGATGCTAGAAAGCTTGACGTACATTTTATTCGAAGAATATATTTTACAAACAAAGGAAACAATTATTACGCGGTGATACTATATCCACTAGCATTTTTTGCAGGCACGTGATCCAAGAAATTTCATGGGAGAGAAAGGCCGTCAAGATAATTAGATAAGCCATAGTGTACCTTTATTATAAGGTAAAAATGTTTGAATTTCTTTCTGCTTGTGGTGTCAATGTCCATTTTTGCTCATTCCGCGTTGAAATGAAAGTTTGAGAATAATAAGCAATAACACTAGGGAGTATTCTTGGTCGAAAGAACATAGAAAGAATAATGTATCTACACGGCAACCATTCTTAAAGAGATAGATGGAATATTACCGAGTAAGTTAAACATTGAATGTTCGGGTAGGTTAAAATATCGCAAGTATAGATAATCGGCAATATCTGATCTGCAACTCGAACAAAATAAACAATACGAGTGGGTAGTTTTCACTAATGAGGGCGCATTTAAATGTTTATTGGTCACACTTCGACAAATAATAAAGTAAGACATTTTCTTTCTTGAAAGCCTGGTTATAAAATTGGACGTAGAGCCGCAGAAACGTTGGACGCTCAGCGATATGGACAGCATAAACATATACTACCTTAATTAGGATGTTCAAGACGCAAAAAAATTCTTCCGAGAATTAAGAGTCTCGAAATGCACTGGTCTAGGAAATATTTTTATATTATCTTCATGTATGCCAGCAGATTATGTCTACATCACTGTGGGTGATGAAACAGGAATGAAGGCAGACATATACTAACAGAGAAGGTGCTCAAGATTTTTCAATATGTATGCAACGCAGAAAAGGCGCTTCTTTTTTTGTCGAACGCTAAAAATTCGATTGTTCACCCGTCGGTCTGTTCTACGTGTACCCGTCTGTTCTCGTACTTATTCACATGAGAACAGAAAGGTCACGCTTACCACTTGCCTTCAATATCATTTCGAAATACGCTGCGCAGAAGCGACGCATCCACCATTACTTGCTGTCACTGACAAGGTCTCCGCAGTGCATCCAGCGAGGCAACCGTGGGAGTTTTTGGTGCCACCACAAATGCGGCTCCTTCGCGCTATTGCGTTCCACGTTGAAGCTGTCGATTTCTCCGCTTCCAGGCGTACCTTCCTTTCTTTCTTTGTTCTGCTCACAAGCTCGCAAGCGAAGGAAGACAGCTGAGATGTCCGACTCCAATGACAAGTGCTGTCGAGATAGGATTTCAGGAAACGCTGAAATCATGTCCTCTGTCTTTCGCTTTTTTTGGGCTTTCTAACGGGTCCCCCCTCGACGTGGAAATAAAACTTTGCTCGGCGCCCTTGTGACAGAAAGAAAAAGCTGCGTCTCGACGCCACTGTCACGGTTTTTCAATCTTTCTTGTGATATTTTTTCCCTCAGATGAAAGACATCACTAAAGGGATATGGTGTGTTGCTGTGGCCCTTGCAATCTGAAAAGGTAGATCTCGCTTTCTGCGTCGAAATGCAAAAAAAAAAGGATACCATTACCATAGCTTTTGCTGAGTGGTTCAAGTTTGAGCAACTCTATCCTGAGTGCTATGAAATCCGAAAGGCTCTAGGCAGTGGTTTCCCCGGTCTGAGTGCTATACTTTCGATATCCATGAAACTGCATGCCGGATAGTAAGAGATGCATCTTATTTTATTGTGTCCCTGGATCTGTTCAACGTTGTTGTGGTTCTCGCTATGGTTGTGTTTGTATGTAGTAGTGGATGCTAACCAATCGTGATGCTGCACGTGGTATTAGAGAAGGCGTCCGACGAATGACAAACAGCTTTTAGGAAAAATGAACAAAGAAAACTTTTCATGAATTCGGCCATGGTTACATCGTGCTTGTCACCTATCGGGCCTTTACACTAATGTGTCCAACATAGCGAATCGCCGGCGTCTGATTGTGCGCACGATTTAGTGCAATACCATCTTTCTTTGTGAATACCGGATCTCATTCGTACTGTTTTGTTACGGCCACAATCAGGCTACCTCAAAAATTTGACGGCGTGCCTTGATTGAAATTATTAAAACGTCACACGCTCGAGAGGGCAGACAGCGTATGCTATAGCAATTGATCAAAGAAAAACTTCATATGGTACTCAGTTGTGTTTGTTTTATATTTCAGCTATCATGCAGTGGTTGCGACCGTTTATTTATTTCTTAATTTACATTATTACCCATGAATCAGCTTTCGCACTTTGACTACGCAGAGCCATAGGCAGCCATATGTAGAAAGCGAGATTGAGCAACAAGTACAGTCGCTGATATTTGGCCCAAACTTGTAAGGTTTTGATATTGATCTTGAGAAAAGACTTGCAAGGGGCCACTCGTCTCACGAAATACTTCGTCAAGCTTAGCTGAGAAGGCTATATTGCCGCTTATCACATTGATATGACGTGTAAGTATTACAAATAAATAAATAGGTGTCAACGCATGACATTGTTGCAACGCGCTTTTCAACCAATTTCGCTTCGACATGCAACCTAGGGGTGGTTGTCAGACTAAATTATGTCTTAATTAGGACTTCATATAATATATATTTATGAAATGAAATCACTAGAAGGCATTTAAATCAAGTGGCGAATAGCTCAAGCTATTCATACCAACACGCCGTTCCTTGGTTTCTTTCGCGTCTTGGCACTTATAACAAATATTCCAGAACATATTCCGTTGTGCGAATACCATACGCATGCCTTTGACACCACCATAATGCCAAGAACATTATTGTGACGCCAGCAACATCATTGTAGTCAGCTAAAATAATGCATGTTGTGGATTGTGAAGTGGCCTCAGACGTTGTCACTGTTGAAGTGCACGTGAGGCTCAATATTGCTTGCCAAATAGCAAGTCAGAAATTATGCGCCAAATTGACTGCTTAACACTGCCGAGGTGCCTTGAGTTCGAATCTCAGTGGTAGGGTGTAATTTCTGTGTTTGTCTTTGTGGCGAGTAGACTACATTTACCTGAGATTGAGGAGAGGCAAAATTACGGCGTCGGTCGTCGTCATCGAGGGATGGATGCAGAAAACGATTGTTTGTGTTCCTATAACTGGTATCGCAGTAAAGCTTCACTGTGGCCGTGGTGATATGGCGGCCATGTGTATTGCGTCTAACTGCAGGCTACGGTGACCGAGTCTAACGTTTCGAAAATGCTACCACGTTGAGTCCCGTTCAATTGTCCCTATTCCTTGGTGCAGGTCGAGGCGTCTCTCTTTTATGCCTCTCTCACTTTCTGTACCTACTACTTTTTTTTTGCCTAGGACTAAACCGACATTAGTGCCAAATAACTGCGATACTGGGCCCGTAATCACAGAATCCTCTTCCGATAGAACTGTTCTTAAGTAAAAATTTAAGCCAATCATGGTGAAGGACAAATTAGTAAAGGGGGCCGGCCAATGGCAAAGAGAACTTAAGAAACAACTGATTTGTTGATCCGACCCCTGGTTACACAACAGTAGTGCGAAGTGCGAAAAACGGGACCGCAGAGGCGAGTCGGAGCTCTGTAGTCCCCGTTTTTGTCATCCCATTCTTTCCTCATCGCGCTATACACACCTTTGACATAGGGGATTATCAAGTAGCCCAATCGGCGACCGACAAATACCGGTGCACTACGGCGTCGTCAGAGCGCCTATGATATCTCTTCAAGCTACGTATACCAAACAACGCCACCTGTTAGCGCTCGCCTTCTAATATGCCTTGCTATCGCAAGGCATATGAGCCTGGCTAGAATTTTCAAGATGACACACAGTTTCAGGGCGTTCGTTCCGATGTGTGAGACATGCTACATTGCTGGTCCAATTTTGTTTGTGATTGAACGCGTCAAACACAATGTCTTTAAGTAAGTAAGCGAAACGACAATGCAGACATACACAAAGGTTGGTGGCTCAATAAGTAAAATTTTGTTAGTTAATCAAGTATGCAATTTGACGCATTGTGTGAGTAACGTTCGCCCCTTTCAACTATCCGATTCAAGGATGAGAATTGTGGCAAATACCACTCACAGTTTTTTATTGTTTCCCTAAAAGTCTAAAAAAGAAGCACCTGGTATGATAATTATATTTGTAGCGACAGAGCTATACACAGTCCTTCGCTTTTGCATTGATGTCCTTAGGCCTGATCTTACAAATCGATTCCTTCAGAATAGCCGTTTTTCGGGCACTACTTACATATAGGGCGACGGGCTACTTCGCGGCAAGTCAATATCCAGGATTAAGGCTGGTTAGAAACAGCACTGTCTTACAATAAGCGCGTGGCTCATCATGAATTCTTAAGAGGCCATTAGCGGTCTCGGAAGGAGCGCTCTCCATGATTTTCGCGCGTAAGTTATAAGACCTGATTTGCATGCGGCTTTTCATGGTGGCGATGTGATAGCCTTGAACAAGACTTTTCGTCCCACGCGGCGAATAACACTTGTGGTCTTACAGCCAGCCACACGGAATTACCGATGGCGTGGGCCCCATCAAGACCTCGTGCTTTAGCTTGACCCAAGTGACAATTATCTCTTAGCCTCTGGTGCGGGGCTTAGGCCAGGAATTAGGGACGACCGCAAGTGAGGCCCTGCATCTCCCAGTAATCCCCAAAGAGAATGAAGACCCACTATGAGCGACGCTTTGGCTGCTTTTAGCCCAGTGTGTTTTTTGCTTCATGTAAATTCACCAGAAGAAAACCTTTGGTAAGCTTAAAAGTTCGAAAGAACTGTTTGAATCGGTTGCATGAAAGCTTTTATCGATAAGCAAAAAACTGAAACTTGGTTTGAAACCTCAAGCGTTTTCAAACCAAGCACATTGTCGCCTTCGCTTCCTCAATATGATTGCTAGAGTATGAGCAAGTCCGAATTATCGCTAAGGACTGATGAAAAAAAAAATGTTTATACGGAAGCTAATGTGAGATGCTGCACTTTGCTGCTATGAATTTCCATCAAAACGCTTGCGTCCTCACCGACTTTATTAGTAGAGAAATTATCTTGAAATATTTGCGTTCTTCCTCGGTCACCGTTACAAGAGTCGTTTCGAGATGATTATTTAACAGGCGGAAATTATTTCTTTCAAGAGACCATTCTTCTTCGTTCAGTTTCCGATTAACATGAACAACGCCGATAATTTCTAATTTTTTAATGGTTACATTGTGAAAAAACACAGCAGCAAGAAAGAAAGGCTAGCGCATAAGCACTGAGGAACAGTTCCTGTTGCCGGGCTTTTCAATCAATCAATCAATCAATCAATCAATCAATCAATCAATCAATCAATCAATCAATCAATCAATTTTTATTATTACATAAAAATAATTTACAGACAGAGGTATACAGGAGGTCCCATAGTTTAAACTGAATTGGGACCTTCTGTTCATAATTAGCGTAATAGTTAATTTGGCAAGCAACAGCACCTTACTTGGTACAATTCCAGTAATAATAAATGATCAGATACAAATCTAAGTAGATGAAGTAATAATAGACAATTTAACGGCAATAAGCAATATTTAGAAACTAGATAAAACTGAAGTAAAAGAGGAAGAAAGAGAAAAAAATAAAGAAAAAAATAATTACATGTTGTAGTATATAAGCACGGCAGGTCTAAGACCAAAATCGGATTAAACAGTGCATATTGTCACTTACATATCACATAAGAGAAAATGTTTGAGTTCATCACAAAATCGATGGGGTTTCAGGAGTTTTATGACAAATGGTAATGGATTCCATGATGATATGGCTGCAAAGTGAACTGTCTGTTTCCCATAATTAGTGCGCACTTTGGGCAGAATGAAGTTATTATGCAGCGCAATACGAGTGGAGTTAGTGTTTGTTAGAGATGATATAAGAATTAGGGATAATGACATTTTGTCATTTATTAGTTTGAAAAATGACAAGCTTGTACATGAGAAGGACTGCAACGTCTACAATGTTATTTGCTTGTAGTAACCATTTAGCATTGGCGGTGTGTGTATTCAACGTGATAATTCTTATTGACTGGTTTTGGATGGTTTGTATCGGTTTTAGGGAAGTAGTGTGCGTGTTACCCCAAGAGGTTATGCAGTAGTTAATGTGAGAGTGCACAAACACGAAATAGAGTGAGAGCAACACAGGTTGTTAAAGAAATGGACGCACCCTGATGAGAATGCGTATTCCATATGATAACTTGTTCTTAATATGCGTTATATGGCGATGAAATTTTAGGTTACACTCAATAATAACACCTAAGTACGCGCATTCTTCACTTGCGGTAATAAATGGTCACCAATAGAAACTGGCGGAAAGCATAGTGATGATTTATTTTGGAATGAGAATAAAATAAATTTAGTTTTAGTAGGATTAATGGTAAGTCTATTCATTTTTCACCATTCTAACAAGTTATAAAGACCACTATTAAGCTTTGTTATAACCGCTGACAGACATTCGCCAGAATTAGTAATTGTTGTATCATCGGCCTATAGTATACATTTAGAAGATGTGAGGCAGTTAGGTGGATCATTAATATAAAATAAGAAGAGTAACGGGCCCCATATGGATCCTTGTAGTACACCTAAATTAGTTTGAAACGAAAGTTTAAATTTAAACAAAAGAAACTATTACCATTCACTATTTGTGCATTTGGTCACTTTTCTTCATGTTTTCCGGCCTTCGTTCGATGATGTAACAATACATGGAACAAATGTATCCGCGATAATATGTCGCGACAGGTTTTTCTGTTCAATAGATTATCCTGTCCACTATCGCTATAGCCAGCAAAGTAGCTGAGTACCTGAGTATAGATACCAAGCATATGAGAGATTCCTAGGCATAGAGAATGCTATATCAGGAGCAACATAATAAGCATCTAATGGACATTACAATGCATGACTTGCAGAAATGCGTCGCGTAAAAGAAAATTCCGTTGAGAGAGCGAACGGTCGCAGTTCCAGTCTTTGCGCCGTGCAAGAATGCTCGAATAGTTGCATTTACCATTTAAAATATGTGCGCTACTTGTGTACCGTGGATGCACAGTGGTGACATATTGTTCTAACGACTCCTTTAAAAGCTCTCGCTGCTTAAAATTATATAAAAAATCATGAGCCATTACACCTTGTGAAGGTTGGTGACCAGCGAAGCTGTGTGGCACACGACAGAGAGGAGACTTGCAATTTTGAACAAAGGTACGGACACATTTATTGTATTGATCGGCAGTAATCGTGAAGTTATGCACCCACATTTATGAGTGCTTGCATGTCGCGATATGTCGAGGCAAAAATTTGAGACCAAAATCACCGCACCGACTGGCAATAGGCCAATGTCATCAGCACCTTCTCAGAGGGAAGGGCAGTATGGGAACGCTGGTATGACGATTGCTATCGGCGCCAGCAGTAGAAGAAGAGGACGGCGAAATCGCGAGCAGTGACACTAGCGCGTTCGATCGGACCGCGAACGAACCAGCTTTGGGAGATGAAGGCGACGAGTGCGCGACTAGTAACACGAGCCATTGCTGATGATGATAGTTTTTGATCGCGCACGTGAATATTTCCAGGAACCATAGCCATAAACAGCTTCGCTGTAAAAAGCATGCAGCCTCTTTTACGCTAGCCTTATCAAGGTCGACGTCAAATTTCTACTTGCCGCGTAACCATGCTGACCGTAAGGCGATGTATCCTGCACGCGATCTTGTTCGTGTTATAGGAAAATTAGTGTTGGTTAGTTTCAACGTAGGCGAAGCACCCTCTACGTAGAACCTGTAGTCTACCGACTCATCGCAACTGCATCCAGTTTTAACGAGATAAGAATATTTCGGTAAAAAATGAAGTCCTACCTACACTCCTTAGTTTTCCAAGCGACATCCGCTTCCCATCATTCCACCGAGCGGGTACATAAGCAGTGTTGACATCGGTAACCTTGAGCGAGGCCCATGAAGTGCTCGTATCGTGCGCGCTGAGCCCTGAAATATTTCTATGTGTGGGCGATCACAAGCGCCCACCTTGTTTGATGTGCCGACACCTGTTGCGCTATATAACCGAACTCGGACTGCCCTTTTGCATAATTGAATAAATTGTCCCGCGGTCATGTAATAAGCACGTGCGTATAACTCGATGCACGACGCCGCGGCTGCTAGAGCTTTCGACGCATAATAATTTCGTTCACGTATATGCCGTCGCATCTGTGCTTTCCATGGCTTGAGCAGGACCTAACACTCTTCATGTACATACGACTGAATGGAGAAGCTGCCTCCTTTGTTCTGAAAATCAACGCACTCTTTTTAATTCCTGCAGATTATTACTGACGATGCGGAAGCACGTCAGTAGCACAGAAGCCTCAATATTGTTACGGTGGAAAAGAGGACAAGGCCGTCGATGGTAAAGACGACGAAGTGGCAACAGCCTCTCAGGATTCTCTGCTGCTGTTCATATATGCTTTGTAAATACATTTTGTAATAGTTTCATACCCGCGCCATTTGGTGGAGGTGCTGGGTACGCGTCTTCGCCGCGGAGCTCCGCAGCGGACGCCTCACCCAGTCTGGCACCATGCTTCCAGCGGAAGGCACCGCATCTGCAGCCGCAATGGCGACTACGCATACCCAGTGCGTTGCTCGACCTCAGCCACATGAACTTGGCAAGTTCACTGGCCTCGATAGTGTCGACGTCGAAAATTGGTTGAACATGTATGAGCGCGGCAGCAAGGTGAGCAGGTGGGATCCGACGATAATGCTGGTCAATGTAGCGTTCTACCTCGACCGAACACCGTGAACGTGGTTTTACACACACGAGGAAGAGCTAACCTGCTGGGACTTGTTCAAAGAAAAGCTGTCCGACGTTTTTGGCAATCCGACCGGTCGACAACTAGCCGTCAAGCAACAACTCGTCACGCCTGCCCAAACTGCTACCAAGACGTATCTCTCCTATATTCAGGATGTCCTAGCCCTCTCTCATAAGATCGACCCGTCCATGCCAGAGGCGGACAAGGTTGGGCACATTATCAAAGGCATCGCGGACGACCCATTCAGCCTTCTGGTCTTTAGAAACTTGTCGACTGTCGACGTCATCATGAAGGAATGCCGCCGCTTCGAGCAGGCAAAGAGTCACCGCATATACAATCAGTTTACACGGCTGCCAAATACTGCAGCGACCTCTACCTGTACCGACCCCACCGACCAATCTAGCTCTCCACCACCAAGTGAAAACGCGACCCGAATTGTACGCCGCGAACTCTAAGCAGCGCTTCCTGCCTCACCCGAAGAGACGTCGTGGAACAACATCGCTGAGACGATATCGCTCATCCAGTCCGTGGTTCGCCAGGAAATCGCTAATATGGGTCTTCCCAGCGCCTGCTCCTTGAGTCGCCCTGACACCCACCCTGCTCCTATGCCTCGGTCCTATCGCAGTCCACCTCACAGTGCCCGTCATTCATACACTACCAGGAATCCATCGGACGGCCGTACACCTGACGACAGGCCGATCTGTTTCTGCTGCGGCCGAATCGGTCACATTTCCCATCACTGCCGGAGCCGTTGGCCGTCCCCTCCTGGAAACTCCTTCCGGAATTCAAGTTCGCCCCGAAGTTACTCACCCCGTCGCTTCTACGACGCTTCCCACGCCACTACCTCGACTCGCCGCTATGCTCCCTCGCCCTAGCCTCAACGTCGCCAGCCACGTTCGCCCGAGTTTCACCGTTCGCCGTCGCCGACCTACCCAGGACCGTCCCTGCAGGAAAACTAGGCAATGCGGCACCTCGTGGTGTTGCTGCAATGTCGGATTTGTCGCAAAATCCTCCTTTGACGCGGTTTACGAGAAATAACCTCCTTGACGTCCAAGTTGATGGCACACCCGTCACATCCCTCATAGATACCGGAGCACACATTTCGATTATGACCAGCCGTCTACACCGCCATTTAACGAAAATTGTTACGTCTGCCGTTAATCGGTTCGTACGAATCGCCGACGGTAGCACGGCGACCGTGGTCGGAATGTGTACTGTACCAGTGAGCATTTCCGGCCGCCTTACTGTCGTCCTTTTCACTGTGCTTGACCAATGCCCCCATGACCTCATACTAGGCCTAGACTTCCTCTCCATCCATTCAGCGCTCATCGATTGTTCCTCAGGTTTTGTGCGTCTTGACCTTTCTCTACTGGATGTTCCTCCAACACCACATGAAACTGGCCTAACGCCGACTGATTTTGTTACCGTTCCACCACGGGTCTTGACATACATCGACATGTCGCCTTCTGCGTCAGTTCCCCATGGCGATTACATCTCCGCTCCCATAACTGCCATCGTTCTCCCCCCCCCTCACCCACAACGTTACTGTGTCGCATACAATATTGAGGTTCATAGAAAATCGCACGTACCTCCCTGTGGTGAATTTCGCGCTCGCTAAGCAAATTCTGCCTAAAGATATCACCCTGGCTACAATCACTCCTTTAGAAGTTAGTTGCGTTGAGACTTTTGCCTGCTCAGCTGCGTAGCTGCTTGCGAGCCCTGTCAACATCGCAAAAAGCCAGCAACGCTTCCTGCCGGGTACTTACAGCCGATCGACATTCCACCTGAGCCGTCCTTTCGCGTGGGTTTGGATCTCCCTGGCCCTTTCCCCGAGTCTAGCTCCGGCAACAGGTGGATCGCTGACACTACTGCTTACGCGACGCGCTATGCCATCACCCGGGCAATTCCCACGAGCTGCGCAACCGACGTCGCAGACTTCCTACTCCGGGATATCATTTTAGTACATGGCCCCCGCGACAGCTCCTTACTGATCGCGGCCGCACTTTCCTTTCCCATGTCATCGCCGATATCCTACGCTCATAATCTACCAAGCACAAACTGGCCACCTCCTATAATCCCCAGACCAACGGCCTTACTGAGCGAATTAATCGAACAATTACTGACATGCTAGCGAAGTACGTTTCACCCGACCACAAGGACTGGGATGTGGCGCGGCCCTACGTCACGTTCGCCTATCATTCATCACGCCACAATACTGCTGGCTATTCCCGCTTTTACTTACTCTTCGGTCGTGACCCACTATTACCATTGGACGCTTCCCTCCCCTTGATACAGGGTTCGAGGGCCGAGTACGCACGCGACGCCATCGCCCACGCTGACCATGCGCGCCAGCTTGCTTTGTACTCGTTTGTTGGCTTCGCAGGAATCTCAACGACACGCGTACAATCGCCGCCATCGTGACACATATTTTTCACGAGGCTCTCTCTGCTACTTTGGTTGCTTTGCCGCCAAGTGGGGCTCTCCGAGAAACTCGTTCCGTGCTACAAAGGCCCTTACCGTGTTCTACGTCAAGAGAACAATGTCACTTACGAGATAATCTCCGAGACCTCCGTCATGCCACCCTGTTCTACATCACCTTACGTCGCTTAGGCCGCACTATGCCCTTACCGACGGCCCCGTCTGAAGCACTGGGACGGTGCTTTTTTCTGCCGGTGGTCGTGTTAGGTGGAAAAGAGGACAAGGTCGTCGATGGTAAAGACGACGAAGTGGCAGCAGCCTCTCGGGATTCTCAGCTGCTGTTTATATATGCGTGGTAAATACATCTTGTAAATAGTTTTATACCCGTGACAATATAGATAACTTATCCTCAGAGTGGCTTCGAATGAGCATCACCAGCTATTTTCTTTAATTTCAATATGATTTGGAATAATTTGGAATTGGCCTTCGTGGAATTTCTAAGGAGTTCCGCTTTCACCGCACGGGAAGTAATCGGTAGCTAAAGCTAAAAAAAATAAATAATTAAGAAAGCTCGGGGAATGAAGTCATGCAACCACACAGTTGGGCATGCTTTCGATATGTGAAAAAATAACCTTTGGTCCACTTGTTAGAATCATGTTTGCCCACCTATAAGTCACCGCGCAGACAGACGGCTAAGCTTGAATGAAGAACTACCAACATGGAAAACATGACTCCTTGAGTATATCTGGAAGTCAAAAAAGAAAAGAAAAGGGGAAGTTCTTTACTTTGTTCACCAGCATATACATCGTGGCATATGTCTGGCTTCACCTTGCCGTCGTCGGATTTACCAGATAGCGAGAGTAGTTTACGCAGCCGCACGTTATAAATCAATATCAGTGAAAAGTTTCGCTTTTCTGGTAAAAAACAGCCTCAATTGGCAACGTTTTAGAAAAGAATGTTACATTATTCAGTTTTTTTTAGTTGTAACCATCGTTAAAGGAAATCACTACTACAGGCGTCAAACCAAGACCGAGGATGCAGCCTCTGTTCCCAACAGAAAAAAATTAGGTATTGGCGTTCATGGCTGCCAAGTGCCTGAGAGCGTGTCAGTATATGCACCACTGTTGTGCCATTCGAGTCAATAAAAAAGCCACGTCCCTAATATTTCTTCACTGCTTAGACCAAGTGGAACCGCTTACAATATGGAGCATAATGAGCCAAAAGCCGAGGATTTCATTCAAACGAGCGCATTAGCGCGAAATCCTGCGAAGAACAACAAAACACTCGCTCGAAAAACAGATCGTGTTGCTTCGTATTTGTATTTTGTGTCACATAAATTAATTTATATTTTACTATCAGTGCCTGACTGTTTTAGTTGTTGCTTGCGAACAAGACACACGCACGTTTTCCGTTTATATAGCTTATCCTGGAAAAGAAACGTGCATGTTTTCATGAAAACATGCAATAGTCAGAGGAAATTAAACTGAATGCGACTGCTGGCATCAGACAGTTAAAACACACCATGCCGTTACGCTGTGGTTAGTGCTCAGCCGACAATTCGGCTGAGGATTAAATTGCCTCTAGAACGATAGACCTAAGGTGCAGAAGAACATAATTAAATGGAAATGCTTGAAGATGTCATATAATACACAGCTAAAGAAGTTACGTGAACGAAGTGAACGCGAAAGCATACGTGCGAAAGCTCAACGCGGTCGAGAGACCCTTCGAGCTTCGAATAATGTACCATAGCGGCACGTGCTTCCAGAGTCAGCAAACAGTAGCGGCGTGCTGGGCAACCGCCGTATGCCAACGACGCCCTGCGCGACGAGAGACCGCGGAAGCAGCAGCGGCTACCATGGCCGGTAGCCCTCACGCGGCATGTGGCACTCTAGCGGGGCATCTGGTGCTCTCTTTCGCCCGGTCTGCTCAGTCGAGTCACGCAGGTGAGTTCGTGTCGTAGCCAAGGTGAATTTTTTGAGGCACGCTCGTGATGTGGCGTTGCAGCCAGTGGGATTTTAGGTGCTGCTACATCTACAAACGCTGGCTTTTTCGCTCAATGGGCATTTGACGCTCTTGCATAGATATGTTCCACATCATCAGAGATTATCACTGTGGTTTCGAGATCTGCAGCTGCTATACAGATGAGACGCTGAGCTGCACCAACGTTGATCCGTACAAAGCACAGCAAAATACAACGGTCGATCGGTTGGTTGATGAAAGTGTTTGCTGCACGCAGGGTTAACCTGGTGGTCTGCGCTGGCTATTGCTCCGCCTGTGCATCTCTTTCGTTGTGTAGGAATGCGCAAGTGCACTCCAATGTATTCCGTGTAGCGTAGTGCAACGACGAACTCTGGTACTTTCTTACGCCCTACCTTCGGCACCAATCGCCTGTTAACGGCATATGGTTAGAACGGAAACTTTGAGTTTATTACGCTGTCCGAGCAAACGGGAGACGATCTAAACTCGTACTTCTGAACTACGCTCACTACAGGCTTCGAGTCTACGCAGTGGTGGCGGCTACTCGCTCGCACTTCCACCCTTTCGCAGTGTTCCCGTTGTATTGTGGCCCGAAACAAAGATGGCTCGTAATGATCGTAGCACTCCAACAAGGCTGTGTCAACTCCTTGCAGCTTTTCCGTCAGCCACTGGCTTCCATTATCTCTCATTGTCCTATAGCATGTCATAGTCCGTTTTTATGGCTGTTTCTCAAACACTTGTCAAAGTCCTTAGGGCAAAGCGGACAGTCTATCAGGTAGAGTGTCCCCTGAGGACATTGAGCGCCTTTTCTTACAAGCGCTAATTTGACTTCTCGTGCAATCTAGGTAGGCCATCTTGAATGTTAACTGCAGTCTAACGATTCCTCAGCAAAATCAGTAGGAGCTTTCAGCGACCGGTCTTCCCCATTTAGCAGAAAAACGACTCATTTTGACGTATAATGCCAGGAATGGCACGAAATGGTGATTTTAACCATAGCTTTTCCCACAGCGGCCCTTCCCACAACATGGTTCATAATAACTGCCCTTCAAACTTCACAGCAAAGCATCTTTGGTCTTTGCTATAAAACTGTATAGGGCTCCCGCACGAAAAAGCAGAACATGGATGATAATGGCTATATGCAAATGAGAACGACAAAGTACGGTACATGTCAGTACGCAGAAAGGAGACAGTGGCACCGGCATCGACTAGAGCTTGCACAGGAATACCTTCGAGAGTTACAGACAGCGTATTGGCCTGGTGACAAGGTTGTATTTTCAGTGTTCGACAGAAAGCAGTTTTTCCTCCAACAACCGCAATCCTTAGCTGTCCAAATGTTGGTCATCAAGGCGGGAGATTGGGCCAAGCGGTCATGAAAAGTGGCGGTAGGGCGAAGGAGAACGTCGTCGGGCCGAACGGGAGCTGTGAGGTAGATGTGGAGACTCTGGAGAAGATGGAGAATGACGCTGCGTGAAAGAGGACAGACCTAGGTAATAAGGACCGGGTTTTGGGATCCCGTCTCGCTCGAAATCGGCATAGCCTCGGCTTTCATCCATCTGGTGGCTGCGGCAGTACAACGATATATGGCCCCATATACCGCAGTAAAAGCAGATTGCACGAGGTGGACGCCACTAAGGATACGAAGACCCAGCAGGTGCTCTGACGCCTATAGAGGCCAAATGGCCGTAAGGTCAGGAAGCCTTGATGCGACAGCGGCAGGTAGTATTGCAGCGACATGCGTGTATGTGGGCCTCGGGAACGCTGCTGGGGCTACAGAAGTTGTCGGAGTCGTCACGGCTCCCAGCCCCTGCTTCACAAGGTTGAGCAATTCGAACGTTGGGGATGGGGCGGACGCGGCAGCGGATGACCTCTGTTGCTGGTCCTGAAGTTCTTTGTGAATAATGGTGCAATTAAGAGTACGTAGGTCAAAATGAGGTGACAGGTGAAGGTCGCTATCATGGTGAAGACGTTGAGACTGAAGCTCGTCCAAGCGCTGGCACGTCGATGTAATTTCTGAAACTGAGGTACGATTGTGAACAGCTAACGTGTTGAATGCGATGGAAAAAATGCCTTTAGGAATGTGGCGAATGCGTTCGGCTTCCGTCATTCCAATGCTGGCGCTGCAGCGGAGAGCTAGGACATCTTTGATGTTCGAAGAATACCACTCATGCGGCAGTTGGACATACCCAGAGAGCTTCTGTTTGGACACTTCTGAACGGCCACATGAAGAAGCGAAAATTTCCCGCAAACTGGTGGTAAAAGCTGCCCAGTTGTCGATGTCAGTATTGTGGTTAAAATACCACGTCTTCGCAACGTCGGTTAGCTAGAACACGACGTTAGTTAACTTCTGTGTGTCGGTCCACCCATTAGTCGAAGTCACGAGGTTATAAATGTCGAACCAGCCCTCAACATCGTCACCGCGGAGACCCGCAAAGACTGGTGGATCGCGTTGAGGCCTGGTAATGGAGCACGATGGCAGTGCAGCCAATGTCATGGGTATGGGTGCGATAGGGGTAGCGGTAGTGTCAGCGGCCGGTGCGCCCACAGCGCTAAGGGGGGGGGGGGGGGGCGGGTGCAGGTGGCGACCGAAAGGTAGCTCCAAGTAGGCCAGGAAGGCAGGAGGACGTCGGGATCTTGAAGCGCCACCATCGCTTTGAAACACTGAAGATGACCAGGACAGACAACGCTAGCAGGCCCGTTTATGATGATGATGATTATTATTACCTTGATGAGTTTTGCGCATATCCACTAACGGTGATTGGCCAAGAGTCGGGCAGACTTTACTTATGTGCTGAGGTAATGAATTTGAAATCTATAATTTTGTTGCATAAGTTGAAGCGAAGAAAGCTCAAAACGGTTAAGCAGACTGTCATTCAATCTAGAGAAAGAAAATATATAATATTATTACGTGTGGAAAGACACAGACGAAAGAGTCTATTTACCGGCTATTTACGCTGGAGCCAGGCAGCCAGGCCGACACTCGCTCGCGCCAAGGGCACCGACCAACTTCATCGTCGTTCTCGCGGCGGCTCGTCCCTTGAGCATCGGTCGATGGTATCGTAGTACTAAGATCGAGACAATAAAGGAGGAATGAAGTAAATCATACGGTCAAGAATGAAATCAGTTTGATTCAATGATGAGTTTTTCTAAGGCGATGCACAGATTTCTGTGTGAGTGCCGAAGCACAGACGCTCAGAAAGACAGCAGTACCGGAGTGTTTAATGGCAGGTCATGCTGTCGCACTGTGATTTTCAATATCATTTTCCTCAGGGAGGAGAAACACCGGTATTCTAGTAAGTAGTGTTCCATCGTCTCTAGCGAGTTGCAAAAATGGCGCAAAGGGGATGTTGCAGGCCAGATCGGTGCATGTACAAATTTAGAGATGTGACTTGACAACGCAGTCTCGTTATTGTCACTTCCGTTTGTCTTGTTTTGCTAAATTTCCTGCTCCAAGGGAATTGTAAGTGGCGTACTTTCGAGGGTTATTTAAGATTTGACTTTGCTGTTAAAAGGATGTATCTTCTAAACCTGACAGACGCGATGAAACCCGTCGTTGGAAGAAGGGTAAGCACTGGACCGCCGATAGAAGCCTTGACCAAGCTATCTGCGGCTTCGTTCGTAAATATGCCTTTCTGCTCAGGCCCAATCGATATTAATCAAAACTCCGCAACTGACTTAGAGTCAGTGAGTACAAAGTTTTTAATATATGCGACTCGCCGGGAGCAGTAAGTGAGGTGCACAGTGATAACGAGTTTGCGATTATTACCGCGGTTGTCCTGGAAGATTATAGCTTCTGCAAAGCTGGTACAACAGCTAGGAATTCCGCTAACAATATTGCAGTGAAGTCGGAAGCCGAATAGAAAAATACCAATCAAATGAGGATGAAAAAATTCTAACTACGGCCTTTTCCTCACTCTGCGAAGCATCTGTTGCTTTAAGTACGTTAATATGGGGCTGATACAAAAGATCTCGGAGTAAGCCGTTAAGAATATTGTCACGGCTCACTGCAGGCAAGAGCGTATAGCGATATTCTATCGAGAGAGTTAAGACAAGCGCTCAGTCCAGGCTTTCTCTTCTCTAGCACCTTGCTTGCACACACGAGGTCGTCGTCTTCATCGTCAACGTGGTTGGGCACAGATGGCGTCGCGGCATTTACCTCTCTCCTTAAGAAGGAGCATCGTCCCGATGCTCGGCGTGCAGCATCCGGTGTCCAGCGAACCAGAGAGTGTCCATGTCATTCAGAAAAATAAGGTTTCATGCGCACCCCGTACGCAGCCTCAGGCAGGCCCTGAGGGCGCCTCGAGCAGGATGGGCTGTCAGGAACGATTTCATAGTTGGCGTCGCTAAAGCATCGTAGGACCTTGTACGCTCCGAATTATCGGCTCAAAATATCCCCGCGAGGCCTCGGTGGCGTACTGGAACCCAATCCCAGACTCTTTGGCCGGGCTGGTGGACGACGCATCGATGGTGTTGATTGTAACGTCGGACATCACGGTCTTGCTGGCCAGCTATGCGAACGCGCGCGAGCTGTCTTGTTTTTTCGGCGCGCTCTGCAGAATCTACGGCGTCAGTCTCGGAATCGCTGGAATCATGAGGAGGCATATCATCCAGCATTGTAGTCAATTCTCGGCCGTGGAGGAGAATCAATGGTGTCATTCCTATTGCTTCTTGACGAGCCGTATTATAAGCAAACGTTACTAGGGTAATATTTGGTCTCAGTTGTTGTGTTCCACATCGACATGCATGCACAGCATGCCTGCGAGAGGCTTGTTGAGGCACATCGTAAGTCCATTGCTTTGCGGTTGATAGGCTTTCGTCCTTCCGTGTGCCGTGCCACTGAGGGTGAGTACAGTTCGCAAAAGTTCAGCGGTGAACGCGGTTCCCCTGTCGGTTACGATGACCGCTGGAGCACCGTGCCTCAGGACGACGTTTTCGATGAAGAACTGTGCGGCCTCGGCTGCTGTGCTGTTAGGAAGTGTCTTGGTTTTAGCATATCTTGTGAGGTAACCTGTCACGACTATGATCCCCTTATTTCCGGGAGCAGATATTGGGAATGGGCCTAAAAAGTCCATCCCAATTTGTGCAAACGGCGTTTCTGGCACTGAAACGGGATGTAATAGTCCGGCATGGTTCATAGGTGGCACTTTTCGTCGATGACAGCCAAGGCACGTTCAAACTTGTGCTGCGAGCCGTGGCCAGTAATACTTCTCTTTGATCCGTACAAATGTTCTTGTGTAGCCTAGGTGACCTGAGCTAGCTTCATCGTAACATGCCTGCAAGATTTCATTGCGGAGAGCTTTAGGGACGACTAGTATATATCTCTTCCCTGTTGAAAAGAAGTTCCTCCTAAAAAGAACACTGTTGCGTATGCAGAATGATGACAGGTGCCTTGAGAACAATCCGGGTTTGTTTGTGGTGCGGCCTTCTAAGAAATCAATTAGTGACGCGAGCTCCTGGTCCTTTTGCTGTTGTTGAGAGATGGTGGCCGCATCAACGAGTCCTAAAAAGCCTGCGGATTCGACGTCATTTCCGCCTGACGACTGGATCGGCGACTTGGAAAGACAATCAGCGGCTAAGTGCTGCATTTCCGATTTATAGACCACTGTCATGTCGTACTATTGAAGCCGTAGGCTCCAGCGTGCCAAACGTGCAGATTGATCTTTCATGTTGGTCAACCAACAGAGAGAATGGTGGTCATTTATAACATGAAATGGGCGGCCGTATATGTACGGGCCGTGCGTGGTAACTGCCCATACTACAGCCAAGCCTTCCTTCTCTGTGGTGGAGTAGTTCGACTCGGCACGTGACAGTGTTCTACTCGCGTAAGCGATGACTCGCTCAGCGCCGTCTTGCCGTTGAGCAAGGATGGCGCCTAAACCTACGGTGCTGGCATCGGTGGGGATCACTGTCGGCGCATCCACGTCAAAGTGGGCTGGAACAAGCGGCGTTTGTAGACGGTGCTGCAACTCGTTAAATGCCGCCTCCTGCTCCTCGCACCACACAAACGTGACATCTTCTCCGGTTAAGCAGGTGACCCGTGAGGCGATGCGTGCAAAACCCGCAATAAATCACCGGTACCATGCGCATAGGCCCAGGAAATGTCTGACTGCCATCTTGTCTGTAGGCCTCGAAAACATTGCGACGGCTACAATTTTCTCAGGATCAGGTCTCACAGCTGTGTGACTTACTACGTGGCCCAAAAACTGTAGTTCTTCATAACCAGTGTCACTTGTCCAGCGGACCATATGGCTTGAAGAACCGACCGTAGCCGTCTGAGAGGTTCATCAAACGTGGCAGAATAAACAATGACATCGTCTACGTAGACTAATCAAGTCATCCACTTAAAGTCTGAGAGAACACTATCCATTAGTCCTTGGAACGTAGCTGGGGCGGAACACAAACCAAAACGGAGGACTTTGAATTCATAGAGCCCATCAGGTGTTACAAAAGCAGTCTGTTCGCGATCCTGCTCATCGACCCCTATTTGCCAGTATCCACTTTTTAAGTCCATCGATAAGAAGTACCGTGCATGCCGCAGCCTGTAGATGGAATCGTCGATGCGTCGTAAGGGATACAAACCTTTCTTTTTTAACTCGATTGAGCTTGCGATAATCGATACGAAACCGCAGGCTACCATACTTCTTCTTAACGAGTACCACGGGCGATGCCAAAGGGCTTTTTAACGGCTGGATGACATCACTTTCTAGCATTTTCTTGACTTGCTGCTGTATTGCTTCACGCTCTTTCTCAGCCACGTGATACGGATGCTGTCGGATGGGTATTGCTGTTTCCACCGTAATCATGCGGTGTTTCGTCAGTGGTGTTTGACGCACTCGCGACGTTGTAGAGAAGCAGTCCTTAAGATCGTCAAGCAGTTCCCTAAGGCTTTGTTTCTGTTGCGGCGCTAAACCTGGGTCAACGTCGACGACGGGTGCATGTGGCATCGTATCGGTGGTCGATTCCTCTTTTACAGCAAAGCAGTGTTGAACATGGTCAATTTCATCAAAGTATGTCACAGTGGTGCCTTTACTGATGTGTCGGCGTTCATTGGTGAAATTTGTCAGATGTACCTATGTGCGACCACCGATTAGGCTGACGATACCGCGAGCGATGGCAACATCCTGATGGAACAGAAATACAGTTAATTGTTTGGCTATACCGTCCTTGTTCAAGTGTTCTCCGCTACTGACGGAAACAAGACTGCATGGTAGTGGTGGTAAGCAGACATTGTCATCGGCGGCACGTAACGATGTACGTTGGCGCTCTTCGTCGTGGCTCGTGTCTGTACTACATGACAAGGTTATCTCGCCGTCCCGTATGTTAACCAGGGCGCCGTACTCCCGCAAGAAGTCCATTCCAAGGATGAGTGATCTGCAACATTCTTTTATTATCATAAAAGTGGCGACAAAAGCTGTATTTCCTACCTGCAGTCGTGCAGTACATTTTCCTGTAGGTGTCATGATCTGGCCTGCGGCATTTCGAATATAAGGGCTCGTCCATTGCATTTTGACTTTCTCAAGCCGGTCTGCCAACTGCTCAATCATTAAGGAAAAGTCTGCGCCAGTGTCAACTAAAGCTGTCACGTCGTGCCCACGAATCGTTAGGAGTAGGTCGGCACTCACAAATTCGTCGGCGTTCCGTTTCTCCGGCTTGTTGTGCTCGTTTCTGAGCGATAATGGGGGACTTTCGGCGTTTAGGCGACTCGCAACCTTCCCCCCAGAGGTCGCTGATTTCAGTTTTCCCACCGTGGGCTTGGAGAGCAGCCTCTTACTACGTCGGTGAAGCTGCGATGGTTCGGCGAAGAATAACTCAACGGAGACGGCGAGCGCGATCGGACAATAGCTGAGGTGCCTTGTTCCCGAGTGACACTGCCGTCGAAACATGGATGTCTCGCTGGAAACTGTCGCGGAGTAGCAGGTGAAATTTCCTGGATGCCACCCTAGCGATGAGGGCAAAAACGATAAATGTGCCCTGGTTCGCCACATTGAAAACACAATGGTCGGCGATGAGCAGTGCGCCATACGCCAGTCCTTCGAAGATGGGGTAACCTGAAATGCTGCCTCTGCATCCAGGCAGCAATAGGTGGCTGCTGGTGGCACTGCTGTACTGGTACGGTAGAAAGCGGGCGACAAACAGCGTCGGCGTAGCTGTATACGCGTGGCTCGAAGCGTGGCTTGGGACACGGTTCAGGGAGTGGCTCAGGTGATGCAAATGCTTGCAGGATTTCTTGGCGGACAACTTCAGCAACCGAAGCAACAGTAAACTCCTTCGGTGTCACAATTTGCGTCGCAATCTCCTCGAGCACAATGTCTCTTATTAGTTGAAGCAGCGAGGTCTCGTCTCTCACTCTCAGTACTGCGGCTCCTGCATGCGCATCGTTAGTCAGTAGTTCGTATTGCCGGCAACGCTGCTGCAGCGCCCGCTCGATTGCTGCGGCTTCCTTAATGAATTCTTCCACTGTTGTAGGCGGGTTACGCACTAGACCAGCGAGTAGCTGTTCCTTGACGCCGCGCAAGAGATGGCTGAGCTTCTTTGAATCAGGCATGTTGCGATCCGCGCGGCGAAACAAAAGAGACATGTCATCGGCGAACATCGAAACACTTTCGTTGGGTTTCTGTATGCGCAACTCCAGAAGGCGTTGTGCATTATCTCGGCGATCAGTGCTTCCGAAGGTATCAAGTAGCCGACGGTAAAATTCGTGTCACGTTGACAAATGTACCTCGCGGTTTAGGAAGCACGTCCTTGCGCTACCTTCAAGATCGAAGTACACATCGGAAAGCTTCTGGTCCGGACGCCACTGATTGACCTTAGCTACGCGTTCGTACTGGTCCAGCCGGTCTTCGGCGTCTTCATACGTGTCACTGCGGAAGCTAGTTGGGACTAGATTGTTGTGAACAGTCACCTGTGTTGGACTAGCAAGCACCATTTCCTGAGTCGGTGAGGTCGCTGACAAAGTTCCTTGGAAGAGGCCGAATTCCGGGCACAGACCTTGAAGGCGGCGGCTCGAGGGGTGCACATGTGTCTCGACGGGTGGATGATGTCTTGAAGGGCTGGATGCAGGGCTACTAGCAGTAGTCGTCCCTATCAGTAGGCGATGATGCGATGCGCAGCACGTCCACCAGTGTCACGGCTCACTGGAGACAAGAGCGGAGAGAATTAGGGCAAGTGCTCAGTCCAGGCTTCTTCACTAGCGCCTCACTTGCACACACGAGGTCGTCTACTTCATCGTCAACGTGGTTGAGCACAGATGGCATCGCGGCAATATTTGAGGGAAGATGCTTTGCATTATTCGGATATAAGTCATCATATGTAATAACCATTGAATTTGAGATACTGTTTACCATGATTACATCATTTATATGTGCCTCTAACGGATTCAATAGCGATTAAGATACAATCACTTGTGGTGTGTGAAACCGAGGCCATATTACTCCGAAAAATTGGGCTCGTTGCTTGATGAAGCTGGACTGGGACCTTCTTAGTGGGAATTCATAGAGCCGTGTAAATGTTTAAACGGTGAGTATTTTAAATCCCATTGCAAGGGAAGGTCATCGTGATTCCGTGTAGAGCACAGCGTTGGCTACATACCCTGGCAGCCCCAGTTACACGCGAAGCACTTCCCATTCCAGCAAAACTAGAGGAAGTACCTTGTAAGCAGAGAGGCCGGAGAAAAGCACACAGCCGAACTCTAGTATAGGTCGGATATACATGCGCTAAATCATTATGACCGTGTCTCTGCGCATGGTCCATCGATTATTGCTTATCCTTCTTAATATACCCATTGCACGGGAAGCTTTTGAAGTTAGACGTTCAATATGATGGCGTCAATTAAAATTTCCATCATAAATAATTCCAAGGTACTTGAGTTCTTCCCCTTCTGGAATAGTGAAATGGCGCTATGAAAGGGTTATAATAACTGGATCTTGTAAAAGGAAGACAAGAATGGCACTCTTACTTACATTGAGGGACAAGCGAATACAGGCCCGTTTATTCAGCAGGCACTACTCAAGCTCCCGCAGAACAAGAAGAACAGAGATGATGATGGCTGTATGTAAATGAGAACCATGAAGTGCGTTAATTATGCTTGCATCAGATATATATATATATATATATATATATATATATATATATATATATATATATATATATATATATATATATATATATATATATATATATATAGTATTAGTATACGGAAATGCCCGCACAATAATTCTGGCAGTGCTTTTCGGTTCATTCCAATTGATTTATTTAAACACCCCCTGAGTGAACATTACATACAGTGTAATTTACAAAATACTAAGTAGAAAGGGTGTTCCATGTAGTTTTAGCCAGAGTTCAAACATTCAAATGCCACGTAGCTGGACAGAACCAAGGTAATGTTATGTGCTGTCACTTGAAGCTACTCAGCTTAATTCTTCCTTTCTGCCTAAATAGGTAATTAGTCTTAATTATTTATTCAAGTTCTCATATATTATAATTCGATTAAAAGTGTCAATGAGAAAATTGTACAGCACATAAAACTCCTGATACAGCTTTCTGTTGCTCAATACATGCTACATAAAAGTGGTTTTCGGAGCGTGAAAGAAGGCCGCAAATGCACGCAGTACTGCCGCAAGACTTGCCGCTCGAGGCCTTTTACGTGTATCCGCAGGCTTTTTTCACGCTCCCAAAACACTTACATGTAGCCCGTATTGAGCAGCAGAAAGTTGTATCGGGATTTTTTCATGTCACTCTACAATTTTCTCATCGATACTTCTCGTCTAATTAAGATATTGGAGAAGCCTAATAATTAACAATTATTATTTAGTAATTATTTAAGAAAAAGTAATTTCAGTACCTTCAAGAGGCGGCAAACAACATTACCTTAGTTCTGTCCAGCTACGTGGCATTTGCATATTTTTAAGCTCTGGCTAAAATTAGCTGGGACACCCTCTATACTTATTATATTGTAAATTACCATTTAATTTATGTTCACTCGTGGGGTGTTTAAATAAATCCAGTTGGAATGTCGCGAAAAGCATTGCCAGTATTTTTCTGCGGACATTTCTGTATCCTGATTTCAAAATGTTCAAAGGCTTCCTACTAACTAATACGTTAGTAGGAGGCGTCTGCATTGTACCATTGACACTATTATCATACAGGTTTACTGTAGAGGCCTGCACGGCTGCCACCCACAGCAAAAAATAAAAACAAACCATATAGGATTTGTGACATACTCACAGAAACAAATTCACCTACGTTACAGCGCAGAACATAATTATTGCGCACATGGCAACTTGTCCGTTCTCAGAAAAAAAATGTTGAGGTATGTTGCGTAGAAATCGCTTCTTAGAATTAAATATTATCGCAAGAATCAAATCGCACATCTTTCGTGAAGTACAGAGGGCAAGACAGTTGTCCGCAGCGTGCTCTTAGCATCGAGATAAACTTGCAGGTAATTGCCAAAGTAGTCGGGCGAGGAACGTCAGGACATTCCCTAAATGCAGCCAGGCAGGCTCACATCTAGCCGGTTTTGCACCGCGTGTTTTCGCAGTCCGCAGAACGCAGTTCGTGCGTTCTATAGAAGTTTTTGACCTCCGTAAAAAAAAAAAAAACATGAGTGCAGTTTCACCCTTTTTACCACACGTATTTTTGGCTGAAGATGCAACGTCTGTGATGTTTTGTGTTTACCGAGATGGTGGTTTCGAAACTCTGCGCAGTAAAAGACCAAGGAAATCGCTGAACGTTTTGTGCATTTGTACTCGCTCTTCGCTTTACCGTTTAAAGCTAGTCACTTATAGGGCAGTCAGCGAAACAATGTGTGTCTATAAGCCTCGCATTGCGCTTTTACTTACAGAATCAGCTTATCCAGTTCCGGATTACACTTTCTCTATACTAATGGCAATGATATAGCTATCAATTGGACTGGATAGTAAGCGATTAACTATGGTTTGAACGAAACGATTTCAACATCGCGTAAGAACCTTAGTGCAACAAAAAGAAGCTGTAAAACTCAGGCTAAAGGCCCTGATTGTTGGCGAGATAAAGCACTAAGCAAAGAAATGCAAGTGAAGAAATCCACTAAGTGGGACGAGAGCACTGGTGGTACATATAACTAAAGAGTGCCTGTTCGTTTCCACGGAAGAAACAAGCAGAGAAGAGAACACATATATACGGACAGAACGGTTCACCGTGTGCATATTTGTGCATAGATTATTCAGTTTATCAGAGCTCAGTAAAGGATGCATAAAAGAAAGGTCGTCCGGGTTCTCGTATTTTTTTCGGAAGCACTGCAAATGTGTGCCCAAGCTTCCCGTTATGTAATGCTTTCGGGCCTTTAAAGAGACAGAAAAATTGCAGTCTCCATCACAACATTTTGCAAGCTATGCACGAAACCACATTGTTTTTATATTTCGTGAATCTCAATTGTGCTTCTTGAGGGCGACTGGCCAGTATAAACATCTTTGGCTTAGCGGTGCACGCATCACCCGTGCGCGAATTCACCACCGCCTTTCCATCCTTTCTCCCTGAACTTTATATTCTCCTGTTTATTTTTGCCAGTGTAGAGAAGCCAACCAGAGGCCTTTCTGGTTAGCATCCCTGCCTTCTTCTTTTTACAGCGAAGCTGTTTGCCTGATGAGTCTGTATGAATGAGCCGTATGTGTGGCCTCGTAGGGTGGTATCTTGGCTGGCAAACGTCCGTAAAGTGAACAAAAACGATGGCGGCGCTGCTTGGTCTCGTAGTGGGGGTATGGGGTCTGGCTAACTTGCGTAAAGGGAACAAAAAAAAAAGATAACAAACCATAGCAAGGCGCGGAACTAACAAAGGACGAGTGATTTCACCACGCTTCACCTGCGTAGTGGGTAAGTGCACCCGCACTGGGCGCCTTTGCTGCTGCCTGCTTCTGCTGTCGTCGGCCCTCAATAAAACGGCGCGGCAGTTGTGGCGGGAGAACACTGGGATGTGCGCCGCGGTAGCCGCCACGGTGTGTAAGCACCGGATTGCTCATTGCAGAGCTAGACCTATGCGACACATGCAACTGCAACAAAAATAGGGAAAGTGGGAAGACCACGCATTATGTGAAGAGCTGAAGAACAAGCCGACTACGAGGAGAGGCGTCTACAGCAGAGACTCGACTATAACCACCGACAACGTGCCCGCGCTACAGCGGACAATGCGACCAGTGACTTTGGTTCCGAAGAACGTCTGCGAGAGTAGACGCGAGAGTCTAATCGTAGGCGTCGAGTGCAAGCTACCGATGAAGATCGCGCACTGGAGGCCGCTCGTAAGCGTCAAGTTAGGCGTTCGAGGTTGCTTACAAACGGCACAAGCGTGAGTTGCCACCTTATTTGAGGTCCCCGGTGTGAATTCCAAACTTAAGAAATATTTCTGGGTGCGGAGCTTCCCTCAATTGCTCGGTCTGCAATCGACAGATTCGCTGACTATTCCGCCACCATGTGAATGGGTCGACCCGAAATTTTTTCCCCATAAAAGTCGAATCTGTACATAACCGTGCCCAGGAATCACGTGGAAAACATTCAGAAGTAATTTATTTCTACATGTATTGTTATTTCTTCATGAGCAAGAAATGCTTACACAGAGCGTTTACCACAACCTACGATGCCTTGTTTCACATTTTGTTTGTCCCTATTGTGTCCCTATTTTTCAGCCAATGATTGCTTGTTTTAGAGTCTAATAGGGAAATAAGAAAAGAGTAAAACCAAATGTCACGCGGTAGAGCAATTATGGAGGACTAGATGTCCCGCAGGGCTAAACATTTTATGCCAGTCATTTGTAAGGCTAAGGAATCGCGCTCATTTTTTCTGCGACAAAAAAGCTCTGTTGATTCCACGAATGTGTCCACGTAAAACTGACCTTTCCTTTATTTTTGTAGTTCTGTTTTTGCCACTGGATTTATTGCTACTGTGGCAGCCTTTACCCAGTCAAGAACGAGTCAAAGCACTTAATCGGATTCCACGGCGAGTTGACAAATCGGATTACTCCAGTCCACTTGCGAGTAATCCGATTTTCGAGGCGGAAAGATAGGTAAGCAGGAAAATGTTACCACAGCCCACCACTTTCACCCACGGACGTTTTCTGCTAACGAATGTTCCAAGCACCTCATGCGTTTACGGTTACTAATAATCCGTGCTTTATCTACACACTCTGCGCAAAATTCGTGAGTGCAAATTACTGCCTGCCTTATGTTGTTACATAAAGTGAACCTGGCGTTCTTTTTAGTAGACAGAAGCAGTGAAGAGATTGGCCATCTCAAAAAATATTTCTTAGAAATGCTGGAGGTCACAGTGCAATACGGACGATGTGCTGAAGGAACAAAACTTATACAATACGCAGTCTTTACTCAGATATACATGGATCCTTATCCTTTCAGTTTCCTGCGCATTTAAAGCTGCTCTTAAGCTGCCTATCAAATTAGCGATGTATTTCCCTTTATTTTCAGCAAATCTGATCTCGCTGACAGTGATCTTTCTCCCAGGATGGTGGCCTATTTTCTGCGCTTCTTACAAAATACGTTTATATAAGCTTCGAGTGCCCGCAGACGTATTATTGGAAAGGTCGCGATTGACGCACACAATTTGAACTTTGCGTACATATTTTTCACGACTGGGCGTTTCAGTAAATACGAATAAAGTACCTTATATAATTTGCTGAGGAAATCGGGGACACATACCCTTTACAAAAATGACTTAAGACGGTCTACAGAAACTCTATAGACTTTTTATAGACGACATTGCCTTTCTGTAGATTTGGACTTTTGTTGATACAAAGTCTATAAACTGTCTATAGACGAAAGTCGATAAAGTTTCTATTTCGTTTCGTCTACTCGCAGTCTGTAGCGGTCTATAAAAAAAGTCAATATGGTGTTTGTTTCTTTTTGGTCTACTTTCCCACAACAAAGTCCTATAGACGAAAGTCGGTGCAGTCTCTTTATTTTTGTCTGTTGTTTGTCTATAGACTTTATATAGACAAAAGTCCATAATGTTTTTATTTCTCTTTGTATATTTGCAGTCCATAGACGGCCTATAGAAAAAAATTCGATAATGTGTTTGTTTCTTTTTTATCTACTTCCCCTCTATAGACTACCTATGGACAAAAGTCGATACAGTCTCTATTTATTGTTGTTGATTCTTCGTCTTTAGAGTGTCTAGAGAGGAGAGTCGATAAGGTGTATGTTTATTCTTGTTTATTCCCACTCTACGTAGTTCTTCACAAAAACGCATATGCACAAATTCCGGTACACACACACACCCGCCCCCAACACACACACACACATATATATATATATATATATATATATATATATGTATATATTTATATATTTTCCTGCGCGACCGGCTGCTCGAGTCACATTGCGCGTTATCGCGGGCTTCTTCAGGCTAGGAAAACACTTTAAGGAGCACGTGTTGCGAAACAGAAACCTGTATCGGGAGTTTCTCACGTTGCTCTGCAATTTTATCATTGAGAATTTTCCCCTAATTATAATAATTCCGAAATTATTTAGAACTAATTATCTAATCAGGGGGAATGCAAAAAATAATGTGAATATCTCCAAGCGACGGCAAACTACATTACCTTGGTTCTCTCCAGCTACGCAGCTTATGTATATCTTAAAGTCTGGCTCAAATTAAGTGAAACACACCGTATACTTCTTTGCAGCAGTCTTCACAGGTGTCATAGCAAGACTTTTGCGCAATAGAATAAAGAAAGCAAAACGCCGATCTAATTGTGAGAACACATATTATGAACGCCAACTTTAGCTACAAGTGGATTCCAAACAGGCATCAAGCTAACAGCACAGAGACTCGTAATGTTTGTAACTAACTACGCGGCCATTGTGAGTGCGCGATGAAGCGATGTCACGCATGTGGTGTGCGCCTTTTGTGTCGTCCGATTCTCAGATACTTTTCACATAGTCTTCATATCTCGGCTGCATCACTACCATCGGGTAGTTTTTCGTAGACTGACATCCTGCACTATATACTCATGAAAGTTTATAATTCACTTAAAATATGTGCCAAATTCTCTGAGCCCCCCTCCCCAATATTTTGCAGGTGGTTTGCCTGCGCGGCCACACATAAGATTACCTCATTGCTGTACTGATTGCTTTGATCTATCATCGGAACGGAAAATTTGCACTAAAATACGTGTTGGCATCACATTTCGAGGTACACTGGAAGATATACTACAAATGCGCTGTATTGCTCGCCGTCGCTGGCGATAATGCAAGCGCCTGAAGGGCCCTGTAACGGCTTTTATAAACAGCTCATTCATCCATGTGTGCGTTGCAGTCTCATACAATAGCCCACAGCATTTGTAATAAAACCTGCCAGAGCATTTCCTTCGTTCATGAAAAAAAGATGAAAAATGGAAAAGAAAAGCAACCCTTTCCGGCGCGCATGGCGCGCTGAGAGAGAGATAGAAATAGACAAAAAAAAAGAGAAAGGAGCGCGTAGCTCCTGCACATGCGCAATGGCGGTGTGCCATCTGGCCGCGTCAATTTGAATTCTCAACGCGTGCGCCAGGCAGGTAAACGCTAGTAGCGGTGTGCGGCGTCTGCCTGAACGTTGATGTCTGTGCAGGCGTGTCTTCTTTGTGGCATCACAAGTCACTGAACAGTAAGATTTAGCAAAGATGTTTTGCGTGTATAGCTCATGATTAGGTGAGCGCATTTCGTAGCGCTAACCGACTGCATGTAGCACAGACGACTCTGGCATAGTATCGGTTTGTCGTTTTCATGATTTGTTAACGCGCTCTTATTCTCACTTCTACTATACGGAATGTTTTAAGGCAAGCGATCGCTCACGCTTGTTGATATTAGCGTCATAGTTGATGTGCGTAAAAAAGGAAGTACAGCATGGTTTAATGTGATAGTGAGCTGCCAGTAAGCGGGTTGTGTGTGTCGAGCAGCCAGTGTGGTAAATCTAATTTCGTGGCGCTCGATCCGGACGCGATGAATGCTGCGTCGCATGCGTAGTGAAATTCTCGTGACACGCTTTACGTATATATCTAAAAATTGTGTTAGCATGAGTTTACAAACAGAGACGTATAGTTAAATAACTGCTTGCATATTTGGATGAAAGGCCATGTTTGCGGGGCGTGCATCAGCAGCGTGTGCGCTGCCGTTTTCCTATAGTTTAAATGTAGTAGCATTTTTAAGGTTCCTGGCAACTAATCTAAATAATTTTGGGAAGTTACCGAAAGCAAAAGACGAAACATGAAGAAATATCTAGATTGACCCAATCTAATTATATGCAACCACAAAGGCTTTTAGAGCATGAAACCTGCGATAAGCTCAGTCACACGCAGCTTGGGAACTTAGCCGAAAAAATTAGAGAACAATAAATTAGTCGCTCCGAGAAGCACCTTTACACGTTTTAAACTGAAGGAATTGCGTTTGACGTTAGTTGGAATATTTTCTTTAGTCTCTTTTAGAAACAGTTTAGCAGCAGAAGTTATTATTCGGGCATCGGCATTTTCGATGCTTCGGCGTTGTGCAGTTTAGGTGCTGTTAATCACTAGGCAGCTGCTGGTGCATATTCGCATTGTGCCAATCGTGCATGATATGAAACCCTTGTCGTGCGTAACAAGTGTTCCGGTTTTCATTACTGTTGCATTTAGTGCAGTCGTCTTGGACAGACTGTATATTATATGCGCTGTACAAAAGAAAAAAATAGCGAGATTATCCATTTGGTGGCCTTTTCTTAGTAGATAACGCACAAATTATTGAAATAATTTAGTGGACATTACACTTCTTTTACCCTTATCAACATACCTAAGAGATCGTAACATGTTTTACTTGATAAGTAACCTTATCAATACGCATTTGTGCATATCAATACGCATTCATATGCATTTCACTGAAAGTGTGGCAAATTTATTAATCTAGAAGTATGAGAAAAGAGACATTGCAGACTGTTCTAAGCGGAAATAAATTGCAATTCTTAACGTGATTGTTCAAAAGCTCAGTCACTATGCTGAGCATGTTTGTTCGGCACGGGAATATTGCATTAACACCTGAAAAAATGTACACAGACCAGCGAGGTATCTTTGTTTCAGCAATTATTATTATAGGAATCGTCTGGGATTCTCGCATTTGTTTTATTTTTATAAATAAATAGTGTGTCACATGAACCTGTCTTGAAACGAAACGTACTGCTGCTGGCACCGGCGACCATTAAGGTTGTCTAACTGCTAATCATACTGTAACAACGAAACGTCATAATGGTAGTGATTCATATTGTCATGTAGCCTTTAGTCAGAGGTAAACAAAGTCAACTAGAGGCATAAGTGATGAAAGCAAATTATATAGAAAACTACTATTGAACCGTAAAAATAAAAATTGAATAGTTTTCCTACACACTGTTGCAATTGCTTTACGTGTGTGCCTCTGTGTCCTTGTATTCCGTGCTGTACTCGTGTGGCCATCAATTACGAACTTGCCCAAGGCCTTGTCAGGTTTGTGAAACAAGGGATTCAATTCAGTTCAATCTAATACTGCATGTCAAGTGACTGTCGTGTTATTTGTTTTATCTAAATATTACGGATTGGCAGTACTTGGCAAGCAATAAACCACAATATTTTATTTGTTGCGCTTAAGAAGCGGATGTAATAGATTGCGAGAGAGAGAGAGAGAGAGAGAGAGAGAAACAACTTTATTTAGTCGCCTGCAGAACGACACCATGACTAAATGGCGCCGTGACGCGGACCCTGACGTCTTCTCAGCGGGTGGTCTCTATTCAACTCCAGCGCGTCTTACTCCCGCGGTCGGTCGCCCTGAGAGGCAACGTTTCGTCAGTTTTGTTTGGCCTTTGTCTTTCGAGAGCCGCCGAGACCTGTTGGACGGCCCAGGTTTCGCTTTCCTGGTCGTAACATTCCGCCGCAGCCGCGAGTCGCGGCGGAATCGTTGTACTTGTTCAAGCTTCCTCGGGGAACTTGGTGCAATGCCATAAGATGTGCGTCAGGGTGGCCCTCTCCCGCTGGCACACGCGGCACACATCACTCTCGTATAATTTCGGGTATAGATGATTCATTAATACAGGGGTGAGTAACGAAGCAGTTTGCAATTGTCTGAACAGCAGCGCCTCCGCTCGGCTCAGCCACGGGTGCGGGGGTGGGAAAGTCCTTCGAGGCAGGCGGTGGAACTGTGTAAGTTCGTTGAACGTCTACATACGGTCTTTGGCACTACACCACGTTGGACGGTCGGTTGCAGCGGCGGGGTTGGTTAGCACTCGCGTCACTGCGTGTGCCGTCTCTTTGTGGTTATCGTGCCTCTCCGACGCATCGTTGCCCGCGTGCGCTGGGAAACACTTGATTCTAACATACCGATTTTCTCGTTGCAGGTCAGCCGAGCACAGAACGCGCAGAGCCTCACCACACTTTGCCCTTTGCATAATTCCGCACTGCACTTCGCGAATCGCACAACACCGTCTGGAACCCGGGGTCGGCAGTGGCAAGGGCAATGGCCACCTCCTCCACCTGACACGCCTCGCGGACCCGTAAGCTCGCCGCTGCCCTCGTCGCGACGGACGACGCCTCGATGACGGTAGCTACGAACGCCGTGCAGTCTCCCTGGTATTACGCCGCATCCACGAATCTTGCGTGCTCGTCTTTGGCGTGAAATTCGATGAGGGCCTTGGCCCTCGCCGCTCTTATCTCCTTGTTAAACTCCGGGTTCATGTTTCTCGGGATGAGGTCTACCCGAATCCGGCGCCGGGCCTCGTCCGGGACAGAAACGTCCCTTCCCGCCTTTTTCGCCCCGCGCGTGAAGCCCAAGTATTGAAGTATGCGCCTGCCGGCTTCGGTCATAGAGAGCCGCTCCATCTGGGCGTTGGGCTTTCGCAATTTCCTCGACGGTATTGTGCACCCCCAGGCTCAGGAGTTTGTTGGTGTTCGTAAACTCGAATAGTCCGAGCGCCGCCTTGTAAGCTCGGCGTATCAGGGCGTTGATCTTACCCTTTTCACACTGCATCCAGTTGTGGAAAGCTGCAACGTAGGGGACGTGGCTGATTGCGAAGGAGTCCACAAGCCGAATCAAGCTTTCCTTCTTTATCCTGACCTTGCGGTTGGCGACACGTCTGGCGTACTTCAGTTGTAACACCAGCAGTTCTGACTTGCTCGGTGAGCAGATGAAACCGGAGTTGTTCAGGTGGTCTTCGATCGCGTCGATGGCTTCTTGCAGCGTGCTCTCAATGTGACCATCGCTGCCTCCCGGAACCCACAGCGTGATGTCATCGGCGTGGATGGTGTGCTGGATGCCCTCGACGCGAGACAGTTTCTTGGCTACCCCGATCATGACGAGGTTGAGTAACAGCGGCGAAATGACCGAGCCCTGGGGTCCCCACACTGCCGAGCCTCTTCTCTTGGAGCCGTAGATCGCCGGCGCAGAGCTCGGCAGTCCGCGCCGTCAGAAAGTCCTTGATGTATTTGTGCGTTCTTCCGCCCATGTTAAGTCTGGACACGTCGGCTAGGATCGCAGAGTGCTTCACGTTGTCGAAGGCACTCTGCAGGTCGAGCCCCAGAATGGCCTTGTTGTCTTTAGTTAGGGTGTCATCGTAAATGATATCTTTCTTCAACAGAATCATCGAATCTTGGATGCCGAGGGAACGCTGAAACCCGATGATTGTGGTGGGGTATAGTCCCGACTCATCCAGGTAATCCTGCCACCTACACATGAGGACGTGCTCTAATACCTTGCCCACGCAGGACGTGAGCGAGATGGGCTGGAGGTTGTCAGTGTTCAGCGGCTTGCCTGGTTTGGGGATGAGGAGGCCCCAGCAGTCTTCCACTGCTGGGGCCGTGACCCCCCCCCTCCAGCACTTGTTATAAAAACCGGTGAGGATTTCGATGGCCACATCGCTGAGGTTCTTAAGCGGTCTGTTCGAGATGTGATCCGGGCCGGCCGCCGACTTGCTGTTTAATTAGTGCAGGGCCGCTCGCATCTCCTCGACGCTGATCTCGCGGTCGAGTTTCTCGTTGGCTGGGCCGCCGTACTCGGGATGCCTTTCCGTGGGTGTAAGCGGAAGTACTTGCTGTCAATGTGTCTGATTACTTCGGGTTCCCCGTTTTCCTTGACTGCTCTGTGAATGATCTTTGGTGGGATTTTGTTTTAGTCTCGTCAAGCAGATGCCGCATCAAGTTCCAGGTTTCGCCGCAACGCATCTGCCCGTCCACTGCGTTACAGATTTCGTTCCACTGTTGCGTGCAGAGCAGCCGACAATGGACTTCGATGGCGCGATTCAGCTCCGCCACCTTCTTCCTTAGGCGCCGATTTAGTCTGTGCTTCTTCCACCTGTTTAGGATAGATTGCTTTGGTTAAATTAAGTGCGCGAGGCGGCTGTCAACGTTGTCGGCCTGCTCATCCGTTCCTATGATTTTGGTCGCCTCCTTGACCTTCCCCGCGATGTGGGCTGATCATTCTTCTATGTTCTCGACCATCTCAGTTGGTAACAGGTAACGGAAGGTATCCCAATCCATAAAATTCTGTTTTCTGGTGTCCTCCGAGGCCCTGACCTCCTCCGGTATGATGACCTCTACGTTGTAGTGGTCGCTGCCGAGCTCTGACCCCATGTTGCGCCAGGAGATATTTCCCTTCTCGTCGTTCTTCACGAAGGGGAGGTCCGGCGTCGTATCCCTGGACACAGAGTTCACAATCCTCGTAGGATCAGTCGGGTCTGTGATGAGGGTGAAGCCCAGATCTATTGTGTGTTGGAACAGATCTCGCCCCTTGGCCAATTGCTTGTTATATCCCCATGCCGGGTGCGCCGCGTTGAAGTCCCCGCAGGCGACGAGCCTGTGAGTCCCCGCCATGGTGCTGGCTCTGTGAAGGAGCGTCTTGAAGTTTTGCTTCCAGTGTGAAGCACTACTGTAGACGTTAAGCAGAAAGGTGATGTTCTTTTGTTTCTTGCCCGTAACGACCTCGATGAGAGTGTATTCAATTTTACTGCTGTGCAACTTGTGCTCAATAAAGGTGAGTCCCTTGCGAAGCAATGTGCATATCCCTCTACCGCCGCTGACTTTCGGAGACTTGGCGTATACCCGATAACCGGGTAGCGATACTGCATCAGTGCGAGTCTTTTGTATCTTGATTATATTGGGCTCGCGCGCTACTTGTGTTATGTGTTGCTGAAAGAAAAATTTTCACGAGAACAGCCATGGAAGGCTTGGAAAAATATCAGGGAATTTTAAAATGACCACATATGTACGCTGTCTTGTTATATGTCATGCGGTGTTCCCAGGGAATCTCTCTGGTAAATATATATTTAAAACGTTTCACTTCACAAAAAGTTGAGGGAAATTGGTCCAATTTATTGAAAAATAGAATGAAACTCAAGCATACTGACATAGCCATTTCTTACTCAATTTGTTTGTTTTTGCGGTAAGTAGAAGCCCCGAACCTCGAAACCCTAAAAAATTTTTCATCTTTGAGAACACCTTAAATAACTTACTATGGTAGCATTCATTCGAACTATAGTATCAGTTTTTTTCCCTAGAAGATGCATATCTCTCGTGCCATGACACAAAGTGCTCGCGTGGTATTTCGGGTGCTCACGTGGCGTACCTCACTTGGAAACCTGTTAGCATGCCCAAGTGACCTCATTAGCTGTAAGAAACTAAGTGACCATATCAAAACAATCAATCCATCTGCATTCTGTTGAAGTTATGGCCAATGACCCATTCATTTAAGAGTATGAGAAAGAAATTTAAATGTGTATTTAGCAAAATAAATTACAATCTTTCGCATGATATGTGAATACTCCAGTCACGTCTTCTGAGCATATTCCTCTGTACGGGCATATTTAACTACCAGCCAAAAAATGTACAGAGAGTCCAACTGGGTAACGTTTCAACAATAAATATAGAGATAATTTGGGATAAGTACATTATTGCATCATATAAGAACTTCTCATAAAAGGGGACATACTGCTGCTGGCACGAACAGCAGTAGTTGCGACTGTTTAATTGTTCACCATACCATAACATGAAACATTGTATAATGGTACTGATTTGTATTGACAAGCAGCCATTAGTCACAGCTAAATATCATTAATAATTGACTTAGATGCTTTGAGTAAATATATTAAGGTGCTTAATGAACATACAAAGGATACACACTTGTTATTTTTGCCTCATATTGCTGCACATATTTCCAGCATGACACAAAGATCACAAAGGTCAATGTCACAATGACACAAAGGTCAAGGCCAGCCTGGCGACCATGCTTGCCAAGGGTAGTAGTGTAAATATTTAGTCTCGTTCCATAAAGGCATAGGACATGTATTTTAGGAAATTCATCTATTTTATCGTGCAATAAAAACAGTTAATTCTTTGCGGGTGCACTTTATTTTTTGCACTGCATGATTCAGCACTTCACTTCTTCATGTTTGTACAACATATATGAGAGTAGAGCTGGTTCAGGAGCCCTATTAACCTAATAACCTTAATGCATAAGTGCAGATGAAAAGCAACAGGTGCACATCCACAAATACAATAAAAATTTTTTGTTACCACATGTAAACACAAATGTAAAGTAACTTGTAGATAGCAGATAGCTAGGGACTTACGACCTGATACACTCTTTGTAGACTTGTCTATAAAATGTTTTTGTCTATAGACTGTCTATAGATTAACGAAAATGCACGTTTGTTGACAAATGTCTGCAGAATGTCATAGAAAGAAGTGTATAGGATTATATAATTCTGTTTTTGTAGATTGAAGTCTATAGAATGTCTACAGGTAGTCTATAAAGATTTGCTGACAGATATTTTATAGACTTCAGTCTACAAAAGCAGAACTACATATAGTTATATTTTTGTAGAACGGTCTATGGAATGTCTATAGGCATGTCTATAGACATTTTATAGACTTCAGTCTATAAAACTAGAAATGTGTATATAGTTCAACTTTTGTAGATTGATGTCTATAAAATGTATATAGATAGTCCATAGACATTCTATAGACTTCAGTCTACGAAAATAGGATTGTATAACCATATACACTTTTGTCTATAAACATTCTGCGGACATTTGCCTACAAACGTGAATTTTCATTAATATATAGGGAGTCTATAGACTCAGACTTTTTATAGACTAGTCTAAATAAAGTGTAAGGCCATAAGTCTATAGACTGGTCTATAGGAATAGTCTATAGATAGTCAGTAGACATTTGTCTATAGACATTCTGCAGACAATTGTCTACAAATATGACTTTTCATTAATCGATAGACATTCTATAGACACTTTATAGACTCACACTTTTTATAGAATAGTCTATAAAAGTATATGGCCATAAGTCTATAGACTGTCTATAAACGGTCTTTAGAAAGACTGCAAACTCAGGCTTTATATAGTCTAGTCTATAAAAAGTGTATGTTCATAAGTGTATAGACTGTCTATAGACTTCGTAGACAAATGTCTATAGACGGTCTATAGACTCTCTATCAAAAATTTTGTAAGGGAAGACGTGCCTCGTGGAGCGCAAGGAGAAAGCGAGAAAATGCTCATTCACTAAAGGTCTGCAGCAGTGGCAAATATAGCCCAGATACGTTAAACTTTCGCCACATATTTCGCCTTGCACACCACCAATTTCACTAAATGTAATCTCCTTGTGACATGTAGTTCTCGTGGGCCTCTGTAAAACATAGCTGATCCTTGTTCCTTGTGACTTTGTAGCACCCGCTTAAAACATTTCGCAAAAGCAGTAAACAGTAGGAGTTTTGGAAACTTTGCCGGCGAATCACCGATGAAATGTGCCCTAATCTCGTAAAAGGTCACCTTTGTGTGCACTTATGTCATTCAGGAAAATGGACAAATTACTTGGCGACTGTAAAGAGTCGGTCCACAGACCTGGCATTTATAAACATGAAAAATTGTCTATGTATCTAGAAACTATATCTACCATCACACAGCAGCATATTCCATTGCGATCTATCAAATTCAGCAAATAATATCGTACGCACGGCGCGGGCACCATACCGCATACAGCGATTTCTGACAATTTGTTTCTCTAGTTTTTACCTTTGCGCCAATCACACGCATTTTACCTTTAATACCTCGAAGAATGATGTAATTGAGGGTGTTTTAATTAGTTTCTTGCCCTGCTAAGCCCTCAGAGTAAAGAAAACAATGTTTCTGACGATTAGCTTACGAATTCTAAACTGGTAAAACGTAGAATCACTTGTTTTGGCATGTCGAACTCCCTTCAAGAGTTCTGCACTTTATTTATGCTCTGCAGGTTGAACAGGCTGAGCATAGCAGAATAAGCGTCTAATGTGGCCTGCCCGCTGACAGATATTTAAACATTTTGCTGCACCGTTTTCTCTGGCGGAGAAATTCAAAGCTAAAGAATTTATGCACGGGCAAGTGTCACAAAAAAGGCACAGAGAGGAAAACGACTTAAGTCATCCCAGATTTGCCTGCAGTGTGCAAAATCCGAAGGAGATACCTGCCTGCAGTTTACTTGCCTGCAGATACCTGCAGTATAAAACCACTGCTTTTTCAGTGTCAAGCCAATTATGGAGACTGTGCTCCGTGGATAGGAAAAACGAATAAAGTTTGATGCCACACGAAGCAAACCACAGCACATGTCAAATATCACGTGCGTGTCCTCTACAAGATCCCGCTCACATTTGCAGATTTTGCTACAGATTGCACGGGTAGTTGCATTAATGACAGATGTAAGTAAACACTGTAGCTAGATCTTGGTAGGCACACATTAAAATTCGCTACATCATTGTCATACGTATGCAAGCGTAGAGCAAGTGTGAAAGGGTACGTTATAAACGTGCATTGAATGCGGGCAGTTGAACTCCCCTGAGCAGTCATGCTACCATTATTGGACAAGGCAGAAAGCAGCACGAGCGAGAGACTGCAAAATTGTATCATATGATAATATTGGGCCGCGATATATGTGGAGGGCCGCATGCTTGTATTTATTACCAGAAAAACCCAGTTTGGGAACTTGTCAGCCTAATAATGTTTTTGTTCCCTTCTTTTCCAAAGGATCTTCTGTATGGATGCACTACTTCCTTTTTGTGGACGTTCTTTTAAACATACACGTAGCTATAAGCCCATTCTTCATCCTGCCATTTTATTTCTTTTTGTACGCGTCTTTTACGATAATTTTTCAATTAACTAGCAAGTATATAGTGGCTCACACACAAAAAACTGAACAACTTCAGACACTGAGTGCTAAGCTTTCTCAGCGGCGACGGGCGTTCCGGGGTTCCTACTTCTATAGCAATAAATTATACATGAATGGTCTACTGATTATACTAAACTTCAAAATAACACTAACTGCGTCTTAATTGATTGAGTAGTTGGTGCCATTACTGCGCGTCGGACTTAATTGCGGAAAAGTTAATTTTCCATATATCTCGTAGCACCTAGTTGTATAGTTTGGTTAATATCTGCGTTTTGCGCAATACCGACAATCCATTTTAATGTGGACATGTCGGCTATCAGCGTGCGCTTGTTTTTCTTATCTTGTACTGCAGAAGTTTTTTCTCGATCTTGCCTCATGAATTCCTTGTTCAAATCCCCCCTCCTCTTCTTTTCCTTTTCTTTCCTTTTCTCGTCATTTTTACGCTGTCCTGATTGCTTCGCTGGAGCGCATATTGTACAGGGATCAGGGCCTCAGTCAGCCGCATATGCTAGCGCCTTTAGTCCTTACCCTTCTGATGTTCTGTAAACAAACTGGAAAACTTGTGAATAATAAAAAAGTAGACTAATACCACTAGCTCAACTGCTCTATACTACGAAAACCTCAGCTATACCACTGCATGTCCACATTAGTTGTTCACAAAAGTCGGACTTGCTCGAAACTAGGATACGCATCATCCATTAATCTACTCACAGGCATTTTCTCTCTTAGTCTTGTGGGCCTTTATATTATATAAAAAAGTTAATTTTATTCTGTTCCCTTCATTACGCCAACGTTGCGTTGGTGTGTACAAGTCCCTAGATAGCTTGACCTTACGGATGTGTTTTTTCTTTCTTCTTGCGGTGGGGGGAAGAATACCCTGGCTTGAAGTGTACTAAGTTTATCGTATACAAGTCTTGCTTCAGCTTGCCACTAATATATATACGACAATATTAACTGCTCTTTTTTTCTACTCTGAAGATGGTAAGATCGAATAGACGTTTAGTGCACTACATCTTCAGATTTGGAGTGGCGCCTGACATCAGCAAAAAATGTTTTGAGCCGGCCGGGCTACACTAATCCAGGTACAACCACATTAGAATCGCCCACTAAGCTTCAAACAAAAGACATTCCCTCACCAGAACAAGGATTGGCCTCCCTGGTACGGTATTCGGCCACTACCTCCCCCATAACTCCTTCAATAAACCAATAGCCCACAGTCCCCAGCAGCTGCGCAGCACCTGAACAAGGCGGCGGTCAGACGCGTAACACAGCAGAGGGTGCTAAGAATCTCTGGATCCGGAAAGGCCACCAGTGGAAACTGACTCTGGTGACGTTCAACAATCAAGCCCTCTCGAAAAAGTGGGACTCTTTCAGGAACTATGTGGCGTTGTTTGGGATATCACTGGTCATAGTGAGGTCAGAAGAACTGGTGAGGCTTACGCAGTGCAGATTAACGGCCACGTCCTCTGCTATAAAGGACTCACAGATAAAAAGCAATACGGGGTAGAATTCCTAATCTATAATGGCATACCACCCAACATGGATGAATTTACAGCATTATTGAAAGGGTAGCAACAGTCGTATTAAAACTAATTAAGGGGTAAGGGGTATAGGATAAAGATAGTAGAAGCTGACGTTCCAAACGCCAGTCACGATGATGATGAAAGAGATCAGTTTTCTGAAGATCTTGGATCGGCGATGAGAAAAAGGCAAAGTGAGTATACTGTAGTCATTAGCGGCTTCACTGCAAACGTGGTGCCAAAGGAAGCTGGCGAAAAGGCAATTTGAAACTACGACCTCGATTCCAGGAACACTAGAGGAGATAGGTTGGTAGAAATCGCGGAAACGAATAAGCTGTGAATAATGAACACCTTCTTCAGGAAGTGTAGCAACAGAAAGTGAACCTGGAAAAGCCCTAATGGCGAAACAAGAAGAGAAATTGATCTCATACTTTCTGCCGACCCCAGCCTAGTGCAGGATGTAGAAATGATAGGTTAGGTAAAGTGCAGTGATCGTAGGTTAGTGATGTCTAGGATTCGCCTTAACACGAAGAGAAAACGAAACATTGGTCAAGAAGAAACAGACAGACGTAGACGAGTTAATGGTAAAAGCAGACCACTTCAGGTTGGTATTTGAAAACAAATATGCAGCTTAAGAACAGGGAGACGCAGATAAAGTAGATGTAATGGATGAAACCGTAACTAGGCTGGTTTCGGAAGCAGCACCAATTGAAGTGGGAAGTAAGGCACCAGGACAACCAGAAGGTAAGCTCTCCCAAGTAAAGAAGGACGTAATGTAGAAACTGCAAAAATTAGTGTCCAACTGTGGCGATCAGATAGAATTCGCGAAACTGTCCATGTGGTCAGCAAGGAGAAAGTAATGCATACCCGAAATTATAACGTGAGAAAGAAAGAGGAAGCAGTAAAAAAATGGACACAACATGAAATCACTGAGAAGCAAACCTGGCATAGGAAAAGCCAAGATGCATGCATTGAAAGATTAGCAGAGAAATATCAACAGCGATTTCGGAGATATAGTAACAGCAGCGGAAAAATTCTATACTGACCTGTAAAGTAAATACCCAGAGCAGCCAGGATACCGCCATTCGAAGTAGTAATGAACATGTCCCAGAGACTCTGTATATAACTAGCGATGAAGTTAGAAGGACCTTCCAAGACATGAAAGGCAGAAAAGCTGCAGGAGCTGATGGAATAACAGTAGATTTCATTGAAGATAGAGGAGAAATCATGCTAGAAATGCTTGCGGCCCTTTATACGAAATGTCTCAAGACTTCAAGAGTCCCAGAGAACTGGAAGAATGCTGACATTATACTAATCCATAAAAAGTGAGATATTAAAGTAGTGAAAAATTATAGGTCCATCAGCTTACTTCCAGTATTGTATAAAATATTCGCCAAGATACTTTACTATAGAATAAGTGCAACACTTGTCTTCAGTCAGCCAAGAGAACAGGTGGGCTTCAGTACGGTATACTGTACAATGGATCACATTTATTTCATCAATCAGGTAATCGAGAAATTTGCAGAGTGCCATCAGCTTCTCTATTTGGGTTTTAGAGATTACGAAAAAGTATTTGATTCAGTAGAGATACCAGCAGTCAAAGAGGCATTACGTAATCAAGGAGTACAGGAGGCTTACGTAAATATGTTGAAGAATGTGAGCATATATTTCACAGCTACCTTAATTCTCCACAAGAAAAGTACGCGGATACCTATATAGGAAAGGGTCAGGCAAGCAGACACAACCTCTCCAAGGATTTTTACTGCATGCTTGGCAGAAGTGTTCTAGCTATTAAATCCTGGTGGCTTAGAAGTGGGCATCAACAGCAAATAGCTCACCAACCTTTGATTTGCAGGTGACATTTTCTTGTTCAGCAACACTGGGGACAAGCTGCTAGAAATGATCGAGAACCTTAACAGAGAGAGCGTAGGAGTAGGGTTGACGATTAATATGCAGGAGACAAAGATAATGATAAAGAGAATGGCAAGGGAACAAGCGTTCCTCATTGCCAGTCAGCCTCTAGAGTCTGTGAAGGAGTACCTTTACCTAGGTCAATTACTCACAGGGGGGCCTGATCATGGGGACCTGATCATACAATCAATGAATTTTCCCCGTGTTAGCATATGGAGCAGAAACTGGGATATTGACAAAGAAGCTAGAGAACATGTTAAGGACCACGCAAATAGCGATGGAACGAAGAATGTTAGGCATAACGTTAAGACACAGTAAGAGAGCGGTGTGGATCGGAGAGCAAACAGGGAGAGTTGATATTCCAAATGACAGCAAGAGAAAAAATTGGAGCTGGACAGGTCATGCAATGCGTAGGTTCGATAACCAGTGGACCGTTAAGGTAAAAGAACGGGTGCCAAGAGAAGGGAAGCTCAGTCGATAAAGGGAGAAGACTAGGTGGGGTGATGAAATTAGGAAATTCGCCGACACTAGTTGGAATCCGTTGGCGCAGGACAGAAGCAATTAGAGATCGCAGAGATGGAGAGAGGCCTTCGTACTGCAGTGGACATCAAATAGGCTGCTTGCTTCCTTTGCTTGCTTTGCTTTGCTTGCTTTTCTTTGCTTGCTTTGCTTTGTTTTCCTTTGCTTGCTTTCTTGCTTGCTTGCTGCTGCTGCTGCTTAACTTCATTCCCCTAAAGTTGCAACTGAGTAACATTTGTTTATTTTTAAAAACTTATTTGCAGAAAAAGCGATGATGTATATGTGCGCTACACATAAATCAGTTACATTTTACAATTTTGCCTCAGTTTTATTAATATTACTATTATTATTACACAACTAAAATTCCCTTCTTAAGACAACCACTACATGTGTACACACTCCCGGACTGAAGATGACAGAATGTAGCGTTGCTATTAAAGTAATGCCAAAGTTTACCCCTGAGGGCCCCAGTACAGTGTTAGGCAACCGCACTGTGGTTGACCGTTCATTTAGCTTTCTTTCATAGACCACTGAATTGATGGTGACATTGCTCAAGCAATATTTGATGTTTTAGAAAGAATTGGTAGACGCGAACAAACGGATACTGCTGCGCATGAATGTGGGAATTCACACCTATAATATGTCTTCACTTTTGCAATACGTATAGGTCGCGTAGACCGCAAGCAGCTGCAGTAATTACAACCAGCCAGACGGCTACTTCCAGGACTTCTGGCAAAATCAGTATACAGCGTGGTAATGCTGGCATAGATAATTCCTCCCGCCGTTGATCATGAACGATGACCTATCTCGCTTTCGGAACGGCCCACCTGGTCTTGCCTATTAATCAGCCTCAACGCAATCTGGCCTGGGTATCGAGCTTACTCACTCATCGATTTCAGCATTTCCTTTAGCTCTCTCGTGCGGCAACTCCTTCGGTATTTTCTTTTTCTTTGGTATATTGCAGTGTTCTCAGATACCTATACCTCTAGGCATTCGGCCTGTTCCCACTCACAGCTTTCATGCGTTAATGGGTCTTAGATCAGCCGTGGCGCGACGCTATAGAAACAGTGAGGCGGGAAAGGCAGTGGGTATATCTGCCTGCTCATTGCAGCCTGGCCTAGTGCCGCGGATATTAGATGCCCTGACGCGAAGATATTGCATTCCTGGTAAATTGGCTCGCGCTTCCAAGCAAGGAGACTGACTAATGGCTGAAATATTGTCTACGTACTCCCTATGCCTTGAGTAGAAACTGTGGAGAACTAGTATAGATGTCCGAACGGGACGTACCTTACGCATATTTAATAAGTGCCCGTATGTTATCCTTGTAATTGGCACAGGGAAACTGCATACGGCGCGAACTTTCCGCGGATCTGGTCGGACAGCGGATGCATCAACGAGGTGTCCCAACACGGTAATCTGACGACGCCCGAATTGACACTTCGTGGAGTTCAGTTGAAGGCCGACTTTTCGGTGGACTGCAAGAATTGCAGCGAGTCGGGTAAGGTGGCTGCCGAACGTGGGAGAAAAAAACCATAACGTCGTCAAGGTATCGCCGAGGCAACAAAGACAGGTGGTCCATTTGCAGCCTCGTAGAAGAATGTCCATCATACGTTGAAATGTTGCAGTGGCATTGCATAGGCAAAAGGGCATGACTTTGAACTGATATAAGCCATCCGACGTGATGAAGGCCGTCTTATCGAGGTCCATTTCATCAACTGAAATCTGCCCGTAGCCAGATGGAAGATCGATAGATGTGAAGTATTTAGCTCCATGCAAGCAGTCCAAGGCCTCATCGATACGTGGTAGTGGGTAGACGTCTTTTCATGTGATCTTGTTTAAGTGGCGATAATCGACGAAAAAGCGTCAGGTACCATCTTTCTTTTCCATAAGGACGACAGGTGATGCCGAAGGGCTGGGTGGTGGCTCGATGACCCCTTTCCGGAGCATATTGTCCATTTCTAATTGGATGACTCGACATTCAGGTACGTTGAGGATAGGGACGCTGACGAATAGGATTCGTATTTGGAGTGTTTATACAGTGGTGAACAACCTATGTTTGGCCTAATGGCCTATCACCGAAATAAAACATGTCACTGTACGATTCAAGCAGGAGTCATATGTCCGTGGCCTGTGCCGAGGTGAGGTCAGGTTCAATCATTTCTCGAAGTCATCCGTTAAGAAACCAGAGCTGTGAGCTCAAATTGCCGCTAATAAGCCATTCTCGGCATTCAGACGCTCAATGTCAAATTCGCAATCACTAGAAACGCTGGCCAATAACATGCCTGCCGGAAGCACTTGAGGGCACAGGGCCAAATTAAGAAGTGGTAGAAAGACGTCGTTATTAGTAACCGTGACAAACACATGAGGAAGAGCAATGTATTGGCTCAAAAGCACGTCGATGGTGGGATGAAATACCTATTCACCTTCAGGAACCTGTGGCTGGGCGGTGAAATTGACGTAAGTAACTGCCTCCGATCACGGACGCACATCTTGAAGCGAGCGCAAGCGCGGTGGGGCGGTACTCGGAGCATCGGCGAGTTGTGTCAGTTTTAAATGAAGAACGCCTGTCGCACAGTCGGTGAGAGCAGAATGAATGGATAAAAAGTATAATCCAAGGATAACATTGTTAGGGCAGTTGTCGATCACATCGAAAAGAACAGAAATAGGGCGGCCGGCTATAATTAAACGCGCAGTACACATTCCTAAAACAACGAGCACGCCGCCATCGGCCACACAAAGCGTTCGGGTAGTTGCTGGGGTGAGGACCATCTTTAAACGTCTACGTAGGCTAGCATTCATCACAGATACGTGGGATGCAGTGTCGACGAGTGCTTGAACAGGTACGCCGTCTATTTTGACGTCAATTACACTTCTCCTTGTAGGCCGAGGCATAGGATTTGCGGCAGTAGTCGGCAATGCAGCACCACCTCCAAGGGCTGCATTTCCTAGCTTTCCGAAAGGGCGCGGCCTAAAGCCACAGGGTACGAAAGGCGACGTGGCTGCGGTGAACGGGAAGATGGGCTACATGTTTGAGATGAACGAGACTGGCGCCCGCGCGGCGATGTGGTGCGTGTCCCGGGCAGAGTTGGCGCCGCTGTTAGACTCGGTGGTGGTATAAACATTGCGGGTATTTCCGTCAAAACGGCTCATGTTGGTCACCGTGCGAAGTGGTGAGGGCCACGAGTTGCGACAGTATCATGCGATATGACCAATTCGGTGACTCGTGAAACATATTAGCTGGTCGTCCGCAGATCTCCACTCAGTCGGGTGGCGATAACGGGGAGAGAAGCGTCGAAGTGGAGCGAAAATAGTAGAAGGGCGTTCGCTAGCTCTCGTATTGGCGGCAGCACACACAGACTGTAAACCAATGTTTTCAAGTTCCTGGCGAACGATGACTTGTACGAGGGAAACTAGGGGCTACGCGAACAGAAAGTTCCCACCTAACTATTCGCACCACGTCCTCTGATGGCGACGCATGCTGCTGCGCGGGCTAATCTTCAGATGTCGACGTCGAGGCAGTATTGGCAAGTCTGGCGAAAGGTTGCAAGACTCATCGGCTTTTGGCCTGCTCTAATTGTCGGCACTCTTTAATGATTGCGTCAACTGTAGAACAGCTCTTGAACACGAGCAGATTGAACGTAGCATCCGCAATGCCCTTAAGCACCTGACCGACTTTCTCAGCTTCGGTCATATCGTGATCGGCTTTATGACAAAGTACCAGCACGTCCTGTATGTGCGAGACATGTGACCCCATGGGGAGTGCGACACGGGAGGCCAGTTCCTGCTTAGCGGCAATGATACGGCTGGCTGTTTTGCCAAATAACTCTGGCAATTTCGCTTTGCATTGGTCCCAGCTGGTTAGCTCCTCTTCGTGATTTTTGTACCACACATTTGCCGCGCCTCTCAGGTAGAACAGGTTAGCTAACATAAGCATAGGGTCCCATCGGTTGATTCCACTCACGCGTTCGTACCTGACCACCCACTCTTCAACGTCGGCGCCATCAGTCCGGCAGAAAGTTCCAGGATGCTGGGGTTGCACAACGTCAACCGGACGTGACAGCGGCGTAGCTGGCGAATGTGACGTTGGAAGCGGGAATGACGTTGATCCCGCGTGCTCGCCGTCATTCATGGTGCGGACGGTGATGCGACATCCATGCGGAATTCTGTTTTCAGTCGTGGTACCCCGCAACTCCACCAATATGTCACGGGGATGTTGCGAGTATATAAAAACTATATTTACAAATACATATACAGGATGAGTCAGAATGGCTAAGATAGTTGACCACCAACAGCACGCAGCAGCCAGCGACTCCGCTCTTCTTTCTTCGCTCATCCGTAACATTATTTATGGTTACTTCAAGGCATTAAAATCAAAACGCCGACTGGTTCAGCTTAAAATGACGTGTTTTCCTTTAAAGAGAGTAAAATGGTGACACCGCCAGCGCCGTCGTGCCAGCACTTGCCTGTGCTTCATCTTTCTGAGCGATAAATATGTCTCTTAGCAAGAAGCCAGTAAAAAAAATATAGGCTCTTCGAAGCTTCCATAGAAGTTATTATATAGCTTCAAACTTGCATTCACATGGCTGCAATCCTTCGAATGTTCATAATTATCACAACTAAAGAAGGTAACAGCCACAGAACACAACGAAGTGGGGACCACGAGTGTAAGCACGTCTCTCTCAGAAGAGCATAGAGTTTTGCGGGGCCAATTATTCTCCAGTCTGAATATTCACACGTGTACTTATCTTTATCGGGCGACCACGTTTCGCCGCCTATCAAGTGTTATCGCGCAGCGCGGGACGCGCCTGCATGTATCCGAAGTTTCTGGAAAGTTATCGATGCTTCTATCCGCTGTCTGTTGTCGCCGAACCTTATGTTATCTGATTTCATCGCCTCACGCGAATGGCGTAGAACTTTGTGGAAGGCACGCTTGTGCCAACGATTAGTCTGGAACATTCGACGATTGATGCATAAAAGACGACGCGCTTGACATGTTGACGAGATTTTCGACGATCGCCGACCGTGTTAACCGCTATCGTTGTGCTATAAGTGTAGCCTGTTTTGTGGGCACAGGTTCGCCCAATAAAAGTTAGTTTTGTCATTCACAGTATTGCTACTGTGTTATTCAACGTCACCAGCACTTAACATCTGGTGGAGGTGATTTTTTTTTCATGTACCGGACGCCCCCGACAAGCCGTGATCCAAGCCCGGACCGCAAAGAGAACATCAACGTAGTCCCGGACCACCGAGCAAGCCGCCGTCTTCAACAGCTGCCCCAGGAGCACGGACTTCTACCTGAGAAGACCAAGATGATTGTGGCCAAAGCAACCCCAATGGCAGCTTCGGCGTCCCCCATCGTGCTGCAGCAGCCCAGGGAACCACCGACGTTCCGCGGTTCCACATTTGAGGACCCGGAAAGCTGGCTGGAAACGTATGAGACGGTCGCTACGTTTAACAGCTAGGCAAGCGACGACAAGCTGCGACATGTCTATTTCGCATTGGAGGACGCCGCTAGGACGGGGTTCGGGAATCGACAAGACACCTTGACGACGTGGGACCTGTTCCGAAGCGGCTTCCTGCAAACATTTACAAGCGTCGTGCGAAAAGAGCGATCCCAAGCTCTACTGGAGACCAGAGCGCAGGTGCCGAATGAGACGATCGCGATCTTCACTGAGGAAATGAGCCGTCTGTTCCGCCACGCCGACCCGGAAATGTCGGAGGAGAAGAAAGTCCGCCTACTGATGCGTGGTGTAAAGGAGGAACTTTTCGCCGGAATGGTAAGAAGCCCACTGAAGACCGTCGACGAATTTCTTCGTGAGGCGACGAGCATCGATAAGACACTGGATTTGCGGAACCGGCAATTCGGCCGACGCACCAAGCCAACAAGCTTTCCCCGAGTTCAATCAGAGGCAACCGACGACGCGCCCGAGACCATCCGGGCAGTCGTACGAGAGGAGGTTCAAAGAAAATTCCCTTCATAGCAACCTCAAGTGGCCTCAATCGCCGAAATTGTCAAAGAAGAAGTCCAGCAATCGCTCGGAGTTCCCGAGGTACAACCACAATCATCCCAGCCCCACTCAGTAGCGATGACCTATGCCGCCGTCACCAGCCGTGAAGGTCCCCCTCCACGACCAAGCCAGGGCCCTGTAACGCCGCAATTCCGTCGACCACCGCCGTCGCCGCCAGCACACCCACCCGTCGGCCAGCGCAGTTACCCGATGAAGACAGACGTTTGGCGCGCTCCTGAACACCCCCCGCTCTGCTACCACTGCGGGGAAGCCGGCCATGTGTACCGCCGACATACCGCCATAACGCGACCTTGGATTGCGAGGGTTCACCGTCAACGCACCACGCCCTCGAGAACGTTAACGCCATCGTGACATCGCCGACTACCTTACCGCTACTCAGTGGAACCCTCGACGGCCGTCCCGGTCGCCGTAACCAGGCCGCTACCTGTCGCCGCAGCGCCGTCCATACAATGGCCCAGCAAGGGGCCGCTCTGCGAGTCCATATCCGGAAAACTAAAAGCAGCAACTGATGGAGGTGCGGTTGCTGTTCGTCGAACTGACGAAGATCCTCGGCCGCCGACGAAGACAACGAAGAGACTATCTCGACGACATAATAACGACACGCCACCGTCCCTACGAAATCAGGAAGCCAAGACTACACCGACGAAAGACGACTTGGTGACGCGACGTTGCAACTTCAGTTCAACACGACGCAGCCGTGATCCGACGCTAAGACCTAACTGCAGCGCCAGACAAAGAACCACCGACCTCGACGTGCTTCAGGATGGCCACGCAGTTACCGCCTTAGTGGACACAGGGGCTGATTACTCCGTAATGAGTGGACACATCACTGCTGAGTTGAAGAAAGTTAAGACCGCATGGGAAGGCCCTCAAACTCTGACCGCCGGAGGACACCTCATCACTCCGACTGGAATCTGCACGGCAAGAATAACCATTCATGACCGGACTTCCCCTGCCACCTTCGTTATCCACCAACAGCGTTCACGAGCCGTCATTCTCGGTGTGGACTTCCTGAACCAACACGGCGCAATCATCGACCTGAAGTCGAAGTCAATCCGCTGTCGGAAGATAAAGCGATACCGCCGGAGAGCCCTCATAGTCACAACGCCTTGAGTGTGCTCAAAGATGAAGTGAGCATCTCGCCTCGCTCCAGCATTGTTATTTCGGTCGGCACCGAAACACCCGCTGACATAGAACGCGTCATCGAAGGCGACCAACGTCTACTGCTAGACCGTAAAACTTGCGTCGCAAGAGGGATCGCTCGGCTGCTTGGAGGGAAAACTGAACTGTTGCAGACAAACTTCAGCCAGGAGTTCAAGCATATCAACAAGGGCACCACGATTGCGTACATCGAGGAAATTCTGGAAACCATTAATGCGTTTGTCCTCTCGGATTACGCCGCATCTACACCGACAACCATGTTTCCCGAACCAGAGTACGGCATTAATACAACTTTCCCCGTGATTAAGCAATAGCAGCTCAGAAGTCTGCTCCGAGGATACAAAGGCTGCTTTTCGACGTCACCGAGGATTTGACAAACACCAGTCGCCAAGCATCGAATAATCACCGAGGAGTGCGCTCGACCACTCCGCCTGAGCCCTTACTGAGTTTCGCAGCGAGAACGTGAAGGTCGACAAAATGCTGCGCGATGACATCATCCAGCCGTCGGAAAGGCCGTGGGCATCCCCTGTTGTCCTGGTGAAAAAAAAAAGACGGAAGCCTACGTTTCTGCGTCTACTATCGTCGGCTGAACAAGGTCACCCCGAAGAAGGACGTATAGCCCCTCCCACGGATAGACGACGCATTGGATCGGCTCTGCAACTCTAAATGCTTCACGTCGATGGATCTCAAGTCTGGCTGTTGGCAAATAGAAGTCGACGAAAGTTATCGCGAAAAGACCGCCTTTATCAGACCAGACGGCCTCTACGAGTTCAAGGTTATGCCATTTGGACTGTGCTAGGCGCCTGCAAGGTTCCAGCGCGTTATGGACATGGTTTTAGCAGGATTGAAGTGGCAGACTTGTCTCGTTTACTAAGAAGACGTCGTTGTCTTCGCCGGAAATTTCGACGATCACCTTAGGCGGCTTGCAACAGTACTAGAGGCCATCAAGTCATCAGGGATCACTCTGAAACCAAAAAGGTGCCGCTTCGCTTACGATGAGCTTCTGTTCCTAGGGCACGTCATCCGCAAGTCTGGAGTCCGCCCCGACCCGCAGAAGACAGCGGCCATCGCAAAGTTCCCGTAGCCCATCGACAGGAAGGCAGTGCGTTGATTTCTTGGCATGTGTGCCTACTACAGGCCATTTGTCAAGGACTTTTCACGCATCGCTGAGCCGCTGGCACAGCTAACTAAATGTGACGTCGAGTTCAAGTGGGAAACGCTGCAGGCCGACGCATTTCAAGAACTCAAACGAAGCATGCAGTCGCCGCCCGTACTTGCGCACGTCGATGAGCACGCCGATACCGAAATACACACGGACGCCAGTAGCCAAGGCCTCGGTGCCGTCCAACTCCAGAGTAAAGATGGACATGAACACGTGATAGCTTAGGCTAGCCGATCGTTGTCATAAGCGAAAGGCAATTATTCTACAACCGAAAAGGAATTCCTCGCCATCGTTTGCGCTACAGCGAAATTTCGCCCTTACCTCTGTGGCAGGCCATTCAAAGTGTCAGCGACCATCACGCGTTGTGTTGGCTAGCTAACTTAAAGGACCCTTCAGGACGGCTGGCATGGTGGAGCCTCAGACTACAAGAATACGACATCACTGTAACATACAAGTCCGAAGGAAAACACTCAGATGCTGATTGCCTTTCACACGCCCCCATTGACCCGCCACCGCAAGATGACGAGGATGATGACGCCTTCCTTGGAAGAATAAGCGCAGAAGGCTTCGCCCAACAACAACGAGGAGACTCGGAGCTAAAAGCCCTGGTCGAGTATTTGGAAGGGATCACCGTCGTTGTCCCTAGGGCGTTTAAGCGTGGATGGTCTTCGTTCACGCTTCAAAACAACCTACTCGTGAAGAAGAACTTCTCACCAGTCCGCGCCAACTACCTTCTTGTTGTTCTGTCGGCGCCGCGTCCAGAAGTACTGCACGCCCTACATGGCGATCCGACCGCTGGGCACCTCGGATTCTCCCGAACGCTGTAGAGGATACTGGAAAGGTATTGCTGGCCGCGTCTGACCGCCGACGTCACCCGTTACGTCAAGAGATGCCGAGACTGTCAGCGACGCAAGAGACCACCGACAAGGCCAGCGGGATTACTACAGCCGATCAAGCGTCCTTACCGACCTTTTCAGTAGATCGGGATGGACTTGTTGGGACCGTTTCCGACATCAACTTCCAAAAATAAGTGGATCGTCGTGGCGACGGACTATCTCACCCGCTTCGCTGATACTAAAGCTCTGCTGAAAGGCCGCGCAGCTGAAGTGGCGAAATTTCTCTTCGAGAACATCCTGCTGCGACATGGTGCTCGAGAAATCCTCATCACCGACAGAGGAACGGCTTTTACAGCAGAGCTCACACGAGCCATTCTGCAATACAGTCAGACAAGTCACAGGAGCACAACTGCCTACCATCCACAACGAATGGTCTCACGAAGCGCCTGAACAAGACCCTCGCCGACATGCTAGCAATGTACGTCGACGTCGAGCACAAGACGTGGCATGCACTCCTGCCGTACGTAACATTCGCTTACAACAAGGCGATGCAAGAAACAACACAGATCACGCCATTTAAGCTGGTTTACGGCAGAAACCCGACGACGACGCTCGACGCCATGCTGCCGCACGTCACTGACGAGGAAAATCTTGACGTCGCTACCTATCTCCAGCGCGCCGAAGAAGCCCGACAGCTCACCCGACTGCGGATCAAGAACCAGCAGAGGACGGACAGCCGACACTAGAACCTCCGTCGACGCTTCGTCGAGTACTAGCCCGGCGACCGTGTTTGGGTATGGACCCTGATACGCCGACGAGGACTCAGTGAGAAACAAGGTCATCCGACGTATTGGCGCACTGGACTATGAGGTCGTGCCAGACGGCATTTCGCATTCACAGCGGCGCCGCGCATGATCTGAAGTGGTCCACGTAGTGCGCCTTAAAGCCTTTTACGGACGCTGACGAACTTCCTTATTTTCTTATTTTTTTTCCACGAGTGCTTTTCTTTATTACTTTCGTTTCTTGGCAGCATCGGATCGATGCTTTTTTTAAGAGGGGGGGTAATGACACATGTACTTATCTTTATCGTGCGACCACGTTTCGCCGTCATCAAATGTTATGGCCCAGCGCGGAAGGCGCCTGCATGTATCTGAAGTTTCTGGAAAGTTATCAATGCTTCTATCCGCTGTCTGTTGCCGTCGAACCTTATGTTATCTGATTTGATCGCCTGACGCGAATGGTGTAGAACTTTGTGGAAGGCACGCTGGTCCCAACGATTAGTCTGGAACATTCGACGATTAATGTATAAAAGCCGACGCGATTGATCCGTTGATGAGATTTTCGGCGATCGCCGACCGTGTTCACCGCTATTGTTGTGCTATAAGTGTAGCCTGTTTTGTGGTCACAGGTTCGCTCAATAAAAGTTAGTTTTGTCGTTCACAGTATTGCTACTGTGTTCTTCAACGTCACTACCACGTGAAAATATTGAGCGCTTGTTTATTCTTCCAACCGTCGTGTTGTGTACTGTTCTTCGCGTCTTGCGACACTTGTGGGAGTATGGGTACTCCCTGATGTCCGCAACTTCTGTGCGGAGCGCAGCATCAAGCTCAAATCCGCCACCAGTTGCTGAAGCGGACACGCATGTGCAGTGCTACAGCCACCGAATGCAATGCCCAGCCCGGAGGTAATTATCTTAGAACCCTCCCCCCTCCATCCACCAACCTGCCCACCACCTAACGAGATGGAAACCATGGGACCTACCGCCGGACCTTCTCAAGTGACTCTACAGCATCCTCAGACTCCCGACACATTCCACGGTGATGCTTACGAGGACGTCGAAAAATGCATGGCGCAGTACGAGCCCGTTGCGATGGCGAATCGGTGGACTGCAGAAGAAAAACTCCCACGCGTCTACTTCGTCCAGGCGGACAGTGCTTGTACATGGTAGAACACGGAAGCCACACTGACTTCCTGGAATAAATTACGACAACAGCTTTGAACCACCTTCGCGTACCACGATTGTCGCGATTCTGCTCAACAATTAGTCGATCCGCGCATCCGGAAACCATTTAGAATAATTAATATCTACATATTTTTCTTCAACTCTGAGGATTTTCTTTCGAGGAACCCGTATGGGTTTCCTTTGTAGCAACTGCAACGAACGGGTGGATGTCTGATTTTGCCTTTATTAATCACTTCTCTCCATTTTGCGGGTTTCCGCAGAACTGCTACTTGAAACACCTGCCTTTGCTTCATGTTGTCGATAAATTAGACTTCGCCCAGCCATCTGCTAGCCGCTTGGTTAACTGAGATAATATAGTGGCTGTCCGGGAAAGGCGGTGGTCCTGGGTTCGAGTCCCGGATCAGCACGAATTTTTATTCAACTCAGGCTTTTCTCTTGACGAACCCGTATGCGTTGTCTTTGTAGCAATTCCTATGAACGGGTGGATGCCTGATTTTCTCTTTCTTTATCACTTCTGCCCACATTACTACTACTACGTCATCCAGAAAACAAACGAAAGCGTCGTTATGTTTGCGGAAAACATAACCCGCCTATTCCGCCGCGCTGACCCAGAGATTCCGGCAGCAAAGAAAATCCGCCACCTCATTCCAGGCGTCCAGGGACAATTTTTCACCGGCCTGCTTCGCAACCAGCCAACAGCCATTGCGGAATTCATCTCTGGGGCTACTTAGGGGGAACGAGCCCTACAACAACGTTTGTGACACTACGATCGCGCGAACAACGCCTCAAGCAACGTTTCTGCTCTGGCTGCCGGCAATGAGTATTCGCTTCGTAAGCTCATTCGGGAGGTTGTTGGTGAAGACATTGTAACTTAGCTGAAGCCAGTGGGGGATTCTGTTGCAGGAGTTGTGCGACAAGAAATCGGGCAAGCATTCTAGTTGCCCGACTGTCTACAAGACCAACGGTCTGTGAGCTACGTGTCGGCTGTTCGTCGTCCTAATCAACCAGAGAACAGCTCGTCACCAATGGCTCGTTCTTTCAACGAGCCGCGATCCCCGCCGTACAACCCTCAGCCACTGAACGAGCAAGCTGGTGTACCTGTAGAAACATCGGCCTATTCGCCCTGGGCGGCAACTACAGTTTGGTCGCAGAGGACGCCCACAAGTCGACTACTTGCTTGCCGGACGGACATGTGGCGCACCATCTACCGCCGTTTCTTGTGTTCTCATTGTGGAGAAGTCAGCCACGTTTATTGGTTTTGTCCATATCATGACCATGAATACCAGAGCTTTCCATCTACCTTCCCTTGAGTCCGTGTCGAAAACAGGCGCCACAATGAAGTTTATACACAAGGGCATCCATTCACTCGTCGACCCCGCTTTCCGTCATCCGCACCGAGCTTCTGCCGTAAGGTCCCAGTTGCGCCTAGGTATATAGGGGCCGATCCCCCAGCCTTCGTTGGGGAAACTCACAGAATTTAGTATTGGACAAGGGGGTGGGGGGTGAGTTGACCGACCGTCGAAATGCTACAACACCCCTAACACCATCTGTGCGATCGAACGATATGGCGCTGCCGACTCCTACAGAAGTCGTAAATGCCGGCCTCACTGTTTTCATAGACGGACGCCCTGTAACCGTGTTATTAGATACTAGGGCCGATTTCTCGATAATCAGCAAAAAACTCGCTGATAACCTTAATAAAGGGAAGACATCATCTGGTGCGTTCGTCTCATGCTTAAGCCGGAAGAATGACATTTTGGAGTCGAAGAACTTCGTTTCCTAGGTCATGCTCTTGATAATGAGGGGGTACGGCCTGACCTGGAAAAGATAGCTGCGGTTAAACGTTTTCCTGTGCTGTCAAACAAAAAGGCAGTCAGACAATTTTTAGTCTTAGGCTCAAAAAATGAAACGTTCCTTTCCTTCGACAGCTTCCTAATTTTACTCGAGGCCTCCTTACAGCGACGGACCGATGGAGCAAGCAAGCCTACGCTGAAAGCTCCCTTCGCCTGTCCTCATGTAAGGAACGGTTGCTGCATGCCTGGGTTGAGGGGATCTCGTAAAAGCTTTACGTGAACACCATTATTCAACAAAAAGATGTTGTGTCGTCGCATAATTTTCAAATTGAAGTGCTAATATAGAGACGCGTACAAGCTGTCTTTTAGTTTTGTTTACTAAGCGTAAAAATGTGCCACATTATTGCGTAAAACTTGATGTGCTGCAGCAAGGCGTGGCGGATTCGTGCAACGGCTAGCAAAGCTTAGGAACGCCACTCATGCCGAGCGTGTGACTGCAAAGAACATGCCTCGCAAGACGTACTGTGCTCGCGCTTCTCCTCAGGTGGGCGACTGCACGCATGCGCAAGCAAACGCCACCTAGCTAAGCAGTGAGGTGAAGCGCTCGTTCAGGGCTAGGAGCGGCGCAAGGACGCATGAATTTAGCATCGGAGTTACCTTACGCTGAGGAAGCACCAGGGAAGCCTTAATTGAGGGCCCCTCACTAGGGAAGCTTTCAGAGTGACATACGGTGGCCTCACCGCAATGAAGGCTTCCTTACTGAGGTAAATAAGATTTCATTGTTTAGCCCTTATGCGCATATTACCATGACATATTGCAGGCTTTTAACGATGAAGCAACCTCCGGCTATTTGGGCTTCACAAGAACGCTCTGCGGAGTGATACAAAGGTATTACTGTCCAAGATTGACGGTGATTGTTCTGCAGTACGTCTGGACATGCCTAGATTGCCAGTGACGGAAAGTGCCAGCCGCCACACCGACAGGCTTCCTCCATCCTGTCAAGGTACCCAAAACTCCATTTGGTCAAACGGGAATGGATCTGCTACGCCCATTTCGAACTTCTGCTACAGGACGTAGATGGGCTATCGTAGCCACGGACTAGTTTATTCGTTACGCCGGAACCAAAGCTCTACAGAGGGAACGGTAAGTGAAACAGGTCGATTTTTATAGAGAATATCGTACTGAGGCATGACGCCTCAGCAGTAATAATAACTGACAGAGTAACTGCATTTTCAGCTGAGCTATTGGGCACCCTTTTAAGACTTAGAGGCATATCTTATCGGTGAGTAATGGCATACCATCTGCTAACAAATGGACTCACGGAGTGCCGCAATAAGACACTTGCGGGTATGCTTTGCAGGTACGTTGATGTGGAGCGTAAAACTGGGACAAGATATTGCCGCATGTCCCTTTGCATTCAATACAGCTTCTCAGGAAACAACGAGGATTACACCGTTCCACTCTCTCCGCGATCGTGATGTCACAAGCATGCTAGACGCAATGTCGACGCATGAACATGCATGCGATGCCGTCGGAACTGATACTGACTACATTACTCAGCGGGCTGAAGAAGTCCGACAACTTGCTCGCATACGTATTAGTTGGCAGCAGGCGCACGATGCAGAGTACTATAACTTTCGCCACCGAGAAGTCTCCTACAAGCCTGGGGAGAGAGTTTGGGTGTGCCGTGTACTTAGATTTAGGTGCGCGTGAAAGAACCCCAGGTGGTCGAAATTTCCGGAGTCCTCCACTACAGCGTGTCTCATAATGAGAAAGTGGCTTTGGCACGTAAATCCCAATAATTCGATTTTAATATATAGTTTGGGTGTGGACTCCGTTTAGCCGTCATGTCCTTTCAGAGAAACTGTTCAAGGTGGTACTTCAGCTCGTGCATAGTTATCCGACGTCTCCTTGAGGTCTACTATGAAGTCGTTTCCGATAGTCCACATTCCCCAAGGCGTCGACAGCGTACACCGGACATTGCGCACGTGGTCCGGTTGAAGCCTTATTCACTGCAGCATAAGCGTGGCCAGATCCTGACGCCGTCGCGATAAAGCATCGGGACGATGCTTTCTTGGAATGGAGGCTGTCACGACAAAGGAAGCTAACAGCCACAGCGCACAATGAAGTGAGGGACATGAGAGCGAGCACGTCTCTCTCCGAAGAGGATAAAGTTTGCGCGGCCGATCATTCTCGAATCTCTGGATATTGCGTTTGTGTTCTTTTTGTGCCGTCGTCCTGTGTACTCTTCTTCGCGTCTTGCGACAGTATAGTATATAAGAATGGCTGCAGAATGAATACGCCCCGTAGGATTACATGATTTAGCATCGTGAATATCACAATGCCAGCAGACTTTGTGAACACTTCAGTGATTGGTGACACTATTCTTATGGCTTCTTGCGCAAAAACTAAGCAGCTTTAATCACTTATGCAATCATTTCCTTAATAGCCTCGAGGTGTGGTACCTACTTAAGTATATGCACTGTTATATTACAGCTTCTTCACTCAATAAAACATGATAATTCACAGTGTCAGGACATTAAGCTTCGTAAAGTCTACTGTTAAGCGGTAGTAGCTGCAACGTCTGTGAATAAGAAGAATAACAGGAAAATAAAATCAGTTATATTACGAAGTAAATTACGTCTGCCACTTTTTCATGTGTCTATTCGTCCCTCAACTGGCTTCTATGCCAAATTTATGAACTGTGTTCTGCTCACCATTAAAGAAAGTATTCGGATATGGTAATCAATAAACTGATTCCTCGGCATCACGCTCCAAGTGGTCGCCAAGCAACAACGCAGAATAGTGCCTTTATGGTGTTTTGGCCACGGATTCCTTCTCTGTCGAATATTTTCTTTTCTTTAAGAGACCCGAGCCTTCTCGAGTCAAAGTCATTTCTGTGCCTGAAATGCACCGTGAAATGTCGCCGATTTAAGTCGACTCCTGTCTTCATACACTTGCAAATGTATGCTTTCATTTATTTGCACATGAAGATACATCGTGATTCATGCTTTCAGTATAGTGCGAGCCATCTCGAATGTTCTGCGAAGCGGTGGGCCCCGGGAACTTTTCTCTCCGTTCAGGAAGTCGGCATTTCTGCTTCCATGAGCCTGGCTGAGCACAATGCAAGCAGTCCATCTTTAAGTTGGAAAGAAGGCAAAGATGTTGCTTAAAGGAGTGAACGTGAATAGCGTTGGGTGCTGGCAGAAAATAGTTTGCGGCAGAGCACGCGATGCATTAAGCGGCCAATTCGCCTGTCTCGTATTTCTAGTGACGTGAAGCTACTTTCATACAAAAAATTTCTTTGAACCATTCCTTCGAAATTTTATGGCTGAGGCTTTCTTGAGTATATTTTTCTTCTTTCAGGGCTACTTGCCATGCAACACACATATGAGGAGCTGCATGGGCAGCATCGTGGAAAGGCTCGCGTACAAAGAGATTCTGCGGTGGCAGAAAGGAACGGCACGTGTTGTATGTTTGTAGGGCAAGAGCCTTCCAGTTGCCATGTTGCGTTGGCAGTGCGCACATACGAATGTCCTTTTTGTTCGGAGCTCTCGAAGAAGGGATAGCGCTCACCGAAGGCAAAGTGCAGCGACAGAAATTGCGCCCTAGAATCTACTTATGACGATGGCACGCGGTTCCCCTGAGAGTTTCAACACGAAGACCTAAAATGCCAGAAACTTTTGGTGCACCATGAACTCTTCGATATATTTCTTCCTTTCTTCTCCTACCATCTAGATGTCACTGCCGGAAACAATAAATGGCACTTTTAAGGTAGCAAATGAGTCAAAACTAGGCTGTCAAACTGACCTAGAAACCCAAACAAAAGCCATACCTGAACCGGCACTCGAACCGGAACGAAACCGGAACCACAACCGATATTTTTGAATTTGCTTAAGCACAACCCAAACCTAAACGAAAAAATGACGTTTAAATGTTAGGAACGAGACGGTTCAAGCATATACGATACCAGACGGGTGCTAAGAAGGTAAGCGATTGATTGAGTGGTTAATTTTTCAGTCGACGCAACCCACGAACAGGTCTTTTGGACTCATGGCTTACCTTGTGTGCGGCAATTGGTATAGACTATAGGTGTGAGCAGTTTGTGGACACCGAGGCAGAGACGCTTCCACTTCTGAACTCGGCGATGCCAGTGGCGTTCCTCCGCCGATACGAGGTTTCAGGGGTACTGCAGAATCGCCGTTCCTGTTTAAGCGACCAAATCGAGCCATTATTTAGCTCATTAATTATGCTGTATTGACTGTAAAACGCGCACCCCGGGCAGCACTGAGAGCAAAGTTAGACGGTGACCTGGAAAACGTAAACTAAGAAGACTAGCCAGCTCGTCTGCGCAGTTTCTCTTTTATTTTAGCAGTGCGGTCACTAAGGAATACCGCCACCTTCTCTGTGCGCGGTAACAATGACTCTAAAAGGCACACGGCAAATATGCGTTGTTTCATACCATCCTTCAACCCGCGTTTGGCTCCGCCAGCCAGCGTGCAGCACCCGTCATGTTCTGCTAATCGTTCCCGTTGCATAACACGAGTGACGTGGACTTTTTTCGGTATTTGGGCAGTTCAAGACTACTGCACGATGTGTAGATGCATAAGGACTATTGTTGCGGTGTTTAGCGCAAACTGTCCTTGTTCGTTTTTTTTTTCAGAAGCAGCAATTTCCTGACATCCTTCTAATTAAAAAGACTGCAGGAAATTTAGCGCAATCTCTCTTGCGGTATTTTTTCTCTGCTATAGTCTAGAAGTTTCGAGTTGCCGATTTGTGTAATACCATCTGAATCCGACCTAAATCACATGCCACAATTCACTCACCACCATTACCAAAAGTATAGTTACTTCAAATAAAAAAGGGTCCACTGACCATGTTTCTCTGAAGGCGTGGAAGCCAAGCACACCCCACAGTGTCACACGTATTGTCAGCTATATACATAATCATTTCACCGTATGTGGCATCACATTCGTAAACGGCACATTGTTCAGAAGAACTACTTCCCTCTTTCTTATCAAGGTGCTTCGAGTGCTTACTGAGTGCTAATTTTTCGAGAACGCCATCACTAAAATCATGGCGACGGCGCCCACGTTAATACTGTATCCAAATGGCGCAATTAGTGCTTTGAACAAATCTAAAAAAACAAAGAGAGAGAGAGAGAGAGCTAGCCTCGAAACCTCGCGACCCTTTTTGGCGTTGTCGACATCCAGATCAAGAACGTTCGGATTTGCGCTGTATCCTCTAGGCCAATGTCGGTGGGGTCGCTTTGATCTCGATGTCACGCCTGTGAACTATCTGTGCTGCGTATCTACGCTTGTCACAAATTTTATCATAAATGGTACGATACTTAGACATTTGTGAAGCATGACGCCCTTCAATATGCTCAGTGTCCGGCACTACAATCAAAACGGTGAGGTGAGCCATACATTCAGCGGTGCTTTAATTTATCATAGTTAATTTAGGCGTCATGTCACTTTCGGCGTTATTTACGTAGCGTTCAGGCAGCATCCTATTTTGTCTACCGACGCAGACATTTCGAGCGTTCCGCACAACATCAGCAAGCTATTTGTAAAATGCAGTCAACGCAACTGCTTATATGGTGTTTCTGTCTATGTAGTCTATACGGGGTGTCCCAGCTAATGTTAGCCAAGCTCATAAAAATAAAGTGCAGTTTATACAAGGACCCAATCAATGATATTCTGTCAGCAGCGACGTACCGCACCAGCACAATTTCTTTCATTATTGAACCTTCGATAATTAGTTGAGATTAATTAACCGGATTCTTAATTATTGAATTGAGGGCGCGAATTTTGAGAGAAAAGTAGTAATTGTCTTTTAAAACACACGATCCAGTTGTTTTCAGTAGGCGATGACTCGGGCCATAATGTTTGCCGCGTTACAATGAAAGCCAGCGGAATATGAAACTAGCCGCATGGTTATGCGTCCACGCGCCGTAACACCAGCGGTCCTAGGCATTCCTAGGAAGAATTGTCTCTCCTCAATGTCTGGCTCGGCGGCTACGCGAGAGTGGCGAGGCATCGATATAGTCGTTGGTCCCCGCGAGCAGTGAACTGCCTGTTAGGCGTGAAGCGCGATGCCAATGCAGAGCGCAGGTGCACTGAGGAACCGGACAAAGGCACTGAGCACAGTTAATGCTCCCGCGTAACACCTGAGAACGCCTGGCAACCCAGAAGCAACTCTGCTGGAGATTTACCAGACTTTTGCGGAGTACTTCGGTGCACTCTGAAAACTAGGGAGGGTATCACAGGAGTGAAGCGGCCGATTTGCTCTTCAAAGCCTTGTTTTATACTCGCAACATGTCGAGTGGCGTGAAATGCATCGTTCACTCCGTCACCAAGGAGAAAGTGAAATGTGCTTTTCGCTCTGCCCTTCTGAGAGAGAGTAGAATGCCCGTTCTACTCTTGCACCATTAGAGAACAAATCGTAGCGTAATCTTCTGCTTCAAGTGTAGGAGGCTGGCCCCGCACATGGTGATGTATCACTCACGCACGCTGAGCAAAGGACACACCGTTTTGCTTCTAAGAGAACAGGCAGCCACAGTTCAAAGGAACGCGGAGCCAGCGCTCTACTTTTTCATTCGGAGTTGCTCCACAGCGCGCACGCTCAACATCGCGAAACAGCACAGCACCGGAGAAAGGTTATCCGTCGAGCGAGCAGCAACGAAGCCCATCCAAGGGAGATCGTGTGTCAGCCATCTCGCGTCGCCGTGAAAACACGACAGTCGTTCGTCATTCGTTGGATATAAGAACAAATCCTCCACGGTAAGTGAATTCTATCTTAGGTGCACATTCTGCGTATATGACATGCTATCACCAGGAAGTCGTCGCGGCGCTCAGCCCACGCGATTGACAACGGACTAGGCAAGCATGCCCTGCCTCTCGATGTCAATCGAAAAACCAGTCGTCGCGATAACTGCATGTGATTTTATCACTTACCGCTATCCGTAAGAGCTTGAAAATCGCAAACTCTCCCAGAAGCATGGTATGTTCAATAAGACGTGAGGCGAGAGGACGCTTAAAATTGTTTGTTCACCAGCCCATGATTCTGAGCCACATGGGGAGCGTGCTTAGCGTGCGTTTTGTGTGTTCGAATTTATTCAGTTTGGCAGTCTACTGTGTACCGAACGCTGTTGCAATAAGGTGTCACATAATAAAAGGCGTCATTTTGCTGGCGGCATGCTTTCGTTATAAATAAGCCGCACGCCTGGCGGTGTCTCCGCCATGGGTAATCTGCAACCAGTGAAGTTATGTGCAGGGCCAGTGCTAGTTAGAAACTTTGACGCAGCCTTCAGCTGCATGCTGCAAAAGGTCAATTGGGCGCGTTATATTAAACTTACTGAAAACGGAGGAGGAATTCACGTGTTTTATGCTGAATAAAGTATAAACCCCATATAAGCCATCTTGCGCGCAGCATCTACAAGCGATGCGATGGAGATGGCTGGCGCATTCGCTCATCGCTTTCTAAAACTAAGGCCATGACGTTCACGTGAGGACATAACCCGGAATCGAGCTGCTACACGATTCAGGAAATCCCTGTTGAGAAAGTATCCACATTTAAATATCTCGAACTTTGTTTATTATCTGATTTATCTTGGAACCAGCACAATATTACCATAACCAGTGAGGCATGCAAAACACTCGGCTTCACTAAACGTAATTTATACTTGGCGAACTCTGCTACTAATTTATAAGCATACACTACGCTTGTTCGTTCAAAGGTAGAGTACGCATACATTATTTGGAATCCGCATCAAACCTGTCTTATAGATCAACTCGAAGCAATACCAACTAAAGCAGCAAGATATATCACAAAAATACTAGCGAAACTACAGTGTTACGGATATCAAGGAATCAGATTCATTGCCCTCACTTCAAAACCGCCGACTAATAACATTGTTACCAAATTTTCACGCACTTTAAAATAGTAAATCCCTGTTCCGCGGATCTTACATCAATGCAGCTCATAGGATTTTTCAGCGTTTTGATCGGCCATAAAAGTGCAACCCTTTTTTGCTCGCACTAATCTGTGTCGTCATTCACCATTAATTTTGGCAACATATCATTGGAATAAACTGCCGATGTACTTTGTATCTGCCATTAACCATGATGCTTTTGTTAACCAGTTGGACATTTTCCTAAATGTGTTATTATTTCCGTATTGACTGCTTACTTGCGTATGTTTTTTATTCTTTCTGTATATAATTATGCCACTGTATGTTACCAATGTTCATGTTTACACGTTTGTAATTGTAACTGGTTGTAGTGTAATGCCCGAATGGACCTTTAGGGTATATGAATGACAAAATAGAATAAAGAAAAGTGTAATTGAAAAGTTAGAAATGTGTTTAAAAAAGCTGATTACTTTTGTGAGAAGGGACTGCTATTTTGTCTTGCCTCTCAACAGATATATCAATGTTATAAAAAAATAAGTGGTACAATAAAATTGCATATTTGCTTAGTGACATCATACATACTTGCAATGAGCACAGTGCCTGCGTTCACTGTAAAAAGCAAGAGCTCATGCTTGTTTAGGTGCTTGCATACATTTAACAGCTCTAATAGCTTACATTTAACAGTATATATATGTGAATACAAGGTTGCAAGTACAAACCACTGTGATTGTGTATTTTAAATGCTGACATGAACCAGAAAGATTTTTATTTCTTCCCTTTTATCTGTTTTCTACATCTAACTTAAGAAGTATGGCTTCCTTTTAGGTTCCAGAAAGGGGAAGCATTGGGAGAAGAGAATCCTATGTTTAAGAAGTCATTATCGTTTACGTGCATGCTCACGAAACCAGTTCATTAGAACGCCTCGTGCTTCCCGAAGCGAAAGCAAGGATCAATTAAGGCCCTTAACTGCGTACACCATGGTGCACACCTTAGGTCTTAGAAGCCAGAGAGCCACTTGGAATGGAAACTTATTTTTTAAATGTAAAATGGTGGTTTCTCCTTCAGTGAAATAGTCATATAACAGCTTCTGGAAGGTATTTAATATTTTGATTAGGGTGACTCAATCTACTTGCGGTACAGATGCATTCAATGCACAGAAATGAGAGCAACTGAGTAGCGCACTTGTTCACCAATTGGCGGATGTGAACGTATAGTGTTAAGTAAAAGCCCCTTAGTTTCATGGCTTCTGTAAAGATAATTTTTATAGGGCAAAATAAAATTAAAGGATTTTTGCACATGGTAAATTTCTGGACATAGAGTGCACAGTGAGGCGATGTATTAATCCTCCCAGACACATAAGTACGTGTTTTGAGACGAAGATTCCGTGAAGTGCTATGAATTTTCTTACTTTAGTGCATCTTAACCGCTTCAGTAGGAAAAAAGCTTTGGCCACAGGTAGTTGGTTCGTTGCGCAAGTATATGCATAGTCGCATGCAAATCCATGTGCATAGAAGGGATATCTGAAACAGGATGGTGCCATTCTCAATTTATGTTTTTCTTCTTTGTTTGTCTTTTTTGTGCACTTCCTGCCGGTACTTATGCTTATGTCGTCTTTGATGCATCATATTTGAGGCCTTTGCCCTGCAGTGGGCGCAACTAGGCTGATGATGATGATGATGATGATGATGGTGATGATGATGATGATGATGATTCATCACATCTGAAGCCATGCTATACTTTGGTTAAATCGCATATCCAACGAGTCGCAATAATTGATCATGTAATTATGCAAGCTGCTCCTTAGAAGTATAGTATTATTGCCGTAATGGAAACGCAAAGCTACCATATATGACAAAAAATTTGATGCGCAAGTTTTATTGTCAAAGCTCCTCGCAGTTTTATACTCGTTTGCTACACACTCGATAATATTGTAAATTTAATTTTATTTATTTGTGAGAAAGTAACAGATAAATGCCTACAGCACCAGGAAACTAATTTCGTGAGGCCAACCCAATAGAAAATATGGTACGCCTCTGTACCGCTTTGAGACCGGGCAGGATATTTCTGCAGAACCACGACAAGACAAACTTAGAAACAATTTGGTGCAGCCCATACATGAATAACTTTATGAGAAATATAAGCTAGCTGGACCTGCGGCCTCACATTAGAATATGCAACACATCTCAGACAGGAACATCGATACACTGTACAGGACGTTATGAAATGAGCTGCTGTCTTATAATGTGGCACACAAAAAAAAGTTTCTTGCACAATTTATCTACATTACCAGCCCCATGCTTCGCATCTCATCTGATAACCTCTGGCATATGAAGGGCACGCGTTTTGTACCAGAAATGCGTTTGCTGGCCAGTAATGTGGCGCACATTTCTCCTCGATTATAGTGTCAATACTTTGCGTGTTTGCACACGTTTGTTCTAATGCTTAACTTTCCATTGCATACTTTATTTTTGAAAAAAAAGGAGTCAATTGAAATTGAAGGATATTTGTATGCTTTAATACTGATGAAACTGTAGAGAATGTTCTTATGTTTTATTACAACATGTATACTAAAGTTCATAGGCATCATTGTAATGTGATTTTGTGTGTTCGTCAGCATATTTCTGAAATTATTATTAAGTTTGTGTTGTGACTGATCAATAAACATTTTGACCTTTTAAGACAGAAAACGTTTCATTTGAGCCACTCGGCGACTACAGATTACATCCCATTCAACAAGCATAAGTGCAGGAGCTGCTCATGAAGGAATCAAATATTCCCCACATGTAAGTATTGAATCCCTTCTAACGTGACCATGCTTTCACACTATTGGAAGAGTACTAGCACTCTGTTCTGAAGGAGTACAAGCGCTCTCTTTGGGGGAGTATAAACACTGGGCTTGGAGGAGTAGAAGTACTCGCTTTGGAGGAGTAGAAGCACTCAGTCTGGTGGTGTACTATCGCCCCTGTGGGGAGAGTATTAGCACTCTGCGAAATAGTACGAGCACTCCGTTGCAGTGGAGTAACAAAACCCTGTCGGGAGGAGGCGTCCTACTCTCTCTCAAAGAGGGTCGATCTACTCTAGAAAAGAGAGTAGATCGACCTAGTGAATATGGGTGAAGCCGATACTCCCTCAAAGAGAGTGCCGGGAACTCTCTTTGTTTTTAGAGTGTAGTGAAAAAAAAATTCCTCAAGCTTTCTTTTCCTAATTCTTCGAAAGCCATCCTTTATATTTCGCGTCCCCTTTCCAGCAGATCCACGCCACTCCGGCTAATTGTGGAGCAGATTTAAGGTGCACCATGTTGTTGTTTGCCACAAACGAAGTACAGTATTGATTGCGAAACTGGGTTCCACTGTGGGAAACAATCGTTCGCGGAATTGCAAATCCGCTGAAAATACCACGCAAACACTATTTTCCCGTGGACGCATGCAGCAAAGGTATTGCTTCGAGCCATTTTATGCATGTGTCCACTAATACCAGTATAATTTAGCGGCACATTTGCCCTCGGCAGTTTCAAGGCAGCTTACGATAAGGGCCGCGGACGGCGTCGGCAAATTTCACAGCGGTTTCGGCATTTCTTTGCAAGGTGACCACAGCAGTAAAAGCGAGCTCTGGTCCAGGCGCAACTGTCCTCCGTCGCTTCTTATTACCACACCTCGCGCATTCTAGACATTCAGCACCTCGCCCCGCATCCTGCCGGAGTTATTGCTGATACGCTGGAACTTTCAAAATGGTTGTTGGTTCCGAGCCGCCCATTTCCTTGGCGCCATTATCCGCTGCCTCCGCTGAAATCTTCATCGCTTCAGCTTCCTCTATTGTTAAATACCGCATTGCCAGCAGCTACTTTTGCAGTGTACTCGCCCTAACACCGCAGACAATTCGATCTCGCTGGATGAGATTCAAAACCTTGTCGAAATTGCAGTCATATTGTAGGGATAACCACTTGGAAGTAATTATTCGGCACCCCTCCGCTTGACAGCGACTGAAAAAACGATATCGTTCAGTGTTGTGTTTCGCTGAGAACCGTATTATTCTCTTGAAGCTGCGACAGCTTGTTCCTAGGTAAAAAAAAAATGTAGATTGCGTGGAGCCACCTTCCCTGTGAGCACATGGATGGTATGTGGGCTTAAAGCGGCCACCAGCAATACTCGTTTCTCTTAGCGTTTGCCTAAAAGCATGCTTCGGCTTTAATAAGGTATGGTTCCCACATATATCTGTTATCAGCAAAGTCCAGCAGGTTGTTGTATGTCATGACTACCCCGGGTCTCCCTCCTTCTCGAGTTGAGGCTATGTGTCGTTTTACTCCGCGTGAGCGATGTTCCATCTTCGTCGTCACTCTTACATAGCTCTGGTGCGCTTACAGCAGTTCCGGACCATCGAAGCATAGACCGAGTCAGCAGAATGCATAACATTTATTACCCAGTGTATGGCGCATTTAAATGAAGCTGAGTGGCCACTGAGATGTAAGAATACAAAGGAAGCTATAGACAAGGTTAACAGATGTCAGCTGTGCACCCGCAGCCCGCAAACGCACATAGTAAGTTTCAGCGTATTGAATTTGGCCTTTACGTATGAGCACATCTATATTCCTCGGTAAAACAGAACATCCGTGACCCAATTAAGATTGGCATTTTTTCAAAATAGCGCCCTTACTGGCTATGTTTTTGCAAAGCTTTTTAGGATATGTTTAGCATCGTGGCTACGTTAAGCCTATCTGTAACATTATTGCCTTGTTCACCTTGTCATTCAATACCTTGTTAACAAGTTACGTGCTCGAGCGCGGCATATGGAACATTGAACCAATTAAACAAAAGTTGGCATTGATGGCAATAATCCATTTCTCTAATAAGGTCGCTCCCTGGTTACGTTAACCATAACGGCGTATTTTGGGATATAAGTGGGAAGAAAATTTTGAAATATGGAACATTTAGACGTGACAACATCTGTTTCAACCGGAAGTGGCATGGCAGGAGGTGTAAGCTTTTTTTACACCTTGTACAACTTCACTTCTCTCGAGTGCTCATGCGGTCGTCAAATCGAGAGCGTTTACCATGTAGATTTTGAGTATCTGTAATACACCGCACAAGGAACATTTTCAGAATAAATAGGGAGACCTGACGAACGCCCAGTATGCCTAAGAATCTTGGACGATGGCCAGCGAGTCAATTGTATTATAGTATGCGAAAGAATAAATCAGCATTTGGGGAAGCTGGGGCTCTATAATAATACATCACAATGCAAATAATTTACTTATTGTGGGCGGAATCCTAGCTAAGCGAGAGTTTTGGAAGTGTTATCTATATATATATATATATATATATATATATATATATATATATATATATATATATATATATATATATATATATATATATATATATATATATATATGTATATGTGTGTGTGTGTGTGTGTGTGTGTGTGTGTGTGTGTGTGTGTGTTAGTATAAAGAGGACTCCTGCAGCGAATAATTAAAACCGCGAAGTGCATCCTGTATTTCTTACTCTGACATGCTTAGCAGTTAGGCGATCCAACAAGCTATCGTGTTGTTTATTATAATCATTATCTTAATCATTACTTTAGTTGAGTATTCCTCAATGAAAAAAAAAAGACACAGAGAGTGTCGAGGTAAATTTATCTCAGTACCTTCACAACAACCCATTTATAGGAGTTCCTGTCAAGAAAGTTGTTTAAGCATTTTGGCACGGTTCATTTTAGGAGGCGTCATCTCGTCGAGACTTGCCTTATGGCGATGAGATTCTCTCGGAGCCCGAGGGTATGCTCTCTTCTCAAGAAAATAATCTTAAAAAGTAGCACCCTACCCAAAATAATCTCTGAAGAAGATCCCAAAATAACAGCGTGTACTTGTTCCCGATTTAGGAGACGCAAATAGCTTCAAGACTACTTCATATTTACTGCGTCCGCGGCGGCCATGTTTCACGATATTGAGCAAAGTGACCGCACGGACTTTTTACGTATTATATGTGTGTGAATCTTACCTTTATCGATGGCAGCTTTACGCGAGCCACGTTCCGCAGTCAGTGAACGTAATTAAAAAGCGGATGAGATCAAAGTCTGTCTGCAAGCTCTTCGACGCCGTCAACCAGATTAAGTTTGATGAACCTAATGTCTAGATAACGAGGAGTCATAGACAACTTCCCCTCAATAAGTAAGGTGATTATTAGAGTTTTAAAACGGTTCCTAATATTGTCACAACAAAAATACACGAGAAATGCCTATAACTTTGAAGCCCTAAGCGCAGCCAAGACAACTGCATTTGGATCCACAGTTCTGATAGCTGTTTCTCGTCACCCATTGTATACAATGGGTGCTCATTATTGCGGTAGTAGGTAAAACGTCGAAACTTGGTTTAATGCGCCCGTCTGAGTCTTGCGTAGCGCGCTGTCGACGGCGGCCAAGGTTGCCATTGCGAGGCCACTTCGTCATCTGGAACTCCATATCGAATAAAAGGAATAAAAATGGAAAAACGGAACTATTCATCGTCGCTCCAGCAGTGCTAGTGCTGAGGACAAGTGTAGCTCAAGAAATCCAGCAGATATGCTGCGCATTTTGAGCCACAAGGTTGCATCAGCGGAAGTCATCATAGATTTAGCATGATCAAGCAATATAACCTGACATAGGGACAATATATTACCTAAGGTGTCTCAGTTATAATGCAGGGTCAATTCACAGCGTCGCGAAAGGGATGCTGAAAAATGGTTCCGAGCCAATGAGCAGCGACATCACAGCAGAACCAGCAACCGTCCACTCTACACGCGCTTACGTTCCCTCGTATTGCTGCAGGTGGTCAGCCGTTTTCTTGTATGTGTAGCACCCGTGAGATGATTGCATGGTAGTCGTGGCTGCTGGTCTGCTCAACTGCGCACTGTAAGTTGTAAAGGTAATAAGAAAAATTAGTATTACAACAGCAGTACATTATATAATGGGTGAAATAGAGAAGCTTCACTCACCCAACTCGGCGGTGGAACCATAGTTGACACCTGTCAGACCGATTTGAAGAGGTTAAATCAGAAATTAAAGCAATTCGCTCGGAAGCAAGTCAAGTCAAAACCTAGACCAAGAATCTTCAGCAGGAAAGCGAGGAACTGACCACACAACTGAAGGAAAGTAATAAGCAATTTTTATAACTAAATCAGTAGAAGAAAGAATAACATTGAATGAAAAGGTTACCTGCAGAAGAGAAAGAGCATCTCCGTAAAACAATCCAAACAATAGATGCGGGCGTACTAATAAAATACGCGCTCAGTGATATTGATGTGGTCCATCGGGTACCAAAGAAAGGAAGTAGACCCGCAAATATTGTAGTAAAGTTTGTGTCCAGATCCTCATGTCATAGATTTTTTTACGGAATCGAACAAAAATCGGTTTAACGCTTCCATATTCGGTTTTGTGGAAAACACGTCCGTTTTCATGAACGAGTACCTCTGCAGAGAAAGTAAGATGCTACTTGGGAGAGCTGTACAAGGCAGGAAGGAAAAGAAATGAAAATTTACCCCAGTTCTCTGGGGCAAAATACTCATGCGGAAGAGCAAAAACGCGAAGCTAGTGCAGGTAACCTGTGAGGAAGACCTAGCCAAAATAGTTTGATGCAATATTCCTGGCGTATGCCTAACGTATGCCATCATGGCTAATAGTGCATGAAAAATTCTGCGCAATTTAACTCTATTTGGCAGCAACCTACGCAGCATAAGTAAAAACATGAACTTCTCTCTCTCTTATTGCACAACAGGAACCGACGAACGTAGTATTGCTACTACAGGAACTGGGTTAAGAACGAGAACGTGTGTTCTCCTAGATAAAAAGCAGTATTTGAAGCACGTGGCTCAGTGTCTCGTGGGATGCTGCTTTCTTCTTTTGTGCAATTCGGAGTAATATTTTTTGTTATAGCGTCCCTTGCCACACATTGAAGCACTGCTTGTTTGATAGAAAAGCTGACTTGTAGTACGTGTGGTTTACAGAACACCGAGATCAAGCATACCTGATATTTCAGAAAGACTACAGGATATTTTCTTATAATTGATAAAAAACGGCAATCCTGAAGTAATTATCGCTGACATTAATATCGACAGTATTAGTTGACGCTACACTGAATACACTGATGTCCTGCAATCGTATTATTTCCGTAATTAATTTGCTACACGAATATCCGTAATATCTTCGGCAACCCAAATTGAACATGTCTTGACAAACATACCAGCGTATGTACATGGCCACGTCCCTCAACCTATTTCAGGCCATATATCAATATTTATTCAAATAGGAATCACTGTAATAGAAAACTGTACTAGTTGGGAGATATTCAAGAAGATTGACTACACTTATGAGCGGAAACTTCTGTTCGCATGCAAAACAGAAACCCTTTATCATAATGATTTCAATATTTGATTCTAGAACTTAATTCAGACGTTAAAATGCATTTTAAAGAATAGCCAACGTGAATTGCTGAAACATTGCTTTGATAAACCTGTCTGTCCATGTATAGCAAATCGTATACTCTACCTGCTTAAGGCGAAAGAATACTGGTATCATAAACGGACACACAATAAAAAAATTGTTGCTACTCACGTGAGTATAAAACGGCCCCTAACATAGCAGTATCGGTACACCGTAAGCGAAAAAAACATTATTACTCAGGGCTGAATAAACAAGCTGCACGCAACTACAAGAGCATTAGGCAGATTGTCAACGAAGTTATTGTTCAACCTAGCAAGCAGCGCATTCTTCCTGATAATTGAACAGAAAGCACTGCTAAGAAATTTAATACATATTTTCCAAACATAGGCCCTAGTCGAGCAGAAACGCTTCCCCATCATATCTTGCACACACACTTTTCACTTCTATTATAAATTCTTTTGATATGTGGGACATTGATCTGGATGAAATATTTAAGACTGTAAACAATCTCAACATTTTGAAAGCCGCAGGGCTTGTTGGTATAACTGTGGCGTTACTCAAAGAAAACATTGATATATTGAGTTCGATATTGGTATGCTCATTCAATCACTCATTACACATGAATATCTATCCGTCAACGGTAAATACTGCTAAGGTAACCACAATATTCAAAGAGGACGACAAATGTGACCCCCCCCCCATATTGCTATCGCCCCATATCTGTTCTTAGAGTTATCAATACAGTCTTCGAAAAAATTATTGCTACGCGTATTTATTCTTTTTTTATGTATAACCTACTTTCTTAACATCAACATGGTCTTCGGCCTAATCACTCTACGTCTACCGCAGTACTGTCATCAACACAGGCAATAAACAACGCTCTTCATAATAACCGACTAGTAGCAGTTTTCTTCTCGGGCAAAAGAAAATAAATTGACGCCTTCGCTCATAACATCCCACCCAATAAAAAAGTCCGTATGGGTTTCGCCACCGCGATAACTGATATTCTTGCGTAGTTATTTTCACGATCGAAAACAAATCGTTGATATGAACAAAAATAACCTCATCCACTCAGCATCTGAAAGCAGGACTGCCACAGGGATCTGTGCTTGGCCCCTTCTTTTTAGAATTTATATCAATGAATTAACCTCCATTTTAATGTCCGCTAATGTAATAATGTATGCCGATGACACTGCATTCATAATTACAAGTAACAACATCAAGGAAAAGAATAAGAAGCGCAAATAAAGCTTTCTAAGATTTCTGAACGGTTTACTGCGAATATATTCGAAATAAATAATAATAAACAACAACTAAATATACAATTTCTCATTCACGTTCCAAAACAGTCACTCGCAATTTTATCTCGCTATCCATAAACCAATGTCTACTCGAACACACCAATGCATATACCTATCTCGGCGTTATTCAAGACAACCATCTAAATTGGCAATGCCAAATAGAAGCCCTTCCCGTCAAGCTAGTATCTGGCTGTTATGCTCTTGTCCAGGCACAGGAACAATTCGGAAGATTCGCCGTATTTTTTATTTCTTCATTTATTCACTACCATTTATTCCACTGCATTGAGTCGAGGGTATGGACTGTCACGTGTACCTAGAACATATTCGACGCTTGCAAAAAACGAGCCGTCCGAAGCATTACCTTCTCTGAGCGAAATGAAAGAAGGAACCCAATTTTCGTCAAATTACAAATACCAGCCCACTATTCGTTATCCGAAATAAATATGGTCAAATGCGTTATTAGCATAATAACAGGCAATCACCATTCCATGTAACCATATTACGTATGCCAGCTTGTCCAACACGAAATAAAACCTTTGGCAACTTCAATATACCACCGACAAGAAATATATATAGCCAGAGATTAGTAGAATTTATCGGGATGAAAGTATGGAATAATTTACAGTCTGAGTTAAACAAAACTGTATCACACTGGTTAAAAAATGTTATATTCAGCAAATGACACCGGAATCTGTCTGAATATGTTCATGCGATACACGCGACTAATAGTATGTACTTGTACGTATATAGATTTTCTTTATTTTAACTTAGAAATGAGACTTTGTTCTGTAGTAACTTCACTAAGCGAGCGTACCTTTCAAAATAAACTGTTTTTCTGAAAGTTGTTTTATGGTATTTCTTCAGTGTATTAATGTGGTATTAACAGGCTTATTGCCAATTAAATATTTGTAAATGGCTTCTCTACTAGCCTTTGGTTGTGGGGCCATGCAGTGTTTGCAAACAATTTGTATTACCTTCCCAGAAATAAACATAGCCAAGAAAGAGGCTCACAGATGGAATAACACAGTGTGGTATAAAGGTTATGAACAGGGATGACGTGCCTCAGAAAGGCTGGCCAACGTTTCAAAAGGAAGATCTGTTGGTTTGACGAAAATAGTTCCTCCTGTCAAAACGTTGGCCAGCTTTTCTGAGGCGCCTTATCTCTAGTTTATGACCTTTATACCACAGAAGAAAGAAACTTGAAACCTTAATTACGATCTTGCGTTGAAGCGCCGCTACGTCTCGCTGGGAAAAACAATAATTGCTGAGACTCATGCATCCAATACATCACCAACGGGATTATTTCAAAAAGTACAGACAATTTCGTTATAATAGGAAAATAGGAAGTTACAGGGGGTTTGATTCCATTCCCGAATAATTATGAGCACGAAACAGTGCAGACTTTCTAAAGTTTGTTCGTGGCAATGCGTGCTGACATATGCTGAGATTGTATTGCCGTATTTAACATTGTAATGTCGTCAAATCTCTGTTATGTGTCACCGTAAAATTAATGGCTATATATATCTACATGGCATGAACCTTATAAGATTTGCTCAGTAACCATATTTTTTAATGTCCTTCTCACTAAAGGTTATGTTTTAGCTATGTCTTCAGCCCAAGAGAAAGACTAACAACACGTGCGCTGTGTAGATAAGATTAAAGTTTTATGTTTTTCAATTATTCCAATATAATTTTGATTTTCATTGTAACACCGAAGTAACAGATGCGCGTTTTTGCTAAGGACACATGCACATGGTACTTAGTTCACGATCTGGGTTAAATCATTGACCTCAATTCATGCAAAACTCCCAAGGCTCACTCGTGCAATGCTTGCCGTTATGGAAGTAGGACTACACATAGAATCAGTGCATTAATATTAGATCGTGACGCGATGTTGTGGCGAAGACACCCATTTGCTTACACTTCATTTGTGCTGTCGTATGCTCTGTAACTGCGATGTGATATGAGCTAGCGCCGCCGCGCCGCAATAAGCCTCGAAGGGCAAACGTGGATTTTTTTTTAACTGAGAACTTGGTCGCGCGAAATGCAGATGGCACTGCCGTGCCTCCACAAGTGCCGAAAAAGAAAGAGCATGAGAGAGAACCAGGTTGAAAAGGAGCTGGTGTTGACAAATTTCAACTGAAAGAAAGCCGAAGAGAAAATGCCTAAGCGCGCAGACACAAGGCTAGACGAAGTAAGTTCCCGTCAGGCTGATTATTGAACTAGGACCCAACAGTAAGAAAGCTCTGGTGAAAACAGTGGAAAAAACTGACAAAAATAGACGAATACCAAGCAGATGGCGACAATGCAGAATGAATTTATTTAATTTATAAGCTTAAGGCAGAGAAAGAGTTCACTCGTATAGACCGTTGACCATTATATCGGCGACATATAGGCTAGCAATGCAGGCAATCAAATTAAAGCTGCAAGCATGGGCAGAGAATAATGGCATTTTGGGAGAATTTTAGAATGGCTTCGGAATAGGTCGGCGTTTAAATGGTAATTTATATCAAAAGTAGAAAACAGACCATTATATGTGGCCGTTTTAGACATACAGGAGCGTATGACAACGTAGACTGCAACAGTTTGTGAGATATTCTGGAAGGGAAATGCTTAGGTGACGATTGTCTACAGCTTTCGAGAGAGATTTACCTAGAAAATACCGTTTGCGTTGAATGGGAAGGAATGAGGAGCGAGGAGAAAGATAATATCAACAAGGGACTGAGGCAGGGGTGCCCTTTATCCCCACTGCTGTTTATGATGTACATGGTGAGGATGGAGAGGATGCAAGAAGTAAGTAATATCGGTTTTGATCTCTCATACAAACAGGCGGGTACAGTAATAAATCAACAGCTTCCAGGTTCATTTTATGTGGAGAACATTGTGTTGTTAGCTAAAAAGAAATGTGATTTGCAACGTTTGGCTAATATCTGTGGACATGAAGGCAAGAATTTAGGTTTGAAACTTAGTGTTCGGCAATCAGGTATTATGGTATTCTATGAAAACTGTGAACAGACAGTGGCAATACAGGGCCAAGAAATACCTCGGGTAAGAGAATACAAATACCTTGCTATATGGATAAACGAACGCAATAGATATATGGACAAACAGAAAAAACAATAACAGTAAAGGGGAAGAGAAATGCAGCCATTATGAAGCACGAAGCGCTATGGGGATACAATAGGTACGAGGTGCACCAGCGGATGTGGAAAGTAGTGATGGTTCTAAGACTTACTTTTGGCAATGCTGTTGTTTGCTTGAAAACAGGGGTACAATCAGGACTCAATGGGAACCAAAGGTCAGTGGGTCGCCTCGCATTGGGCGCTCACGGGAAGACTACAAATGAAGCTGTGCAGGGTGATATGGAGTGCACTAGTTTTTAAGTGAGAGAATCTCGCAGTAAAATTGATTATGAAGAATGACTGAGGAATATGGAAGAAAGTAAATGGGCTTGTAGAGTGTTGATGTATTTGTACAGACAGAAACATTGATTAAAAGTGGAGCAAAAGAACTAGGAAGCTTACCAGCAGTATGCGGCCCATAAGATGAGCAACACAGCAACAAGGAACGTCAAGCGGAAAGTCAGGGATGCTGGTGTAATCTCATGGGTGGCGGCGATTGAAAGAAGCCTGCAACGAGTAACAATTTAAGAGCAAAAGACGAAATCAGGCAAGAAAAATTATGATAATTCAAAGGGAAGCTTATTACTTTTCGAAGCGAGATCAGGATGCGTACCTATAAAGCGAGTTATAAGAAGGAAGAAGAAGCAGGTGCTTGCTGCGGTAAAGCTAGGGAAACTATGGAGCATCTTTTATTAGAATGTGAAGACGTCTACCCAGTGGTCGATTTAGGCCCTACTGGACTCCTTGAAGCCCATGAGTTCAGCGAGAGCAGAGGAAAAGTAAACATGTTCTCACTATAGATTAGTAAGAGGTGATTGGAAGATTGGTGGAAGAAAAGTAGGGAAACGAAAGAAAAATGGAGACGTAAAAAAACGAAGTTCGCAATAGGGGTCAGAAAATTTGGTTACGGGAATTTATGGTGGGAATTCATTTCTATTTTTATGCCGTTTTTACCTAGGTAGGACATTAAGCAGTATAATAGCAATAGCTTGGTGGCGCAACCAACCGCCGCGTTCCAAAGGGTACGCTCGTAACAGCCATACATCCATCCACCAAGTAGCCATTGGAAGGCGTATGGGCTGCTATTGCAAGTTCGCTATCATGCGTACATATATACCTTGCATAATGTTCAAACGTTTTAAAAAAGAAAGACGGCTTATTCTACGCGAATAAGATCTGATACATATTGTTCGGAGAGTCTATATGGAACTACAGGTAATTAATGACCGTTTACGGAAAATTATGCCTAACGGAACGCTACTAGGAATCCTTTTAATTGTTCCTCTAATTATGAACATGCCAATGAGGAAGTAACAGAATATAGTAAGCTAGGTATATAGGAGATATTTGCAGCAATGTAGGCATCGCGCGTTTACTTTTCCTGGCGAAGACAAAAAGCTCTCAAAATATGAGAAATATCGTATGACTACGCCCCCGCGCACATGTCATAGCCACACTGTCACCATTTCAGTGGGAAAGCAGGCTCATGCTCACTGCTCAGGGTAGCTGATTACTTTGAGCTTGGTACGCTATAACAGCCGCGAATGGTTTGCGCGTCGTGGAAAAAGTACGCCGGGTATTATCGCAGTCGCTCGTCTTGTGGAATTATGGCGCACAGCAGCTGCACAGCAGCTCCATTCTGTCGATATAACTCAGAAAAGCTTTTAATGGGTCTGATTTGGGCCGTAAAGCCCTGTCAACCGACAACCGACTCTCCTGTTGTGCTCGCCGACTCTACTACTTCTCTTCCTAGTCCACCAGCGCTTTCAGTGAAAATAACAAGGCTCATTAACAAATGAACAGCTTGCTAGCTGAATTATCTATAGTAAGGCACGCGGCCGGTCTAGTTGGTGTTGATCTATCATTTTTGACAGCGCGAACTATGTTGGGGCAGAGGACGGTGACTGGAAGCTACGAATTAAAATCAGTCGAATGTCAGCGCTTGTCACTGTCAACCGCCTGTTCTACCATCCTTTGCCCAAGTTTGCGCTGTCAAATGCTCTGAATTGCCTAGCTGAATGTGCGACGCGAATCAGAGTGTTCGGCCCTCTTGTCAGTAAATATTCGTTTATTTCCTTTTCGCTTCCCTCTTTTGCTTCGTATAGGCAACTCGTCGCAAGCTGAGACCCAACCTACGTAAAAGACATACCAGAAGATGCGACTACTACTCCGTATTATTTTGGTCTTCCTCTCCTGCGACTCACTCACCCCTTCTTCGTCTGCTGCATCGTTGCTCTAGCCATCTTCTCATCGGCACATTGCAGAGGTATCGCTTAAGAAAGCTTTCTGTCTGGTGATTAACAACTTACTCGCTGACGATTCCTATCACATTATCCTCGAAAATAATCTTATTTTTTATTTCTTTACTACATAACTGCCACTAAATGTGGATTTGAAACATGTAGCCTCCACCGCACTAGTACAGAGTGCTTCTTGGAGCTGAAAGCTCAATGTTTACATCCCGCCATCCTTCCAGGTCAATGTTCTTTTTATTGAAATGAAAATAACTTAAAGGAGACGTAGACACTTTATAATGGCGACGGCTACTCCTTTTCTCATAGCGGCAACAACAATATAAAAAATATGTAAGAAAATGAAAAGAAACGATGTCATAGGGTCTGAAATACCCAGCACACAGTCCTATGCACTCATGAACATAACAATATAAAAGTCAAATGCAAGTTGCACCAAGATGAGTTTGTATACAAAGTCACAAACACACATCAACGGCCGTGATGTAGACTACGATGAGCCTATGAACAGGTTAGGAATTACATGCAGTTTAAATATTGCATGTACAAATCAATTTTAACTGATTCAATACTAAGGATCTTGTGTAGCCTAGAAACTTCCCTTCCTCCAAATTTCGCGCTTGCATGAAGAGTGAACAATTAAATTTCAGGTATCAAACCTACCACAAGAGACGAGGGTACTTAAAGCAAAACCCTTTCCTTGAAAATATTTTCTGATTATGTTTTTCACTGCAGAATAACACAGATCGCCTCAACAGGGCTCACTCTCCGGGGAGTAATTTGCGGACTTTGAACTAGAAGTAAACCTGTGCTTTACATTATGGGATCGAAAGCATTGCGACCTTAAAACCTCGTAAAGCTGCAGCTGAAGTGCCTCCGTCGTTTTGTTGCTGAGTATCAATCCTGTCTCAGATGGCATGCGCCTGCGCAGAAGTCTAATCGTACAGCTCCCGACTGCCGCCAAATGTCAGTGGCCTACCATAGCGCTTTATGACACGAAGGGCTCTTCTATACCTCGAATAAAAAATGGTCATAGAAGTAATGTACGGTGAGGCAAAGTTCACTTCACCCCTTGAGAGACGAAGCAGATGGCTTTCGCGATGCTATTCTTTTATTCGGCCCTTCTTCCAGTCTTCCAGACAAGGAGATCTTCAATGCTTTACACTTTCGTTTTATTTGTTTTATATTTCCTGTCTTTTATCCTGCGACGGTGAAGAAACCGGAACAAAGTATATTTCAAGAGCAATTGAGGACAGTTCCGAGTACACCGCAGGGACCTTGTTTCAAGCAAAGAGACAGCGGTGGGTTTCTTGAAAGCCTCCGTTTTAAAATGAGCCCTTATGTATCACAAGAAATATAGGAGAAATCAAGGTCAGTGATTGCAAAACCACTACTCAGACGTGTTTTCTGAGCTGTACAAAAGTCTCGACCTTTAATAAAACAGCAACTTTGGGCAACCAAGAACGTTTATCGCTATCAGTGCATCTGTTTCCAATATAAATGGAGTGTTCGCAAAAGAAAGCTCGCCAAATAGCTAGAATGAATAAAGAAATTATGAAGGTACCAATAAAAGTAGAAATCAAGCGTTAGTTTGAAAAGAAGTTGTAGGATAATTAGTGTCAACTTAACTTGTGCTGACCAAGTGGTTCCTTGTCTTCAATAAACCATCATCATCATCATCATCATTATCATCAGCCTGGTTACGCCCACTGCAGGGCAAAGGCCTCTCCCATACTTCTCCAACAACCCCGGTCATGTACTAATTGTGGCCGTGTCGTCCCTGCAAACTTCTCAATCTCATCCGCCCACCTAACATTCTGCCGCCCCCTGCTATGCTTCCCTTCCCTTGGAATTCAGTCCGTAATCCTCAATGACCGTCGGTTATCTTTCCTCCTCATTACATGTCCTGCCCATGCCCATTTCTTTTTCTTGATTTTAACTAAGGCGTCACTTGCTCGCGTTTGTTCCCTGACCCAATCTGCTCTTTCCTTATCCCTCAACGTTACACCATCATTCTTCTCTCCATAGCTCATTGCGTCGTCCTCAATTTAAGTAGAACCCTTTTCGTAAGACTCCAGGTTTCAGCCCCGTAGGTGAGTACTGGTAAGACAGCTATTATACACGTTTCTCTTGAGGGATAATGGCAACCTGCTGTTCATGATTTGACAATGCCTGCCGAACGCACCCCATCTAATTCTTCTGGTTAGTTCACTATCATGATCCGGATCCGTGGTGACTACCTGCCCTAAGTAGATGTATTCCCTTACCACTTCCAGTGCCTCGCTATCTATCGTAAACTGCTGTTCTCCTCTGAGACTGTTAAACATTACCTTAGTTTCCAGCAGATTAATTTTCAGACCCACCCTTCTGCTTTGTCTCTCCAGGTCAGTGAGCATGCATTGCAATTGGTCTCCTGAGTTACTAAGCAAGGCAATATCATCAGCGAATCGCAAGTTGCTAAGATTATTCTCCATCAACTTTTATCCCCAATTCTTCCCACTCCGGGTCTCTGAATACCTCCTGTAAACATGGTGTGAATAGCATTGGAGAGATCGTATCTCCCTGTCTGACGCCTTTCTTTATTGGGATTTTGTTGCTTTCTTTGTGGAGGACTACGGTGGCTGTGGAGCCGCTATAGATATCTTCCAGTATTTTTACATATGGCTCATCTACACCCTGATTCCGTAATGCCTCCATGACTGCTGAGGTTTCGACTGAATCAAACGCTTTCTCGTTATCAATGAAAGCTATATATAAGGGTTCGTTATATTCTGCACATTTCTCTATCACTTGATTGATAGTGTGAATACGGTCTATTGTTCCATAGCCTTTACGGAATCCTGCGTGGTCCTTTGGTTGCCGGAAGTCTGAGGTGTTCCTGATTCTATTTGCATTTACCTTACTAAATACTTTGTAGGCAACGGACAGTAAGCAGATCGGTCTACAATTTTTGAAGTCTTTGGCGTCCCCTTTCTTATGGATAAGGTTTATGTTAGCGTTCTTCCAAGATTCTGGTACGCTCGAAGTCTTGAGGCATTGCGTATACAGGGTGGCCAGTTTTTCTAGAACAATCTGCCACCCATCCTTCAACAAATCTGCTGTTACCTGATCCTCCCCAACTGCCTTCCCCGTTTGCATAGCTCCCAAGGCTTTCTTTACTTCTTCCGCCGTTACTTGTGGGATTTCAAATTCCTCTAGACTATTCTCTCTTCCATTATAGTCGTGGGTGCCACGGACACTGTATAGAACGCCTCAGCCACTTCAACGATCTCATCCATATTAGTAATGATATTGCCGGTGTTGTTTCTTAACGCATACGTCTGATTCTTGCCAATTCCTTGTTTCTTCTTCACTGCTTTTAGGCTTCCTCCGTTCCTGAGATGGTTCAATGAACCATCTAGCACTTAACTTCAAGTAATACTGTCTGTTGACATGCCTTCACTTTTATGGACCAAACAATTTAGCAATGGTCCGCAAAGATGGCTAATATACTGTTACGGGAAGGAAGAAGCGTTCGTCTATTTACAAGTGGCTTTTAATGGCTGAGCCAACAAGCGTAGAGCAGCGATGATGCTAAACTCTTCTTCGTCGTCTCTAAGACCACCATCAGCGTCGTCTTCTTTCCACATTACCGACTGTGACATCACCCCCGTCGGAAAAAGCACCTGATTGGTGCGGCTCAGCTGTCCGAGAAAGGTAAGGTTTGAGACGGCTGACTTGGATGATGCCAGAGAGAGGTGAAGGCATCGTGGCATCCAACGGAGACACTTCATACGTGACAGGGGTCACCTGGCGAAGGATGCGGTAAGGGCCATGGTATCGCGAGAGGAATTTCTCCGAAAGACCAACATGCCGAGTTGGATACCAGACTAGCACAAGGGCACCTGGTTCATAATGCACGTCGTGATGGCGCTGGTCGTAACGGCACTTCTGGCGTGTCTGTGAAGCAGAAAGACGAATGCGGGCAATCTGGCGTGCTTGGGTCGCTGTGGTTATGACATCCCGAGTGTACTCTGTCGGCGAATCGTGCGTGGTCGAGAGGAGGGTCTCGAAAGGCAAAGTTGGCTCATGGCCGAAGAGGAGATAGAAGGGGGAATAGCCAGCTGTGTCGTGGCGCGAGGAATTGTAGGCGAATGTGACAAATGGTAGAGCAATGTCCCAGTCGCTATGATCGGAGGAAACATACATTGCGAGCATGTCAGTTAATGTGCGGTTCAGGCGTTCGGTAAGACCGTTAGTTTGAGGATGGTAAGAGGTAGTAAGTTTGTGTTTAGTAGCACATGATCGAAGTAGCTCGTCTATGACTTTGGAAAGAAAGTATCTGCCGCGATCGGTGAGAAATTGACGAGGTGCACCGTGGTGCAAGATGACGTCGTGAAGCAAGAAATCAGCGACGTCTGTAGCGCAGCTGGTCGGTAGGGCTCTAGTAATGGCATAGCGAGTTGTATAGTCCATAGCGACGGCAATCCACCTATTTCCGGCAGTCGACATAGGGAATGGTCCGAGAAGATCAACGCCAACGCGAAAAAAAGGGTCGGCCGGTATATCCAAAGGCTGCAGCAGTCCGGCAGGAGGCACAGCTGGTCTTTTCCGGCGTTGACACGACTCACACGCGGCAACATAGCGGCGAACGGAGCGGCTGAGACGGGGCCAGAAAAACCGTCGCCGAATTCGGTCATAGGCCCGCGTAACGCCAAGGTGTCCAGCGGTGGGAACGTCGTGCAGCTGCTGCAGTACAGTCTGTCGCAGATGAGACGGAATGACGGTCAGGAGCTCGGGCCCGTCGGGGTGCATGTTGCGGCGATACAGGATGCCATTTTGTAGCAGGAACATGTGGAGGGATGGGTCAGACGGATCAGAGAGCAGGCGTTCGATAATTGGGTGTAACGACTCATCTCGTCGTTGTTCAGCGCCAATGTCTTGCAAGGCAGAGAGCGAAAGAACGCAGATCGGTGCGACATCCACTAAGCCGTCCGGTACATCGACGGGATTTCGAGACAGGCAGTCGGCGTCCTGATGTAGACGACCCGACTTGTAGACCACAGTGTATGTGTATTCCTGCAGCCGTAGGGCCGAGCGACCGAGGCGTCCGGTGGGATCCTTAAGGGAGGAAAGCCAACAAAGGGCGTGGTGGTCGGTGGTAACTGTAAATGGCCGACCATATATATAGGGTCTGAACTTGCCCACCGCCCAAATGAGGGCGAGACACTCGCGCTCAGTAATCGAGTAATTGCGCTCTGCGGGAGAGAGGAGGCGGCTGGCGTAGGCGATGACGCGGTCGTGCCCACATTGACGTTGAGCTAAAACTGCGCCGATGCCGTAGCCACTAGCGTCAGTGCGGATTTCTGTCGGAGCGGAGGCGTCAAAATGGGCGAGAACAGGAGGTGTGGTGAGCAGCGTGATGAGCTGCGAGAAAGCAGACACTTGTTGAGAGCCCCAAGAGAAAGGAACGTCTTTCTTCAGGAGGTCAGTCAGGGGACGGGCAACATGGGCGAAATTTTCCACAAACCTGCGGAAGTACGAGCATAGGCCAATAAAGCTGCGAACATCTTTGGCACAAGTTGGTACGGGGAAATTCTGCACAGCGTGAACTTTAGCGGGGTCGGGGCGAATGCCTGATGAATCGACGAGGTGTCCAAGCATAGTTATTTGGCGGTGACCGAAGTGACACTTGGGCGAGTTGAGCTGCAAGCCAGCCGTGCGAAAAACAGAAAGAACAGATGAAAGTCTTTCAAGATGAGTCGCAAAAGTTGAAGAGGATACGATGACGTCATCCAGGTAGCACAAACAGATGGACCATTTCAAACCACGCAAGAGCATGTCCATCATCCGTTCAAAGGTCGCCGGGGCATTGCACAAGCCAAAAGGCATTACCCGGAACTGATATAGGCCGTCTGGTGTGACGAATGCGGTCTTTTCACGGTTCATTTCGTCCACGGCAATTTGCCAATATCCAGAGCGAAGGTCTATAGATGAAAAATAAGTGGCACCATGGAGACAATCCAGAGCATCGTCAATGCGGGGAAGCGGATACACATCTTTCTTGGTGATCGTGTTTAGATAACGATAGTCAACGCAGAATCGCCAGCTGTTATTCTTCTTTCTGACGAGAACAACAGGGGACGCCCACGGGCTGGAAGAGTTTTCAATAATCCCTTTGGCAAGCATCTTGTCAACCTCGCTCTGGATAACTTGTCGCTCAGAGGGCGACACCCGGTATGGGCGTCTGCGAACAGGTGCTGCATCGCCGGTATTTATCCGATGTGTCACGACCGTAGTTTGACGCAAAGGGCGATCGTTCAGATCGAAAATGTCGGAGTAGGACTCGAGGAGGCCACGGAGCTGTGCGGCTTCTTGGATTGAGAGGTCCGGTGCAATCATCTTTGTGAAGTCGTCGGTCGGTACTGATGCAGAAGGCGCAGAATGAGCAGTGGTCGAAGACGGCGCAACAGATAGAGCAGAAATGTGGCACTCGTGCGTTGGAGACAACGTGGCAAGAGACATGCCTCGAGGAACTACTTGTGGGCTCTGTCCGAAATTTAGGATGGGAAGACATGTCTGATTGGCCGCAACAGAAACGATGGTGTGTGGGAAGGAGACATTGTAAGAAAGCAGGACTGACGTCGACGGAGTAAGGACATAGTCTCCGTCAGGTACAGGTGGGCTGGCTAAAACAGGGATGAAGGTTGCTTCAAGAGATGGCAGGCGTAAAAAATCCGCGGAACAAAGTTGAGCTGGAGCTTGAGCCGGAAGGTCAATGGGAACAGGTAGGGGTAGGTCAAGTTGTACAACACCGGCGGAACAGTCAATCAGAGCAGAATGGGCAGACAAAAAGTCGAGTCCGAGGATCACATTATGAGGGCAATGTTCAAGCACACTAAACAAAACGGACGTGTGGCGACCGGCGACACTGACACGAGCAGTACACATTCCAAGCACAGCCGGAGTACCACCATCGGCGACCTGGAGCAGTCGAGTCGGAGCAGGGGTAAGTACTTTTTTCAAGCGCGTTCGAAGCTCCGATCTCATGATGGAAATTTGGGCTCCAGTGTCGATGAGTGCTGTAACGGGCAAACCATCCACGTCCACGTCCAGAAGGTTCCGATTAGTAGGCAGGGTCAGCAGAGGAATTTCAGGCCGGTGTTCTAGAGCAGCGTCACCTCCAGGAGCTGCCACAGTTAGTTTCCCGTCGGAGAGCGGCGACGGTAAGCTGGGGATGGAGAGCGACGCAGCTGGGGCGAACGGGAGCGGCGACTATGTGGTGATGGCGATCGGCTGGTCGCGGTGGCTCGAGCGTTGTCAGGTGCGTCTTCAACCTCGGTGCAGAGTGATGGCGGGCGAGGATTCAGTGGGGAGCGGCGGTAGGCGGGAAAGCTTGGTCGTGAGTGGGCTGGCCAGGAACTTCGACAGTGGCGAGAGATGTGGCCCACACGTCCACAGGAAAAGCAGATGGGTCTATCGTCATGGGTGCGCCATTCGGCCGGGTTGCGATAGCTCGGATATGGACCGTATTGCTTCCGGTTAACAGGGGCAGAGGCAGTAGACGAAGCAAAGTCAGGACGGCTGGCGGAGCAGATGGATGGAAGACCTACATTGGCAAGTTCTTGGCGAATGACTAACTGAATGAGGGACACAAGCGGCCGGGGATCGTCAAAGCACTGCGTGACTGGCGTGGAAGGAGACGCTGCTTACGTTTTCTCGCCGAACTATAAGTACGACGTTCTCGCTGGAGGTGGACTCACGCGGTGGACCAATGTCTTCGCACGTCGACGAAGCTGCGGTATTAGGTAGACGAGTAAACTGTCGAACTATGCGGCGACTCTTCGCGTCTTCAAAGCGGCGACATTCGTGAATTATCTCATTGACCGTTGTGATGTTCTTATAAACAAGCAGGTTAAACGCGTCGTCCGCGATGCCCTTTAAGACGTGGCTGACCTTGTCTGCCTCTGCCATATTGTTATCTACTTTGCGGCAAAGAGCGAGGACGTCCTGGATATACGCCACGTAAGATTCAGTGGACGTCTGTACACGGGTCCCAAGGTCCTTCTTCGCAGCACGTTGGCGGCCGACGGGTTTGCCGAACAAATCTCTAAGCTTCTGTTTACACTGGTCCCAACTCGTAATCTCTTCTTCATGTGTTTCGAACCAGACCCGTGCTGTTTTCTTGAGGTAGAATATTATATTAGCCAGCATAAGCGTGTGATCCCACCTGTTGTGTGCGCTGACCCGTTCATAATTCTGCAACCAGTCGTCAACGTCAACGTTGTCAATCCCGGAAAACATGCCTGGGTCGCGAGGCTGAGCCAGGATGACCGTCGGTGGCGACGCCGGGGCCGCGGTGGAACTCTGTCCTTCGGATGACATGGCGGCCAGGTTACGTCCGCTGCGGAGCTCCGTCTTGCTCAAGTGATTACCCCGCACCTCCACCAATGATGTTACGGGAAGGAAGAAGCGTTCGTCTATTTACAAGTGGCTTTTAATGGCTGAGCCAACAAGTGTAGAGCAGCGATGATGCTAAACTCTTCTTCGTCGTCTCTAAGACCACCATCAGCATCGTCTTCTTTCCACATTACCGACTGTGACAATATTATTTTATCAAGAACAATGAAGTATTGGAAAATGTCTCTTTAATCTCAACACTGCGGAAAGCTATCAGAAATGCAAGCAGTGACCGCGGTTCTCAATGCACCTTCAGAATTTCAAGAAATACCGATAGGAACTACTGTGGACTCCTAGAAAACTTGCGAAGAAGCTAGAAAAAAACACGCTCAATAACCCTCCCTGGGGTTTATTTGTTAACCTCCAAGCTTCTTCGCATGTGTTAGCAACAGAATAATGCAATGATTTTAGAGTTTCTTTAAAAATAACAATGGCAAGCTCCCACTCAGGATTAGGTAATGACGGTCGTATGCTCTCGAAGCCAGTCATATACTGTAAGTTTCCTTCTCATTATCCTGTTACTTCTGCGCAGGCTCTAGAGGCGGACTGAAGACAAAGAACTCTTGTTCCCTTGCCCGGCTATTAAACAATTGACATCAAAAATGCAGTCTGCAAACCGAAGGTTGTTGAGTTATTCGCCATTGACCCTCCCTCGAAAGCCTTTCCAGCATAATGGCCTGAAAACTTCTAAGAATGTAATGAACAGCCACAAAAAGATTATGTCTCTATACCTGACCCCTTTCTTCATTGATAAACTTTCTCTTTACTTCTGGAGAACCAAGCTAGCTGTGCAATCTTTGTATATATATCCTTAAATACTCACATATGCCTCTTATATTCCTTGATTACACAATACCTCTATGGCTTCTGGTATCTCTAGATGAACCAATGCCTATAAATCAATAAAACTCCTATAGAAAGGTTGATTGCACTCAATAGGTTTCTAAAATGCTCAACTAATGACATGGCGTGATCCATTGTAGAATGCCCCTTCGTAAGCAAGTATGTTTCCTTGGTAGATTGAACTGAAGCGTTGCCAGGATTCTACTGGAAATTGTCTTCGTCAATATTTTATTAATACTGAAAGCAAGTCTTTCGGAAAAAAACTTGCTTTCAGTATTTCAGTATTTTCAGTATTTCAAAAGGTGCAGCGGTGGATTAGAGGTAGAACATCCGCCTCGCGTGCAAGAGGACCGTGTTTCGAATCCCGGTGCCGCGCGGTTTTCCACTGGATTAAAAAGAAATCCGCTCGTTGATAAAATTGCACAAACTGGCCTGGAGTGTGGCCTGTTACCGATGGTAACACATTCCCTCAACATAGCAGGATTGGCCACCCTGGTGCAGTACTTGGCCACAACCTCCTATATGAACACAACAATCAAACCCCGGCTCTCAGTCCCCAGCAGCTGCAAAGCAACTGACCGCGGTGGCGGTCAGACCTGCGACGCAGCAGAGGGCGCTAAGATTCCCTGGTTCCGGAGATGATGATGATTGAAGTTTATTGGCGCAAGGGCATCTAAGGCCAAAAAGTGCCAGGACATGTGCTTTCGTTTAGTAAAATTGTGGCTATAGTGCCATGACTTAAAATAGAGGCTGTATAGAGGCCTACACGCAAGACAAATCTATAAATACTAATGAATGAATTCTAAAATAATTATGAAGATAAATATAAAGTCTTAAATGCATTGGTTATAGGCACACATGGTAAATTATTGGGGATTGACCAAGTCCTTTGCTGTACAACTCTTGCTCACGCAAGAAGTGCAAGAGAGCTTAGGCATACTTTTATGCATCAGATTGTACCTCACCTGTGAGGCACAGTCTGATGGTTAGGATGGAATGAGATGATATCTAGAAAGTTAGCTTGAGCAAGATAATTAAGCACTCTTTTAAAGTTAAAAAGTGCATCCTCTGATGAGAACATTGAGGGTTGAGGTGGTATATGGTGTGTGCAGAGTTCCTTAAAATGAGCTACTCGCTCTCTGTGAAGTTCGGGACATTGAATGAGTACATGTACGACGGTTGAGTTCTCACCGCAGCGTGTGCACGTCGGTGGGTCAGTTGCAGTCAAGAGGTATTTGTGTGTGCCATAAGTGTGTCCTATTCTGAATCGTGCTGGGTGACTTCGGTGTGTCTATCAAGCTTCAGTGGGAAAGGTTTGGTTAATTGCGGTTTAAGCAGGTGCAGCTTATTTTCAACTTCCTTTTCCCACTCAGCTTGCCAATGATTATGGAGCGCCTTTCGTACCGCAAATTCCATATCTACACCAGGTACCCAGCTTACATCAGTTGTATCACCGATGAGCCGCTTCTCCAGCATTTTTGTCCGCCATTTCCTTGCCTGCGATTCCAGAGTGGCCTGGCACACAGCATACAACAAGAACAAGGTTTTGTTTATGCGCTACGTGTATCTGTTTTGCGAGCTGGTTAATTACAGGATTTCGGCTTGCTTTTCCACTGGACAGGACTGTGACAACGCTTAAGGAATCTGTGTATATTATAGACTTGTCTATCTTGTGCTGTACTATATACTCAATAGTGATCAGAATACCGTACGCTTCCGCTGGAAAGATGCTGCTATGTTTATGCAAGGATTTAGTGCTGGAGAAGTTTGGACCATGGGCTGCACATGATACGGAATTTGCCGACTTTGAAGCATCAGTGAAAAATGCAGTAGATCTGTACTTGTCTTCAAGAGCCATGAAATGTTGCTGGAAGAGGGCACTTGGACAACTCTTTTTCTTAGGCTCTCTCAAGGACAAGTCACAAGTGGCAGGACATTGCTCCCAAGGTGGGATGGGTTCAGCATAGTCACTTTCCTGCAGATCTGTGAAAACATTTCCGAAAGTTTTTCCGCAACAGGTTTTACCGCTAATGGGAACGGCGGGGAGTGAGAAGGCCGGTTTAAGTACAACTGATTTGCGGACAGACCATTTATGAGTGCTTTGCATGGATGCTGTTTTAGCAACATCGTTTTTAGTGCATAGGTAACTCCGAGATATGTGCGCTGATAAGCCAGTGGCCACTGATCCGACTCTGCCTAGAGACTTTGGACAGGGCTCGTACGAAAGGCACCAAGTGCTAGGCGGATACCTAAGTGATAGATAGGATCGAGCAGCTAAAGTGCTCTCTTTGAAGGCGACTGATAAGCAATACATCCATAGTCTATGCGTGACAACACAAAGCTTTTAAAAAGAGATAGGAGACAGTGCCTATCTGTTCCCCACGTCTGGTGAGATAAAATCTTTAAAAGGTTCATTGTTTTAACACATTTCAGCTTCAACTCTTCTAAATGCTGCATAAAGATTAGCTTGGTATCGAAGATTACACTCGAAAATTTTTGTTCCTTTCTAATTACCAGGCTTCTCCCATTCATCGTAATGCAAGGGTAAGGACATACCCCTCTGCATCGGGAAAACAGCACACGGGTAGTCTTTTCTGCACTGAATTTAAACCCGTTTTCGTCTGCCCATTTAGCAAGCCGATTAACAGTTAACTGTATCTGGCGTTCACATATGGACAGATTGCAAGATTTAAAGCTGACTTGGATGTTGTCCACATAGACAGAATAAGACACCACGGATGGTATAGCAGAGCGGAGAGAGTTCTTTTATTTAGGAAAATTGTGCAACTTAGCACTCCTCCCTGTTGTACGCCGTTTTCTTGAACAAAAGTGCGCTAAAGTACACTGCTAATTCTTACGCGGAACTTCCTTTCAGACAGGTAATCTTGCAAGATCTTCAGCATAAAACCGCCAATTCCATAGGACGCCAGGTCTTGCAGAATACCGTGCCGCCAGGCACTATCATATGCCTTCTCATGATCAAAGAATACAGATAGACAGTATTGGCTGTGTTCAAATGCATCACGTATATATGACTCAAGGAGAACAAGATTATCGGTAGTAGACCTTGCTCTTCGGAAGCCAGATTGTTGAGGATCCAATATATTATTATATTCCAAAAAGAACACAAGGCGACGGTTATTCATTTTTTCAAATACCTTAAGTAAACAGCTTGTCAGTGCAATTGCTTTGTAACTGTTAACTAAGTAAGGGTCTTTGCCGTGTTTGAGTATTGGCAGGACTGTTGCCTCCTTCCGAGATGAAGGTATATGACCTGTTGCAAAAATCTTATTATAGAGACCTAAGATGCAGTTTAGGGTCTCACAAGGTAGATTCTTGATTATTTCACATGTTATTGTGTCAGAACCTGGGGCCGAGCTGCCACAAGAGCCTAGGGCAAACTTGAGTTCATGAATTGTTAGTGGTTTGTTGTATCCTTCTGATGACAACTTGGTTGGACGCAGAGGGATATTTTCAGCTATTTCTTATAGTGCAAGAACTGTTCGGTATAATTTTCGGAGCTTGATACCCTCTGAAAGTGCTCAACAAGGGTGTTTGCTTGATCTTCTATAGTATCGCCAGAGCCAGTGATGAGAGGAAAAAGTATTTGGATGGTGCCCTTTTAGTTTACGTACCCTATTATACACTTCGCTAACATCCGTGTATGTGTTTATGGAGGATGCGTAGCGTGTCCAGCTTTCTATTTTCGATACTCGGCGGATACGGCGGCCATTTGCCTTGCACCGCTTAAATTCTATTAGATTTTCTGTGGTTGGGTAGCGTGAAAATCTACTCCATGCTTTGTTCTGGAGTTTCTTTGCAGTTTCACAGTCCTTGCTCTACCACGGTTTTGTATTTACTTTATCTGTGCAGCACTGAGGTATGCAGTTTTTAGCAGAAACGAGGATATGTTCAGTGATGTAGGTGGTCAGTTCCTCCACACCTAGGTGGTCCACATCTTCCAGGCACAGTTTACATACGTTTCTGAATTTCGACCAGTCTGCACTATGAAGTTTCCACTTTTTGGAGTAAGCTGGTCCATCGTGCCATTTTGTAATTGGGGTAAGAGTTAATGAAGAATACCTTAGTAAATTGAGATTCGCTGATGATAATGCCTTGCTTAGTAACTCAGGGGACCAACTGCAATGCATGCTCACTGACCTGGAGAGGCAAAGCAGAAGGGTCGGTCTAAAAATTAATCCGCAGAAAACTAAAGTAATCATTAACAGTATCGGAAGAGAACAGCAGTTTACGATAGGCAGCGAGGCACTGGAAGTCGTAAGGGAATACATCTAGTAGTGACGGCGGATCCGGACCATGAGATGGAAATAATCAGAAGAATAAGAATGGGCTGAGGTGCGTTTGGCAGTCATTCTCAGATCATGAACAGCAGGTTGCCATTATCCCTCAAGAGAAAAGTGTATAACAGCTGTGTCTTACTAGTACTCATGTACGGGGTAGAAACCTGGAGGCTTATGAAAAGGGCTCAAATTGAGGACGACGCAACGAGCTATGGAAAGACGAATGATAGGTGTAACGTTAAGGGATAAGAAAAGAGCAGATTAGGCGAGGGAACAAACGCGAGTTAATGACAACTTAGTTGAAATCGATCAAAAGAAACGGGGAGGACATGTAATGAGGAGCGAAGTTAACCGATGGTCATTAAGGGTTACGGACTGAATTTCAATGGAAGGGAAGCGTAGCACGGGGCAGCAGAAAGTTAGGTGGGCGGATGAGATCAAGAAGTTTTCAGGCACGACATGGTCACAATTGGTACATGACCGGGGTAGTTGGAGAAGCATGGGAAAGGCCTTTGCCCTGCAGTGGGCATAACCAGGCTGCTGCTGATGATGAAAGCAAGTTAATAAGCCTACAATTCTTCTGCTTTTTAACCTCTTCCTCGTTGTGGCATAGTTTATTGTTGGCACTCTCCCAGTTCTATAGTGCACTTGAAGTTGTGAGGCATTGCATATGAAGGGCCGCAAGCTTTTCAATAATATATCTCCTCCATCATTCATTAAACCAATTGTTATTCCATTTCCTCCTTGCCTTTCCCCGTGACATATCTCTCGAGGTCCTTATAACTTCACTGCTATTTATAGAAGAAGCCTCTCTCTCCTCTGTATTGCTGCTTTTAGTGAAAGTTTCATGGCTGCTAATGGTTGGTACAGGGCAGTAAAATATATGTTTTTACTGCATCATCAAAATATACATTGCCCTTTTTATCGTTCTATGCAAACTTCTTGCCCTGCATACCGCCAAGTTTTCTTCTTACTCATTTCTTGCTGCGCCCATTGTTTACGGCTTCCTCAATTTTCCTAGCGCTATGATTCGGAATATCAATTACTCTCTTTTCTATCAGCTTTGACAGTTGAGATTGATTTTGACACCTAAATGCCTTGTCGTTTCATTATTAGATCCCTTTTTGCTTCAGAAAGCTTACGTATTGGTTATCTTGGTGCCTAACCTGCCATTTCAATTGCTGCGTTTGAAATCAGCCAACTGAAGGTTTCAGTCATTACATCTACGGTGTTACCACGCTACGGTGGTATAACAACGACAACGGTACGATGATGGCTTGAGGCGCTTAAGATGAGGATGACGTAGTGATGACGTCATCAATACGTCATCGTCATCTTCTATCATTTGCGAAGTCTGCGTCGAGTGTCAGAAAAGAAAATTTCCTACGAAGTTTTAAAGAAGCTGAAAGGGGGGATGCACAAGGTTAAAAAAAATGTTGCGCAAAATAAACCAATGTGGATGGTACCTCTCTACCTTAATCTGCCTATTCTTGCATTAGAAAATGCAGTATAGTAGAGGGATACGTGCTTCGGTGAACTTTATTCAGACAAGCCCTTGAGGCATCTGATATTCGCAGCGTCAAGGTCACTGAAAAAGTCGCTGTGATCTGTAAACAATAAGAACTGTTTCTACTGTTATTTCTAGCCTTTTGATAAGTCGTGAATGAAGTGCCTATGTATCCCAGAAGATGTGTGTGGTCAATATAAACTGTACTAAAATGCGTGCTCCAACCTTCGCCCCTTGTCCTGTCATGTCGGCGGGATTTTTACGAATTTTATTGACCGTAGGTTGACAGCTACGTACTCTTATTGCTATCGACTATACCTCACTCAACATAATTTCTCAATGTTCATCGGATCACTGATTGTGATATCTCAGTACTTGCGCACTCCAAATTCAGCCCTATACATTGCTGTTTGAGCCGCTGCGTTAGTCTAATCTGCCTTTAGGATCGGTCTTCCAACGAAGGAATGGCTTACGAGATCGGCCAACAGAAAAGGCCCGATTTGTGGCAAGAAGAGAAATCCGCCAGAACCCATCTCACGGTGAACATCGACGACGGTAATGCGATTAGCATAGAGGTAATTTATCAATGCACCATATTGCAACCGCCGAAATGCGTCATGCGTTATGCATTAGGCGTGTATGCCACCGAGCTGCTTTCACGCGCTTCCATTTGGGCACGCTGCACCATGTAACGCCGCTGCAGCAAAGATCCGGGAGCTGCGCGTGTGTATGGATATCCAGGGAAGATTTCCGTACAATGTATGGCGTGGGTTTGATTCCGCCCAACTACGAGTCTTTTTCAATGTTCTAGCTCCCACAAATGCTTGCAGCAGTGGCCAGCTGGGCTCGTTACTCAAGTGACCGAGTGACACAGCCAGTGAACCAAGCTGACTGCAAAGAGATTCGTTGAAGGGTTGCACATACCTACTTACCTGATACCGGTGACCCAAGTGCGCTGAAAGATTAGTTCTGAACCTTGTTCCCTCTCACAGCACCCCCGATGCTCTAACCATCAGACCAGACTATGCATTAACCTAAGCAGCTGGTAAAGTGGTTAGTTAAAAAGACAGAAAGACAGAGACTCCGGAAAGTACATGAAGTACCCTCAGGGTGCTAATGGCATTAAAATCGGTCTAGATTCCATAAGAATTACTTGCATTAACATCTGGGCTGATCCTGCAGCCAATTCAGTCTAACACGGCGTTTTAAAGCCCTAGCTGCCTCAAGCGAACCGAGCGAGAAACTGACTCCTAACGCACGCTCCACAAGAGAACCATGCGCGCGATCGTGACGTAATCGCTACGCAATCCGCTTTAAATGTATCGTTGTGAAACAGCCGACATGCCTACGGGTCATCTTGCGGGACTAGTCCGTACTCGTGTGACGAAGGGAAGGAGCTTACGCTGACCAGCCACACGATGCATTCGCAAAGTGTGTGCAATAATGCACGCAGCACAGCGGTGCTACATCGCCCTCAGCAGAATTGCTCTTCTTAAGGTTTCGAAAAATGTATCCTGAACTTCATTATACTATATATCTGAAATCTTCTGTCACATAGTGAACCTTATCTTTAAAACTATCCAAGTTCTTTGAAGAAAGCCAAAAGAATCGCTGTTTTCAAGAAGGGAGATAAGCGTCTAACATCTAACTACCGCCCTATAGCTATACTTTCATTTTTCAGTAAACTTATCGAAAAACTAATCGTAACACGCTTATCAAGCTATTTATCAAAATTTTGCATCTTATCACCAAATAGATTTGGGTTTCGGGAAGGTTACTCAACTGATTTGGCATTAATATTTCTAACAGACAAGACTCGGCAGGCAAGTGACACTGGAAATGTCGCTGAGGCATTATTCATTGTCCTTTCTAAAGCATTCAATTCACTTGTTCATATCATCCTTTTTGCTAAGTTAGACTCTACTGGTATAACTGCCCAGCACTGCAATTACTACGTAACTATTTTAAAGATAGAAAATACACTGTATCAATCTCCAGCACTTACTCGCACCCTAAAACAACTAACATTGGTGTACCCCAAGGATCTATATTAGGGCCTCTCTTGTTTTTAATGTACGTTAATGATCTCCCAAAGTACCTAAAGCCCTCTGACTGCATCCTTTACGCTGGGGACACTACAATCTTCTCCTCAGACAAAAGTCTTGATTCATTGATATGTAAGCTTAATCAGGACGCGGCAAATATTGTAACCTGGTGCCAACTAAACAGACTACACATCAATACTGCCAAATCTAACTTCGTCATCTTCTCAGGTAAACAAAAACATATGTCAGTGTATCCATCGCTAACCTTTGCTTTCAGTGTACTTTATCCTACTGATAGTGCACTGTTTCTTGGCGTCATATAAGATAAACACCCAAAATTTGACGAGCATGTTTATCCTTAACAAAGAATGCAGCATATGGAATTAGAATATTAATTAAAGTTCGCAATTTCTTTAATATGAAAACACTCATCTCCCTCTAGTATGCTTTTATTCACACGCCTATTTATTATTGCATATCATCATGGGCAAACACGTATCCAACACATTTATCTCCACTACAGCATACCCAAAATCAAGCAATTCGCATCATTACACGTAGCAGCTACACATCGGAAGCATCTACATTGCTCAGATCTAAAGGCACTTTATCGTTACAAAAACTAAATAAATACTCACTTGCAATAGTTGTTTATAAATCTGTTAACGGAAAGTTCCCTTTCCCTACTACCAGCCATTGTCCCTATTCCACGTCAGCCCGTTTCGCTTCTACCAACAGCTATTTACTACCAGAACCTAGAACTAATCACGGTAAATTTACTACTAATTTTTCAGCCACCCTACTTTGGAACTCATTACCGTGTCATATTAAAATATTCTCTCATTTTTACACATTCAAATCAAACCTTCGTAAATTTTCGCACTCAATATAAGAATTGGATCGTTATCATTATATTATTAAGTGCTTTGTGTCGTTAAATATTTTACAGCGTAAGCTAGTGACTAACTTAATACGGTGTCTTTTGTGTTTCCATATAGCTGCTTTGTATTTATATATCCTACTCATTTGTAATGGGAGGTCCCCTGTACAGTCTGTTGACTATGGGACCTCCCTCTGTATGTATGTATAATCCGCATTTGTAACCTGATTATTATGCAAATAAGGAATAAATAAATAAATAACTTATTTTATTGAACTGATCAATCTTGAAGATATTACCTCATTTTAAAGTTAGGCAGCACACAAAGTTCGTATGTACGCAACAGCAAAACTGAAATCAAGCCCATTAGAGGTGAACGCACACATAGCTATTTCAGGTGCGTATGCTCATGTATGGCGTGGTTACACATACAAACGACTCACGTGTCTCTCTTCGTGAGAAGCCAAGGATAGGAGCATACGGGCACGCATGCACATTATGCGTATCCAGGCACGTACGATGAGCCCCGTGGGCTACCACGCTTGCGCCGTCGAGCGCCAACACATGAGGACAGCGGCGATAACAAGGGCGGTGGTATCGATGGCACAAATTCGCCTCGACCGTTTGTATAGATACTGTCGCAAGAAGTTAGTAAGACGAAAGCCTTCCTGCCTCTATAATGGCGATGCCCATAGCGAAACTGCGCCGCGAAGAAAAACGGCCGACGCCGCAAAGAGTCAGAAAACGTCAGGAAATGCTCGGATTGACGTCACGATTCCCGGGGAGGTTCCTGTAAACAAACTAAATTAGTGGCTGTGAAAATGAAATTTCCTAAACTTCGGTCTTGGCGAGAATCGAAGCCAGGCCTACGGGGTGCGAGACGAGCACGCTTCCTTGAAGCCATAGAGTTTCTCACTATAACACCTAGAGGGTAATCTGGCGCCACCGTCTATGGGAGTTTCTTAAGGGGGCACCGTGCCGTCATGGGAATGACGGTATATGTGTCTGCGAGGCTCGCGTTGGCTGGTGTGGTAAGAGACTTTGTCTAAAACGTGGATATGGCTACGCAAATAACGCGTTCTCAAAGTAAAATCTTCATAAAATGTTTCCATTCACGCATATTACATCTTTACTCACCCACGATGCATGACCAAGCGAAGAAAAGCAAGAACAGACGACCAACTGTTTCAAAGCGAGCGTGAACCTTGTCGTCTGTCCTCCAACTTTAGCGGCCCGCTGATACTTTTTACGTAACATGTAGTCGTACACGCATTAACAAGTTCTCATAGTTAAACAAAACATGTTTTTGCGTAATAATAAACCTAAAACAGCTTTTTACGTGCTGTTCTAGTAGAAAATGAATCATTATGACTGACGGAACGGTATTTGCCAAGCGCGTCTTCAAGGTGTCCTGTCTCTACGAGAACGATGCCAATCCGAATCCACAATATACCGGCATTCCCATGCATACCACAGCGCAGCAGCGCCAGATTTCCCTCTAGGTAATGTAGTGAGAAACTCTATGCTTGAAGCCATGGTTACGCCACGCCTCTTGCTTACTAAAGGTTGGCCTAGTGCGTGCCTAGTACGTCACGTCGCAGCCACCTCACTAAATAGTGCGCGCGTCGTTGGGCGGCGCACGTGACGGCAGGGAAAAGGTGGCGCCGCTTTATGAGTATATGCAATGAGCGTGTCGATGACGTTCCGAGTTCTACAAACAGTTCAATGCTTTCTCACTCCCACACGTAAGTAGACTTAGATGTGTTCCGAATTTTAAGTTTAGTAATTGCCGTCCCGCCAGGTGTTTTTGCGTAGAGAAGCGGGTGCGCGCGCTCTAAGCATTGAGGTCACAGTCGTAGCGGTGGCGGCGACCGCGGTTGTCGGTAGCAAACGATGGATGAGCGCGCGCGCTATTGCGGCTAACGAAGACGGCCGCGCAAGCATGCCACTGCGGACGAAGCACGAGGCGCTGCGCCTCAGTGACGAGGTCGCCTTAGTGCCACGCGTGTATTTCCCATTACGGCTCGGTATGTCATGAAAGAAGTTTGGCCCCCGATTGCAATAACCTGATCCAGTACCAATATATCTTGAAAAAATTCTAACTTCGATCGTATAACTTTGTGTATTACGAAATATGGAGTATGCTTTCGCCTTCTTGTGTTTCAAAAGTGTAACACCTGCCAGGCTTTTTGTCACCTTGAAACAATTGAAACAATCAGAAAACTCCCTAACGCGTCAAAGGGCTCGCTTTTGTATAGGGAAAAGTGCGGGAAAAAATAAAGGCATATGTTCTTTCTTCTACGTTCTATAGAAATGGAAGCACAAGCTACCCAAAATAGAATGCTTCCAAGACGAATATATGTAACTCGCGAAGAATTCTTACTCTTTCGGTGTTGTTTGCGTCGTTGTTGTAAATAAATTTATTAAGCTAAATATGTTACTCTTACAAGGGACCCTGATCCTCCTGTTTTGCCCATTAGTGTCGTTGTTAGAGCTATTGCAGTAGTGAAGTTGCGCTTCCCAGACGTAATCGCAGAGGCCGTCCAGCATTTTTTTTCGTTCCGGTGACCGTTCTGTGAGGCAAATATGTCCACAGAAGCAGTGCGGTCTTTGCACCATAGAGAGGTCTTCGATTTATCAACGGTCTATATTAACGTCCACTGCAGGACGAACGCGCGTCGCAGCGATCTCCAATAACCCTGTCTTTGGCTAGCTGATTCAAAGTTCCGCGTGGAAGTTGTCTAATTTCATCAGGCCATCAAGTTTTCGGCTCTTCTAGAATGGTCATCGCTTCTCTTAGCACCAATTCCGTATGTTTACCGACAACTTACCGCATATAAGTCTTCGATTACCCTGCCCCGAATATCACCAAGGCCAGAGCACTCGGATACTAGTGCTACAGTTGTGCTTGGTTTGGGGTGTGTTTTGTCCCGGCGGGCTCAAGGTTAAGTTAATGCGTTAGCATTCTTAGCGTGATTCATGCAGTTTACGTGGGGCAACTGTCTGTGTGCCTATGTTTGTATCTAATAGTTTTTACACCTACCTGGGTCACTGTCTAGCCGTGGTCGAAGGGTTAGCGCATCGCGCTGCTGTGCAGAGGTAACACGGTTCGAAACCAACCATTAGACCAACTTAGGTCCCTGAGTATGTTCCAATATGTAGATATGTGCCGTGCTTCAAAGAACCTCTTTCACGCCGAAAATGAGTCACTGCTGATACGGTACTGGGCAGGCACCGAGTTTCGAAGAAACTCTTTGATGCCGATTTGGGGCACCTAATACGCACAACTCGGTCTCCGCTGGTCTTCAATGAACCTCTCTGATGCTACTTGGTTGACTGGATATGTGACGGTAGCGGTGTGCTGCGCTGTAGTCAACGTGTTTTACGCCAGCTTGGATAACTAAGAATGTGCCGCTCTAGAATGACGAAAAAGATCTCTTAAGTTCCTCCAACGCTAAACGAAATCTAACCGATGTCGCAGGGCTTCCCCAAGGACAGCAACCCCAAAATTTAGCATGTTGCCCCACAAATGCAATGATTATGTACTGTTTTGCAGTTAACGTATCTCATACCAGCACTTTAGTTAGCCTGCCATGAACGCACTGGGTATGTGCCGCTCTCCAACGAGCCTCCTGGCAAATCCGGCCACCAAGTATATGCTACTGAGTGTGCGGCACGCGAGAGAAAAATTGTCAGCATTCGAAGACAACGACGCGCCGTGCTTCTCGTCGCGGTGGTCACGTGCGGACTTCTCGGCAGTGCCACTTGATGGCGCGGCGTGTCGAAATAGAAGCAGGAAAAGCGCCACGCGCCCGATTGGCGCATGACGCGTTCCTCAGCGCAGCAGTGCTGCATGTATGTCGGAGGTCACGTGCAGGCTTCGCGGTGCCGGTGCCTGCTGGCGCCAAGTATTCTTAGAGGAGCTCCAAAAAGGAGTCACGCTGTAGTACACGCCTAATACATAAATAGTTTCGACGGTGACAAAACGCTGTGTCGCTATCTTGGTTAATTGATACAGAACTACGCTCGACATTCATCGTTGGATAGGTTCAGCCGCTTTTTTTCTGAAAAGCCAGCAATAAACTATATTTTCTTTGTTATTGCCTGCCAGCTTGGTGGCACATTCTCTTTGGTGTTATATACAATTGTGCTAAATGCAAGCCCGGTTCAGCTTTTGTCACTGCCCTTGTTCTGTTGTGTCTCTAATCATTCGCAATACCTTTAAAGATAATTTCTACAATCTAAAGTTAAAGCACTTTCGCGAAGATGCCCCGGAAAAATTTTGGAGGCGCCTCAGTAAACAGCCAAGTAGTATAGTACAGGTGGTCATGAAGGTAGTGAAGAACACGCAGATGCTTTCGCTTCTTTCTGCAGCGGAGCTGTCTCAGGCTACTTTCCAGTACTTCGTGATGTGCGTAAGCAAAAACGATGGCGGCGTCTATAGGGCTAAAATAGCTTAAGCAGTGTATATGTCTTAACTGCGTTTTAGGTCAGATGGGTCAAAACCGCAGATGGATGATGATTTGATGCGTTTCGATCCACGCAAACAACGACAGAGCGGCCGTTGCGCCCTATTCCTTACCGACAACGGGCGAGAGACTTGCTGTGAAATGTGTCGACGCGCGTGCCGCACCGACTGGGAACGGAATCGTTTTGGCCACCGTATACGTTCATCTCGGAACGTCAAAGAGGCACCTTGAATGATCGACACATTCGGGTGGATCGTCCCGCTGGAACCAAATCCCCTCGTCATTGTGGGTGACTTTAACGTCGACGTGTCTCCTCCCGGCGGAAAGTGGTTCTTGGCGTTTCTCTCAAAATGTTCATCCTTCAAAGCTACGCCAAGACCAATGTTTCCACGTTGCGCCATTGGTCGTGGACAGACCTAATGTTTGCTAAGAACACCTCTACAGAGTCCTCACCGAGCCCATGACCGCCTATGATAGCTACCATGAAGTCATAAATACTGTGGTCGCAAGATAAGCTTAAATACATCTAAACGTAACGTGTACAATTTTGTTATGCGGTTTTGTTGTTTCATTTTACTTTCTTTATAGGCATTCAGAGCCATTGCACTTCACAGAGTGCAATGGCTCTGAATTTTTTCTCCTCACTTTTTATAATCATGATGGTACCTGGCCTATCTTCGCAGGTTATCCAGACAGGCTCAAATGATACGTCGCGTGACGTATCGAAAAGCGGGAATGCGAGAAGAAGATACCCTAAGGCTCGTACAGGCCTCAGTGGTTAGTCGAATAACGTATGGCTTACCGTACTAAATCCTGAATAGGAAGGAGGAAAAGCAGGCTAACACAATAATTCGAACCGCTTTCAAAACTGCTCTGGGCCTGCCTAAATGTACTTCAACGGAGCGCGTGTAAGCTTTGGGAGTGCACAATACTTTCGACGAACTGAGGCAAGCCACCCTGATGCGACAGAGGGAGCGCCTCAGCTTCACAAAAACACGTAGGGCAATATTGGCTAGACTCAATATCCCAGCATACCCCACTTATCTCACAGAGCAAGCAGTACCTCTCCCTCCTTCGATGAGATCCAAAATTACAGTAGCCCCAATTCCAAAGAATATGCATCCCGAGTACAACAAAGAAAGGCGCAAAGCACGCGCACAACACATTCAATCAGCGTACTCTAATAACCATAGGTACAACACGTACTACACGGACGCAGGTCTGTATGCAGAGGCGACCGGGCAGCGCTACCAAAGGAGGTACGCCCTGGCAGTCGTGAACGCTATCAGCCAACAGCAAATTACCGCGTCGGCCACGGCGGGATCTCCCACCTCGGCTGAAATATTATCAGTGGCGATCGCACTCGCTCACGCGGAGCGTTCTCAAAGGGACTCGGTCGTGGTCACGGACTCCCAGGAGACGTGTCGCATGTTTCTCAAGGGGCACGTGACTGCGGCTAGCCTCGCGATAATCCCCAAATCCTTCAACCACCATCATCGCCTACTCTGGTGCCCGGGCCACGCGGGGGTACAGGGGAACGAAAAGGCTAACGCGTTAGCTTGAGGGTTCACTAACCAAGCGACGGCGTCCTCTTCTAACCCCAACCACCCGCACTATCCCTCACAAAATTCCACCAATTTAAATGCTAAAGACATCCTTGCTCATCAGCGTGGAGTCCGCAGAAAATACCCGCCACCTCACCCACAACTTGACGGGGAAGAGGCCGCCGATTGGCGTAAACTACAGACTGGGGTGTTCCCTCATTTAAAATTGCTAAACGCCATGTATCCCACTCGTTATAGGGCCAACTGTCCTTGGTGCGGTGGCATACCTACCTTAATGCACATAACCTGGGAGTGCACTAAGCACCCTCACAGGCCAAATACCAGTAGGACAATGGAGCAGTGGGAGGCACAGCTCGCCCGCTCCGACCTGGCAGGACAAAAGTAATTAATTAGCCAGGTCAGGCAGGCGGCAGAGGCCAGTGGGGTCCTGGACTAAGAGGCTCCGACCACCCCTCCTTCAAATCTTTACAGCTGCAATAAAGTTTCTCTCTCTCTCTCGGCTTCACGTTAATATTAAAACAAGCGCTGCAACTGACTGAACTCCTAATAAGTTCCTGTATATATATGCCGACTGGGCATCCAAATATTTGACCTTCAATTTTTGATAAATATTTAGTAGAGACTCGTTTCCCAATGCCTAGAAGTGAAAGGGCACAATGATGGTGCCCATTCGTAAAGGTGGCCATGCTTCCGATGCTGCTAACTACTGGCCCGTGCACCTGACAACCATCTGTGCTATATTGTTTGAGCATAATTTACCAAAGCACCTAATGGCATACCTTGAAGGATATAATAAGGTCTATGTACCATTCGTTACCGAGCTTATTGAACTAGTGTGTGCCATTCCCAGCACAATTAATTGCCTTGGCCAAAGCAATATAATATTCTTGAACTTTGCAAAAGCTTTTGATTAGGTGTCTTATACTAAGCAATTACTATAAATGAATGTTAGTTAAAGAAACTGCTCTCAGACGGTGGCTCGGTTGCTATCTTGTCCAAAAACTGGGACGTAAATAATTGATATTATGAACTGTGGCATCTGGGGTACTCTATAAAAGCGGGTTAGGGTGCCTCTCGTTTTTGGGCTTGATGAGTGATTTGTATGGAGATATTACTACACAAATAAGAATATTCGCAGAAGAATACATAATATACAAACGAATATAATCACTCAATGATCAGGCCGAACTTAATCTAAGCTTGCGAAAAGTTAAGGCATAGTGTGATTATTGAAAATGCAGCTGAAACCAACTAAGTCAGTATTCGTATCAGTTTCTACAAAGAAAAATATCCCTAATTTGTGATGCAGCATAAACTACTATGTACATACTCTAGGTAAACAACATAAATACTTAGGCCTCTATTTACACCTCACATGCACTGGAACCTTCGTATAGAAAAACTTTGTTCAAAATCTGAAACGGTACTGTGGGGCCTTAGACGAAACTTGCTTTGCGCCTCACCAGAAATTAAAATTTTAGCCTATAAAGCCTTGGTGAAACCTACCATTGCATACGCTAAAATTGTACGGGATTCTGTGTAGCGAAGGATCCAAGCAGGTCCGTCCCTATCTGCTGGAATGATCTCCATGGTGGCTCGATTTCTTGCAGGAGGCCGGCCGGCCTTGCGGTTGGTCTTTTGAGACGTTAACGATCTTCTGAGTTCTTCTGAGTTCTTGTTCTGAGCGATCCGCTATCAAATAAAGATACTGCACGATATATTTTTTTCAAATAAGAACTCACGATACGTCCAGCCACCGACACAATCTGCACATACGCTCTTCCATACCGCGTAATGTCTCCGTTAAATATAGTTTCTTATAGTTAAATATAGGTAAATATAGGTGAATGCAGTTTCCCTGATGCTCTTTCATAGAAGTGTCATCATGTTGAGTGTGGCTTGTTTTGTTGTTTGCTCTTTTGTTTGGTTTGACTCTTCACCTGTTATTTTATGGTAAATTCCTCGCATTCGAGCATCAGAAATTAGTTTTTTTTATTTTTCTTGCAAAGGCGCATCTTCTATGTACGCTATTCCCTCCTGTAATAGCCAGTAGAAAGCTGGTAATATGAAGAAACAAAAAGAAATGAACGTATTCGTACAATTAGACAGGCAACCACTGTACCGTTCTTGTCGTAAATCGTGACAAGGTAGGACAAAAAAACTGTCGAACATTTATTTATTTATTTATTTATTTATTTATTCCTCAAAAGCCCCTGGAGAGGGGTTTTACATGAGGGGTGGGCTGCTTCAAAGGAAAATGCGTTCGATGGCAGTCCTGAGTGCAGTCACACTGGAGTTGTCCGCTGCTTCTTCAGGCAGATCATTCCAGTCTCTCGCTGTACGTGGAAAAAAACGAATGAAGATGGGATGATGTGCGCGCATGCGCGGGTTACACTGACTTTGAATGATTAGTCCGGGATGAATGGCCGTGAGCTGGCGATATGACGCTGTTACCAATCGGGGAATGATAAAACTTGTGATATGAATGAGCCTGGACACTTGACGTCTCGCTTGTAGTCTAGGAAGATTCGCATTAGAATTTAGTGCTGTGACACTTGTATATGAAGAATAGTCATGGAAGATAAATCGAGCTGCGCGGTTAACGACAGATTCAAGCATGTTAGAAAGATTACTATGATGAAGGTCCCGAATTGAGCCTGCGTATTCAAGTTTGGGCCTAACCACAGATTTGTAGGCAAGAGTTTTTACTGGAGGAGGGGCAAATTTCAGATGTCGCCGGAGGAAGCCTAAGGTGCGGTTAGCGTCGTTAGTTATTTTAGCGATGTAAGAGGACCATGAAAGATCTTGAGTTAAGATAAGCCCCAAGTATTTATAACAGGTGACAGATGATATTATTGAATTACCTAAGAGATATGAAGGTGCTACATAAGAGTGCCGACGATTGAAAGAGATTAATGAGGTTTTATTTACATTTAATGACATTAACCATGTCTTACACCATTTTTCAACCGTTTGTAAGTCACGCTGCAGGGCAGGGATATCTGAGCTATTGTTAATGTGTCGATAAATAACACAGTCGTCCACAAATAGGCCTATGTTAGAAGATATGTCATTAGGGAGGTCATTAATGTAGATTAAAAAGAGGAGGGGGCCAAGAGCAAAACCTTGAGGAACCCCAGAAAGTGCAGGAGACAGAGGGGATGAAAAGTTATTTGCAAAAACGAACTGTTGTCGGCCGGTCAGAAAGCTGCGCAACCAATCATAAATTAAGGGATTGAGATTCAGGACTGAAAGTTTCAAGAAAAGACGGTTGTGGGGTACCTTATCAAAAGCTTTCTCGAAGTCTAAAAACAATGAGTCTACGGGTACATTAAGGTCTAATTGGGAACTGATGTCATTTATAAAGAGCGCAAGTTGAGTATCGCAAGATAAATTCTTAAGAAATCCGTGCTGACTATGATGAAAAAAGTTGTTAGAAATTAGAAATATCATGATGTGGGAAAAGATTACATGCTCCATCAGTTTGGAACAAACGCTGGTAATGGAAATAGGCCGGTAGTCAAGACATGACGTTGAAGAAGCTTTTTTGGGGACTGGAATGATCTTACCTGTCTTCCAGTCCTGCGGCACCACTCCAGACAAGAGTGCTTGTTGAAAAATGTGTGATAAGATGACACTAGTGACATCTTTTGTATTCTTAAGCACTTTCGCGTTAATTCCGTCAATGCCAGCCGGTGAAGTTAGCTTCAAAGATTCTATTAGTCTGCAAATGCCATGAGGTTCAAACGTGCTGGCAGGCATGGGAGGATATTGAGGGTTAGGGAAATAAGGAAGGTTGCCTTCAGATTCTTTTGTAAAAACGGAACAGAATGTTGAATTAAGTGTTGCTGCAAGTTCAGTATCAGGGATAGGGACGCCATATTGGTCAAGTATATTTATCGATTTCTTTGGGCATGGATTGACAACCTTCCATAATTGACGAGGGTTATTACGTAGCACATCAGGAAGTGAGGTTGAAAAGAATGATCGCTTAGTTTTGTTAGCTTGTGACTGAAACATTTTGTCAATGCAGCGGTACTTTTCCCATGCGCGCGACATGTTAGATTGCTTGGCGATACGATAAAGCCTTTTCTTTCTATTGTTCAGGCGTTTTAATGTGTTATTAAACCAAGGGGATGAGGGCCGTTCAGTTAGAGTGATGGCAGGAATATGGGCTTTCGTTAGTTCTTGCATTTTGGATTTAAACATTAACCAGTTATCTTCAACGGAACGACAAGTGAACGTTTCAAGAAAAGAGTAGTTGAACTGAGTTAACTTTTCATTGAACGCGACATAATCCCCTCTGTCGTAGAGCGTTATGATCTTTCTTATTTTGGGGGGATATGTTATATGAAATTGATAAGTAGCGTGAATTACAGCATGATCACTAAGCCCAGGCAAAAATGTTATCTCAGAAAAGTTGTGAGGATGCGTGGCAAACAAGAGGTCGAGCAAGCTGGAAGATTGATTTATATGCCTTGTTGGATTGAAGATGAGCTGAGATAAGCCAAACGTAAGACACGTGTCAAGAAATTCACTTTGTGCATTGCGCTTCGATAATGTTTGTGCTATGTCAGACCATACTATTGCTGGAAAGTTGAAATAGCCGAACAGAATGATTGGCGCGTTAGGAAAAGAATGGGCCAGAGTGCAAAGTGCCTCATGGAAGCACGCAACAAAGCTTGAATTGGCATCAGGAGGTCGGTAGCAAGATCCGAATATTAAGGGTGGGTGTGAATTTTTAGTGCACAGAAACAATATTTCCAATGGAGAGGAGATATCAATTGTGAAACAATGAAGGTTGCGGTTAGTGGCTATTGACACTCCTCCTCCTCGCCTCACATCACGATCGCAACGGAATATATCGAAGTCTGTTAAGGCAATCTGAATTTCGGCGTTATCGATGGTTGTGTTTAGCCAAGTTTCAGTTAGAATCTGAATTTCGGCGTTATCGATGGTTGTGTTTAGCCAAGTTTCAGTTAGAATAAGAACGTTGCTATCTGTGGTGGAAATAAGGTTAGAAACAGAGTCGAGCTTAGGCAGAAGGCTTCTAATGTTGGTATATAAAATCGAAATAAGGCATTTTTTGTTGTTCACCGGGATCATATTTTAGTTATGATGGTCGTTTGATTACTTTGTCCGTAGAATGATCATATACATAGGTGGAGCTGTCCATTATTAACCTGTTGTGACGGAGCTTATGATGTTTGCCTTGAGGTCTTGCAAATGCAACAAGTTTTTTGCGTGCGAGCCGCGTGTTTGGTGAATAGTCTGGTGATAATATTAATATTTGGGGATTTACGTGCCAAAACCACTTTCTGATTATGAGGCACGCCGTAGTGGAGGACTCCGGAAATTTTGACCGCCTGGGGTTCTTTAACGTGCACCTAAATCTAAGCACGCGGGTGTTTTCGCATTTCGCCCCCATCGAAATGCGGCCGCCGTGGCCGGGATTCGATCCCGCGACCTCGTGCTCAGCAGCCCAACACCATAGCCACTCAGCAACCACGGCGGGTAGTCTGGTGACACACTGAAATCAGTACCTTTCAGTTTACCCGAGTTTGCTAGAATGCGCTCTTTAACTTTGAAGTGCGCGAACTTGGCAATTACAGGTCTTGTTTTGTTTACATCAAGAGACCCAATCCTGTGAGCGCGCTCAATGTCAACTGGCTGCAAATCAACGTTGAGCTTCGTTTTGCAGAGTTCAATCACCAAACCCTCGGCTTTGTTACAAGTTTCATCCGGGTTGTCGGTTATGCCATAAAATAGAAGGTTTGATCTGCGGGCATTATCTTCGTAGGCATCCATTTTTGACGAAAATTGGGAAAGCTTATCTCCGTTTTCGTTTGCGACAGCTTCAACGTCATCTAACTTTTCTTTCAGTGCGGGAACAGATGAACAATCCTGCTCAATTTTTAGGAGGCGGTTCCGAATTTCTTCAAACGCTTTGTCATTTTGCGACAACTTGGCGTGGATATGTTTTATTTCATTAAGTAACGATGACTGTCCTGACTTCAGTTCTTCAAGCGCGGTCATTATTTCGCCGACTGCTTCATTACCAATTGTTTGACTTGCTGCGGAACGAAGAGTAGGCCCTGGGTTCAGTTCGACATCACCCGACAGAACTAACAACGGTAGAACAACCTCGGCACAGTCATATGCAATGGATAAACAAAAGCGTGGGCTCGGCAACGCTAAGAGCGCAGGGTGGCGAGTACGGGGGGCGTATAAAGAAATGCAATTCGTTACCTGCACGGCAAAAAGGTGATGAGTTAGAGCGAAGCCCATCGCAGTTGCGTTGCCGAGCCCACTGAAGAGCAGTTCGAGCGCGCCGCGCCTTTTATCCTCTTCGCTTGATGCTGTTGGCGATCTGGTGGCTTGTGATCCAAGAGGCCCGTCCGGTGCGCAGACTGGATGCTCTGAAGAACACACTACAGGACTGCTGTGCAAGGGCGCGGGCAATCGTTCTGCTGGTGACGGATCAGACAGGAGAGGGGGTAAGTCCGAGGGTCATTATTGGACATAGTGACTGTGGGGTCCTAGTGCTCACAGGGACAGTCATCCGCATAACGGCTATCGAAAGAAAGCAGGTAATTTACCAGCTCACATGCTAAGCCAAGATCAGTATGTAGAAGTTCGATGTCGAATGTGTACAAACACGTAAGTACCGCAAGCGAGGCGTCATCGTCGATCCTGTGGCGGAGAAGACCGGTGTTCGACGGCGTAGTTCGTTTCGAATGTAAATGCACCGCTATGTGCGTCGGAGCCCTGAATTTACTTTGAAAATACTTATACTACAAAACTTAGGTTGCGTGCGCCTGATTTAGACGGAAAGCCGCTTACGTACCAGCTCCGGCGTCAGTAATCGGTCATCCTTGTTTCTATATTAGCAATATGGCGGGACCACTTTGGAGGGCGTCTAGGTATTGGGGCCACTTCAGCGGTGAAAACTGCCGCCGCGAGATGCAACGCATCCGGCGTAACGGCTGGCACTAAAAGTTCGCTTTAAATCGTAATTATAATTAAGGTATAAAATATTCTTGCGATACAATATTATAACTTCCTCTGCCGAGAACTGCCTATTCTTTCGGATACTTGTGGTGTGACCCGAAGCTGCCTAAGCCCGACCAGCTTCATTCGACTGCCACCCAAATCATCATCGTATATCGAGCTATCACCTTCCCCGCTCCTTCCTTATGGAGAAGATCTCATCCCTCTGCTGCCTGACATTCCACTGACGTATGATGTCACCGCAGCTCACAAATTTCTGACTCTCATGGCCAACCGGGCTTTCATTCCAGTGGTAAACTTTGTTCGAACCAAGCCAATTTTGCCTGAATAAATTTGCCTCGCCCAACATGAGCCTTTATATGACCGTCGCGTGGCGGTTTCCTCGCCTGACACTTCGTCTGAGCCTACCAATTCTCCAAAGTCTGCCTTTTGTGGTGATCCCAAGATTCAGAAAATGATCGCGACGGACTTATATATGCACATGCCGAAGACCTCTACCCTGTTTTGTCTTTCTGCAAGGATATTTTCAAATTTGACAGTCGCCCCTTAAGCCCAATTTTTACTGTCAATCTTCGCATTATTAGTTGTCATGCTGTTCCTATTCGCCGTACACTTTATCGAGAATGCCTATCAGAATGCCTGGTAATTGAAACGGAGGTCAGCGAGATGTTCGATAATAGCAAAATTGAGCCTTCTTCGAGTTGAGACATCACCGGCAGTGTTTGTTGAGAAGACGGGACATGACACTTGTGTTTGGATTACCACCATTTGAACAAAATCGTCAGTAAAGACGTGAACCCGCTGCCGCAAATCGATGACGCCCTCGACATCCTCTACGATGCCAGCTACTTCTCCTCCACTAGCCTTCAATATGGGTACTTAGCAAATTGCCGTCGATTATATGGACAGATAAAAGACTGCATTTAATTACTACATCCAATATTATTTTCCTATTCAAAGTTATGCCCTTTTGGATTGTGTAAAGCGCCGCCCGCTTTTGAGTGCGTGATGGAACCTTTCTTCAGGGTTTCAAATGGTCCATATGCCTGTACCACCTCGAAGATGTTATTGTCTTTTCACCAACATTTGACACTCACGCGGAACGTCTCTAAACCGTAGTTGACGTTTCTCGTAAAGCCAGGCTACAACGCAACTCACTGAAATGCCATTTTGGCAGCCGCAAAATTACGCTTTCGGGTCATTTTATCGACGCTTCTGGAGTAAAACCTGACTCATAAAAAATTCGCACCGCCCGAGACTTTCCGGTTCCGAAGTCAGCCACCAACGTTCGCATTTTTATTGGGTTGTGTCCTTCCGCCCCTTTCTCCAAGTATTTGCTCCTATTGTTCGACCTCTCCCTGACCCTTTGAAGGAAGGCGTACCTTGCTCATGACGACCTCCACAATCTGCCGCCTTCTCTCATTTCATCACCTATTTGACCTCACCACCGATCCTCGCATAATTCGACCTTAATGCCCCATCAGGAGTACGTATGGATGCCAGTGTTCATGGTGTCGGCGCTGGCCTACGTAACGTCCGCGTGGCCAAGATTACGTTATCGCTTATGCCAGCCGCCTCCTCTCAGTATCGAAGCGAAAATATTTTTTTACGTAACGGGAATGTCTTGCTGATTTGTGGGCAGTTTCCAAGTTCCGTACTTAACTTTACTACCATACCTTTTTCGTAATACCGGCCGCCATGCTTTCTGCTGGCTTCTTTCACTCGAGCATACCACGGCCAGCTTGGTCGTTGGGCGTTGACGCTCCAAGAACTTTCATGTTCTGCGATTTACAAGTAAGGACGCCTGCAACAAAACGCGGACAGTCTGTCGCGTTATCACGTCGACAATTCTGACATGCTTGACATAGAGAATGGCACTTGTGTTTTCTCCGTGTCACAGCTCCTCCGTATCACCGACGAGCAACTTAGTGCGTAGTGATGCCTCCGTCAATGTGTTCATCGATTGTTTCGAAATCGTGCCCGACGCCACTTCCTTACGTGTTACGCCATACGCATCCGCTCTATCCAGCATCAGCTTACCACCTCCAACCATCCACAAACCAATCACCTTACTAAGTGATTGAACCGGACCTTTACAGAGATGCTTGCGAAATAAGTTTCAACCATCGAAACAGGATATATCAGGTTAACTGTCCGACCATATATCCCCAACCCTAGAAGGTGTTTCCAATGTCAGAGGTTCGGCCATGGCTCGCAGAGCTGCCGTGGTCAAACAACTTGTGCAAAGTGTGGAGTCCAGGGCCACCCCTCCGACAACTGCAGTGGCACACCTCACTGTGTTAACTGCAGTGGTGACCTTCCAGCTTATTCACGCTCTTGTCCGAACTGGAAAAAAGAAAGAAGAAATAATCACCCTTAAAGTCAAAGAAAATATATCGTTTAAGGAAGCCCGTAAAAGGTGCTCTCTTTTCCACAACAAACCTTATGCTGATGCGGCGCGTCGGGGGGCAGCGTGGCAGCGGCCATTGCCAAGTGCCCAGCCCACGTGCAGCGAGCAGGTACCTTTGGCCCCTGCCGCCAGGGTGGAACTAGGCAAGCCTGCTCAATCCAACCATCAAACAGGCCAGGCTGCCCTTGAGTTGCCGGCCCCACAAGAGTTATCGGCGGCAACCTGCGCTACGCACAGTGATCCCGCAGGGCCGATAGCGGCCGAGAAGGTAGGCGCAGCCGAGGCTCCCCCAGTTCCCCGGCCCTTTCTGGCACTGGCAACAGCCGGCGCAGCCAAATCCCTGAGGGAGCTCCATCGGCCTCCGGGCTGGTGGGCACAAGGGTCTTGCCTTCCGAGGCAGGACTTACTCGGAAAACTTCGCGCTCGCAAGAGCACGTGTCCGGCGCCTCACAAGAGGCCATGGACACTACACCTACCCTCAAGGCGCACCAAGCGCCTAACAAGCGGCGAGGCTCCCTCGAACGCTTCAGAAAGGGCAAAACCCCCATTACAGGGCCTCGAAAGAGCTCTGTAATCTAAGGCATCACTTCCGTTTCCGTACACACAGCACTAATTTACTTTAAATATAGATACACAAATTATTCAATGGAACACCAGAGGTCTCCTTAGAAACCTTGATGATTTGCAAGAACTCATCCACAAACATAATCCAAAAGTGCTGTGTTTACAGGAAACACACTTAAAATCCAAACACACAAACTTTCTCCGAACATATGTTACGTTTCGCAAAGATCGCGATGATGCCGTCGCATCGTCGGGTGGTGTTGCGATTGTCACTGATAAAAGTATAGCCTGTCAACCTTTACAGCTACAAACGCCCCTTGAAGCAGTGGCGGTGCGAGTTGTTCTGCTAAACAAACTCATCACTATTTGCTCGCTTTATATACCCCCACATTACAAATTAACTAAACATGAATTTCAGTCCTTCATAGATGAATTGCCAGAACTTTATGTTGTTCTTGGCGACTTCAATGCACACAATTACCTGTGGGGTGACCCTCGTATAGATAGGACGTCTTGTTGAACAGTTCCTTTTTTCTTCTGGTGCGTGCCTGTTGATTAAGAAGCAACCCACATATTACTCTCTCGCAAACAGAACCTTTTCTTCAATAGATCTTACCCTAGTCTCCGCGTCACTACTGTCTGAACTTGAATGGGAAGTTAACGACAATCCTTACGGGAGCGACCACTTCCCCGTACTACTAAGAAGATATAAAGAAAACGAATATCTACCACAGGCTCCTAGGTGGAAAATCGATACACCCGGCTGGGAGAAATTCCGAACTCTCACCAGGATCTCATGGAATGACATGTCTTCTTAAGGAATCGATGCTGCTGTGCAGTATTTTACAGCCTTCATTATAGATGCCGCATCTAAATGCATATCTGAAGTAAGTGGTTTCGCATGCAACCGGCGCGTCCCGCGGTGGAACGACAAATGTAGGACCGCCCGTAAGAAACAAAACAAAGCGTGGGGGTTGCTACGCGCCTCTCCCACTGCGGAGAATCTTATTAACTTTAAAAAAGCAAAATCCGAAGGCAAGAGAACGCGCCGACAGGCCAGAAAAGAGAGTTGGCAGAAGTTTTTATCGCGTATCAACACCTATACAGATGAGGCCGAAGTCTGGAACAGGGTAAATAGCATAAGAAGTCGACAAACGTACTCCCTTCCTTTGGTAAACACACAAGGCGATACCCTACAAGACCAGGCTGATGCTCTGGGTGAATACTTCGAGCGCGTGTCTAGCTCCACTCACTATTCAGAGAGCTTCATTAAATATAAAGCAATAGAAGAACTCAAGCCTCTGAATAGGAAATGCACGCCAAACGATCCTTATAATCGCCATTTTACCATTGCTGAACTTAAAGCTTCCTTATCAGCATGTCGGAGCTCTGCACCGGGCCCCGATAGAATCATGTATGATATGATTAAGCACCTACACTGCGACACACAAACCACGCTACTCACACTTCTCAATACTATCTGGGCTGCTGGTTGTCTTCCATCAAAATGGAAGGAGGCTATTGTAATCCCTGTTTTAAAGCATGGTAAAGACACTTCACTGCTTACTAGCTACCGTCCTATAGCGTTTACGAGCTGCCTCTGTAACCTTTTTGAAAAAATGATCAATCGCCGTCTCGTACATCTCCTAGAGTCCAGTAAAATGCTTGACCAATTTCAATGTGGTTTTCGGGAAGGGCGATCTACAACCGACCATCTTGTGCGCATCGAAGCGAGCATTCGCGATGCCTTCGTGCACAAGCAATCTTCCTTATCTGTATTTCTGGATATGGAAAAAGCGTACGACACAACCTGGCGGTACGGAATCCTGCGCGATCTTTCCGCGTTAGGTATCCGCGGTAATTTGTTAAATACTATAGAGAGCTACCTAGAGATCCGTACATTTCGAGTGAAAATAGGTCCCGCACCGTCGCGTGCATTCATACAGGAAACTGAGGTACCCCAGGGTGGCGTACTCAGCTGCACGCTCTTTGTCGTAAAGACGAACACGCTTCCTGCATCTTTACCACCAGCTATTTTCTATTCCGTCTACGTAGACAATATACAAATGGGTTTCAAATCCTGCAACCTCACAGTCTGCGAGAGACAGGTACAGCATGGTTTGAACAAGGTGTCACAGTGGGCAGAAAAAATGGATTTAATATCAATCCTAACAAGAGTTCTTGTGTTCTGTTTACAAGAAAGAGAGGCCTGGTTCCAGATCCTTGCCTATAACTGTGTGGACAACAGATACCTGTAAACAAAGAACACAAATTTCCAGGTGTTACACTTGACAATAGATTCACTTTCATCCCACACATTAAACATCTTAAAGAAAAATGTCTGAAAACAATGAAATTAATGAAACTTCTATGCAGACTACGTGGGGTAGTGACAGGACGTGCCTAATGTATCTCTATAAGAGCCTGATTCGGTCACGATTAGATTATGGTGCCGTGACCTATCATTCGGCCGCCCCGAGCGCGCTAAAAATGCTAGATCCGGTAGACCATCTAGGAATCCGCTTAGCCACGGGTGCTTTCAGAACAAGTCCCTTTGAAAGTTTATACGTAGAATCATATGAGTGGTCACTTCATCTGCAGAGAACATACATGAGCCAAACATATTTTCTGAAAGTGCACTCTAATCCTCAACATCCGTGTTTTAATACCGTGAACCATATGACATATTCTACACTCTTTCGCAATCGTCCCTCTATCAGAGAACCTTTCTCGCTGCGTGTGAGGGAGCTTAGTGAAGAAATGGATGTCTCACTCTTCGAGCTTCGGCTAATGCATCCAGCCAATCTGCTACCTCCTTGGGAGTGGCAGCTGGTACAATGTATTATATCTTTCCAACAAGTTACAAAGGTAGCCCCAGATATCGAAATCCGAATGCATTTCCTGGAACTCCAGTACACGTACTCCTGCACGGAGTTCTACACAGACGCATCGAAGTCACACGACGGGGTGTCCTACGCAGCCGTCGGTCCATCATTCTCGGAATCCGACGTACTGCATCCAGAAACTAGTATCTTTGCGGCTGAGGCCTACGCACTGTTGTCGGCTGTAAAGTATATAAAGAAATCAAAACTCTAGAAATCAGTTATATATATATATATATATATATATATATATATATATATATATATACGCAGGAAAGAGACGACGAACTTTTTGGGAGACTTCTTTTTCTTACTTAACGTTTTCGGCTGGTGGACCAGCCTTCGTCAGAGTACAGTAACGCATGGACAACACATACACAGCTTTAAAGGCACCGTATCACGAGCAGAGGGCGCGCTATCTACACTGACTAGACCATACACTGCGCATCATAAATCATTATCATTGCGCATTATAAATGATTGTACATGACACGCATTTTGGAATATACAAAAAATTAAATGCAGATGTGTTCACGATACAATACATACAAACATGACTCTCAAGTAAGTGCCAGCGGTTACAATGGTTATGTGTAGTGAAAACAAAATGACTTACACGTGCAGATACAAAGGCGTGATGTTTGACACATGGCATCTCTAAGTGCAACCTCGAATTATCTAAAAATGTAATATGTTAAGCGTACAACTTCGAGCCACAGCGACATACGTCAAAAAAGCCACATGTAAAATAAGAGACAGAAAAAAGCGCTGAAATCATGTCTGTACACTGTGCGGGAAGTGTATATTTGTGCTCAATCTAAAGTTAGACAGGTTAGTTTTCCTTTGTTTTCATTTATTCCAGACGAGACAGTGTTAAATTTGTGAATCAGGTAAGATTCGCGAAGCTCGCGGTCATGGTTGGTGCGGAATGCAGATTCGAGTATTGTTACTTTGAGATTATTAAATGAGTGGCCCGGCATGTTAACATGTTTCGAGAGTGGTAGATTTGGTTGGGATTTGGCATGTGACCTGTGGTTGTTAAAGCGGATCCTGAAAGGTGTTTCAGTCTGGCCTATGTATTGCATGTGGCAAGTGCCGCACTCGAGCAAGTACACTACGTTATATGAATCACAGTTGAAACTGCCTTTAATAGTGAACATGAATTGGCTGGCTGTGCTGGTGGCAGTTAATGTAGGCGTTATATGAGCGCAGACTTTGCAACGTGGTTTATTGCAGCGGCTGCAACCGGTCGGGTTAGAAGTGGCGATCTTTGAAGACGTTAGTATGTCACCTATGTTTTTCGAACGTCTATACACGACACGAGGTGGCTCAGGAAAAATGGCTTTTAACCTGTCGCTTTGGGTAAGAATGTTATAGTGTTTGCGGAGTATGCCTGAGACCTTAGGGTTAGATGCGGAATGTGTGAGTATCAAATTAGTCGACTGGGAGCCACTGGGCTTGTTCCTGCCTTTAAGAAAGTCCATCCGGTCATATCCCGCCGCTCGGTGTATCGCGTCATCGATCATCTTCTCTGGATATTTACGGTTGAGAAGTTTCTTTTTGAGTTCCTGGCAACAAGAATTAAAATCGCCTTCTTCGGAACATATGCGCTTAAAGCGCTGTGCCTGGCTATATGGAATCGCAGTCTTACAATGACGCACGTGGCTGCTTTCAAAATGAAGAAATTGATGATTATCAGTTGGCTTTTTGTAGAGTTTTGTGATTAGGCGTCCATCGGCAATGGTAATCGTCACGTCAAGGAAGTCTACAGATGACGGTGAGTAATGATGCGTGAATTTGATAGCGGGGTGTGCCTGGTTGAATTCCGCAATGAAGTTTAGGAGTTCCGTTTCGCTATGCGTCCAAATACAAAATATATCGTCGATGTAGCGCTTAAAGTAGATCGGTTTTAGTCGTACACTATTAAGGAACGCGTCTTCGAGCACTCCCATAAAAACATTCGCATAGTTGGGGCCTATTTTAGTTCCCATCGATGTCCCACTAATTTGTACGTAATGAGAATTATTAAATTCGAAGTTGTTAAACTCGAGAACTAACTTAAGCAGAACCTCGAGGGTTGAGCTATCAATCGGGCTATTACATTGGAGGTGTTCATAGGATTTCAAGACAGCTTGAATGCCATCCCTATGGGGAATATTCGTGTAGAGGGAAGTGACATCCATCGTTACCAGAAGCGAGCCTTCGGGAACGGTTAGATCTATTATGTCATTAAGAAAAGCATTAGTATCCTTAATGAAAGAAGAAAATGTGGCTGGAATAAATTTGATTAGACTGTCGACGTAACGAGAGATGTATTCTGTGACTGTTCTGATGCCGGATACAATGGGACGGCCTGGATTACCTGGTTTGTGTATCTTGGGCAGCAGGTAAAAGCGCCCAGCTATTGGACTAAGTGGGATCAAGGAGCGTGCTGTTTTATCGTCGATCTTCTGCTTCTTCACCAATGCTTTTATGGTCTCCTTAATGATGGAAAGGAATTCGTCGGTAGGATCACAGGGAAGTTCTTTATAAGATGTACCGTCAGATAACTGTCTTACGACTTCTTTGTTGTAATTTTCTTTTGTCATTATCACGACCGAGCCACCCTTGTCTGCCGGTTTAATAACAATATCATCGCGCGTGCTTAGGCTTCTAAGAGCATCGGATTCGCTAGTAGAAAGATTTCTCTGGAATGGGGCGCGTGTCTTGTAGGTGTCGAGCACGTCGCGAGAAACAGCTTTGATATATAGGTCTAGGCATTTGTCCCGTTGTGAGGCAGGCGTCCATTCCAGAGAAATCTTTCTACTAGCGAATCCGATGCTCTTAGAAGCCTAAGCACGCGCGATGATATTGTTATTAAACCGGCAGACAAGGGTGGCTCGGTCGTGATAATGACAAAAGAAAATTACAACAAAGAAGTCGTAAGACAGTTATCTGACGGTACATTTTATAAAGAACTTCCCTGTGATCCTACCGACGAATTCCTTTCCATCATTAAGGAGACCATAAAAGCATTGGTGAAGAAGCAGAAGATCGACGATAAAAAAGCACGCTCCTTGATCCCACTTAGTCCAATAGCTGGGCGCTTTTACCTGCTGCCCAAGATACACAAACCAGGTAATCCAGGCCGTCCCATTGTATCCGGCATCAGAACAGTCACAGAATACATCTCTCGTTACGTCGACAGTCTAATCAAATTTATTCCAGCCACATTTTCTTCTTTCATTAAGGATACTAATGCTTTTCTTAATGACATAATAGATCTAACCGTTCCCGAAGGCTCGCTTCTGGTAACGATGGATGTCACTTCCCTCTACACGAATATTCCCCATAGGGATGGCATTCAAGCTGTCTTGAAATCCTATGAACACCTCCAATGTAATAGCCCGATTGATAGCTCAACCCTCGAGGTTCTGCTTAAGTTAGTTCTCGAGTTTAACAACTTCGAATTTAATAATTCTCATTACGTACAAATTAGTGGGACATCGATGGGAACTAAAATAGGCCCCAACTATGCGAATGTTTTTATGGGAGTGCTCGAAGACGCGTTCCTTAATAGTGTACGACTAAAACCGATCTACTTTAAGCGCTACATCGACGATATATTTTGTATTTGGACGCATAGCGAAACGGAACTCCTAAACTTCATTGCGGAATTCAACCAGGCACACCCCGCTATCAAATTCACGCATCATTACTCACCGTCATCTGTAGACTTCCTTGACGTGACGATTACCATTGCCGATGGACGCCTAATCACAAAACTCTACAAAAAGCCAACTGATAATCATCAATTTCTTCATTTTGAAAGCAGCCACGTGCGTCATTGTAAGACTGCGATTCCATATAGCCAGGCACAGCGCTTTAAGCGCATATGTTCCGAAGAAGGCGATTTTAATTCTTGTTGCCAGGAACTCAAAAAGAAACTTCTCAACCGTAAATATCCAGAGAAGATGATCGATGACGCGATACACCGAGCGGCAGGATATGACCGGATGGACTTTCTTAAAGGCAGGAACAAGCCCAGTGGCTCCCAGTCGACTAATTTGATACTCACACATTCCGCATCTAACCCTAAGGTCTCAGGCATACTCCGCAAACACTATAACATTCTTACCCAAAGCGACAGGTTAAAAGCCATTTTTCCTGAGCCACCTCGTGTCGTGTATAGACGTTCGAAAAACATAGGTGACATACTAACGTCTTCAAAGATCGCCACTTCTAACCCGACCGGTTGCAGCCGCTGCAATAAACCACGTTGCAAAGTCTGCGCTCATATAACGCCTACATTAACTGCCACCAGCACAGCCAGCCAATTCATGTTCACTATTAAAGGCAGTTTCAACTGTGATTCATATAACGTAGTGTACTTGCTCGAGTGCGGCACTTGCCACATGCAATACATAGGCCAGACTGAAACACCTTTCAGGATCCGCTTTAACAACCACAGGTCACATGCCAAATCCCAACCAAATCTACCACTCTCGAAACATGTTAACATGCCGGGCCACTCATTTAATAATCTCAAAGTAACAATACTCGAATCTGCATTCCGCACCAACCATGACCGCGAGCTTCGCGAATCTTACCTGATTCACAAATTTAACACTGTCTCGTCTGGAATAAATGAAAACAAAGGAAAACTAACCTGTCTAACTTTAGATTGCGCACAAATATACACTTCCCGCACAGTGTACAGACATGATTTCAGCGCTTTTTTCTGTCTCTTATTTTACATGTGGCTTTTTTGACGTATGTCGCTGTGGCTCGAAGTTGTACGCTTAACATATTACATTTTTAGATAATTCGAGGTTGCACTTAGAGATGCCATGTGTCAAACATCACGCCTTTGTATCTGCACGTGTAAGTCATTTTGTTTTCACTACACATAACCATTGTAACCGCTGGCACTTACTTGAGAGTCATGTTTGTATGTATTGTATCGTGAACACATCTGCATTTCATTTTTTGTATATTCCAAAATGCGTGTCATGTACAATCATTTATAATGCGCAATGATAATGATTTATGATGCGCAGTGTATGGTCTAGTCAGTGTAGATAGCGCGCCCTCTGCTCGTGATACGGTGCCTTTAAAGCTGTGTATGTGTTGTCCATGCGTTACTGTACTCTGACGAAGGCTGGTCCACCAGCCGAAAACGTTAAGTAAGAAAAAGAAGTCTCCCAAAAAGTTCGTCGTCTCTTTCCTGCGTATTTTACGTCGGGTCCTGCGTGCTGAACTTTGAAGAAAACCCCTATATATATATATATATATATATATATATATAGCTATATATATACGGACCGCTAAGTGCTGTGATAGCCTTAATGTCATTCTCTAAGCACAAAAATCCAGTAATCAATGAACTATATTCCGTCCTATGCAAAGCGTATATATGTAACCAGCATCTCATCATATGCTGGGTGCCGGGTCATAGGGGCATCGAAGGCAATGTTCTGGCGGACCAGATGGCCACATCAATTGCATCGTATTCTGTTAATCCTACCGCTGCAGTCCCTGTCACAGATCTGAGGCCCTTCGTGCGCAGAAAACTGCGAAACTACTGGCAACGCTCATGGGACTTGGAAACAAATAATAAACTGCACGTAATAAAGCCACAATTAGGGTTCTGGCCTTCTGCAACAAAATAACGCCGTACAGATGTCCTATTCTGTCGTCTAAGAATGGGACACACATTTGGCACCAACAACTTTTTACTCACTGGAAATGAGCCCCCAACCTGTGGGAGTTGCCGGCAGAGGCTGACCATCCTCTATGTCCTCCTGGAGTGTCGGAAAGCCGAATTGACAGAAAGAAACATTTTCCGTTAGCATACCGGCAGCACATTCCCCTTCATCCTGTAATGTTACTCGGCCCAGAACCGCTCTTTGACACTAACACAGTCCTAGACTTCCTGAAAGATGTTGCATTACATTTAATTAGCCCCATACGTTCCTAGCGTCTCCTCTCTCCAGAGGATGCCGCTGTGATAGCTATTTCATAAGCACATGCCTCTTGGCCCTTGCGTTTCAATGGCTCTGGCGAGGCGGTAGTGCTCTTAGACAATTTTAGCATATCGCATATTTCATATAATACATCATTCTTTCTTAATGCATTTTAGTGATCATAGTACACGTCATTAATTATTTCCATAATTTTATTACGTGCAATATTTTATGCAATTTACACAAACTCTTGTAGGCCCCTTTACAGCCACGTCACATTAAATTCACAGAGCCCATCAGACCATGACATATTCATTACCACTAGCATGGCGCTCTTTGGCCATACCTGGCCCTTGCCCCATTAAACCTCAAACATCATCATCATCACCTCTTCTCCGAACACCAGTGATATTGTACATTTCGCCAGGCTCAACCGCTACAATAGGTCTATGGCAAGCTCTTTGCTTGCCACAGACCACTAACGGCACCGGGACGGCGCTTTTGCCGCAGGGTTGTGTTGCTGTACAACAGGAGCTTATGAGACATGGCGCCAAGGAAGACGAAGACGGGCATCTGGGCTTGTCACGAGGTGGTTACAATCTTAGTTTCTGGATACACTGCTCTTGCAAGCACCTCGTAGTTAGTTCATTTGTTAGTGTCTCTCCACATGTTACAATATAAAAGCTGCCTTGCGTATACCTCACTCCAGCATGTAACTTCTTTGCGGGGCTCTTGTAGCCACCAATTCATAATTGTTGCTTCTTACGTCACATTTTAACGTTTTCAAGTTGAAGGAACTCTAGAATCTTTTATGCCTGCGGCGCGTTTGAAGCCGATGACGTTGTCCACCAACACCGCCTCTGTGGGAGTCCCGAAGCAGCCGTATGATCGCACCGTCCGTAATGAATCGTCATAAGAACCACCAATAAACGCTGTATTCTACAACCCTCCTCCACTCAGCACTACACCTCGATTCGATGACGGTGATTGCTTATTGGCATACCCTCTGAAACGAGGTAGGGACAAATCGTCACCTTGCATGCTTAAGTTACTCAGGTGCACTTGAGTAACATTGAGAGCACATGGGCTGTCAATGTTTTTCCTTCCAGCTTTCCTGGATACATCTCTTTTTATTCTTTATATACCTTGTGCCCTTCCCTATGCCTGCAATATATCCGGTCGTATAAGTCTTTTCCCTGCTTTTTTTTTTTCCACCAATAGTCTAAACGTCTCTTGCCTATCTCGGGAGCCGACTGGTTGAAACTTCCGTCTATTTTAATTTCCAAGCGCTTATAGAAATTGCATGTCATGTATTGGTTTTGCTCTGTGAGTCCCTTAGTAAGAACTTGCTTGGTGGCGGGACTGATAAATGGCCAATTGTCCTGGTGTGAAACTCTACACTAAGGAAACAAAGCTTCGTGACGTAATGGCTAGAGAATCAGGCTCTTCTAAATGCCCGGGCTATCTTTAAATACAGCGGAATCACCCAGTGACCACGGTTAGTAAATTCTAAGGCCGGGGCCAGGGGGTAGTTCCCTCGAGAAATATTTCCTTAATAGGAAATAAATTACAACCTTCTAAGTATTTCTTTATCTTAGCCCAGAAAAGGGTTGGAAAAGAATGCGTGATTGAATTAATACAAATTGAAGCAAAAACAAAATGGCCGAGTGTCTCTTTCAGAAACGTTTCATATGTCATTACTCCCCTTAGGTTGAAAACATATATTTTTAGAGCTTCCTGCTTGAGAAAAGACGACAAACGTGGCAACTCCGAACATGTTCTGAAACCTATGTATTCTTAAATAAGTAATGTATGCGCTTTTCTTATTAAAAAACAAAAGTTTTAGCACAATTTCTTTTACTTTCTTCAAGAAAAAGACACATGCAGTGCCACTTTATCGTTGCTGATGATTAACATATTAGCATTTGACCATGCATGTGCTCGCTCCAAGTTCTTTTAGAGAATCACGAACGGAAAAGCTTCTTGTCAATCAAAATTATTTGGTGGTGAATGCTCTCCGTCCCGAATTTCTGCGAAATAAAATTGCTTTCCACATGGCAACAGCGAGAAATAATTGCAAAGGATGATATGTCTACGATGCTATAACCAGTCTTCGGTTGTAAAGGGTGACCATCTTTAACTTTTATGGAAGTTTCAAAAATCACCTGTGTCAGATAGCGTAATTCTTTTCCGTTAGTTGGATTATTCATTGAGCGAGAGATTTCTAGTACGCGAAGTCAAAACGCAAATTCCACTCATTAACAAAAAATAACTAATAAATTTTCAAATTATTTACTTTACAGCGCATATTGCAATTTACGAATCCTAACCAGTGACTTTGGGAGACGTATTCACTTAAAACGAACTTCCACCATGACACCAGTTTCGAACTATATTTCTCAATGTGAGGTGCGAAATACATGGATGCTCTAGTGATTATTGTGCTTCCGTGCATAAATGACAGTTTTGTTAAAAAATTAGGAGTAACAACACTGCACCTTTACCTCAACTCTGATGGCCCATATCTCCAAACTGGCGTCATTCTGGAAATTTATTCAAAGTGGTTACACCTTTGCAAACTAACCGGCTATAGTTTGTTAATTGTAATAATCTACGTAAAGTACGTATTTCGAAAGATAATTGGGTGATTTTTCTTATTTAGCTGAATATGTGTTTGAATTTCTCGTGCAAGAAATGTCCGCATCTCGAAATAAACTAGATCGAGTAATATAATTATGTTATCTGCAACAGGCAATCTTTTTGAGCATTACCATTTGTTGGGTATGTTGGTAAACTAACTTGGAAAGCATATTTAGCGCCAGTGAGCAAGGACAGAAGGGAGACGACACCACAGTGCGCTATCTTCAACAACTTGAGTTGTTGAAGTTAGCGCATTGCGGTGTCGTCTACTTCCTGCCCTTACTCGCTGGCGCTAAATATGCTTTCCAAGTCATTTTTTAATCCATAAAACTTAAAAATTACCGCACTGTATACGATACTGTGCACAGAGTGTGACGCAACAAGTGTTGCGCAGGAAACAGCAGCGGTTCACTGGCCGTTGCTTTTAGACGTCTGGTGCATGATGAAGCGAGCAGTCGAGGCTGCACGGTCTTTGCTATTTCTTCACGATGGCATTTTGTGACAAGAAATGAAGGCGGAGTGTAAAAGAGAGCTATAATGGATTATTCCCATGGATGAAAGATGAGGGACGCCGAAGAACCATCTGTGGTTGAGGAGAAGCGATATTTGAACGTGAAAGTTGTTCCTCAAAGTTCGTTATATTTCTATTCTTGAATCAGGCTGAACTACTCATAGGTAACCGCAGGGTAAGAGTGCCCTGATAAGATAACTGCTACAGCGATTGCTTTTGATAAGCTTTACATACCGATAACTTCGAAGACACTAAAGCTTCGCCTTTAAGAGTGGAACGCGAAAACATTGAAACATCCCTGACTGCTTCGCACGCTTCCCGGCGACTGTACCTTGTGTAACGGTAATGTTTACTTGAAAACTCTGGCGCTATGTGCTTATGCACGAAAGTGAGCATTAGGGTTCTTCCTTCTTCTGCTTCGCCTATGCGAGCCGCTGCCGCGGATGCGCGGAGGCGAGCGCCATCTGGATGATGTTGCAAAGACCCGGGCGGCGATGCTAGAAACGCTGGAAAACGGGTTTATTTTTTCCTTTCCGTGTGAGAGAATTGTGTTTTCTCGTGTATTAAATTGCCACCCGACGCTATCATGTCGGTAGGTTGTGTGTAAGTCGTACTTTGCAATTTTTGTGAAGCATTTTACGTTGGGAAATTTCATTACTTAAGGGCCTGTGGGCCTCGCGGCTGGCCTGTTTCATTCGGTATGCGTGGTTCACAATGATTTTACGCTCATGAGAAGCCCGGCGCCAACACCGAACAGCGACACCGGATTTTCTTCGACACAGTTACCTTAACGCTATAACGTTAAAACGTGTTGGTATATGTTTAGCCTATATCACGGGAGTATGATCCAATCTGTTGCATCGTGCCTTAATAAACGTTTACTTTAAGAAGATAGTGTACAACAAACGAAAAGGCGATGGGGTGTACAATGTTATATAACACGTCGACGCGACTCACGTCTTTTGCGGCAAGTTTGTTCATTTCTGATGCTCGGATAATCTTTATACATAGGGTGGTTCTGCAGACAATAGAAAAGAATCAGGGACCTTCGCGCACCATATTAGAGTAGGCGCTATATGTTTTGAGCCAGCGCTCCTGTGACTTGCTGTATGCGTAGCCCGCACTAGTGGCACATTCGGGTCGTCATTTCAAAGCACTCCAGAAGTAGTCAACTGTTTCGGATGGTCCATAAGCGGCACTCCGACTACTTTGGGTTGGTCCTTTCAGATCGCCGAAACCCGCCTTGAAACACGCAAAAAGTGATCCCACCGCCGACGTGAGGGCAATTGCGTAATCCGGCTGGTTTACTGTCAGGGGGGGGGGGGGGGGGGGGAGGGCGTTGGGCAGCTTCCGTTTGGACGCTGCTGCCGGTGTCGGCTGGGTCATAGAGGCTTTCGCGTAATTATTCTGATGCGTTATGTGTGCTTCCCATTGATGATATCCAAGCGGAAACGTTTACATTTGTTAGTGGCCCCTTTAGTTCTATTTTTCAGCCGTGAGGAAGACAGTGACATTATCATGCCACAGTGCTGAACACTTGCTGTGCTGGCATAGGACGGTTTTACAAGGACACTGTAACGGTCGTTTTCGTAGCCCGCTGTTTTTTGGCAACGAATATAGTTCCGTTGTGTAGGTGTGTGCGTGTTCGTGTGTTCTTCCAAATTAAGCGTTTTATTCTCCCAAACAGCTCAAAAAGCAAAAGGAGATCAACATATTTCACAAACTTCTACAAAGCAGATAAGTGTCTCCCTGTATTTCGTAACAGCGAACACATCTCCACATGGAGAACTAGATGCTTAACGTATCGCAAAACAAGTGAGGAGTGTCGGACAATATACGAGAGCTGAAATGGACTAGATGTTTCCCCACCAATTTTGTGGTGCCCTAATGCGGCGAATGATAAAAATACCGCCAAGTGTCCGCGTTGAAGCTGCAGCATTAGGCTACTGCTTCTTTCTGGAAGAAACATAGAAGGCGTTACCGCTAACCCATCTCGGCTAAAAGCATGGTAACCTTCTGAATATTTAGTTAACGACCAAGTTCACTTACAATAAGGAGAGGACTCCCCAACCACTCTCTACTAATGGAACAGCGCTGCTGTTCAAATTCCTCGATTAGGCATTGCTGCTGTTTCTTCGGGCGCAAGCATGGCCTCTCTGCAAATATACTCGCTTCTCTAAGCAAAAAAGCAAGCTCACAGAGGAAGAATATGAGCTGCGCAAAATTCGACCCAAGGACATATAAGAGACACGGACAAGCGCTAGCTTTCAACAACCTTTATTCTTCGTAGCTCGTCAATATATGTCCTTAGTCGCACAAGCGCGAAGCATGTAATCACATTGTCACAACCACAGATTAGAGCAAGATGCGCAAAAGACACTTTTCACTACCCATTAAAGAAATAGATGTGTCACTCAGGCAAGCATTCTCTGTAAATATATCTAGAAAGCTTCCACCAGCTCACGGGCACTGTTATCTTCGCTTTTACCAAGGATCTTTGTTTTTCTGAAATCTGGAACATATGCGAAAGCTTGACAGTGCGCAGGCAAATGCGCACTCGCCTTATTTTTAATCGTTAGCACAACGTCCGGTTTGCCCTACACATGAAACATCGTTCCAGCGCACAAATGAACAAGGACGAGAAGAGAAAGACAACACGAACGCCAGAAGTAAGAGTCGTGTTGGCGTTCGTGTTGTCTTTCTCTTCTCGTCCTTGTTCATTTGTGCGCTGGAACGATGTTTCATAATGCTAATCACAACCAACTAGCCCAGCTGTCCATACTTTGCCCTACACATGACTTGCTAGAAGGTAGCAAAATGTCGTAGACAACGCCAGCCGCGCATTTCACATACCCCCGAACGGGCTTCTTGTCGCAAGCTCGGGGGTTCTTTCTTCTATTCAGAAAAAATTTTGGGGCAAAGGCCAGACAGTTGCGTGGGGCGGAAAAAGTGATGGGCACATTGAGCCGGCTGACTATCTTTATAAGGTTTTGTGAAGTAGGAGTCTGAACGACTCCTACTTTGCCTCCTGGTGTTCACCCTGCAACTGGCTACTTTTGCTTCACACAGAAGAACATCTGCAATTGCCGTTATGACCGCGCAAGGGTAACCTGCATTAAACAATCGACGTACCTGATCATTAAAAAATTATTCAGCATTGCATGTCGGTACGATATTGTGAGGAGAGATCCCAAACGATGTTTAGCGATTCCTCACCTAACTAACTTAGACTGCGCAGAATCACACTGCAACTGCGCCTTTCATGCTCTGGAGGTGTATGTCCCACATACATGATCCATTAAAAGCAGGCATAAATCTAAAGACTGCAGCGACACCAGAGACGGTAACTCATGGGCTTTGGACAAGCCCTTCCCACATTGCCGAAACGCGGCAATCATTAAACCAACGGACTTGTCTAAGGCTACATGGGATTGCTTGAAATGGATTACAAAAACAAGTGCGTGCCTAAAACTTTGGCAACAATACTCTCGTTAGGAACAATATTCAAACAACAGTCAACGTCCGCTGAGAAGTGCTAGGAAGGTATTGCACAAAACACGCGTCACAGAAGAGCCAATGCAAAGTCCTTGTTTCTTAAGATAAAATCCTTTCTCAAATGAAACAAAGGTAGAAGTAAGAAAAAATTGAGTAAAATCACAAAATTATCGATAGACGCGCAGAATTCCGTAAGCCTGCCGAATATTACGCATTTGGGCTGGTTTGTTCATCATTACGAGCAGAAAACAGCGCTAAACAACAGGACAAAGATAGGGACACAGACCACAGCGCTCACTAGCAACCAAGTGGTTGTTAGGGCCCACTGCTGTCTGCGTTCTTCTCTTCGACCTGTTGTTTAACGCTGTTTTCCGTCCGCAAACTTGTTTGTCGTTAACTTTAGAATTTTTCATAAGTGAAGCGCGAACTCTAAACCATGGGCGTGCCGGATGGCTTGGAAAGAATCAGATCACATGCATTGTAATTGTGCTTCTTCCTCCTGAAACACAGGGATATTGAAACAGTGCTTATCATTTTTTTATTAATCCAAATGTTTTGGACGCATTTCACCATGTGCACAGGACCGATGACAAAGACCGACGACCTTGAGCGTTCTTACGGATGAGGGTAGACAATCTGGTTGCTAGTAGGCAACGCAAACTGAGGTATTGCTTTCCGATTCTCTGAATTAATGCCGCTCACGACAGCTACAACTCGATATTCAATCTACTCGAGGCAACAAATAATGTCTCTTAGTAGATTATGCGGAAACTCCGCACCACCTCTGTGCTCAGGGACTATGTATAGCCCACTACAGGCCAAACTGGCGCATCAGTTTTTGTAGCATAAAAAACAACTGCACTATTTGCGGCTTTGTTAGAATTATGGGCCACAACCGTAATGTCGCCAGTTTATAGTCTAAGTATGGCTAGATAGGAATCTCATCAATCATTTTCACGAAGCATTTGCAGTAATCAAGGTCACAGAGTCTACATTTCCTGAACTCACGAATGTGGCATCATTGTGCTTTGAGGGTTCATCCCAAAGGATGATCAAATTGATCGTAGGGTCGTCTGCTTGTGTAGGGTGATTTTGCCGTAGCTGCGAATATATCTGTATGCATGTGGAGAAGTAGCAAAGAGAATGTTGCAAACTATCATAAATTCTTCAGCGTACCGCGTGTGCTCCTATCTTGTAATCAACAGCTTATTCTACTCTCGAAGGAACTGTACGACATACGTTGTTTTCTGTAGCAGACCGAACGCTGTCGCAAACACCCTTTCGTGTGGCCTCCATGGTGGAAGCAGGACCGTGTCCCATTTTTCGATGTTTTAAAGTAGCTTTCCAATGTCTCTTCTGTTCTTCGCAGCAGCTGGAACGAGCAAATATGATGACAAGCTTGCCACAGGCGTATTTAATAAATTAACAATGACACTCAAGCCGCCATTCTCGACTACGGAGTATTTAACAAAGGGCGCTTTGTTTTCAACTGTTTCGACCAAGATGAGACTTCGATTACCATTAAAGACTTTCCGAAATTGTGACTTTCTCACTTCTATGTGTGCATACAAATCATCGGTGCTCGAGATCTTGTCTGCTTCCTTTTCGTGGCGGAAGGTATCCGCCGAATCTTCGAACCTACGTTGCAATGCAGCTGATTCAAGACGCAGTCGCTTTGACCCTGTGCTTGCTCTTTTGTTTTGATTGGTTAAGAGATGATTCGGGCACTCGGAAAACTGCGACGGTACTGCATTCGCACGAAGGCGGATGTGGGCATCTGTCCTTCAACGTCAGGCCGCGAATGTTCATCATAGCAGAACATTCGATTCCATGAGTTTTAACGTGATCGACGAGCTCTTTCCCGTTAATTAAACGGTGTAGAAATATTTTTTTCTCTCTAGCGCAGCTTCACCGCCTAAAAGCCGAAAAAACAAAGCTCCAGGAAAAGATTCCAGCCAACGGAATAAAACTAAACTGGACCAGTAAAAGGAGACCTAGAGCATACGCCAGTGGATTAATTTTCACTGCACGGCAATGGGCATTTTTATAATCAACCCATGCATTTTAAGCGGGTCCCTAAAAGTGTCCTGGAAAAAAAAAACTCCAACCCGCCGAATTAAACTAGACGTGACATATAGAGTGAAACCGTCGTCAGGACTGACGACACCTGACGTGCAAAAACGAGGCATTGCTCAGCAATTCATTTCTTTTTAAATCCTTCTCATAGAGTTACGCCGACCGTTCTCCCCAAGGTTGGCTTCGCCTTAGTAGTCGATGCCCCAGATTCCTGGACTTTGATGCGGGTGGTCGTATATACGGAGCACTATCAGTCGCGATGGAGCCCAATCGAGAGAAGATGTCTCGACTGCGATTGCCTGTTTTGTGCAACTTAACATTCAACTTTCCTGAAGCGCAAACGTTTCCCCCGAAGGTAATGTACCGGCACTATGCTGCGCGCAATGAAGCAAGCGCTCCCTTGTGCGCGTGTCGTGTGGCTCCTCGCCCTTCCTTTCGTCACGCGCATACCGACTATGAGATGCTTACGTTCACGTGTAAGCTTACAAAGACGCGTATCCCATGCTTCGTGTAGTCAGGCCTCTAATTTCTCGCACTGCAGCACGTGCGTCTCAAAAAGTACGAACGCGCTTGTCAACTCGATTACTTGAGAGCAATGACCTCTTTAATTCACCGCATGTTACAAAAAGCATTCCAACAAATGCAAATGCCCGGAAAGTTTTTACTCATGCCATCTGGGCTACGATTGAAGTACGAAACTTGCAAACATATGATCGTTGGGGAATTTATTGGCGCAAATGCAAAATTTCATGAAGCCTACAAATACACAACGATGGGTTTTTTTATTTGTATTTAATAAATATGATCCCCAAGGTTAAAAACATTAGATTACCGAAAGGAGTGGTTTAACAAACTAGCAAATTTCACAACTTACAAGTGCAAAATAGGGAAAATAACAAGGAAAGAAAGTGCATCTAAAGGCTTCGTAATCAAAACACCTAAATGAAATAATACATAAGTAGCCGTTAATTAGCCCTTTAATTACATGAAGGGTATAATGAAATAGTGAAACGTCATTAGTTGCAATAGTGGAGGGAAAACCGTTCCAATCAAAGTACGCCTGGAGACTGTATGAATTATAGAAGCGTTTGATTTTGCATGTTGTGACACCCATTATATCTCTGTGATAAAGTGCTGCGAATATGTATGAAGGCGGAATGACCAGGTTATAACGTAATCTATCAATGTAAAGCATTGATAAAACTTACAGAGTCGTGCTTGTTCACTTCGTGTTGAGAGATGTTTTAGACATAGCTAATGTTTCGTACTTGTTACGCTAGCTATACGTTGAGAGTAAGGTAAAATGAACTGGTCATAATTCTGCAGAACTGTTTCTAATCGGTTACTGAGAATTTTTCAACTGGGATCCCAGATTAGTGACGCGCATTGAAGTTGTGAACAAACAAGGGTACTTTAAAAAGCAGGTTGATATTGGCAGTCCTTATTACTAGAGAACGCAGTCACATACGAAGACAAAGTAAAGAAAATGAAACGCAGTTAGCTGAATAGATTATCTAAGATTAGCAAAAATAGAAATCCTTGAATGGTGCCTTGAGGATCGCCAGAAAGTACAGGACGCAAAGCGGAGTTCGCTTCGTTGGCTGAAACAAACAATTGATGACATGTGCGAACCTTTCCAGGGATGGGGGGGGAGCAGTTTAATGATACGAAATGCAGACAGGTCGGCCTGAGGTATATTCCTCTAGCCAGCCACTCGGCGTTAAGGGAAGGGGAAGAGGGAAAAAACAGGGACGAAAGAGGCGCATGATGGGTGAAGATGAAGAGAGAAGGAAAATGCAAAACATATGGCAAGCAATTTGGCATGCTCAAAGCCTACAATCCAGGCGCGTACTTTCTAAAAAGTTCAGGAACGTCTGGATGGCCTTCAAACTCCCTTGAGCGTCTGGCCAAGGGCCTAAAATAACGTCCTCCAACAACGGTGGGCTGTCGAGACGCGTAATGTGATTGTTGAACTTTTGACGCTCTTTCACGTACTTAAGGCAGTCACAAAGAACATGACCTGTAGTCTCATTCACATTGCACAACTCACAGTCTGGAGACTCAGTGCGTCAGATTAGGTGCACGTATCCGTGCGTAACGGCTACCCCCTGCCTTAGTATGTGCAGAAGACCGGCACAACTGCGTTGAATTTTCAGTGGTAGCCTAAATTTCATGGTAGGGTACAATCTCTGGAGTCGTTTCGGGCGATTATCCGGGTTTTTCCAGTGCTTTTCTGTCGATTTTCGGATAATACTGGAGAGGAGGCAGTTGACATCCGCTCTTGAAAAAGTAATTGCAAGTAGTGACTCTGGTTCTTCGAGTGCGTTCTTTGCTTCGGCATCGGCGAGTTGGTTGCCGTGTATACGACAGTGACTGGGAATCCACTGAAATATGGTGTGGTGGCCGTTTTCTTGCGCTCAAGTGTAGAGCTCGGCAGTTTGAAGAGGCAACCCTCTCTGAGTGTTTTCTTTCAACACCACTCTAAGTAGTTGCAGAGCCAAATCTGCGTCACTGAAGAGTGTCCATACTTGAGGAGGCTGTCGCGAAATATATTGAACGGCCTCTCTGATCGCCAGTAGTTGTGCAGATGTTGTAGTTGTCTTGTTACAAAGACGAAACCATCGAATGACTCGATTCGCAGGCACGACGAAAGCCGCACTAGATCCAGACGACGAGGCCGATCCTTCTGTATACACATTCACCGAGGAGTCGTATTCTTTCGACATATATTCAAGTGTTAAATGTCTGAGGCCGACGGTAGGTATTCGCGATTTTTTTAGAAATTCCGGGAATAGATAGACGTACCCGTATCTTGAACATTACCCATGGGGGCATATGTGGAAGGTCAGCAGCGGCAAAGTACGATGGATATGGCAGATTCTTGGAATTTAATGGCTCTTGAAAAAGCGAAGTCCGACCATATGTCGGGAAGTGTCGATAAGGGGTGGCGTCCATGACGGTACAGCAGTCGCAGGAATGCTCTAAAGAGGTTCGCATCGTAGAAAGGCTGGTAAAGGGGCGACGCGAGTCTCCCTAATTGTTCCGTAGGGTGAGGTGCAACGTGGGAGACCGAGGCATATTTTCAGCATCTCTGCCTGGGCACTTTCCAGCGTACGCAAACATGACCGGTACATACTTGATAAAACGGGCAGGCTATACCGAATGTAGCCGACGTAGAGAGTCTGGTACAGCCGGCGTAGCGATTGCTCAGATAGACCCCACTTCATACCGGCCAGAAACCGAAAAACTTGAGCAAGTCCAGTTATTTTTTTCTTTAACATTTCCACATGCTTCGACCACGAAACACCTCGGTCAATGAGAACGCCGAGGTATCTGTGGTGGGTCACATATGGGTTGACATTGCCAATGATCATAATTAGATACCAATACATAAGCTTCCGTGTGAATGCTCTCACAGCGCACTTATCTAGAGCCAGTTGAAGTCCTTGGCACTGCAGGTACTGAGACTTTAAAAAACTGCTTGCTGCAATCTTGCACGAATGTGCGGTCGCGTGACTGCGGACGCCCATATGCATATGCCATCTGCGTAGGTACTGGTGCGTACTGTATCGGAAATTATTTCCGCAAGGCAAATAATGGCAAATTTCAAAAGTGTCGGGCTGAGCACTCCTCTTTGAGGCACTCCACGAACCACAACGTGTCTTCTCGTTTCGCCATCATTCGTGGACATGAAGACTGTGCGACCATGTAGGTAATTTTTAGTACACATGTAGAGACGGCCGCTGATGCCCAAATTACTGAGGGCATCAAGTATGGCTTCGTGCAGTACATTGTCATAGACTCCTTTTATATCTAAAAAAAAACTGCTCCTACAAGTCGGTGTCGCCTTTTAACGTGTTCGATCGTGGACACGAGATCAATGACCCCATCTATTGCGACTATCCAGGCGTAAATCCGGTCCTCATTTCAGGATAAAGCTAATTCTAGTGCAATATTTTTTGTTGTTGTTCTGATAGTAATAAGTAGTCTGGCCTCTTGCCTTGCTTTTTGGTCACATCTGACAGGCTACCATAATGACATGCTGTGCAGTGAAATAATTTATACCATAATTACCAAACAAAAAAGTGTTCTTTCTAATATTCTTGCTGTTTAGCAACTAGCAAGTAATTACACGTTATATTCAATGCTCTGGTCACATTAGACGGCTAGCAATGCATTCTGTAGGTGGTATAAGTTTCTGGAATGCGCTGAAATTTTCGTTCGCCTCGCACCTTGATAAAATCAGCTTCGTTATTCTTGTTGCAGACACAAAGGTAATTTGATAGATCAATTTCTCGTGAAATGCTATGCACATAAAATTCTAATTGTTGACGCAATAACCTAAGTGTCAGTATTTTTTTATTCTCTACGGGTTGTTTTTACCGCACTTATAGAGATGCAACTTGTAAAGAGTGCGCTTCTGTTTTGTGGAAAATGTGATTTGCGACCACATCCTGTCGAGGCGTCCCTGCATGCAATTTGGCATGTGTGTATGTGTGCGCATGGGTGTCTTTGTTAGCAGTGATAATTCGCTCTCTTTTAATGCAAAACATCCTTTGCTTCATACAAGACATCTTGTTGTAAGTAGGCTCATGTTTTACATTGTTTCGTGCAGCTTCCCTTCAAAGAAGCATTACGTGTCTAAAGCTGATACCAAATCACGGCACCGCTGCACAAAAGCCCGATGATCTACCCATAGGGCCACATACTTTATTTCAGTGCCTAACAAGAAAACATCAACGAAAACTCAAAAGAAAATGGAAATAAACATAACAAGTAACGAACCAGTTGAATTTGGCTGAAAGGCTTTGCCGTCTTCCATTTTATTGCGAAACTATTATGAGCCCCATTACGCGAAAATCCGTCGGCCTCATCAAAAAGCCGGTATCAAAAACGACCGACGCCGCAAAGAGCAAAAACACACAAAGGAATGCTCAAATTGAGGTCACATTTATCGGGGAGGTAACTGTAAGAAAAGGAAGTCAGTGGCCTTGAAAAAGAAAATTTGGTAAATTTTGGCCTCTGTGGTAATTGAATCCGTGCTTCCCGGTGCGCAAGACAAGCACGCTTCCCCGACGTTACAGCGGCTCCGTCGTTCTGGTTGGCCATACCTAGTGCGTGCGTCGTTGCGCACGTGACCCTTACGAAGTCTTCGCGTGCAAGCTGGCGCGATGAGACGCTTGGCGCATTTCGATTTGATCTTACCGAGCCAGAAAGCAGGCGAGAGCTTGCGTGGACAGGCAACGCGCGGAAAAAGTAGTTGACCAAAGGAACTCTAATGCTTTCGCATTCCCATACACAAGCAATCCTAAGCGTCTCTGCAGACACTTTTATTGGTGCTATCACTGGCTCTATACTTGATAACCACTCGGGTGCACAACTCAAAGAAAAACTAATGCACACGCAGAATCTTTGCAAGGGCTGTGCACTTCTCTCATCGTAGACAGTCAGCGCAACAGGCAGGAGAATTTTTTTTTTCACTGGAGACCAGTTCAGGGCAAGAACATATAACGTGTTGCCACCTCATTTGGCACTCTAAAATGTTTGTATACGTATACTAAATTATTCCTATTTCCTGCTGGTAAAATTTATCGCCTAGAACACGTGTACGTCCAAAGCGACAGCCCGATATAAATAAACTCTATATTTTATCCTGCTGACGCAGTAAACACATAAGCATACACTGGTAGTTAAAACAAGCATCTCTGCGAAAATAAACACTAGTGATTTTAGTGACTTTAGTAAAGTAACAACGCTACCCATAGCTCGTCATTCAACAGGCAACGCATAAATTGCGCCATCCGATAAATTCCCTCCGCGTGTTTTAACCCTGTCAATGGCATTGACCTCGCCCACATACACATATTTTCATATTCTGTGGGAATAAAGTTGTTTGCGACCTAAAAGTTGGCATGAACAAAGAAAAATACAAATTCATATCGCCCATAGGCCAAAGCAAACTGAATGAGGAATAATTTGAGTTGTTAAGCGCATATAGGTTATTTCCTCAAAGTTATACTGGATAGTCATATGGAGGAATAGTGCGATCGCAAAAAGTGCGCCCAACCATTGACTTTAGGGAGTAAAAGAGCCAATGAAATTTGGTAATTTTTTTGCGTTGGGTGAAAACGAAGAAAAGCGATCGGAAGGTAGTCTACACGGTCGTTGCGCCATCTCTTGAGAGCAACGCAAATAGAATGGCCCTTCAGTGTCCAATGCAGAATCATTTCGCTACTGAAAGATGGCGCCAAAATGTCACTAGTTGTAGTGTTCCTGTATATGCTCCCGCAGGGAGCAGAGTTGCGCATAGGTCCGCCGTCGTGATCCAGCTCTGCAGCGAAGCCACTCCTCGTGCGCGCAGGAGCCAAATGCCGCGCGGTGTTCCGCCTTTTTCTCTAGTGGTCGCGAGCTACAAGCGCCAATTGTTCGCAGGCGCTTAGCAAAGGGCACTTCTTAATACAGGCTACGCTCGAACGAGTCATTCGTGCAGTCGTAGGGGGTGGGCTTCCAACCAACCGAAACTTTATATGTACCTATGTAAACACGCATATACAAACACACACATGAACGTACAAATAGGGGGTAGGACCGCCTTCCATTCCCCAAAATAATATACTCCCGTGGCTCGAACAGCTCCAAAGTTCGCTCGCAAACGCGCAGTACGTTGCCACAAAACGCGGTGCAATGATTTTCAGCATGCATATGAAGTTGTCTTATCACTGTCAGAAAGCAAGAAATGTTTTAAAGAGTGTTTAAAACTTCACACACGTAAGGTGGACACTTAGCGCATTTTGGCTGCCGAAACCAGCCGATTAATGACCGTCGCCAAGAGAGCTATCGTGCCTGCAGTTATGTCAGTGACCGTTAACAGAGCGTCATTTATCACTAACCATCGTTCACAACAGCTGCACGTTTTCGATACATGCGGTGCAGACACAGGTTTAAGCGCATTTCAAATGTTCACATGCGCACATTTTAAGCAAAGCTTGCTTTTACGATTCATTCATACCGCAGACTAATCAGCTATATAGTAGCAGCAAATCTGCAAGTAGAAAAAGATTCAAGATGCAAGAGCTTCTAGATCAAATTTATTTCATACAAGGGAATGCATGAACGGCTGCTGGCAGCAGGCCAAGTGTGCTGGTTCTTAGAACCTTGGGGGCGGAATTCAAAGAAACTGGAAAGGCAACAAGCTATTAAGAGTAGGTTATTTTTATTGCACTAATCACATCAAGATGGCAAACTTGCAGAGTAATTATTCACACAGTGCAGACTGTAATCTGACAACACATTTTTCTTGATCTCTTACCACTCGGAAAAAAGCCAGTAGTTCAAGACACCGTATCAAATCAATGAAATCACTGAAGCAGCTTTTGGCCAAAAAGCCAGGTTGCAAAGCTTTGTGACCTATCGCATCAGAGGCAAGGAAATTTTACGTCATTGAACAGTGCATTCACTCCACTCCCGCCCACAGGAAACAGCATTCACCAAAGCACAACGTAGATTTCTAGCGTGTTTAAATGAACGACAAGTTTTTGTTCCACTGGCCGATACATGATGCTCACAAGCTAGCACACATACAGTTGCGGCTTAGCTTCTATGGCAGCAATCAGTTAACAAAATAAGTAAGCCTGTGCACTTCAAGACAATAAATTGACTAGAATCAATTTTACTGTTCTCAAAACTTCACACGGAGAAGGAATATATTACAATTATCACAGCTCGAGAGCTAAATATGCATATGCCAACTTAGCACCCGTTTTATCCTTGTTCCCTTGTGTGCTTTCTGCAACGATGTCCTAGCTCTTCAGAAATTGCGGTTGACGAGAGAGGTACATATTATTCATTTCAATTTTAAACTCTGAAGGGTGCATTCAAACTCAAGAAGCCCAGACTTGTTAGCAACAACACTCTCACTATAGTATCAGTGTGTCTCCAGCTAGTTTGCTTGGCTGAAGCATTTACTCCTATGGCTGAGTTCCGTGCGGTTTGTGCAGTGTGGTGCGCCGCACCCCGACATACTGGAATACAAGTGCCAGTACGATGTGTTTCGTATCACTTCACCAAGGTCCTTGACTTCACATCGTCGAATACCGTACCTGAAACCCGCAGCTGCTTCTCTCAACGCACGATCGACGGTCCGCTGATTGCAATGGCGATGGCACTGACGGAAACGACAAATTCGCATGAGTTGGCGATGCGCCCGTAAAGTTGGCTTCGCAGCGGCGCGGATCATTTGACGTCATTTTTCGCGCTCGGCCAATAGCGGTGCGAGCGGCGCCGGAAAAGGTATGCGCAACTCTGCTCCCTGCGGGAGCATATACAGGAACACTAACTAGTTGAGCCCGTGCAACTAAGGCAGCGCGGAAAGGGGGTGGGTTTGCTGTTTTGCATTCTGTGAACACGCAATCAATCTCTCTTATTTGGTAATACTCATGGCTTCTGTTGCAACAATATCTGTTTCCCACGCGCGTTTTCGGAACAACTCTTTTCATATTGGCCTCAAGCTGTGCACAGTTATTTTGGACTGATCATTTTTGTTATCTCGCCGAATATACTTTTCTGAAGCAGCTAGGTTGCACCTTGTTTAATATAATGCGGTGCTTTATTTTGAATTATTATTGTAATTTGAAAAAGACGGTGAAATAACGGAGTACATTCAAACAATATTCCAACAATATGAAGAGAATCGAACTTTTATTCTAAGCAGCCAGCATGATACACTTAGGCGTAATAAATAAAAAGTAACCAGAATCTTGTAATGGATTTGATTGTGTACGCTAATGCCTAGAAGTACGTTTTTCACTAGGATCAAACTTATCCAAGAATTTCGTTTTGCACATGACCAATGAAGCCGAACCGTTTGAGTTTGATTGCTGCTAAAACAGGAATAAAACTGAGAAAAAGACGAAGATAAGTTGTTTATTTCGGCTGTGTAAAATTAACGACCAGAATTTCCTGGCGAGGTACCTAATATATTCAATTCCATTTTTTAATGCACACACAGTAATATGCGTTTTCTATCCTGCAGGTTGTTTTGGAATTTATCGTTGGCTGAAGCGAATGGCATACGCTAGGAAATGAGTATGATTTGTCTAGATGGCAAAAAGGCTGGCACTTCGTTTCACAAAGAAAAATGCAATGTGCGATATCTTTTATTGCATATTAGTTTCATTATATCCTAATTGAAGTTAATGTTTTGTATTTTCCTCATGCCAGCCAACGAATAATATACCTAAACGTCAAGAATCAACAAGAAAAACACCAGTTCCGCTATGGGGCTCTTGCACTGCCCAGGGAGCGCTGTGAAAAGGGTGCTAAAAAGCGCCCTCTGTCCTGAACTGGGTAGTACCAAGCTCGGTCGTCTGCTTCGGAAAGCGCCTTTGCAATATGGACCCGCCACTTTCGGTTTTGTTGTACCACGGCTTGGAGCGAATATCGGGCGCCAAAAATCTTTTCAGGGGTGGCACGCTGCGTAAAGGCAATAAATAATGCAACGCCGAATACGTGTACGCCGTTCAAGAAATAGGCGGCGAAGTTTTAAAAGCGCGGTGTCAATGGGAAGTGTAGCGAGTCACATACGAAGTAGAACTTCAGGTAAGGTTTGCACACTGCTAGATTCAGGCGCACAAACGCGAGGAAATATTTCCTCTTAATGAATTCACAGCAGCGATAAGCAGACATCATGTGTACGCAACTGCTCGAGCGCACGATCTTACGCGCCGCGACGGCAGCAGTCTTTCGACATGCCGCGAAACGGCGGGCCTCCTGCAATCTTTGTTTACTGGATGCCGCTAGACAAGTAGTTATGCCTGCACTGTAGTAGCGGCCAACTGTCCCTTTAGCAACTGATAAATAACTGATGCAATGCATATGAGCTCGCAGTAACGTACGTGCGAATCGCGCTGCAGCGCGAGCTCGTGCGCTGCTCGCTTGATGTAGCTTTTGACAGCGCTCGAACATCGATGTGCTGCAATCAATACTACCTTGCTGCGCTGCCTCATCGTGCTGGCTTGAGGTCAAGTACGAGCACATTTACCTCTCTAATCTGTGCGGCTCGTAGTGGGGTAGTGAATTGTCACCGAATCAGCCCGACCATTTCTGCACGGTCAGTTGCCGACACCTGGTCACTTCACCACTTCGCACCAGTCGAAATTAATTGTTAATTGTCGCTGTGGCCGGGTCTCGAATCGTGAATCACCAGCCATGCCTGCTGCTATATCGTTCTGCCGTCGGGACTGTATGTGCAAAAGACTGAATTTTAGAACGCAGATAATCAAGCAAGCTTAAAGACAGGCGAAGCAGTCAGCGTGGCGCGAAGTTTAGCTTACCCAGCGCTACGAACTGCAGCTATCCAGCGCGCCCGACGCTCCGCTTCGTGAGGCCTTGAAGGAAAACGGTAGAATCTGATGTGGGAATTCAGGACTTCTTGTTTATGGCAGCCGACGACGCAGAAGTAACGGCGGTGACGCTTTTTCGATGCTGAGCTAAGTCTCTACGGATCGGCGTCGCCGATTCCTTCTGCTTCCAGCATTACGTCTCACGGAGAGTCTCTTTTTTGTTAAACTGTAGGCTGCGGCTAGCTCGCAGCGTGGTTGGCGTGGTCTGTGAGAAGTGACGAGCATTTTCACACTCGCAACAGGGCAGAAGAAAGTGCGAATCGACTCAAAACTCGGGCTAGAAACGTGCTTCGCCACAGCCAGGGCTCAATACTACCCAAGACGGTACTACCCAGATAACGCTTCGCGCTCCGCCACCAGGCGCTGCTACTATACCTCAAACTCCAGCACAAACGGCCATATTTAAGTGCCGTGTTAGTGACCATTCATTGTCAGAGAAAATACAACTTAATTATCCGCAGCGATAACAAGAACAGAAAGAACAAATAAATTTCAGATCAAAGAATCGTGTTTGTTTTCGCTCGCCACTTCTATTGCGTTGCGCAAGCGTACTGGATGCAAATTCGTATCTGTAGAGCTATTTTGTAAGTCCCGCAGTACTTCGTCATGTTCTCGCTATCTGACCATCTACCAACATTGAGAAGCAAAAAGCAATTTGCAGCCAACTGAACATAGGGAAAATTAATCAAAAATCCTATGGCCTTTTGCAAATGCCAAATTTTTCAAGACTCTCTAGCTGACTTGGTGCAACCAACTGGTACGTGTAATAACTGAAGCAGAAATAAACACCCGCCAAAACCAGGAAAACTAACGAAAGAACAAAGTTTGGCGTTTCGAAGCCTGTACTGGCCCCTTGTTCCCAATAACAATGAAGATGCACAATCCTTGCTTGTGTCTGGGAAGATGGTGCAAGGAACGCGGGTAACAAAAAAATAAATTATGTTTTTTTACCATGCAATACCACGATTTGAACGCCGTAGTAGGGAACCCTGGATTAAGTTTGACCACCTGGGGTTAACGTGCTCATACATTTAGGTACACAGGTGTCTTTGCACTTCGCCGCCTTCAAAACGCTGCCACCGTGTCCGAGATTTGATCCCGCGACAACACCAGCACAACACCAAAGCCACTAAGCAACAACGGCGGGCCGGTTAGGTGTCTGGAAGGTTGACCCGTGGCCTGTTAATCCCGTGGGGTGTTGTGTGGATGTAGAATGATTCAAGCAGTAAGCTTATAGATAGGGCTTTTTTTTCTAGGCGATGATAGTTGCCACATCCCAGTTGATGATGTGGTCTGTCTTCTCATGATGCCCGGCCAGCGCATTCAATGCCGTGTTTGCCTTCTCACGTCGTGCTGGTGCGGCTTCTTCCTTTTCCTAGAGCTGCCTGATTCACCGATGTAGGCTGCGTCACAGTCTTTACAAGGAATCTTGAATGAATTCTGGGGTTTTACCTATAATTATTCGGGGCTATCTCAACCGTGCCAATACCTTAATTACTAGAAATCTTGTAAATAACGTCTGGATAAATGCCACACTCGATGGGGTCCTTTACGCGCACTAGCTGGCCTTGAAGCTTTCTGAGGGTAAGATGAGCAACCCGTATGTCATAGCTATTAAAAATCCTGGCCAGTGCCTCACTTACGCCATCTGCATTTGAGATAACAACGCGTTTTTTCTTCCTAGAAGCCGCATGGCGGACAGGTGCTGAGGCCTGACGCTACTGTTGGGTCAGTAGAGTGCCAGGGTAGCCAATCCTGTTTTACACTGTTCAGTTCCCAATGACGTCTGTTGGGACTAGAGCACATACAGAAGGCCCCGTAAAAAAGCGCTGAGGCTATTGACCGCTTGTGTCCAATGGGGTGCATTGACTGGAAGTCGAGGTACTTCCCGGTATGCGAGAGCTTACGGCACTCGTGTGTAGCAAACCCTTTGTCAGTATAGGCTTAATAAGGACGTCCAGAAACGCCGTGCAACCATTTTTCTCTTTTTTCAAGACAACGTGGATACTTGTCTCGATGGAGTTCAAGTGGTATAAAATCATCTGATGTCATTGCGGAAAAATATGCAGAAGCAATCGTCAACTTATAGCGAACAAAAAACCTCGCGGTCGGATCAGCGGATGCCAGTGCCGAGTATATTAAAGCTCTTAGCATAAGGTTAGAGCAAACAACAGAGACTGAAACACCCATGGCCGTTCCATAGACCTGCTGTAAAATGTCGTGTTGAACGCAAAATAGGTGTTGCGCAAGCGAAAGTTCAGGACATGGCACCCTTTTTTTATGAACACGGCACCGTTGACTGTACGCAGAGGCAGTGTGTGATCACTTTATAAAACGTTTGTGCAGCATTCTACAGCAAGTTCGAACGACAAAGACGGGAACATGGATTTCGCGTCGACTTAAGACAATTACATGATTATCGTCTACGGTTGCATCTGTTAACTTTTCGACAAAGCGATGCGAGTCCTTGATCAATGTCGAAATTCTTCCTGCTAGAAGACCAAATACTTTGTGAAGCCATGTGGACAGGCGGTGAAATGGTGAACGCGTAGGAAGTTTAGGTAAATCTGTCATGTGCAGCTTCGGCAAACCGTAAGGGCGGGCGCAGAGCCGTTGTGGCAGAGTAGCCGCTAGTAAAGGCGTTTTTGCTCACGGAGAACAAGAACGAAAACCTTGGTGAGCAATTCCTGCAGATCTGCTTCTACCTTCTGAGTGGGGTCGCTGTTCACTACATACATCGACCCATATTATGGAAAAGAATTCCTTACGGGGACTTAGTCACTGCGGTGGAGAATGACCGTAGCATTTCCCATGTGGGCAGGTAGAATCACGATGCGACTGTTATTTTGTAACCGTTTTAAAGCCTGCTTTTCGGAAAAGTGCTTTGTGATCGCCTTTGAATTTGACAGCTTTGAAAGAGCACCCATTACCCGTGTTCGTGCTTCGTGCTGCAGGTGCGGGACCGCGTAATGCACAGCTTGTTCCACAGCGCAGATCATTCATGCTTCGCAGAGGACCTTGCCTCTGTTGAAATTTATGCCGCGGTTCGACAGACGTTCCTCAGCAGTGTCGAGCTTGTGCCAAGACAGGTTGTATACGTATCCTTTTTTTTTTCGGAGCAGCAGCAGCAGCATGTCTCGCGAGAAGCAAAGCGAACTTTTTATCTCGTGGCTCAGGTTTTCTTTCTTGTATCCCGGCGGAGTCACTGTTGGCATGAAGCAGTACGTCGAAAAAATCTAACGGCAGTGGATGCTCAATAAAGCGCTGTGTGATGAAAATATCATTGCCCAACCGTTTTTTTCGTGGCCTTCACTTCTAGAAAGCGAGCTTGAATCAGACATTTCTCGGCTCGGGCGTTCACTTGTCCATATAGCGTCGGCACCAGAAGGGACAGCCGTAGTGATTTCGGGATCGCACCGTAACCTTTGTAAAGCAAGTTGAACTCCAAGTTAGTCACAACAGATGCATGTCTTGACTTTGGGTTTACAATAAATGAATGAATAGAATTTATTGATAGGAAAGACAGAGAGGTCGACCTGAGCTAGTGCGCTCTAGTCTGCTACTCTGCACTGGGGAAGAGGGAAGGGGAGTGAAAGTATTGGAATGGATGATGATGATAAGAGAAGTGGTGAGTGCTTATGTACATGAGACAGTTGCCTCGCTAGAGCCGCTCGTCGAGCTTGGTGCCCTGCAGAAACTCCAACAATACTTTTGTTGCACGCATTGAAATTGCAGTGTCAGGCCATGGGCCGAGGATAGCTTCCTCCGACAGTAGTTGCCTGCCAACGCTGGCTAAGAAACTGTCTAACGTCCTTCGCTCCAGCATATATGCTGGGCAGTCGCACAGTACGTGTTGCAGTGTTTCGGGCATCTGGCAGTGTACACAATCAGAGCTGTTCGATTGGCCGATGAGGTGTGCTTAGCGACGGGTGAAAGCAACGCCAAGCCGAATCCTGTATAGCAAATTGCCTAATCTTCCTTATGACATGCGTTCCGTGCTGTTCGCGAACATACGCGTATTCGATTAGTTCGATGAAATAGCGTCTGGCCAGGAGAGTACGTACTGAAGCAGAAATCAACATTCGTTAAAACCGCAAAAATAAAGGAAGAACAAAGGTTGACTTTTCGAGACCTCTAAGGACCCCTTGTTCACAATAACAAAGAAGATTCACAGTCCTTGCTTATGTACAGGGAAGACGACGCAATGAACGGAGGGGGGGGGGAGGTCACCTGGAACATTGCGCCGTGTGCTGTTAATCACATGTGGTGTCGTCTTAGTGTTGAATTATTCCAGCAGTAAGCGTATAGATAGAGATTTTTCCCTGGCGATGTTAGCTTGTTATTGTGAACAAGCGGCCTCGAAACGTGAACCTTTGTTTTTCTTTATTTTTCCTGATTTCGGCGAGGTTTTCAATCTGTTGCAGTAGGTATCCTCCTGGGCAGACGGTATATCATCGAGCTCTTGATTACTTGTAATAACAGCGAAACACAATGAGGCCCAGGAACACAGATACAAAAAAAAGTTTATTTTGCTGCCATCTTGTTCTCATTTTTTTCAGCTTTCAATCTTTGAAAGCATATAACCCGCCCCGGTGGCTTAACGTCTATGGCGTTGCGCTGCTAAGCACGAGGTCGGGGGATCAAATCCCGGCTGCGGCGGCAGCATTTAGGTGAGGGTGCAATGGAATAATCCCCGTGTCCCGTCCATTGGGGGCACGTTAAAGATTGCCGGGTTAATTAATCCGCATTTAATCCTCGATTTTAGGACCATTTTTATTTTTAATTTTTGTTAGTGACCTCCCAGACCAAATTAAATAATCAATTAAGTTATTAGCCGATGACTGTGTTCTCTATTGTGTCATTTCTAACTCTGGCGACTGCGATACTCTTCAATAAGACATTGGCATAGTAACATCATGGTGTTCTGGATCCCAAATGAAGCTCAATTCTAATAAATGTATGGCAATGCGTGTGTCACGTGCTGTCAGAAATGCCACCCTTCCTACGTACAATATTAACAACGTACCTGTAGAAAATGTTTCATCATACAAATATCTTGGTATCTACATTACACACAATCTTACATGGAACATTCACATAAATTACAATTACGGTAACGCTAATCGCATGCTTGGTTTCTACGGCGTAATTTTTCATCGGCAACTGCAGCTGTCAAGTTACTTCTGTAAATATCCTTACTGAGGGCTAAACTTGAATATGCATGCTCCATTTTCGACCCTTCTACTCTAAAGCTGAAAAACACCATCGAATCCGTTCAAAACCAAGCTGCTCGGTTTATTCTTTCGGATTATTCTCGTCATGCAGGTGTCTCATCAATGAAACTAAACCTTGACTTGCCTACCCTAGAGTTACGTCGTAAATACTTTCGCCTATGCCTTTTTCACAAGATTTATTACTCTAACGAAACACTTAAGGATGAACTAATCTCCCCGCCATCATACATATCTTCACGCACGGGCCATAGTTTTAAGGTTGAAATTTCAACTTGTCGCACCAACGTTTCTTTTGATTCCTTTTTACCAAGAACGACGAATGACTGGAACCGCCCCCCTGCCTCCATCACTGCCATTTCTGACGGCACAAACTTCAAGAATATTGTTAACGAATTTGTTTGTAATAATCACCACTCCTCTCTGTAATGCCCCCGGGCCTTGAGAGTATGACAATAAATAAATAAATAAATAAATAAATAAATAAATAAATAAATAAATAAATAAATAAATAAATAAATCCTGCATTAGGACATACGTCATAATCACATCATAGTTTTGGCGCCTAAAACTCCAGAATTTAATAAAGCAACTAGAGGAATTCGCAGAGGTGACACGATTTTTTGTTAAAAAAAGAAAGCACTAGTGTAGAACTATCTGTTTTGGGCGCCTGATTTCTAAAATAAAACTAGTAGATTAACCTTGCGCGACTATTATTTATGATGGTTTCTTTGACTACTCTATAACCAAAAGAACAGAAACCTGAAAAAACAATTTAAAAATGCTTCTGTTCCCATTTCGGCTTATTAAAATATTTAACTGATCTCAGATAGAAAGCTGTCTCAATATTAGACGTGCTGCCTTGAATAGCAGTTACATAATAGCTTACGAAACCGCAAGGCTTTACAGTGCTGCGCTAGAAAAAAATTACATTTCTAGAAAACCGATATTTGTCTTTTATGTTATTCAGTTTTGGTTTGATGTTACTTAGTTTCATTTATGCACTGCAATAAATGTTCTAATAATTTTGCGGCAGGTTTGGTACAACGATTTGCACGCTGAAAAGTATCTGGTAGAGCGTATTGATTTTCTTTTCGTATGCGAAAGAAGAAGGGGAATTTTATTTAATTAAAGTAGGCAGTTTGTTGTAATTATGTTGCGCTGGTTATAGATTCTTTTGATGATGTCTATTTTTATCTGGTTGTACTGTTCTCTTGCGTTGTGTTTTAAATATGATGGCTTCGGCGAGTGTATAGCTATGATTTCCGGATAGTGGCCTATTCAGAAGCTAAGCTTTCCACACTGCCGCATTTAATAGACAACATAGAAAAGCCGCGTTGGGGTCAGTGGCTATGGTTCAGCTGCTACACACACAATGATGTTTATGACTCGCCGCCATGTATGTGGCCTGCATAAAATGACATAAATTCAAACCCTTAAGTGCACTGCAATAGTAAAAGAATACCCTTGATATAAATTATTACATATGCCTCACTAGCAAAGCTTCTGACTTTGTGATCGAAAGAGCATGCGAACTCACGGTATTGAAACATTACAGCTGCGCCGGAAAATTCAGACTGAAACTAATTTTCTTACTAAAAAACCATAAACTGTCTATGAATGCGGACCCCTTCCTTAAACCTAACACTACGCGCCAAACACGAAATCATCATGCACAATCATTAACCCCTTACAGTGCTAGGATTAACGCCCTTAAATACTCATTTTTTCCACGCACCATTGAGGAGTGGAACAGGTGTCCGCCAGATCTTTTAACCAGAGCTGATTCTTTTGACTCAATGTTTTCTTCACAGCATTTAATTTGAGAGCCATTTATTTCTACGTTTACTTTTTGTATTTTGCATCTGAGCCTTGTATTTATTGCTGTATTTTGTGTTACAACTTGTATTAAACATTTTTCAGTTTTGCTAATCCTGTTCTTTTTGCATATATTATGTATTCGCCCCTCCTGCTTGGGCCTACTGTAAGCCTGCAGTATGTTCTAAATAAAAAAAAATAATCCATTTGCTAATGTAGTTACTGTACATTAAAGTTACTGAAATTTTTTTTAAAGGAGAGAGAGACAAATAGGAAGGGAAGATAGGGAGGTTAGCCATTGTAAATACCGGCTGGCTACCCTGTGCTGGGGAAAGGGGTAAAGGGAATAAAAGGAGAAGGAAGAGAAAAAAAACAAGAAAGATGCACACGATAACGTGGAACAATGTTACGCTGAACAACACTCAAAGACGGTCGCACAATTCACATGTCCTTAAGAACTTGAGCAAAGCCCTTAAGACCTTGAGTGCCGAAACCCGTCTGCACCAGTGTCCTAGAACCTTCTCTCCTATGAAGGGGCGTATGTCCTGTTTTTCGAGCGCGGTCAGGAGCACTTTCCACATTGTAACGTGCACAGTTACAGAGGAGGTGCGCGATCGTCTCTTCGCAGCCGCAGGCGTCGCAAGCAGGGCTGTTGGCCATTCCGATGCGGAAGGAATAGGAGTTCGTGAATGCAACGCCGAGCCATAGGCGGCACAGAAGTGTTGCTTCCGCTCGTGGCAACCCCGGTGGAAGATGGAGTTGCAAACTTGGATCCAATCTTTGAAGACGTGTGTTCGTGAATTCACTGGTGTTCCACAGAGTTAGCGTAAGCTCGCGTGCGAGGGAGCGAAGACTTGTGGCGGCATCTGTTTTTGACAGCGGTATGGGTATAATCTGGGCACCATCATGGGCCGACCGGGCAGCGTCATCCGCACTGTTATTTCCCGAAATTCCGCAGAGACCCGGTATCCACTGGTAGATGATGTTGTGTCCCTTGTCGATTGCGTAATGGTGGAGTAGTCTGATGTCTGCGACTAATTGCACATTTGGTCCTTGGCTGAAAGGGGACAGCAGACACTGGAGAGCTGCCTTTGAATCACTAAAAGATGGACCATGAATGTGGTGATTTCGGACCAATAAACTCCAGAGCAGCACGGATAGCTGCGAGTTCTGCAGCCGTCGATGATGTAACGTGAGACGTCTTGAATTTGATAGTGACAGACTGAGCGAGAAAAATCACTGCTCCAACTGAACTTTTAGAGGAGACAGAACCGTCCGCGCAAACGTGGGTGCGTTCGTTGTGTTTTTCATGCAGGAATGAAAGAACGGTTTGTTTGAGGGCGTAAGATGACATCTCCGTTTTCTTTTTGATGCCGGGAATAAAAAGAAGGGCCTGGAGTGGATGCAGACACCACAGGGTAGAGATGGTCGTGCTGCACGTGGGAAGTTTGACTGTAAACTTCAGTGGCTGGGAGCAATAATTCGGCTAAACGATGAACGACGTCGAGCGGCAGGAAGGGAGGCGAGATGATGCGATGGAAGTTGGGCGCAGTGCCTGATGTGCACCCTTAAGGAGTCGACATGAATATACGTATTGATAGGGTGGTCATGCGCGATGGCTATTGTTGCTGCCGTTGATGCACACCTGGGAAGGCCAAGACAAATTGGCAGAGCTTGAGTTTGTACAGACTGGAGGGCTCGGAGTTTGGTCTTACCGGTCCCACCTAGTACAGGTAAGCTGTATCGTAGGAGACCCAGGAACAGTGCATTATAGAGTTGGAGCATTGCACTCACAGACGCACCCCATGACCTTCCTGCAAGAAATCCGAGCACGTCTGTTATCATCCCTAGTTTCATTTTTAGGTAAGAGACGTGAGGACTCCAGGAGAGGTCTCAATCTATTATCACTTCTAAAAAACAGTGCGTCTTCTCGTAGGCAATAGGCTGTCCATTAATTATAACAACATATTGTCTCATTGCTTTGCGCGTGAAAGCGACCATACAGCACTTCTGGGAGGACACCTCCAAACCTCGTGCTCAAAGATAGCTGGATGTTAGCGTGGCCGCTTTTTGCAGTCTCGCACGAACCTGTGGACGCGTCTCTGCTGATGACCAAATGCGTATATTTTCTGCATGTGTTGACGTATGGACGGATAGTGGAAAGGTGTGAACCAGGTCGATAAGCACGACGTTAAATTGAGTGGGGCTCAAGACTCTGCCTTGCGGTACTCCACAGAAGGTGTTATGTTGTGATGATGCATCATCCTTTCTTTCCACAAAGAATGACCTGTCCGTCAAGTAGCTGAATATCCATCGAAACACAAGTCCACCTAGGCCGACATCGCCCAAAGTGTGCAGGATGGCGCGAGAAGTTACGTTGTCATAAGCGCCTTAAACGTCTAGGAACATTGCCGCTGACAGTCTCCTTAGGCTTTTTTTCGTGTTGAGTAGACGAAACAATTTCTATGACGTTGTCTACTGAAGAGCGTCCGCGTCGGAAGCCTGCCATAACGTCAGGGTATATCTTTTAGTGTTCTAGATACCACTATAGACGTGTCAGCAATATCCTCTCCATCACTTTTCCTAGACAACTGGCCAGAGCAACGGGACGATAAGACGCCGCATCTAAGGGTGATTTACCTGATTTTAGCAGAGGCACAAGGCCGCTGGACTTCAATGCAGGTGGAACCACTCCTTCCCGCCATTAATTGTTGTACACCTCTAGAAGAGCCTGCCGGACGGTTTGACCAAGGTTGCCAAGAGCTGCATAAGTCACCCCGTCAGGTCCAAGAGATGAGGAACGTCTACACGCTGCCAACGCAGCTTGTAACTCCTCAATTGAAAACAGGTTGTCCATACGAGAATCCCGCGAGATTGGAAAGTCAAGGGGATCATGTACGATGAACGCGGATCGTAGACCAGCAACCCTTAAACAGAAATCCTCCGCTACCTCGAACTCTCGGCGACCTTGACAGAGAGCCAGGCATTTGAAAGTGTGGCGTTGTTGTGGTGATGTTAAAAGACCGCGCACCGTTCTCCATATATGTGATAGGGGTTTATGTAGCTCAAGAAAACCACAAAAACTCGTCCATCTTAGAGACTGCAGGGAGTTGATCCGACGCTGGACCTTCTATATGCGTCTCGCCTCCCGTAGGTCGTAGGTGGACTTGGTGCGCCTGTACCTTCGTTCCGCGCGACGGCGAATTGCTCGAAGCCGCTCCAATTCTGCTTCGAATGAAGAAAATTTAGGAATAGGCCTAAAGACTCTTGTGGCTTCTCGAGCAGCGTTATTATTGAGCTCCTCGATGTTGCCAGGTGGACATTGCTGGATCTTTTGGCAATTCTTCTCCATGAGCAACGTGTATTTAGGCCACTCGATGCGTTGAAGAACTGTGGTAGAGTGTGACATGCGTATGCCATCGATTTTAACGTACGTTGGAACGTGGTCACTACCAGGTGTTTCGTTGTCAGGAAACCATTCCACACTGGCACTGAATCATCTTGAAAAAAGAGGTACATTTTTAAATGTGACTGCTTCATGTTCAACCTTATAATTCAATACCATTGTGTTGTTTGACACCAGGTGAACACAGTACTGACTCGCTTCCTGCTCAAGTATTAGAAGGTATCACGGCAGAGCCAATCTTCCCGTGTCAGTTGCCTGCATCGGTCGATATAATAAACAACTATGCTTGTCTTCAGGTACATGTAGGGCACAGAATCGCATTACCAAGTCAGACATCTGAATGGTGGTAATTCTGCTACATACAGTGATTCGGAGTCTGTGATCATTTTCTGGGTACAACTGCGCTGCACCTACAGTATCGACCGAGTGTGCGAGCCAAACAATACCATAATCACAGCTAGAATCTCGTAACTTTCACTGGCCGTCTAAACAAAGAGGCGGTTCCTGGTAACTTTTTACTCATTAGGAGGGGAGAAGATCCACCGTGTTAAATGGAGTGTGCGAAACTCATACATTAGCAAGGACGAATTGAATTGTGGGATTTTACTTGACAAAACCATGATTTATTTATAAGGCACGCCGTAGTGGAGGACTCCGGAAATTTGAACCACCTGGGGTTCTTTAACATGCACCTAAATCTAAGCACACGGGTGTTTTCGCATTTCACCCCCATCGAAATGCGGCCGCCGTGGCCGGGATTCGATCCCGCGAACTCGTGCTTAGCAGCCCAACACCATCGCCACTAAGATTACCAAAGACGAGTATACGCAACTGACGCACCCATTGTGAATCATGTTATCACGGCCTGGCAAACAAATGCGACGAAAAACGATGTCAATGTAATAACTTGCTCTAAACAGTGACCTCTTCTGTGTCGTATAGCGTAACCACTGCATACTAAAATTAATGTGATGCTGCTTCATTGGGCGAGTCCTTTCCACTGCTCATATTCTCAGCACACCGACCATGTCAAGCGAAGTGCTTTTCATCCATCCATTCCGATATCAGCCGCGGGAAGGAGCCGACAAGTAATGGGCCGTTGCGCATATCGCCCAGAGTGCACGCCTCAGCAGTCCTCTGGCGAATTCCTATGCACTGACCTAGAGTGGTGAATCTCCCGCCAAGGGTCCTTGCCTCTGGCGAAATAATGAACCTGTCTAGCTCGACGTGCCGACTTTATTGCGCAATCGACGTCCACCTAATAAGAGTCGTACCCCGGCACAATACACGCATTAGGCGCAAGGGGCTTCCTGCAAGCCGTGTTGAAATAGATTCTTTTCACTTCACTCTCTTTTTGCCATTTGTATATTCGTAGGCGGTTTGCATGGCGCCATGATTTCGTCCTCCTTTAGAGTCGGCAGCTCCCTGCGGTGAATGATAAGAATTTAATAGAGGCGCAGGAAAAGAATTCCAACAAATTACGGTTAGAGCCATATTTTATGGTTAATGCACATTTTCTTCACACTCGAAACGCGGCAGGCACAGAATTAAGCTAAGCGACAAAAGGAAGCGAATGCTACAGCTCTGGTAATTTTTGGCCGCGCAGCTATTGCAACTTGCGGAAAATTGCAAGGCACAGTCAGCGACAATCATTTTTTTTTTATAAGACGACCATTTCAAGTCGACAGTAAGAACAAAGCAAATACAAATATGGGGCACTCGAAAAGTGGGAGTTAGGAGCGTATTCGCGCCACCTGCAAATGAGAAATGCCTAACCCATCTCTTGACCTCTTGTGAATGTTGTTCTTTTTTTATTTATTATCTGTGCTTAGGGATGCGCTGGGGGGGTGGCTCCACGTGGCAATGACCTGACGTCTTATTCGCCTTTAGGTTATTCCTCGGTGTCCTTCCTCTCACTTTTATTTTGTTTTCTAGGAATGTGCTTCTACAGGACAAACCTCATGAGCTGTTTTTTTTTGTGTGTTTCATGGAAGTTCACACTACAAGCAGTAATGTTAGTAAATGACACACAGCCGTCCTTAGTTATTTGAAATACAGAACCCACGCACTTTTGCATTAAACAACCCTGATGGTAAAGTCTAACGAGCTGAACCTAACGGCGTGGACCACCAGAACGCTATTTTGAATCAGTACACGCCGGCGAATTTTTTCTGCGGCTTCCCCCTTTTTCGAAGGGCACCATGACGATTTGCATTACGACTGACCAGTATTTGTTTTACGTCGACGATTAGTAAGAGAGTCGAGAATGCAAGTCAGAATGTTGTATAGCCATAAGAAGGGGTTTATTCCTCAGCTCTCTGCTGACGGAGAGCTGACTGTTTACTGCGAATCAGCAAACAAGACTGCTGCAGCCGGAGATTTTGTATCAGTCTTCCTCCTACACTCTTAAGCAAAATTACACCCTTTTGCCACACAACAATAATCATCGTCTGTCTTGTCCGCATTTCCTTTCTCTAACGCGGCAAGTCCGACACATCCAAGTCACGAATGGCATGCCAGTTATCAGCATGACAGAGCCTTCTCGACAGCACAGTAGCGAACGCAGCGTTTTCAAGGAGGGTAACGCAAGCAAAAGAGATGACGATTATTGTTGTGTGGCAAATATACACCCCAAAGGGTGTACATTTGTTTGAGAGTGTAGCTGACCGTGGTTTCAAAAAAAAAAAAAAAAAAACAAGCGAGTCGCATGGTAAACTTCTTCCTCATCCTGTGTTCCTTCGCTAAACCAACAAATGACGCTTGCTGCCCGTCATTCAGTGTTGGCCAAAGGCATTTAGTCGGAACCTGTGTACTGAACACCAAAACTCAGGAAGAAAACAAATTGTTTTCTTGTGTTGCGTGTAGGCAACACTCGCCAATGAAGAATTAATATAGCAATATCAGAGAATTGTCGTTTTGAATTATACTTTCGGAAGTTCAACAAGCCCAAGTGGGCATGAAATACATTAAATTTATTTTGAATATGTTACTAACAAATTACAATATATACCTGTGCAATGCTTTATTTCGAAATGTCTACTAGAAAAATAGGCTTATGCTTGTTGGCGTATGAAAGAACTTCGAAAAAAACGGGTTTTGAGATAATAAACAATATATTTTAAGCACATTCAACACTCAGGCAAAAAATGGAAAAAGAAAAGGAAATATACATAGAGCATAGCTCGAATTACGTATTTTCGTAGCACACCTACTGGTGATTATTGTTCTTCTCTAATTTTGACCTCGGGATACTCCGTATTTCCTTACTTAACTTATTGCATAACGTGAGTGCTCTACCGGAAAGCCTTCCCACTGAGCGGTCGGTGAACAGTGGGATAAGTTTTGATTCGGTAAAGGACCGAATATATTCGAGCCCGTTTAAGCATATTGGGTCTGCATCTCTAGTCATGGTTGCAATGAGAAAGAGTGTCATATAGAATACATCCGATCGTCTGAATGCTCACACACGTATCTTGTTTTCCATTTTTCCGTTCGTGCCATTGAAGCTTTCATCCAAGGCAAGACAACATTTGATCGAGTGCCAAGATCTCTGATTTATTATTTCCTTCCAGAGCAGACCATGATTCCGTATTACTGCAGCTACCCGCCACCTTAATGTTCAAAATATAGTGCACTTCCTGAAGTACTGGTTTTATGATATCCGTCACGCACTGAGCCTTTTGGGTACTGATTCAAGGCAAACCTTTTCTTTCTGTCGCCTTTGAACATGAAACTTTACCGTACACTAGCTGAGAGGGCTGCTGTGTATATGCACAGCAACAAAGTAATCCGCTGTTTCCTCTACGCGTATAACGCCAGCGGTGTATGAACAAGATTTACAAGTAAGGCGTACGTCACGCGAGAATGATTTTCATCAACGAGAAAAACATGTTGCAAGTGTTTTAAGGCCTTAGTACTGCTTGAAACGTAGTACAAACGTTAAACAACGTAAGGGAGTACTCCATTCATCGCAGTCTACATCACGGCGGTTTATGTGTGTTTGTGTGTTTGTTTATAAATTCATTGTGGTGCAACTTGCATTTGATTTTTATATTGTTATGTTCATGGGCGTACAGGGCTGTGTTGTGGATTTGTGACCGTATGAAGGGATTTCTTTTCATTTTCCTACATATTTCTTATATTGTTGTTCTCGCGATGAGGAAAGGAGTAGCCGTCACCATTAAAAGGTGACTACGTCTCTTTCTTTTATTTTCGCTTCAATAAAGAAAAGGGAATTTCGTTAAAGATGAAACCGATACCTTCTTTTCTCGTTCACAGACCCTGGGTAAGGTTAAAATTGTTAGTACTATCCGGCAAGCCGGAGATGCCGCCCGAGTCCAAGGACTTGGAGCCGTCGCCTGAGGCCACCACAGCCAAAACTGCCGGACCATTCTTCCTAATAAAGTTTATTTTCTTTTATATTTTTACTCAAACAACGCCGTGTAAGCCTGCTCCAAGGAAAGCGGGATTGATTTTTTTTCTTGGGCTCGTTAAGCGCTAATACCTCGTTTATTTCTTCTTTTCGCTCTCTCGGGGGGTGAGGGGGCAGCATTTCACATGACTGCAAATAAAGTATTACGGACACCATTCATTAGAAAAATCTGTTTGAGCGAAGTTTTCTTTAGTGTTTGCGCTGATTGACGCTAATTGGCGGCAAGTTTGACAGCAAACTTTGATGATGTTCAGCGTTTGGAACGACAGCGTTGAATCGATAGTTACTATTATCTTCAGTGCAGCACGTGTGTTTGTCTACGCAGTGCACCCAGGGTACAAAGCGGGACCTGCTTGCTTGCGGCGTTCTTGGCGTCATTCCTCGTTTCCCGGCGGAAATTCAGGCTCTTCCTTTATTGTAAGTGGCTTGCATCTGCAGGTTACGCGGGCCATGCCTAAACCTACGTTGCACACTAGGTACAGTGACGACCTTATCCGTTTGATCTTAAAAGGGAACGATACGGTATATGCGACATTTAGCCGAATGCGCTGCTGACATATTCAATCACGGCGGTTAAGGCCAGATGGCATGGAAAACTCGCACATAGTAGGAAATAGACGAAGGATACTGCCGAGACACTTAAGACTGCTTACGTGTGGGAGCGCGAAAGCAACGTGCATTTTTTTTTCTTGCGCGTTCCTTGTTCGCACACGCTCTCGCCGGCGATCTAACTGCGCCTCGGTAACGGTGTAAGATATGTACTACTCTTTACGTGCGTACACTGGTGCGACACGAACAACCAGATAAAGCACCGATGGCACACGTCTATCGGTCCAGTGGCGGCCCCGGATATCTATCGGCGGGGCGACGCAACATCAGTTGGAACGCAGGCGATAGCTCTTGCGCGGACAAGGAACACGCGGATAACAGCGGCAGCCAGAAAACAGCAACTGCACGCAGCGTCGTGGCGTCGCGACGCCCCCTCCTCTCCCCACGGCGACCTACTACTTTCGCGCCTCACTCAATCATTGTGGATTTCCCGCGAAGCGCCGGGTGCTATACCAACGGGAGGTAGGACTTTTTTCTTCCTTTTAGTTTCGTTATTTCGTTTCATTAGTTTCGTTTACCGCCGGTAAGTAGCCCTTGCCGCAGTGGACCGACGGGTGCGCCACGTTGCTCATCTGGTCAGTCGCGCCTCGCATGGCAACCCGAGACGTATCCCCACCTAAAGAATATGCATCTTTCATCGAGGCCTCACTAAGGCGAAATCAAATCGTGCCAGACGTCCGAACGCGCTCGCTTGCTCGCGACCAGTTCATAACTCGAAGGAGGTACCCGCCATGGTTGCTCAGTGGCTATGGTGTTAGGCTGCTGAGCACGAGGTCGCGGGATCGAATCCCGGCCACGGCGGGGCATTTCGATGGGGGCGAAATGCGAAAACACCCGTGTGCTTAGATTTAGGTGCACGTTAAAGAACCCCATATGGTCAAAATTTCCTGAGTCCTCCACTACGGCGTGCCTCATAATCAGAAAGTGGTTTTGGCACGTAAAACTCGAAATATTATTATTATAACTCGAAGGACCGCTCAGCGCCGTTGATTTGGACATTATTGCTTTTGTTTTATTTTACACGTTTGTTTTATACACTCGTGACGTGGCGCCACCTCCTCTCCATTGGCTTCGCCTTCACGTGCCCGATGACGCAGGCACTACGCCACAGCTCTAGACAGGGAGATGTCTGCGACATGAAGTGTGCAATGACGCATGCCTAGGCACACATTTAGTCAATCAGAACCATGGAGCCGCCGTGTAGCCACAGTAGTGTGCTCATCTAATAGCATGGACGCCCGAGTTCGATTCTCTCCCAGACAAAAATTTGCAAAAGTTTTTTTTCACAGTCATTAATCCTCTTTGTTTAAAGGAACCTCCCTGAGAAATTTGGCGCAAATCCGAGCTTTTTTTAGGTGTTCTTACTGCTTGAGCCGCCGGCCATTCATAGTACCATCATTCGGTCACGACGCCCATTGCAACGCCGGATTTTCGCGAAATGGGGCATACAATGCTTTCGCACTAATAAGCGCCAATAGATTCGTACTGCCTTGCTGAGTAGATCCAGACTGCGCGCCTTGCAACACAAGCCACAAGCGCCGATCCCTCACTTCGACTGAAAAGTAATGGTGTTAGCTTTGTTATGTGGCCTCAACCAGCAATACAGTCTGCGTGTGTATTGGCCGCTACTCCTCAGTGAGAAAGCAGCCGCTGCAGAGTAATGCTGCGCTGCAGGCCACAACAGTCGGTGTGCAACAGTCGGTTATGCTCGCATTTAAGGTGACCGTGAGCGTGTGGCAATTTTATTAATAGGCGCTCAGCACGTGTGTCTGTAAAGAAGACCCAGGAGCTCACTGCTTGCTTTAAGATGCAAACGAAAACTGCTCGCAGTGCAGTAAGCTCGGTTATGGCGATGCTGTAACGACGACAGCGGAGGCATGACGGTGAAGATATGACAGTGATGAGCTGACGCCGAGTGTATAAGGAGGTTGGCGTGAGGACGACGGTACAATGATTACCGGACGACGAAGCTAGAATGATGATAACGGTATGTCGAAGACGGCATGACGAAATATACAGAACAAGGAATAAACAACGCACGGATTAAACGATGAGTCTACGGAACACGCTTTATGCGCAAATCTGTGCTTGAAGTATGTTTTAAGCGACAGAAAATGTTCCCCGCCGGGAAACACTTTTCTGTTATACGGCACTAGGGAAGATCTTAGAATGACCGAGACATAGAATTTCAATGCAACTACGATAACTATGTACTTTCACATAGGGTGGACGACAAAGTAGGCCCAAACTACGGATGCTGCCACGTCACGCAATGTGGAGAAAACTTCAGAGCTGGCGCGAAAGCCTCGAAAAATTGGCGGAGCGGTTCTGGTTGGCCAACTCTATTGTTATTACTCCTTCTTACTGACCATCATTTTAGCACTGGCGTGCCTTGACTGGTCCGACCTTAGTGGCAGCTTAAGTGGTCGAGGATTCACAAATTCAAGTGCGTTCAGGCTGCCAGTAAACGATGAAATGCAGAAACGCTGAGATCCCACTGTAGTTTTTTTGTTTCGACATGTGTAAATTTTTTATTGAGCGACCTAATAGCAGCATACGGGCAAATATGCGCCAGCTAAATGCTCTGCTCTTAAATTAACGCTTCCTTTTTCTTTAACGCCGAATTTCTCAGCAGATACGTGGCCTAACACACTTCAGGGCTTTGCCAACTGCAAGCCGTGAACAACTTTAGATTGTGCTATGGATTTGCCCTTTGTAAGCCTGAGCAGGAGAGGCGATAATTATTTATTGTATTTTAGTTTAAGCAATTCGAACAAAATGTTTTTTTTTAACTTGGGAGAAAATGGAACATCTGCGAAAGTTGATGCCTTCGAAAATTCTTCACCGGTAATGAATTTATTTGAGAAGACGTCAATAATAGGCGCGGCACGCGCGATCTTATTATCGCACGAAATAACAAGAAGAAGTTTAGTGAAAGCATGGGCCGACGTTGGGCATTCGCCGAAGACGATGTACCTGGTGCAGTTGCGTTTTTAAGAAAGCCATTGTGGTGTAAAAATTCGAAGTTTGATCGACGTGTGCCGAGGTTTCCCCTGTCCAGTGGAGAATGTGTTCACTAGGACTACGTTAGAAAGTCATATTTAAGAGTTTGCGGAACAACTATATACACACCTCCGAAAGACGTGTGTTGGGCGTCCTTCATAGAACGGGAAGTAGAGAAATATAAATATAAAAGTTCTATAATTTGATCCTGCTTCATCTACATAAAGTACTGAATGCTTAGATAATATTCTGTGCAAACGTCGTTGTGTTCAATAGGTTATACAGTGGAGTAGAACGTACGTAAAGTGAACAAGATTTAGTTTTTTTAGAAACACAGATATCAACAAATATCCTGTGGCAGAAAATAACAGTTTGCTGTCAGTGGTTTATATCTGAACTACAGAAAATATCGATTACAACGCTGGGTTGCATATGCAATTCAATAACTACTGTGTTGTTCTGCTTAGTTTTTTTTGTCACCGGCAGTTTGCTTGACGTAGCGAAAGCGATTTTGCTCTTTACATCGGACAAGTAAAGCCGGCAGGAAGCAGCGCGTCATCAACGATGCCGGAATGCCACATGCGTCGGACCATCGGTTCACACGTTTAAGTGTAACCAACGTTATTGCGCCGTTTTTACATGCGCTACAGAGCACATGTAACAATGGCTGAATAAATGTATTTTCGACACAGAGCAGTAAACGTACTTGAACGCTGGACCCGACGCTGCATTAGATCTTGATGTCAAGCTTCCGTGAAGACGCATTGCTGGCTGTCATTTGCATTTGTCAGGTCTACGAGGCGAAAACGCCTCGCAATGCACACTTCCGAAAATTATAGAAAGGAAACACACACAAATAAAGGAAGAAAAGAAATGTTACCGAGAAAAAAATTTACCCGGGCAATCGAACCCTGGACGGCAGCGTGGCAAAAAGTAGACGTCACTTCACTCCCCCGCTGATTTCTTTTCTCCTTGTTTTCTTTATTCTATGTAAAGTTGCAGGTATAACACAGAGCGAACACCACTAAAAACTCAAACCTGAGGCAAGCAACCACATACGCGCAACAAATGCACACAGCCAGGCAAAGGTTCTTGCGCAGCCTACACACTGCTCATTTAACCTGCGCTTTCAAGATGGAAGGATTTTGTAGATCGCGGGCTTCTAGAATTACGATCACACAGTCCATATCTCCAGGCTATATAAGCCCAGTGTTATGAACGCGTCATAGGGAGGATGGACAGTGTTTTGAAACGATGAAAACCTATTTGAGTACGGTGTGATGTCAATGTCGTTTCTAAGCGTCAGTTGGAGCATGTCCCTCCAAAAGATAGTACTCCTACAATCTCTGAAGCAGTAATCTATGGTCTCGGCACGTGGACTGAGTCTACAGTTCGCAAACCACTACACAAAGCAGCCCCTCGAGCTTAAGCAAATTTTAGCATGAACTATTTCGAAATGCAATATAAACAAAAAAAATTAATTTGCAGCACATATGCACATTGTGCGGACCAGCCTAAATACATCCTGATAAGGCTGACCTAAGTAAGGTGCGCCATAAAAAATATCTCGGAAAATTGAAGCTTCCCAAGTTGAACCCGAGAACAACTATAATACTTAGAGAAGGGTAACTTTACCTTCCACAGTGCAACGGAAATGAGAGTAGCGGATACGACCAAGAGATGGTGCTGTAAAAGTCGAAACTAATATCATCACCATTACGTAGTGAGCAGTACGGCCGCTGCGGTAGCGGCTGGTACCGGTAGCACTGCTCGCTCGCTGGGTTTGGGGCGTTTCGTTACAGCTCTCAAGGTGGTATTCGTGTGTACGGTGCACTAACATGGCTACAGACATCATTATTATGTAACCAGCTGTTTTAGAGGCCTCAGCTGCCAAAAAAAGCACTTCGAACAACTAAACCTTCATGGTTTATTTTGAATGGCGAGTGAAGTAGTAAGTGTGCACAAACTTTGTACAGGTCAGGTGCACTAAATGTTGTCAGTCACTGGGTGTGCAACATACGGAAACACAGATAGCCGTCTACATAATAGAATTGAAATCTCAGATTACAACTAGAACGAAGCTTGAGACAGAGATATTTGTGCTGGCCTACCCTCGTATACTGTAGCTCCGTACATTGCTGCTTATCATGCTTCAGATTACATAAATGTTGTCTGCGTTCCACAATTTCAGTTAAAGAAAGAAACAAAACGTGCTCGTCAAAGTTGTTGTCCTAGCAAGATAAGCTCCAGCTGCAGTATCCCATACATTTCATAACACAATGGCAAGAGGCGCGTTACGAGGAAAAAAAACGAAACCATAAAAACATTATGCTGTATTTCCCAGCACGTACTCTCTGCCCTTGATATTTCTGCTACACATTTAATGTTCATGTGCTGCAGTAAAGGTTTTAACACGACTGCACTACTCATAGAGAAGCAACGAAGATTATGGAGACAACAGTGCTTACAAGGGCTTCAGCAAGGATTGTGCGAACAAACAAGGAAACTAAATAAACGTATAAGCTCAACTAATTAATCCTCACAAATACTTGAGACACGCAACTTAGGTTTCACGCTGAAGAAAAATCTTAGTTTATGTATTGAAACATGACAAATAGGTTGCAAGGAGGTAACAGAGGTGAGCAAGAGAAACGCCAACTTGGAGTGAAGGTTTCAAAGAAGAAAACATATTTGTGATTGATGTGACCAAGACAACTTCCCATCGGAGGCTTCCCTTGCTTTGTGTGCTGTTGATTGGCTAACGTTAACTTGAACTTAACTATTCTCCGAGTATATTTAAGAAAACGTTTTTGGAACACATTGGACTGAGGTTGGTCATCTGTTGTTTGAAGAGAAATAAAAAAAATGTCTTTAAAGGCTCGTCATGTTTTTATATTTTAAACAGTATATTATTTATGCTGCACTCCATGTCAGGGATGTTAGAAACGTGGCAAAATGACGAGAGCATTGTTTGCATTGACGTTGAAGAGCAATAACTATATATTTATTATTTCCCACTTTTGAGAAGTGACTACATGAATTTACTTTTATCCGACTCGCTCGCAAAGCAATTCAAAGCTGAAAATCCAAAGCAGTGCCTTTTTATTCACCAGTGCGCAAGCCCACAGTCTGCAAGGTTTATCCGCTTTCATGTGTCGTCTCCAAGCAGAATGTGCTCGCTTCCAGCAAAGAATTTTCGTGGAGGCTAGCACATTTTGTAAAGCAGCGCGCCATTACGTGGCCAGAAGCGGCAGATCTCTAATGTTGGAAGACGTGCAGCCGTTATGCCTGTGAAAACGCCGCAGCTGATAGAATTCACCGCCTTTAAGCACATTCGTTCTGTGGAATCTTAAAATAGCCGAGATATTATTGTTGTGAAAAGAAAGCTGCTGTAAAACGAACCTGCATGGTGCGGCTAAAAGCAAATTACCACCCCGTACGCACGTATTACCGCCGTAGAATTTCAATCTATAGATGGCCCGAATTTAATAGTTATCAGCGGGCTATTGCTTCTCACACGTCAATGAGGTCTCGAAACTTCTATGCGATCAATAAATCAGGACATTAATAAGAAAAGTCGAATAAAAACAATCACTTACTCATATTCTAAAAAAATGACAGGTTAACAATGTTTATCGGTTACTATAGGTACATTTTTAGGTATAGTATTGACGCAACTATATTTGGCAGAACCATAATTCAGCGGGTATGCGCCAGTGGGGACGACGCTGAAGTAGCACGGTTTTTTAGGTGAAGCGGGGGAAACGAAGAAGACGTTGTTGTTGTTCCCTTGGACGACTGATAAAGTGCGTTTCTTGGCGGTGCTGCTACGCATACTCGTCGATCGCACGTCGTTACACTGGTGGAGGTGCTGGGTATTCTTCATGCTTGGCACCCCTTCGCGGAGCCGACGATCGAGCCCGGAATCACCATCGCGCATCGAAACACCGGTCCACCGCTTCAGTCGTCGCCTGCTAGGCTTAGCGCCCGAGTCCAGTCCCCTGCAAGAAACTTCGAGAAATTGTTTGCCTCCTACAAATAACATGGCCACCGCAGCTCCATCGCAAGTATGCGGAAGCTGTTCGCCGTCCACTCAACGCAACTTCACTGTTTTTGAAGCGATACGCTCTGCCGGTCTCACTTTGAAGCCTGAGAAGTGCCATTTTGGTTTTCATGAGCTCCAGTTCCTCGGTCACGTCGTCAGTAGCCAAGGAGTCCGACCTGATCCGGATAAAATTGCCGCCGTCGCTAATTTCCCGATTCCATCAGACAAAAAAGCCGTGTGACGTTTTCTGGGACTCTGTGCATATTACCGGCGATTTATTGCGAATTTCTCGCGTATCGCATGGCCGTTAACACAGCTCACCCGAGAAGATATGCCTTTTACTTGGGCGAAGACCAGCAGCGGGCATCCCACGAGCTCCGGCAACGCATGTAATCGCCTCCCGTATTAGCACACTTCGATGAGGAAGCCCCGACGATATTGCATAAAGACGCTAGTAATGTCGGTCTAGGGGCGGTGCTAGTACAATGGCAGGGTGACAGCGAAAAGGTGATTGCTTACGCCAGTAGGACACTATCCCGAGCCGAAGCTAACTACTCCACCACTGAAAAAGAATGCCTCACAATGGTATGGGTAGTTCTGAAATTTCGTCCGTATTTGTATGGTCGGTCTTTCACCGTCGTTAGTGACCACCATTCCCTCTGCTGGCTCATTAATTTGAAAGATCCTTCCGGCCGGCTCGCACGCTGGAGTCTTCGACTCCAAGAGTTCGACTTTGTTGTTACATACAAGTCGGGAAAACGGCACGCAGACGCCGACTGCCTTTCTCGGTCTCCTGTTGAGCCGGCAGTACAAGACGATGACGACACGGTTTTTCTGGGACTCGTGGATACTGCCGATCTTTCACGCCAGCAACGGGATGACATTGAATTGCTGCCGCTTACTGATTACCTCGAAGGACGAACCAACCGCGTGCCGAGGCTCTTTGCAAGAGGGGTGGCATCATAATGCTTGCGTCGCAACGTCCTCTACAAGACGAACTACTCGCCTAGCGGCAGCAACTACTTACTTGTTGTTCCATCACCGCTTCGACGTGAAATCTTACACGCCTGCCACAACGAGCCGACTGCTGGGCGCTTGGGCTACACTCGCACATTGGCACGGATTCGGCAGAATTACTACTGGCCGAGACTTACTGCGGTCGTTAAACGTTACGTTCAGACATGTCTGGATTGCCGACGTCGTAAACCGCCATCCGTCAAACCAGCCGGCTTACTGCACCCTGTTGACGTACCAGCCACACCATTTGCACAAGTAGGCATGGACTTTCTGGGCCCCTTCCCAACGTCTACTACTGGTAATAGGTGGATAATCGTTGCCACGGATTATCTCACTAGATATGCCGAGACAAGTGCCCTGCAACGGGCAACAGCAGTTGAAGCGGCACGATTTTTTCTGGAATCCATCGTTTTAAGGCATGGCGCTCCCGCAGTAGTCGTCACGGACAGAGGTACTGCGTTCATGGCCCAGTTTTTAGCTATCGTTCTACGTCTAAGTGGTACCGCCCACCGGAAGACAACAGCGTATCACCCTCAAACGGACGGACTGACAGAACGACTCAATAGGACATTGGCTGATATGATAAGCATGTACGTAGATGTAGAGCATAGGAACTGGGACGAGGTTTTACCTTATGTCACCTTCGCGTACAATACGGCTCGTCAAGAGACCACTCGCAAGACGCCCTTCAGTCTCGTATACGGCCGTGAGGTTACAACAACATTAGACGCAATGCTCCCTCATGAATTTGACGACAAAGAGACGGGTGCTGAAGAGATAACACACCGAGCAGAGGCAGCTAGGCAGCTTGCGCGTCTGCGAATCCACGAACAGCAGGACATTGACGACAGATGCTACAATCTTCGGCACAAAGCCGTAACATACAACATCGGCGACAAAGTGTGGGTCTGGACACCTATTCGACAGCGTGGGCTCTCTGAAAAGCTCCTACGTAAATACTTCGGGCCCTACATAGTTCTCCGACGCATCAGTGACGTGAACTACGAAGTCGTTCCAGACAGCTCGCACTGTTCAAAGCGCCGACGGCATTTACCCGAGGTCGTTCACGTGCTGCGTATGAAGCCGTACTATGAGGACTGCCAAGACTGCGCAGTTCTTTACCGCTGCTTTCCAAGCCTCTATCATCGGGACGATGATCTTTTCTAAAGGGGGAGCAAATGACGCAACTAATTTGGCAGAACCATAATTCAGCGGGTATGCGCCAGTGGGGACGACGCTGAAGTAGCGCGGGTTTTTAGGTGAAGCGGGGGAAGCGAAGAAGACGTTGTTGTTGTTCCCTTGGACGACTGATAAAGTGCGTTTCTTGGCGGTGCTGCTACGCATACTCGTCGATCCCACGTCGTTACAATATTTATCCGCGTTCAGCGCCGCCAGCAGGAGAAACACGAATCAAAGTTTACGAACACATTATAATAGCTGCACTTTCGCGCTTCATGCTGGAAAGCCAGGTGGTTGATTTTATGCGCTCTGCGGCGATCGCTAGAACTGGAGAATGTTGGGAGGCTTTGCATTTGCAGTTATTATATAGCCACTGCTTCAAAGGTGTCATAGCCTTTGCCGCAGTATTTTTGTTCGTTTGGGCGTTTAGAAGGCCACTGTTGCTTGCTTTACGCGCCTTCTACTCTATCCTGTATTCATACAACATATTTAACGCCTAGAGCCGTCTCTAAATGTCTCTTTCATTTGAATGCCGAGTCCACCGTCGCGCTAGCACAATTTGCCGCCGAAATGCGCTACAGCACGTACTCCTCCCTCTTGTTTGCGCAGGTTCTTAGTTCGAACTTGTGACGACGGAAAGGCATGCGTGTACAATAAGCAGGTATGTACGTATTTTAACCATTCTACTGCGCAGCTAGTGCAAAGCTTCACATAATTCGGTCACCGAAAAGCGCTCTTCTTATGGATCGGCCGTTCCGCTGCACCCTCAGGGCCATAAACTGCATTGTTCGCATATGCATGCGGCGTAACTTGAGAAACTTCTTTTGAAATATCCTGCCAACCAGCCGGCCAGCAATAATTCTCGCAGTTCGGTACCGCCATCCATTTTAGTGCGGTAACAATTATATGGCACTTCAGGCGAATTTACGCCGTTGTTGTAATGTTACTTATAAATATCAAGTGAGATAAGAATGCATCCACGCGCCGTGTTCTGTAGGCGAGAGTAAAAGCTTGTGAGAGTCAGCCGAGAAGAATGCTTACTTGACCTCGCGCGCTCTAATAAGAAAGACACGGAAGAAGCGCGCCGTCTTTTATCGGGCACACGACAGGATGAGTATAGAAAGTCAGCGATGGCTACAACGTTAGGCGTGATGAGGGCTCATGGCTTCTTGCGCACAGCGTTCTGGCCGCTTAGTTCCCTTGGAAGCGAGAGGCAACGCGAAGCGGAATCCGCTCGCCACTGCTGTTGCTCCTCATCACGTCAGCGTTGTGACAGCGAGTGTTTGCTGTCATCGAGTGAGATATACTCACCGTTTCCTTGTGCGCGCGTGACACTACGCCAGTTAATTGAGTTAGTAAGCTGATGTTTACGAGTTTAAACTGCTGATAAAGCACAATCATTACGTCATGTAGCTGTTTGACAATTTGCTATCGCAATCAATATTTCGCCTTTCGGACGAAACTGTCACATTAATTCACCATATTTGTAGGGAAGAAAGTGGCACCACACACTTCTGACTCCAGCTATTCCGAGAAATTACACTATAACAACTTCTGAGATAAGCGTAGCAGTGGCGCTTAAAGGCAGGCGCTAAAGCACGCCGTCAACCTGCCAGCACATCCGTCAGACCCGGCCCCATTTGTGAGAATTCTTTATGTCTTCTTAGTATCCGCTGGTGTGTGCCGTAGCATTTCTTGGATAAGTATGAGGTGCAACACAGAGACAGTGGGAGAGAGCCAACTGCGATTGTGGCATGGCTGTTATACTTGTGCCAAATGACACAAAGGCCCCACCCCGCAAATATGGGGTCATCTTGAGAGCCAACCAAATCAGTGTCTATCTTATGGGCAGAGTTTTCGCTTGAGTCTACTACAGGTGCGAATCTTTCGTGTTGAGAAAAAAGAGAACTTTCATGCTTTCCATAATTCAGACGCCCGATACACGAAAGGTTGTGTCATCGGAACTGTGGTTTAGTGTAGTGTCGAATAGTAGCTGCGTTGACTACTTCTCGTTTGCAGTAAAGTAAACCTCGCATCGTCGACTAACTCGACAGGGTTCTGACGTAGTGACAAACTGTTTGAGCGATCATGTAGCTTTGATTGTAAAGCGAAGCTTTCTGTCTGGAGCCGCACCACTCTTGATGGTGATTGGACTGCGCCGTGTTCCCTCTTCCATTGCCACTCATGTTTGTACGCAAACTTTCCCTTTCTAGACTCGAACGTTTTTTTTTTATGCTGTGATTGGTGGTTGGTTTTGCAGCGAAGTGAACCGAGAGATCAGGAATGTGGGAAAGGGGTATGTGGAGAGGATGCACGGCGCCTTGCGCCGTCAAAACGGAGCGGAGACCCATGCTTGGTCACCGGCACAAATTAGGCGCCAGGCGTTGCGGGAAGTGGTCATGGCTGCGCACGTATTGCAGCCTGGCCGTGTGCTACATGGTGCGAAAAAGGCGAGATAAAGGGCACAGACATAGGCAATCATCTTCGATAGCGTCTGCTCTGTTGTTTATGCAACCTGCAAACAATTTGTCGGTTGGTATTATTCTTTTCCTTTCACGTCGTCCTTCTTTGCCATGTTGGCAATAATATTCATATCTATCAAACCGACACAGCATAAGTAATCAGCCACGTGGATGTTTCTACTTATAAAAAATGAATGTAAAGCTCTACTGCTACTGTATAATGAATTTGGGCGAGAGCAGTCATATTAACAAAGTTGTAATTTAAGTTGAAGCTGGGACATTTTGCTATAGTCTTTTCAAAGCAATACAAGATAAACAAAACACAGTACTAATTAAACCTAACAGTACAACACACAGCAAAGGTTCTGCTGAAAAAAAAAAGATTGATAGAGAATTTTCTGACTAACTCGTAAGCTTCAAACAAGATCTGCTTAATGATACGCAGAAGCTCCCGTTCCTGCCATGACTGCAACAAAGAGCGCTTTGCGAAATCATTTTCCAGGAGCTAAAGGTTTTCTTAGAGCCGAAACTGTCAGACGGCTGCTGGCCACGCATTCCAAAAAGGGAATTATTTGCTCGGGCCTTAAATTTCTGAGTCCGAACAGCTGTGTTTGAAATGCACTTTTAATACAATTTCCATACTTAATCCCTGAACAACGAGATGCCCGATTAACGGTTGTGTATTTTTGAAAGCACTTTCTTTAATTTAGGATGCGTGGCCGTATTGAGAGACTCCCTTTTCGAGTGAGTGACACTTCGCCATCACCTGACGAAAAAAAAAGAAGCGTGAGTGTGTAATAAGTGAAATCCCAGCTTAGGATATATGCCATAAGCACACAGTGTTTTCTTAAAATTCAACAACAGCATGCGGTGTAGCCCGGTCTTCTTGCGCAAGATGAACACGTGGTATCAGGTCGTGGATACGCCCAATTGATTGCAGTCCTTTCTCGTGATGTCGAAACAGCTCATTGTTATTTTGGAATGGGCAGTGATTTCTTCAATATAGCACATCGACCTTTTTCTGAGATGAGCCAGCCAACTTACAGCAGTTGCTGCCGTAATCACGTATCGTGTCCGTAGTTAAGTCTCTTACGTAATACCATGTACTATCCACGTCAACTCACACTTGAACCGCGGAGCACATTGCCCAAGCATAAGTGAAGATATAGTGCGCGCCGTCCAGTCCTCACCATTGACAGGCGCGCACATCCGGTTTGGCCGCCCTGCGCGATCCCTCTCTATAGTGAAATAATTTCGCTTCTGTTCTGGTTCTTACATTTGAAAGGGAGAAAATAAAAAATATAAATGAAGCTAAAATGTTGCAGTTTACGGCGAGTCTTGTCGCACAGATCGCCGAAACTACAAGTGCTGTCTGCGCGAACAGCGGTGAACGTGGCGTAGTTTGCACCGTCATTGCCCGCGCCGCGCGGGCCAATCAACCTTGCGATGATGGTGCAAACTGCACCACGCGCACCGCTGTTCGCGCACACAGCACTTGTAGTTTCGGCGATCTGTGCGACAAGACTCGCCGTAAACTGCAATATTTTAGCTTCATTTTTATTTTTTATTTTCTCCCTTTCAAATGTAAGAACCAGAACAGAAGCGAAATTATTTCGCTATAGAGGGGGAACGCGCAGTGCGGCCAAACCGGATGTGCGCGCCTGTCAATGTTGATGACTGGACGGCGCGCACTGTATCTTCACTTATGCTTGGGGCACGCGCTCAGCTGTTGAAGTTTCATTTGACGCAGATAGTTCATTAAGTTCGTTATAAACAAAGCTGTTTGGCCTCAAGGACATACATTTGTGTGCCTGTTTGTGTGTTTATGTGCTATATATATATATATATATATATATATATATATATATATATATATATATAGATAGATAGATAGCTAGATAGATCAGGAACTTAGAAACGGAGCCTGGTTTTTCTGACACCCACATAGTAACAACAGACAATGACAACAAGGGAAAAAGCAAAAAACCTTGTCTATTTAAATGAAGTGCGGAAATTGTAAATACATGAAAATGAAACCGTACGATAAACACAACTGACCGCAGTTGGGACACGAATCAACGTATTTGCGTTATGCGTGCGATGCTCTCCACCATTCGGCTACCGCGTCACTGCTTTCCCGCCCACTTTCTTCGGTATTTATGTACGTTTACCAGAAGTTAACCCTGGGAATGTTAGCCTGTGCCCACCGCTGACGGCCTCGGCGGAGGGTGCAGAACATCCTTTCTACCGTCATGCGCCACGTAGTATGCATACTTGAGAGATGGCAACTCGCCAATGAACCCTCGTATGCTATACCTGAAGACATCAGAGCTGCCCAAGATGAGACCTCCTCTAGATAATGAACGAGACGAATTCGAACCGAGGGGCTCCGTTCTCGGAAATCACTACCACACATAAAGCCAACTGACATTCAGAACAAGGAAAGCACAGGGGTAAAATGCTCTATTAAAATGAAATGTTGAAATTGTAGATAAGCAAGAACGAAAGTATACGAAAAGACCACTCACCGCAACTGAGATATCAACCCACGTCTTCTCATTACGCGAGCGATACTTTTAGGAAACGCCAAGAACTTGCGCACACACTTAGTGGCAGATTGTGGGTGGCTGCATTATTGAATATACGGTTAATGAAAGAATCTGTCAAAAATATTTCGCCATTTCATTAACAGAGCTGCGTGCTTAGAGATGCCTGTAATCTGACGATATATCTTCCGGTTTTGTGTATTCGTCGGAAGCGGAGCTGCAGGATCTTCTCTTGTTTATTAGAGCCGTATGGGACAGTCGTGAACAGTGTTTTGTGCCTCATCAGAGAACCGCCATCGAGAAGCCCAGTGGCAAACTCTAAGCAACGCCAAAAGCATCGTTTCTTCACCCTACGACCAAGAATAAGAACGTATGCTTTTTTGGTCGTGGAGACAAGCATGGGGCGCGAAGCCGCGATGCAGGCATCTCCATCCCAAGAAAGAGAGAACTATTGCGAAAAGGCAGGAGGTGTTTGCGATGCACATCAAGATACATCAGGCTGAAGAGTGCCGCGTCAAGTTAACTTGCTGGTCTTGCCACCGGAAACATGCAACCGTTCCCGCCCAATCCAGCATGTGCGATCGAACGTAGAAGGAATGCAACACGTCGAGAGAGGAAGTAACAGGCACCACTGTTCTGCGTTTACTCCAAGGCACTATGATCTGTAGAATGAGCCTGTTCCAGTCATCTAGCATGAGAAAGCGCGGCTTATCTTCAATGTTACGGCACATGGATTGCCAAGAAAATTCGGAGAATTTCGACTCTACAAGTCAAATATCTATTATAACGGACAACTCGGCGGCCAAGCTACAATAGAAAATTTTGTGGGAGACGCAACTGACGGTGAGTGCTTTGGAAGTGCACACCCCGCTGCGGCAGAAAAGCGCGGGGGCTGTAGAGGTTCCGCTACGAAGTGTGGCACATATGTCATCAACATCGAAGCTGTCACCATATTTGCAATCTGCCATTACCTCGCCATCACTAAACAACGCCTTTGTCAAGCAGTTGAGAGACGAATGCAAGAGTCTGGCGGACTATCTGGTGCTGTAGTACTACTGACGCAGATTATTTATGGGGAGTAACCACAGGTGAAGTTATCCACTGCCAAGACGACCCTTGTCTCGCAGCAGTCAACACGAAGTTCGAGTGAACGCTGCAAATACCCGTTTATCGGGTGGCGCGCCTAAGCTGTGACAGTCTATTTATCGGTGTGTTACGCATAGACACCTCTGAAGAGTCAACGGCAGACATTCTTCACCTGCAATAGAAATTAGAGCGCTTGGGCATCACGGAGTCGTATGAATAGCCACTTGACTAAGGCCTTGTGCGCATAAAGAGGACGGTCCACAAAGTTGGGGACCGGTACACAGTTGCCTTATCACGAAAAGATCACCAGAAACATCCTCTTAGCGACAGCCGCGACACGGCAGTAAATCGTGTTGAGAGGCTCATGAAGAGGTTCTCAAAACAGGATTGTTTTATTACATGCTACGATAACGCTATTCAGCAGTACTTGCTTCTCGGACACGCTGAGGCTGTACCTAAACAGATCTGCGATGACTGAGTAGTATGTAGTATGCCACACTGACATTGATTACATGAAGATTCACTCATTACAAGGTAATGGTTGTTTTGGTTGCGTTATTGCATGCTAAATGTTTTTCTACGTTAACGACTGCTTGGAAAAAGACTGAACCTGAATGCAGCACTGCTCTACCATCTACTTCGGTTTCGGTGGTTTCCGATTGCATTAAAAGCCGTTATAAACAAAACATTCCTGCAGATAGAGATACGAGAAGCAGATCAGGATGCATGCCAGATTCTCTGGCACGGCAGCAAGCCGACTGGATAAGAGGACAACATTATCGATTGGCGAATTACTGCGGTGTCCTTTGTATAAACATGCTGTCCCTTTATGCCTATGGCGACAACACAACATCACTTCGACACCGTAGCCAGCAAAAAAGACACGCTTGCAACGGATTTGAAAAGAGGGTTCTATGCACACGAGTTGCTTATTGGAGTAGAATATGAAATAGGTCTCAAGATATGCAAGAGATTGAAGGCGATTATGCAGGCATCGGAGAATTAAAATTCTTAAATGCAGAACGAATGACTACAAACTTCTAAGTGTTTTAGCCTACAATGAAGTGCATAAAATGATCATTCCACGGAGCTGCACCTTTAGGCATGCACTGGGACACAAAGCAGGAATACGTTGAACGTTCATCAATGTCGGTTATCCTCTTTCTGGCCACGTTGTGCGCAAGCACACCATTGCTAAGAACCGCGTCTACAATCTTCGACTCCCACGGAATCGTCTCGCCTTTTACCTAATTGCTAAGCTGTTAATTCGGCACTTGTTGTCCTTGGGAGTAACGTGGAATGCTCACCTGCCGGACGACGTTTAGAAACATTGAAAGATTGGTGTGTTGATTTAGTTCAGTCCTACTAACTCAAAATACCGTGCTGCGTGAGGAAGCAACTTTAGGGACGCGTCGCGACGGCGTAAGTGCGCATATTTGTTGACGCCAGCCAGAGAGCTTATTGAGCTTGTGCTTCTACGAACGCAGTCGAAAGCTAAGGCTATATTGTAACAACGTTCATCGTGACGAAGTCACCTGTAGCAAATGTGAAGTCGTTAACGCTACCAAAGCTAGAACTCGTGGGCGCTGTCATAGGGGCTCGGCTAGTTCACTATTTAACAAGGCCGTGGATTTCCTGAAGTAATGCGGAAGGATTCTAGAATACTAATAAATTAGAGTCGGAACAGCCACGAGTTGTTTTTTCATTTGATAAACGCTAACATAATCCTAATCCATAAGAAAGGGGACGCCAAAGACTTGAAAAATTATAGACCGATCAGCTTACTGTCCGTTGCCTACAAACTATTTACTAAGGTAATCGCAAATAGAATCAGGAACACCCTAGACTTCTGTCAAGCAAACGACCAGGCAGGATTCCGTAAAGGCTACTCAAGAATAGATCATATTCACACTATCAATCAGGTGATAGAGAAATGTGCGGAATATAACCAACCCTTATATATAGCTTTCATTGATTACGAGAAAGCGTTTCATTATGTTGAAACCTCAGCAGTCATGGAGGTATTACGGATTGAGGGTGTAGACGAGCCGTATGTTAAAATACTGAAAGATATATATAGCGGCTCCACAGCCACCGTAGTCCTCTATAAAGCAAGCAACAAAATCCCAATAAAGAAAGGCGTCAGGCAGGGAGATACGATCTCTCCGATGCTATTCACAGCGTGTTTGAAGGAGGTATTCAGAGACCTGGATTGGGGAGAATTGGGGATAAAAGTTAATGGAGAATACCTTAGTAACTTGCGATTCGCTCGTGATATTGCCTTGCTTAGTAACTCAGGGGACCAATTGCAATGCATGTTCACTGACCTAGAGAGGCAAAGCACAAGAGTGGGTCTAAAAATTAATCTGCAGAAAACTAAAGTAATGCTTAACAGTCTCGGAAGAGAACAGCAATTTACGATAGGCAGTGAGGCACTGGAAGTCGTAAGGGAATACATCTACTTAGGGCAGGTAGTGACGGTGTATCCGGATCATGAGACGGAAATAATCAGAAGAATAAGAATGGGCTGGGGTGCGTTTGGCAGGCATTCTCAGATCATGAACAGCAGGTTGCCACTATCCCTCAAGAGAAAAGTATATAACAGCGTTGTCTTACCAGTACTCACCTACGGGGCAGAAACCTGGAGGCTTACGAAAAGGGTTCTACTCAAATTGAGGACGACGCAACGAGCTATGGAAAGAAGGGTGATGGCTGTAACGCTAAGGGATTAGAAAAGAGCAGATTGGGTGAGGGAACAAACTCGAGTTGATGACATCTTAGTTGAAATCAAGAAAAAGAAATGGGCATGGGCAGGACATGTAATGAGGAGGGAAGATAACCGATGGTCATTAAAGGTTACGGACTGGATCCTAAGGGAAGGGAAGCGTAGCGGGGGGCGGCAGAAAGTTTGGTGGGCGGATGAGATTAAGAAGTTTGCAGGCACGGCATGACCACAATTAGTACACGACCGTGGTTGTTGGAGAAGTATGGGAGAGGCCTTTGCCCTGCAGTGGGCGTAACCAGGCTGATGATGATGATGATGAAAAACAGAGGGTTCGAAATTGCATCAACAATGGATTCACGCTCATGACGTTACTGTCCTGGAGAGTAAAATCTAGCGGCCTTTTTGCTAGATGTATGTCTGCAAAAGTTTCGCCTGAAAGCCACAGTGGCTGGAGTGGTCCAGAGTGTTCGCTTCAGAATGAGCTAGCATGGCCAGTCGAACTAGCTTGCGCTTCAAAAGTGAACTGTGAGACATATTAAGAGCCTGAAACAGAGAAAGTTTTCCTGCCGACGAATTATCACTTGGGGGATATCATAGATTTGAAGAAGTTCAGCGATCTATCCAAGCTTTCACAGAATGAAGGGTTCGTATTTAGGTTTATGGAGAGGACTTGTCGCAAATGAAAAGTACAAACTACACCATTCATCGCACAAGAGCTGAACTTGACGTAAGCTTTCTGAATGTGATGCGTTCAAAACGACGTTTTCATTCCAGAAATTGATCAGCTATCGCACGAATACACTCTCTCAAAACACAATCTTGCGACGGCTTCATCCATTTTTGGCTGACAGAAGGAAATTTCGTGTTAAAACCAATCTGCAGCAAGCGAACGTTACATACAAGGAGAAGATTGCCTATTAACCTTGCCGCAACGAAAGGAATTGACAAGGCGGATAATCGCTCAGGCACACTGCCGTGGTTGAGGTGGTGGTACGTTGGGTGACACTCGCGAAAGTTCCTTTGGTTGTACGCGCTCGACAAAAGACAAACAATAATATGAATGCTTGTTGCATATGTAGACGGTACCGCGCAAAACTTGTGAATTGGAGTTGCGCATCGTTTTCTAATGACCGCACCACAAGGTCTACGTCACTCAAAGTAGCTGCAATCGACTTTGCAGGTCCACTGTACAAGGAACAAGGAAAGACAGAATCTGTGGAATCGAAAGCTCATGTTTTACTAGTTACGAGTGCCACAATCAGGGTAGCGCACATTAAAATCACTACAGGCCTCTCATCTGAAGCATTGTTGCTTGCTTTCTAAGGGTTTATTTCCCGTAGAGGAATACCTTTCAAACTTTACTCCGCCAAAGCTTTGACCCGCAAAAAAGCTAACAGAAGGCTGCCCCTTTAATAGTCTACATAAAATGTGCAAATTTTTTTAATTATGGGTTTTTACATGCCAAAACCACTTTATGATTATGAGGCACGCCGTAGTGGAGAACTCCGGAAATTTTGACCACTTCATTTTCTTTAACGTGCATTTAAATCTAAGTACACTGGTGTTTTTGCATTTTGAACCCTTCGGAATGCGGCCACCGTGGCGGGGTTTGATCGCACGACCTCGTGCTCAGCAGCCCAACACCATAGCCACTGAGCAACTACGGCGGGTAAGACGTGCTGAAGACAAAGATGAAAGGAACACATACGACAGGACGGGCGCTGAACTTCATACTAGCATTTTTAGAAACCATATTCTATTTTATGGTCTGCGCGTCAGGTACATCATGCTCGCATCATCACACAAAATATTGTATAAGTCCGTCAGTTCATGCATGATATTTTATAGTCAATCCGTGCACGTTTCTGATGCCTCGAAAGAATGTCGCTTGTTTCTCATGCACCACCAAAGACTGACAGCTGACACACTTGTGATCTGCTTTCGTTATAAAGTACCCGTTAGCTATTTCGCATTCTTTTTTCTTTTCATTTGTTTTGGAAGGCTTTGTTGTGCATCCGCACATTTTTCAGTGTTCGTCCAAAAGGCTATCATATCCTTTTCTAGCGCCATTATTGTGCTGCCTGGCCCTGTCGTTAAAGCACTGGCCAGTTTGCCCAATATAAACGCGTTCACTACCTAAGGGTGTCTCATACACAACATTTGACGTGCACACAGTGTAAGTGGTCCCCCGAAGTGATTGGTCCAACTAACATTAAAGGTGGACGACTTGGCGTTGCTCGGATATTCGAGTAGATACCGCTGCATCTGGTCGCTCGCACACTTTGTAGTTTTTCCTGGCCATGATGGCTTCGTTCGAGCCTTTCACATCTATACACAAGGTGGCAAGGGGACCAAGCGGCGCATGCAAGCTATTTATAGATTGCAGATATCACCTGTTGCCCGCGGGGCGCAGGCTATATGAAAAGATTAATTACCGTGCTGCCAGTAAGAGAAAAAATTCAGACGCTTGGAAGGAGCCAGAACTATGCTTCGTGTCCTTTTCCTTTAATCCAGGCATAGTCTGTTATCCAGAGGCGTCTTTGGTTGCTGAACGTGAGCGACCTCGCATTTACGTTATGTTCATTGCAAATCGTTCATTTCTTTGCCCGGAAGCTTTTATACGTTGTTGAGCAACAAGCAGAACTCGTTGCTTTAAAATGTTCCCTTAGGCTCACTTCTCATCAACAGCGCCATTATAAGCCGGCATAGCAGGATTGAAAACGAGAAATTTTTTGGCTACACTATCGTTTGGGCAAAATTGTCTCAGCATGTAATAAGTTATGGAGCAACAGATTTTGGGCACAGCGCTTGTCGCTTGTGCCGAGGTATTTGGCTCTTGCCATCAACCACACTGGAGCCCTACGTGATCACGCATTCTTCAAATTCCCTGCGTCTGGCTCAAAGCATTGTATGATATTGCTTGCCGTAAACTCACGCTTTCAAAAAGCCAACTCTTCCGAGTGGAATGAGGAAGCAGTAGCAAAAGAAAAAGGAAGAATTGCCTTTCTCGCCACGTGCACAACTAGTGCGCAGACTATAAACAGAATGCAATATAATATGGAGCTATGTCGCATGTTCTTTTTTAGCTTCAGAGGAGCCAGTGAAAGTTCCAGAGGTATCTTCAGTAGTATCCTAGATTATTGACTAAAGTAGACAATGAATACCATGTGGCTGTTTGTCTATATGCAAGCACTGATTTGAGTAATCTCGCGTCTCCTTTTTTATGTGTACTGACTATACAGCAGTACTGAACTTGGCATTTTATCCAGAAGAGATGAAGCACAGAAGAATTTGTGGGTTGGAGGTTCCACTAAACACTCTGGTGTTAGACGTAGCTACACCAACCACCATGCTTCCTGGTTCCTATATGATGCCGCGAAAGATACTGAAGCCTGTTATGACCATAGTAAAATGAGTTTCCCTGTGTCACCACCTCCACAAAAAATGCGGTGGGCGCTTGCGCTTGGCGGAATGAAGAGCAAGTGCTATTATTTTTTTTAATTTAACTAAAATGCCCCTAAAGCGTTCCTGAAATACCTTTTTAGGATATATTGAGTGAAACGCAAAGCCCGCACGAGATACAGCAACAATCAGCTGTCACCTAAATAGCAGCACTATGCGCTGCCGTTAAGTCACAAATTAGAAAAAAAAATCCCAGGCTCCTCTCCGGGTTTTTCCTGTTACTTTGCACGTCATGACGCCAGAACCGGAGGGGCACTCGCGCCTTGTGGGCGTCTGAGCCCTTTTTGCAGCTTCTATTCACTCAGTGTTGCTCGGAAAGTGATTACGGCCGGACAATAGAGGATCATTTTTCTTTTCTTTTGGGGGGGGGGGGGAGGTGTGTTGACCCAAGCCGTAGCTTTCGCTGTGCTGCCTACAGTCCACAAGAGTACGCCGGAAGGAGCAAAGAAAGCCAGTGGGAAGGGTAGCGAAGGCGAGCTAAATCCCATTGCAGCTGTGCAGTCATTTATGAAATGTCAGTAACTTTGCTATATGACGTTAGCTCAAAGTGGTATGCGGGCTCTTTAAGAAGAAAATAGGGCCTACATGTGGCGCCTGCTAATCTACGATTATGACTTGAAAACTGGGCTTAAACCGCTGGTTCTAAAATTCGCGCATGCACAAAATATGGGCATTTCTTGGCTCGTGTAAACGAGCTCGCGCTTAAGTGCCACATTCCGTGCACAATAACGAACGCAGACACATGCCCCAAAGAAACGCACGGAAACACGGCAACAAATACATGCGTGTCTATGAGCTATTCCAGAAGAACTAGATGACTATGAAGAAAGGTTGTCTCTCGTATAACTCTAGAGGAATAAAGGAACAATAGGTACCGTAATAAAACCAACGAATATTTCACTCTCCTGATTACTCCAAAAAACGGGTGTTTCGGAGGCATCCATCAATGTATAGCATAGGACGCGTAACAGTCCTTGTGCACAATTGCGCATGTGTGCTGTAATGGGCTGCAAACATTTTCCGGCTTACAACACGGCTTTCATAATATATCCCTGTAGAAAATTGGCTTTAAGGTTGTGTGAAATGCACAGAGAGGTGAAAATATATTCTGCACCGTAAGAGCAAGTGGACTTTTGAGTAGCCGTTTCGACTCCACATGTGGGATTGATAACCTAATTGCCAGTGCAATCAACAAGCGAGCTAAAGGTATAAGCTCCTGAAGGAATAATGGCAGTTCAGGCCTATGCCAATCACCTCAGAGAGTCATTTGTTATGTTATTGGTGTTGGCGCCGTGGCCGTCCCTGAAATATTTAAACGCAGGTGAAAATTGAAAGAATTACGTTATTTCGTGAATTTACCGCCTTTTATAGTAATTTTGATTAGAACAGCACCGGAAGCAAATTTAATGTTTCCATTGAAGAACCATGACGCTGTCATGATTTTAGCTTACAGTCGTTTCCAAAAAAAAAAACTATCAGTTCTTACCACTCAATCACATATTACGGGGCATACGGATCAGAACCATTTTTAGGCACCATTACACAGAGAATGAAATAAGAATTGGTTCTGACGGCGTTTACATTACTGAAAAGCAGCTGAGGAGGAATATACGTGAGAATACCATGAGTAAAATAAGTTGCAGTAGTGGTTAAATAATTTCCGAAGACCCCGAGCATCGCCATACAACTGCTCTTGCAGGATTATTCATACAATGTAACATGCGGGCACCCGTCTTGTGTGCCTAGCATTATTTTCACTGAAGAAGAACCGACACGCGAAGTCACTGTCGCTGGTACTCACGACTGAACTCATCATCGATTACGCCAGTGACTCTGGGGTCATCGTGGCGACCATCTTGTGCCATCCGCGCAAGAGCGGGACATTCAGCACCGCTATGTCGGCGAGGAGAAAATTAGGCAGGTGTCCTGGCGCCTATGGAGCAATTATGTGCTACCATGACAACAGCAGATGCCTTAGCGGGGCCGCCTCGCGGATTCCGTTCGTTATTAGCTGGCAAAGTGGCGTGAGGAGAGATCGTTGCTGGGAAGCCTCGGCTCACAGAACAGAATCAGAAAGGCGACGCCGAGCAGACGTAAGGAGGGGCACGGCGATGACGATGCATTTGCGCTGAAAATTTTTAGACACATTTTCGCTGTCATAGTTCACCTTACTGGCTCTTATCAACGAATCACTGATATTGGCGCTTTCATTATAAGTACGAATACTACTGCGCGTTATGTACTTGGGTCGTATCACAAATGTCCTGAACTTTATTTCGCCACGAGCAGGGAAGCCTGACGCGTGATCAATGACGTAACCCCCACTGTTGCTTCGTCTAGCACTGTTCGCTGAAAATATTAATTAAAGACTTCTGAGGGCACGCTGAAACGGGAATACGCAGCTGGTCTGAGGTGAGCTAACTTCGAACAAAAATAGAGAACTATGAAGCAAAGCGGCACGTTAAAGAAATTACTTTTTCATCGGAGGCGGGGAGGGTTCTTAGCTGCTTAGTCCCTTTTTCGCCGTTACGCCTATGTCTCATCGCACACTGTAAAGAAAACACTTAATTTCTCAAAGATTGCTTTTTCGCCTTGCACGATGACTCGCTGCTTGAAGCGATAGTTTTTCGACATGCGTTTATGGGAGTGTAAGTTATTTGCATTCCTGTAGGTACGAAATAGTACCTCCCTACAGTGTATAAGTGATTGGAAATTGAGCTGCTACTTTATTCCTCGCTCGTCTCTTTAGTTTCTTTTTCGCTTGTACACATAAGCTAGAAAAGGAAGCATTTGTATGCGCTTTGGTATAAGCTAGTGTATTTTTTCAATGTTAGGCGGCTTGTAATTTCTGTACTCGTTATATATTCTGCAATGAGCTCAGCAAAAGAAAAATCAACCTATAGCTAAGATATGTCGAAAGCTGGTATGCAAGTAGAGTCATTGTTTCAGTGATTTCTTTCCTTTCACCAAACCGCGAGAACTGGCAAGAATAAAGCTGTAGGATCCAACAAGATATTCAAACCAAGATGCTGTCTGTCTTGACAGGCTTTGATGGTTTAGGAAAAAATAACTAGCGGAAACGGAACACGATGACAAAAAAACATTTCTTCTGGGAGTAATACCCAGTCGCACGCCACGAAGGTGTGATGTCTCAGATACTCTGCAGCACTGAACGAGGGAAATTCTCGGTTTGAGCTTAACATGGAGGTTGAGGTTGTGCAACAATGCAACGGCAGCGAAACTTGTGAAGAAAGAGTGAAATATTCACCGTAACAGGATGCTTGAGCACGTACTATATACATTCAAGGTGATACACTGCAAAACATTCGACAGGTATGTCGTTTGTTCGTGTTTCCCACATGTACGTAGTCACCACGCCTGCAATCTAGTGCAGTAACAAAGCGGCAAGAAAGAAGAGAACGATCTGAAGGAGAACAAATGAAGCTAAAAATGAGAATGGCTAAGTCCCTGGTGACATCTTTAGATGCTACTAAATATCAAGACAGATGTAAGAGAAGTCATTAAGGGGTTATACAACCTGAACACTTGAGCTATATTACGCATAGTTGACGAAGACTTGTCCTCAGGCAATTCTTCATCCTAGCAAAAAGAAAAGAGGTTGCCCTTCATCTAAGTAATGAGGAACAACTAAACTTTATGCTGAGATTTGTGACGTCAGACTGCGACTCAGCATGTCATTCACGAAGATTCTTTGTCTGCATGTATTCGCCTCTTTTGTAAGACAACCTGGCGACAACTACACACTGGTGTGGATATAAACGCAATGTAAGCGAAACGAATAATAGAAATACAACTCCACCTGCGAAAGTGGATGTCCAGCGAAGCTCTTAAGAATCCCCAGTAGAACTGCTGAGGAGGCTATTCAATGCTTTATGGCTTTAGAATAATGGCTGTAGTGCTATTTTAGAGTAATGGTAGGAGTGGTAGTAATGATAATTATGACAGTACGCAGCAGCTCATAGCGGTGCTGAAAACAAAGTTGAAGTGAGTGGCTTGGTTGGCTATTTTCTATACGAAAATTTTACACCTCTCGTCGCAAGCTGGCGTGGCAGAGGCAGCTTGCGTAACAGTAATCTTTACAGTGAGATGTATACGGGAAGCGTTTCGTACATCGCATTGCTATCAAGAGCGCTTGGTCATCAATTATGTGGTTCGCATGCTTGTTTCGGGCTTGGTCTTTAATGAAATGTTTGCGGCTCTGTATGTTGTATTGGTGATTTCAAAAAATGTATGCATTATTCGCTTCATTTTGCTGAGTGCTTGTAGCCTCTGCCTTACGGGGGGATGAACCATTGCATTTCTTTTCTTGCTTACGGGGGCATGAACCATAGATTAAGGGGTATGAGGCACTCATTCTGATAGCTTTTGACATGCTGTTCTGTTCGTTGTATGCGTGATTCCAAAAAATGTGCGCACTGTTTGCCTCACTTTGCTCAGTGCTGGTAGACTCTGCCTTACAGGGCTACGAGCCATTGCAGTTTTCGCTTGATTACGGAGTATGAGTGCTTACGGGGGTATGAGTCATCGATGATGGTAGATAGATGATTATAGTTCCCTGTCGGCGGATGCGAAAGGATCGAGGTATACTAGCATTATATAGCTTCGCTATAAGAAACTAAAGCTACGCGACTGCTATGCTCGAATTGCGCGGCTTATTTCACACCATATCAACTTTAAGGTGAAATGATTGCCTTCGGCCAACGTTTCCAGAGAGAGAGAAAGTAGGCAGATGAAAGGCAATGAGGTCAACAAGACGAGCGTCGGATATTCTACCCTACATGGGGGGTAAGGGAAATGGGAATAGAAAAATAAAAGAGGCCGTTTACTATTAAAATATTTAGCCTTTAGCGAAGAGGAAGACTATAGTGGGTCATCCTCTCCAGCACTTTCTAGTAGGTCAAGCTCTCCAGCGCTGTTCTCGGGCAACGCCGCTCGTGGGGAGAGTCCGCGCCCAACCGCTGGTGGCTAACGAACACTTTACAAGTGGTGGAGCTTTCGTTGACCTACAACGTCAACCCTGGAACTTCGATCCCGTACCCTATGCTCAACCATGCCTGAAGACGCATGCCAGCAAACGCCTCCTATTCCATTCCAGCAACCGCCGCCTCAGTCGGTCCTGTGTTCTGGTGTGCCTCGCCACAGGGACCCTGTCATGTTCAGCGGCGACTTCCCGACTGCCGCACGCCGTGCAGTCATGTCAGCATCCGACCCTTACAACGCGTCCTGTTACATGGATGGAGCCTGTCCTCGCGAGCCGGTTGCGTACACTAGATAACCAGCCAACGTGTTTTGCGTGCGGCTACGCCGGTCACGTCACACGTTTCTGCAATCATGTGCAGCCGCCTAGCGCCATACCACCCATCACAAGCCAGTCCAAGTGTATGTAATACGGTCCCTCGTAGGCTGTGTCGCCGACGTTGGACCCGACCACAACTATCCGCCCTTTACCTTCTCCACTCTGTCGCTCACTGTCCCCGATGCGACCTCATCCCGTAACTCTGGACGAGGAGAACTCGTCGTCGCAGTCAAAGATGCAAGGGCTGCGACAACGTCATAATGTGAAAGACCTCACTGCATTCCCTCAAACATAATCGAAGTGTTTGTTGGCGGTGTTCGCGCATCTGCACTCGCGGACAAAGGAGCCGCCGTGTGTGTTATGGACGCTAAGCTTTGCCATTTACTTCAAAAAGTCACGATGCCCCTTTTTTGTACTGCCCCTCCGCACAGCCAGTGCTCAGCATGTTCATCCCTTGGCGCTTGCACTGCTTGCGTTATCATTGCCGACGTTTTATACGCCATAGAATTCATCATCATTTCCTCGTGCTCTCATGGCGTTATCTTCGACTGGCATTTTCCCATGCGCCACAATGCCGTAATTCATTGCTCACGGTCCGAAATAGACTTCTCGCCGCTATTAGATTTGCCGCTCACCGACATTTATTCGCTTCCGAGGAAACTGCTTGTCCAAGTCGAACACCTTCGAACACCTCAATGGTCGTGCCCGTGTTCATGCAGCGGAATCTCAGGCACTGTTTCACTACTGTCTCCGTCTGACCGGTGTCACTCTGAAAGGTCTGCTCCTGCCTTTCGCGACAGCGGATGTCACATGGTGCTACAGCATTATTTTCGTTTGCAACCCGTTTCCGTACCTTATGTTGCTGCTCCGAGTGGAATGTCTTCGCAATGTAGAAGCGATCAAACAAGTGCAAGTTATTCGCGTGCTCAATGACCATTACTGTGCTAGTTCCAGTGCACTCAATGCTGTTTCTACGTGTGACCTATCGCCCAGTGATGTGTTCGGTTCTTATATTGCCGATGGCCTCACCGGATCAGCGGTCTCAGCTTTTGTGCCTTCTTGAAGAATTTCGTTCTTTCTATGTAGGGCAATCTTCGCCAGGCCGGGCGCTAGCTGTTACACATCGCATCGATACTGGCCCGCAACCACCATTTCGGCAACGTCTGTGTCGTGTATCTCCGGCAGAAAGTCATGTAATCAGCAAACAAGTCGACGACATGCTTAGCCGCGAGGTAATACGACATTCCAACAGTCCACGGGCATTCCCTGTCGTCCTTGTTAGGAAGAAATAAGGTTTTGTGTGGTTTCGTATGGAGCACCGCTGCCTCAACAAGATGACTCGCAAGGATGTCTAGCCTCTCCCGCGCATAGACGGCGCGATTGACAGTCTACAAGGCGCAGAAGTATTTTAATCGCTAGATTTGCGCTCAAGGTATTGGCAAGTACTCATGACAGACGCCGTTCAGCCGACGACGCTTTTGTCACACTCGACGGCTTATACGAATTTAACGTGATAATGTTTAGACTTTGTAATGGGATCGCTACTTCTTAGCGCATGATGAACACATTTCTCCGCGGCTTGATGTGTCACAAGTACTTGCGGTATCTTGACAACGTTGTTGTTTTTTGCTCCTGACTTTGGCACGAACCTTCAATGGCTCCGGCCAGTTTTAACGCGTTTAACAAATGCAGGGCTACAACTAAACCTCAAGAAGTACCGGTTTGGTGCTCAGCAGCTGCCAATTCTAGCTTACGTCGTATTCAAGAACGGAATTCTCCCCGAACCATTCAAACCTCCGGCCGTCGCCGAATTCGCTAAGCCCGCGTTCGTCAAAGAATGCCGCGGTTTCATAGATCTCTGCTCTTACTTCAGAAGCTTCATTCGCAAATACTCCATCATCATATCGCCCCTGACGGAGCTACTTAGAAGCAACGGGCCCCTTACTTCGTGGTCATCCATGTGCGACGAGGCCTTCGCAAATCTCTGCCGTTTGCTTACGTCTCTACCAATTTTGCACCATTACAATCCGACAGCCCCTAACGGTGTGCGCCTCGCTAAGGGTTGTCAGAGATGCATACTGATGTCACCGGTGTTGGCCTCGGCGCGTTCTTCCCCAGCGTAAACAGGGCTTTCCTGGGTATGTCGTTGCTTATGCAAGTCGTACGCTTACGAGAGCTGAGACCAATTACACTGGGGCAGGAAAGGATGCCTGGCGATCATCTGGGCTCTGACCAAGTTCGGGCCATATTTGTATGGCCATCCACTTAATGTAGTCACGGATGACCATGCACTATGCACTACGATATGCACTAAGATATCTGCGTGCTTTACCGCAGCGGGCGCCAGCATTCTGACGCCGACGCCCTCGCGCTCTCTCTCTCTTGCCTGATGACAATGCCTGCTGCTCACTATCCCAGTTTACCGTTTCTTCGCTCGACCTCACCACTATTGCGTCTGAACATCGCAAGGACCATTGGATTACCTCTCTTACAGATTTGCTTTCTGGTTCATCAGCACCACCAAACACTCACATGCTGCGTCCTCAAGCAAACTATTTCGACATTCGCGACAACCTGCTTCACTGACGCAATCATAATCCCGAATGGCACCAGTGGTTAATAGTAGTGCCTCGCAGTCTTCGTTCCGGCGTATACTCCCAGCTTTCCGCGCCACTCTCAAGTGTGCACTGGGGAGCTTGATAACTTATGAGTACCTTCGACAGCGCTACTACTGGCGAGCGAAGTACAGCTACGCTCAAAAGATCTTTCGCTCTTGCCCGGATTGTCAGTGCCAGAAATTTTCACCCCTACTCTCGTCAACCGGTCTTCAACCTTTACTTCGCCCTACCCGGCTTTTTGGACGCGTCGGCATCAATTCCTGTGGGCCCCTTCCTCAGACATCAACTGGCAAACGCTGGGCCATTGTGGCAATTGACCCCCTCCCGCGATACGGCGAGACTACCACCCTCCCAGCAGCTACAGCGGGCGATGTTGCCTCGTCCCTGCTTCATCGATTTATCCTGCGTTATGGATCATCTGAGGAACTGCTCAAGGATCGCGTACGTGTTTTCCTATCCGAAATAGTTGAAGCCATTCTTAAAGATTGCCACGTTGTTTATCGCACAACTACGGCGTACCATCCTCAAACCAATAGCCTCACAGAACGTTTCAACCGTACACTCGGCAACATGCTTGCAATGTATGTTGCCTCTGACCACAGAAATTGGGACGTCATTCTGCCCTTCGTAACCTATGCGTACAACACCGCAACGAGCACCACCGGCTTTTCACCCTTTTTCTTACTGTACAGTAGGCACCCGTCGCACACAATCGACACAATCCTTCCCTACTAGCCTAATGCATCTGATTGTGCTTAGTTCTGCCACAGCCAGACATGCTGAAGAGTGCCGCGATCTCACGCGGGCCTTTACCTTCAATGACCAAGAACGCCAGAAGGGCACTCGCGGTGACACCACCTCTGCACCCACCTTCCTTCCTGGACCGCGTGTGTGGCTTTCCGTTCCTTCCGCTTCACCTGGGTTCTCTTCAAAACCACTGCCTATGTATCAAGGGCCACACCCTATCCTATAGCGGGCGTACCCCATGAACTACGTGATCGAACCCGTTTAACCGTGTTCGTGCATGCACCATCGTGGACGAGAGAGTGTCAAGATTGATCGCCTCAAGCCGTACTATTATCCACTCATAGTGAGGAGCTGTTAGGTCGCCGGACGGCTCCCTTTTCGTTCCTGGGGGTAATTGTAGCGAAGAAGAGGAACACTACAGTGGGCCATCCTTTCCAGCGCTTTCTACTGGGTAAAGCTCTCCAGCGCAGTTCTCGGGGAACGACGCTCGTGCTGATGGTCGGTCCAACCGCTAGTGGCTAATAAGCACCTTTACAAGCCTAAGAGTAATTTGAAGTGTTAATTTTTCAAATCGTCATTTTATACCGTCCCTTTTTTATAGTAAATGCACAAAACGCTTGCAAAAAGGACCGTCACGATAGGAGATGTGTGGTGCAGAAAAAGGCACCAAATTGAGCATATGTGTGAATGAAGCTTGAGCGAACAGAAACCAGATATCGTTTCGTAGTAGTAATATTAGTAGTAGTATTAATATTCAAGACTGAGTAGAAAGTTGTCAATATTGAGCCGAACTTTCATATAGCCTGCACAACAAAAGGTAGCAACTTATACAACAAGCCTAATCGATGAACCAAAATGGCAAGTTCTGGGTGTGAAGTTTCTTTTTTTTGTCCTTTTAAATGCGGTAAAGAGGCGCTAGAACGGTGCATCTCCGAAGACAAGTTTCTTACTCGAAAGTACGGCCATAGGATTAACTCTCATATAGTAGGCTACACCGACCACCAGTCTTTAAAACAAAGGAGAACTTCGGTCTGGTTCGATGAAATGTACATATACTTTGCGCGAGCTTTTATGTAGGTGTAGTTTCATTTTTGTTCTTTGTTGGATGGTAATATTATCGCTGGAGCACATTTAGGGCCACTGCAGTACTTTACTCGCAGGTCAAACACCTTAAAAAAAACGGCGACGGCCAATTAACCGTCTAGCCAACTTTTCTGCCTGCCACCTGCAATCACCGCCCAGATTGCGGACCTAGGTTCTGGCCGAAACGACGTCGTTATGTCACGCGGTGTGGCCCTTTATAGCGGCGGGAAATGGCGCTCGTAACTGCGGACCAGTCCGCGTAATTTTATCTATGAATCTTTGTAGGTAGCTTGCAAAGTACCTATTACGTTAGTCTTCGTCAAGTTTAAGTGACCATAGCAACTGTCATGAACACAACGCTCCTGGGTCGGCACTCGTACAAAAGGATCTTGGAGGTCGACGCTGCGATGTCATGAGAGAACGCACTATGTACGATGCTTGTCGAGGGAAGAATGATAATGAAACGTGTATGGGCATTGAAAAGCACGGCATATATAGTAAGATATTTTAGGAGGCTATACTCTTTGCGTCCCAGTGACATGTGACCATTCTAGAGGATTGGTCGAGAATAGTGCACATACCAGGTGGCAAATACCCAATGGCCCATCATCCTGAAATAAAAAACAATATCTAGTCACATGGTGCTCCATTGAAAGGGTTGCGGTTATTAGAGATACCTATGAGACTGCATCATTTCTACAAGCTTTATAATGCAAAATGGAGGTGTACTTACTGGCACTGCTGTGGTGGTGAAAATTGCGGGCTATATAATTTCGGGCATCCAGTGGCATAAACACAGTGGTCAGAGAATAGGTTAACACGAATACAACAAGAGAATCTAAGAAATAGTTGAGTATCATGCAGTATTCCATAGCAGGATACTGTGCTTGAGAGGTTAATATGAGGTGGCAATGTACGTGTGCATTTTGCACCTTTTATTGTGTTTTATTGTGCAGAACTAGGGTGCGCTCACTGCCACTATTTGGGCGTTCATATCTCAGTTCTCCATTATCTGATTAGCGCGAGCCAGTGCTGCGGCAGCCTACGTACGTATAGAGTAAATGTTATATATATATATATATATATATATATATATATATATATATATATATATATATATATATGAAATGTTAGCTATATTATATATATAGCTCCACTTACGCCAAACCCTGGTCCTAAGCGCCAGGAGCAACGATGCAAAGCAACATTTGCTACGAAAGCATATTTCAGTCTAGACGGGAGTCACTGGCTTTTAGACAAAGTATGTGTGGCGCGAATCCATAATTTGAAAAAGAATTATGCTGCCACAGTCACAAAAATCCGCGAGGGTTCGCAAGAAAAAATCGCTTTAAAAGGCAAAAGGCTACACTTTCAGCACGGATAAAACTTTTGTATTTCAATGTGGCCGTTAGTATTTAACGCGGAGTCTGTTACAGCCAACTACGTGCGGTTGTAAGGCTGAGGCCTATCACTTTGTCATTAAGGGATCGCCTTTCCGCAACATTTTCTTTATCCTTCAGATTTCGTTACTTCGAGTGTTCTGTATTCACACAACTATTGAGACGTACTAAAAATAACGAACATTTTCGTCTACATAGCCGTAAAAATGTTTGAAAAGAAACAAATGAACGCGTTTTCGCGTGGGCTCTTGGTGTCGCAACAGTATTGCGTGTAACACAAGCACATCGAAAAAGAAGAATACAAGGAATACATAGTGCGGTCGTGCCGTTAGCAAAACGCGCATATGTCGCAGAGCCCGCATCGCGCGTTACTAACGCTGAGATTGTTAACAATGCTGATCGTGCACATTGTAAGCTGCATGCGTTACTATTTTTAAGGCCGGCCAGTAAAAACGTGAACTGTTCAGGTGCGTCTCAGTAGATTTCAATATGGCGAAACCACCAAAAAATTCAAAGCGAAGCCACAAAAGAAATACGGGTGCCATTTCAGCTCAAACAACGCACATACGAATACGCAGTCATGGCTGTCGCTCTAACAGTGCATTCTGGAAGTCCCGTCACTGGAAATTCAAAACTGAAACTGTGGCGCTTGTTAGCCTTGTCGTAATTGTTGTGTCTGTATGAAACGTAAAAGTAGCGGGCCTTCCAGCAAATACGCTTGCGTGTCTGACGACTGTTGCGCTCTTGACGCTTCGTGAGACTGTACTATGAACAATTGAGTTGAGCTTTTAGCGTTCGAGTTTCTTGCTACATATCTGCACATTACATACGCAGTCTAAACGTGCCTTTAGAAACGTATGCCCATCTTGTCCGCGCCTTTTTCGGGGTGCTTGTATCACGATGAATTACCGACATGTCCAAGGCTCTCTCCTTGTCGGCATCGCATGTGTGGAACAGCTATACCAGAAATCGTTACGATAGGTAATAATCGAGCACACTGAGACAGGTTGTGCCTAGACAGGTCCAAAAAGAAATTTTAACTCATGATTTTAGTTAAGAGGTTTTGACTGTAGGTATGTTCAAAAGCATGTGGCATCCTAAACTATACAATACAAAAAGACTGGCCCGATTATGAACTTCAGTGATTGCATTCGTAATAGGAGAGTTAGAAAGACTTGTTCGAGCGCGAACAGACTAAAAAGGCATCTTTCTGTCTAAACTTCAACTTGCCCAACTTTCTGTCTTAACAGAGGGTTACAGTTTAATAAATTGAAATCATAAACTTCTTACGCCCTCTACATTTTACGTAAGCTATCTAGAGATAAAAAAATGTCAATATTTTTAGACTATTCTCGTATAAATTATCAAGAAACTTCATGCAGACTAGACATTGCAGTGTGCATGGAGGGAGCGGACGAAACGTAATACTTTCAATTTTCAGGAAAAATTCATTTCATTATTGCACAATTTTTAGGAAAATTCAGGCTATTAAGTGGCGTGACTCATATAAAACAGTGATTTCACTTCCTTGAGCTGAATGAAAAATGCAATTTATAGTGCTCTGACATAGTGTTCTTTGCGAAATTCTTCGTCTTCTCCAGGGCTACGGGCATGTCTTTGGGGTCGCCAGTTTCACAAAGCCGTATTCAAGAAACTTCGCCAATTCGCAGCGCCCAGTCGCCCGTTGTGAAATCTCCCCTCGGTTTCGCAGATGCTTGGGGGGATCCTCGCGTATAAGTACGTCGTCTGGCCCTCTTTGTAGAGTCAACTCCTTCAAGTGCGCGAAAGTTTCCGAGCGGACTTTCTGGTTGTATTTGAAGGCTTGCGGCACTTCATAGATCCAAAGAAATATACGGCCTGGATCATTGCTATTCACCTGATATCGGGATCAAACTTCGCAGAAAAGGACGACGCCCCTTGGTCGTTTTCTACGCGAGGGCAGCAGCGAGAGGCAGCGCCGTCACCCAGTCTGAAATTTATGCTTGGTTTCGCCAACTGTTGACCACTTTTTATTCCTCATTAGCGTATGTCTCCTGTGAGCTATTTTTTTTTGTACCTGGGGAAGCTGCTTCCCGTGGAGATTGAAATCGGTTTATTGCTCACTTTACACGCTAGTGCTACATCAGTTGTTTCTGAGACACGTGAAAAACACGGGTATGTGAGTTATTATACCCCCCAGGTAAAGGGCAATTGCTTCACGAGCCCCAATTTCCCCCCTGGTGCTTAGTAGGCCAGACTGCGACTGAAAAAACAACAGCAAAAAAATGGAGCATGCTGTCATGGCAGCGGCTCTGTTGATGCGCGAGAGTTGTCTGCTATGCGATCGATGACTTTCTCTGCGGGCGCCAATGGAATACAACACCGCTTGTATTTTTTTGTTTCACATAGTTTTTCTCTTTCATACATTGGTTTACGGTGAAGTTGCACACCTCTAACGTCCGAGGAAATTTGTGTGTTGTTGTAAGCAAAAAGCTCCCCATACCTGGGCCGATCCAAGACGTAGTGCAATGCCGGGCCGACCCGTGGCGGAGGTGAAGCAGGCGTTAAGAACTCCCCATGCGTGGGCCGACCCCGATTATAGTGCAATGGCGGGCGGACCCGCGGCGGGCGTGAAGCAGACGTTAAGCACTCTGCATACGTGGGCGGGTACCGAAAGTAGTGCAATACCGGCCCGACCCGCGGCGGAGGCGAATCAGGCGTTAAGCACTCCACATACGTGGGCGTATACCGAAGATAGTGCAATACTGGCCCCACCCACGGTAGATGTTATGTTACGTTAAATTAAATTCATTTATTGGGTTTCACGTGCCCAAACCACTTTCTGATTATGAGGGACGCCGTAGTGGATCACTCCGGAAATCTCGACCACCTGGGGTTCTTTAATGTGCACCTAAATGTAAGTGCACGGGTGTTTTTGCATTTCGCCCCCAACGAAATGCAGCCGCCATGGCCGGAATTCGATCACGCGACCTTGTGTCCAGCAGCCTAACACCATAGCCACTGAGCAACGACGGCGGGCTCATAAGAAAAGGTAAAGATTGATAATATAGGCATTGGTTGTAACACGTAGACTGGCCAGAAAAATTCTGCGTAGGCTATTATGAAGTAACAAATACCGTGAATGATGTCTCAATTCCAGAAGTTATTAGAGTAAGCGGCAGTAGTCTTACTAAATATTAGCTAGCTGGTTGCTTTAGTGAGTGCTTTGTTACCTGGGCGAAACACCAAACCAACTTAACAGAGCAAAATTATCCCACAAGTCACAATAATACCTTCGTACAGGAGTAAATTTTTTGGGGAAGCGGCCGATCAAACGGCCGTAAAAACATATTTGTTTTCATTATGCAGTCAAGTGTGGCTGGACCCAAATACAAAAAAGGGGCCCTGATCAAGGCATCGCATTTATTACAAGTTTATTTCTCTTCGTGGTACAGTTTGAACAAGACAAAGAGCGGACGCCGCAGAAAGAAGCTGCTTTTTTCAGCGTGAGAAGCTCCCTGCGCCTGTAGGTAAAACAAGGACATTGCGTTTTCTAATAGTTTTTCTCTAGTGCACTTGTAACCTTATGAAGAGAGAAGGCGCTTTTCCAGAATTAATAATATTTCTTGAATAGCGGCCGTGTACAAAGGTGGAGATAATGGTGTGTAGCAACTATCGGCGAATATCTGTACTGAGCACTTTCACTTGAATATCTACACACGCAGAATACTGCGTGTGTAGAATACTCAGTTCTTTTTTTTAGAATAAACACGAAGTTATTTCACCACACCAGTTCGCATTTAACCAAGGTAGGTCAACTGAGCCAGGATTACCGCAAGGAAATGAACTACTAATAATAAAATATATTTATAAAAAAAATTTAATGTAGCGGGAATGTATCTGGACGTGAGAAAGGCCTTCCCTTGAAACATGAAACGTTTTCAGTAAGCCGCCTTCTTAAGGAATTAGAAAGTGCAGGCTAAACCTGATTAGAAGCGGTCTGCAAAATTGTAAGCAGTATGTTACACTGGGTTCTTCATCATCACCTATGCTAAAGTCAGTAAGTACCAGTGTACCACAAGGTTCTATTGAGCGTTGCTTTTGTTCGCGCTTGATGTAAATGATATTGCTAGCATCCTCCTAACGAAAAAAAATGCTTTTTAGACGCTTTCTGTGTCTTACTGATTCGTCCGTGAGCGCCGAAAATGCACTGCAGGAAAGCCAACTTACGCGTTTGCGTAGAACACTACAGATTACATTCGCATTATCGCTCCAGCGTAGACTGGCCGGCCCGTCAGTTCCTGATAACGGCGCGAAGCGACGAGCTCTGCAAGAGTATAGCGTGTGCGCACAAAGTTCACTAGAACCGCAAGTTGCGTCTGCTAGGCATGACTCCACCCTAGTCGCGATTAACTAAGCTACCGTGCTTATCGGACACAAGTGCGCGTGAACATGGGCTCGTCTTAGGATCTCGAAAAAAAATCTAATCCCCTTTCTTAAAGAAAGATGATTGAACACCACGCTACCCATACGAACTGCATATATCTCCATTGCATTACGGGCGTCGCGCGAGACATTCCCTGTCTTCACCATAGGCGGGCTGCGGGTGCAGCGCACGGCAGAAGAGGCTGCCGTAGGCGAACGTGCGAGCGCGATCGTGCCGGTAAGCCGATCCTGTGTGCAGCATATAGAAAGCAGGCAGAAGCCATGTGGGCGACGCTTGTGCAATCGAGATGCTTACTGGCACTGTGATCATCCACGTGTACATCAGACCGAACACGTCACGATAAAACGCGGAAACGTTCCTGGCAGAAAGGATGAAGACATTAAAGCCACGTAGTACGCCACTCCTTTTGTGCATGCGGTGACTTTAACATCGACCTAGCGAAGAAGCCCGGCATATTGATTCAGAGTGTCATGCTTGACCGCAGCTTGTTGAAACTGAAGACGCTGCAGAGACCCACGACGAAACACCGTTCCTGCATTGATCTCACGTTTGCAAGCAGGCTGTGTCATGCTACAATGGCATACCCTCTGAGCGTCTACCACAGCAAGTGAGTCCGTGTGTGTAATCAACGACTACATGATCTAAAATATAGGCTAGGCAGCTTAACTAAATGTTGCCTTCATACGATTTCAACCTTCAAAAAATACAACGCTCAACAAGCAAACAAATCGCATGTGCACAACGTCGGGTCGCTCAACCTTTTTTGGGTTTGGTGTGTGGTCCTTGGTTTTGGACTTTGACTATGATTCAACTTGCATTGTGCGAAATCTTCGCGTTCAACCGTCTATTTTAAGAAACAGGCTTTTATTTTTTTACATGGATGACAGGAATGTTTTCTTGTATAACTGAAGTAGAGATACAGGTGAATAGGTGGTCAAGATAGTTGTCACAGTTGCAAGGTGCAGACGAGCATCAGCTTAATCAATAAAAATATGTAATTTTAGGTCTCGAAGTCCGAGCGTGTGTATCCCTTTAGGTTTCAGGCCTGTTTTGATAAAATGGAGCATGCAATGAGTTATAAGACGTGTGGGGTTTTCCGTAAACGTTTCTTTTTAAACCTTTGTACCTAAAGCTGTCACGTATAATAGGTGTTTTAGGAAGGATGATACCTAAAAGAATACTTAGGGTCAGGCCAAGATTATATTTGTCTTTGCTACAATTACAGATAGTGCAATCTATTCTCATATGGGGCACAACTGCTGGGCCAAATTGCCACGCTTAGCCACATTGCCAATTCATTTAACCACGCATCTGTATTTTCGGTTATCAGATTCACACTGCGCCTTTAAAAATACGTTTCCGTCATCTGCGTATAATGTCACTTACCTAAATATAATAATACCATTTACCTAAAGATTACCTTTAATACCTAGATTTGTTGACTCTTACTTTCATGAATTTTCTGAAGTTTAATATGCCTATTTTTGAATCTTGTTGTTTTGTGATTTATTTTTTTATTCCTTTAGATAATCTCGAGACTGCCTGTGCCTATAAAACAGCAGGCTGCCTTAAGTAAGCTGCCCTAGAAAGTTGATTTTTTCTATTAGCTACCTTTGTGTTGTTTGATTTCTTTTTTCTTGCCAACTAAAGTTAAACCATCCGTAACAAATATATAAATCAGAGGGTCTTTTCTTTGAATTCGCATATGCCTCCTCCTTGCTATAACTCGCAACGAAATCACCTGTTCATGGACATGTGCTGATAGGTTTAATACTAACATTGTTCTTTCAGCAGATGTGGCCACTAGTTAGAACAATCAACATCAACATCAGCGAACATCAATCAACAATCAACATCCCTTGTGTAATACCCCCCTGTAAGGGGTTCTCAAGGAAATAAAAGTGAAGTGATGCGTGCGCGTTTGCTGTCTGTGCCCATTGGAGGCCACGCAGTAAGTTCTCTTCTGAAGCATTTTACGGAATGCACACAGCGTGCAGAGTGGCCGTCGTATTACCATAGTTCAAAATGGCTGGCCCCAGTGCTGCTGGCCCGTCAACGAGCTCGTTTGAATCGCCATGTGTAAAGCGCAGACCTAGATTACACTTCAGGAGACATGACGTTCTTCTACTTCGGGAGGTTGTGGCCATAAACCCGTTTTAAAACCCTGACATGTGGGAAACTCTTCTGACCAACATGACCGCGGTGCTGCGCAGGGAGGTCACGCTTCGTGTGTGACTTCCCTGCGGCTACATTAAAAGGGATGACCGAGAGAACCTGCGCAAGTAAGTGACTTTTCTTATTTGTGCGTCAATTGCTGTTGATTCTGCGTCGCCTCTAGCAGGAAAAGCAATCATTCCCATGCTTGGCCTACTATTTGTTTTTGGGTACGGCACCGAGGAGCAGTACGACGAGCTGCAGCGGCTGCTACAAGAAGCCTCCGACTTGGCGCGGGAGTTCAATTAAATTATGAAAATAAAACCTGGAAAACGAAAAGTGGCAGCGGAGATGCGACGGCACTAGGCATCGTCAGCTGCTGCGAGGGCTACTAAGAGGGCGAAGCGCATAAGAGACACGTCATATCGCAGTCCAGCCATGCCGTGGACAGAGAGAACGGTAATTGTCGCGCGGAAACAGGTTCATTTGTCGATTACTGCATATATGGTCTTCCAGCGTATATTATTCACGAAGGCAGGACAACGTAGCTTGCACGGCTCGTATGGATCGTGAGGCAGTTATTGAAAAGTGCAGTACGAGAAGCCATTGCTTCGTGTCGCATTTGCTTGACGCATGCGGAAAGCCTTAATATTTACACGTTTATGAATGCATATGTAGTGGGCAGCATATTGTAGTGCATGGTAAAGCAGGCCCAATCTTGGACAAGTTTATGTATGACATGAAGACAAATTAGAGGTTCGTAAGTGTAATCGTGAAACAGGTCTTATGTGCGTGTGTAGCCCTACAGTTATTTATACATTAATTTCACTGAGTATCTTGGCAACCACACAGTACAGCCCATTGAAGTAACAGAAAGCCAGGATGAAATATTGCTGCTGTGCTGTCTGCTTCTGCAACTTCTGTATAGAAGCAGCTCACGTTGTACGGCCAATACAACTTTTTTTGGGATGCTACTGTTTTACGTGCATGTTGGTGTTCAAGTGAAAGAAAAGGTGATTGCTGTAGTCTGAAACGTATTGCATCAACTGCTTCCGTAACATCAAAAGGAAGACAAACTACACAGTACAGCAAGACAGTAATCATAATTTCTACACCACATTTTATTACTGCAAAGAAAAGTGTGGTAATGCACAGCTTTTTTGTAGCAGATCAGAATGCATTATCTGTCATTACATTGCCAGTGATTTTTTTACTGTTTTGATTCTGTAGAAATCGAGTCGCCAGCTTCAGAGTTGCTCTGCGGCATCTATACTGTGGAGTCACAGTCTCCAGTATATGAATGCAATATGCCAAACTCTCCTGCACCTCCGGACGTCAAGCCAGTGGAAGATGCCTCAGAGGATGGTAACATCACAACACCTAAGCAGCAAGTGCAACAACCTCAACGCAAGCGACAGTGCGTTCCAGGATCTGCACGAGGTGAGGACAATAATTTACTGTGTTATTACTCATCAGAGTCTATCAATAGTGATACATGCGCTTTTTGTCACATATGGCATGATTTCTTATGCGTCATTCTTTATGTAGTATCATCAGTCAGAGGATGGTCATACTGCATTTTTTACTGTTAATGTAGAGCACTACCTCTTCATAGCTATGAAACATGAAAATTTTCACCATACAAAGGGTCGGCCATCCCAGAATTGTAGCTAAAAAAGGAAAAAGGTAATGAAAAAGCAAAACGCTGCCAAAGTCTGCAAGGTTATAAAAGTACGAGAAAACAATCATAAACAGGCGATGGGATCATAGGAGAATTTATTATATAAAGTACTGTTTAAGAGAAGCTTCTCAAGCCACTGCCTACGAATAGTCCTACAGAGCCTTGAGAGATACAGTGTGCAATGAAAGGGCATGTATTTGAAATGTTCAGGGACCTGTGAAAGACTTTTAAATACTGGGCAGCATCGTCGGCTTTCTCACATCTTTGGAGAAACAAGTTTCTCAGTTGATTATTGTTCTTGCCACGGTGGAAGAATATGAGATGTATATGAACAGACCTCCACAGGAGACAGAAGAATGGCCAAGATGAGCTGCTTTCTGCGACATATGGCGCAGGAGAGTGAGAGCCATCAGGGAGGTTAGAAAGTAGCCACAAGCGAACTTGGAAAACATATTCGAAAGCTTATTTTTGCATATACATTGGTTTGTGTCTTGTGACTGGCGCAGCATGGCCTTAGTCGCTTTTGCGCCATTAAACCTGAATTAACTAACCAACTAACATTGTTTTGTTGGTGACCGGATGACAGGATGCTGTTATCTGGGCAAGTCAGTCTTGCTCAAAAAGTTGCCAGTCGCTACATAGGTAAATGCATCGCTTAAGAAATGAAAAAAAAATGCAAAATATGCTCACTCTAAAAATGAGTTACTTGATTCATTTCTCGTTACAATTAACAAAAAAAGAAACTGCTCTTAAGCGAAACTTTCCTTCAATGCCGATTGCAACTCGTCTTTGGCAGTGGGAGCAGCACAACATCGAGCTCAACGAGTTTAACTTCTCCCTAGCAATATAAATACAACCTCCCATGAAGAGTACAGCTTGGAATTAGGAGTTAAAGGGCTAATATGGGGCATCCATATAATTTTGCCCATCTTCATGTTGCTTGGATCCTCAGCAACAGTTTTCTTTTATTGCTTCCACAGGAAACAGAGCGTTACAAGAGCTTGGCTTGGAGCTCCTGGGCAGACAGGAGCAGCATAAATTTTCTATCCGAAAAGATGAACTGTCCCTTGCACAATGCAGGTTAGAGTGCAATGAAAGGAAGCTCGCTTTCGAAGAAGAAAAGCACAGGTGCATGTGGTATATGTTGCACAGGTATCTTCTTCTGGGGGGGGGGGGAGTTGTAATGAATAACCTAGGTTGTCCATCACATCCTCCTCTGCATTTATGTTGGTGCCCATTACACCATTACACTATAACTAGAAATGAGGTCAGAACGGCCTTCGGAGACATGAAATGGGGAAAAGCGGCAGGAGAAGATGAAATAACAGTCGACTTAATCAAAGATGGAGGAGACATAATGCTTGAAAAACTTGCAACTCTGCTATACGAAATGTCTATCTATTGCAAGGGTCCCAGAAAACTGGAAGAAGCCAAACATTATACTAATTCACAGAAAGGGAGGCGTTAATGAGCTGAAAAATTATAGGCCTATTAGCTTATTCAGAGTATGATATAAAATATTTACCAAAATTATCTTCAATAGGATAAGGACAGCACCGGACTTTAGTCAACTAAGAGAACAGGCGGGCTTCAAGAAGGGATTCTCCACAATGTATCACATCCATGTCATTAATCAGGTTATCGAGAAATCCGCAAAGTACATTAAGGCTCTCTATATGGCTTTCATAGATTACGAAAAATCATTTGATTCAGTAGAGATACCAGCGGTCATAGAGGCATTGCATAATCAAATAGTACAGACGGCTTACGTAAATACCATGGAAAATATCTGCTGAGAATCCACAGCTTCCTTAATTATACACAAGAAAACTAGGAAGATATTAATAAAGAAATGACACTGTGGTATAAAGGTTATGGAGAGAAATAAGTGCCTTAGAAAGGCTGGCCAACGTTTTGATAGGCGGACCTTTCATCGTCAAAGGTGGCCTCGTAATCCTCGGCGTGTTAGTTTTAAAGGGTTAGTAGAATGGCGTCACGTGCGGTTGTTGTCGGTGACGGCTGGTTGTTTTTGGAGAGACTTCAAAGAGAATGAGCGTTGTCGCTTGACATCTGTAAGCCTGGTTTCTAGGACGAAGGGACTAGAGCGGAAGCGTCGGAAGGCGGGGAGAAAAGAAAAGAAAAGAAAAAAAATCGACACCAAGAGGGAAAAAAGGTGCAAGAAAGGAAAAAGAAAGGCATGGGAGGGCGTTGATAAAGCGAGAGGATAGCGAGATTCAGGGGTGTCGTTAGAGGCATGCGTTTGTGACATTATAAGAGCCGGTCAGCCGGTCAGCGCGGAGTAACAAAAAAAGGCACCGAAATACATCCGATGAAAGAACGACTTGAGCAGCGTAGCAGCAATGTGTCGGGTAATTTTGAAGTGGTTACGATGGCGGCAAGCGGTATGGGGTGCAATGTATGGGGTAACTCGAAGGAAGTGTTATGCTCTTTCAAGGGACGTTAACCCCTGTAGCTCAACGTAGGTGTCGTCATGGCGGTATAGAGAAGTGGCGATGGTCTGTGTGGCTGAGGCACCGAAAAAGTTATCCTGTCTTCTGGGACTTTGGAACGTGTTGGTTAGTGTGTTTCAAGAAAATATAATAAAAAACAAATACGCGGTTGGGCGGACCAAAACCGGAATAACAAATAGGAGGGTGAAATGAGTTAAGGCCGGCGGGGGCAGGTGTACGTGACAAAAGAGGTCGTAAAGGGGATATAAACGCAAAAACATGAAAGAGTATATTAAATTGAGTAACAGGCACGGAAGAATTGGAAGTGGAGGAATCGGTGAGGTTAAGAATTACGCTTAGCCGGTGGCCAAATGTGTTTTCTGCCTTTGTGGATTATATGAGAATTTCAGATTTAAGTTACAGCTTTTAGAGATTCTAAGTTGCCACGTGCCACACTAATTCCCGTCTGTTGTAGGCATTTAAAATTGTGTATGAGGTATGATTCCGTATATTTCCTCCCGTGAGGTGAACGTCAATTTTTTGTATTATGTAGATCTTTGCTTTGTCGAATATATGACCGTGTTCATTGAAGTGGCTGGCTACTGCTTTAGGTAAATTGTGTTTTGTATCTGTGCGGTGACCATTGAGTCTGGCATGAGTTGCTTGTCCAGTCTGGCCTATGTATTGTATGCATAATTATCCTCAGCAGCAACAGCATCATCATCACAATCGGCCTGGTTACGCCCACTGCAGGGCAAAGGCCTCTCCCATACTTCTCCAACTGCCCCGTTCGTGTGCTACTTGTGGCCATCTTGTCCCTGCAAACTTCTTAATCTCATCAGCCCACCTAACGTTCTGCCGCCCCCTGCTAGCCTACCCCTCCCTTGGAATCCAGTCCGTGACCCTCAATGAGCACCGGTTATCTTCCTTCCTCATTACATGCCCGGTCCATGCCCCATTTGTTTTTCTTGACTTCAACTAAGATATCAACAACTCGCGCTTGTTCACGCACCAAATCTCCTCTTTTCTTATCGCTTAACTTTACACCCATCATTCTTCTTTCCATAGCTCGTTGCTTCGTCCTCAATTTAGGCAGAACCCTTTTCGTAAGCTACCAGATTTCTGCCCCGTACGTGAGTACTGGTAAGACATAGCTGGTTATACACTTTTCCCTTGAGGCATAATGACAACCTGCTGGTCATGATCTGAGAATGCCTGCCAAAGGCAGCCCAGCCTAATCTTATTTTCTGATTATTTCAGTCTCATGATTCGAATCCGCGGTCACTACCTGCCGTAAGTAGATGCATTCTCTTACCACTTCCAGTGCCTCGCTACCTATCGTACACTGCTCTTCTCTTCCGAGACTGTTAAACATTGCTTTAGATTTCTGCACATTAATTTTCAGACACACCCTTCTGCTTTGTCTCTCCAGGTCAGTGAGCATGCATTGCAATTGGTCCCCCGAGTTACTAAGCAAGGCAATATCATCAGGGAATCGCAAGTTAGTAAGGTATTCTCTATTAACTCTCATCCCCAATTCCTTCCAATCCAGCTCTCTGAATACCTCCTGTAAACACGCTGTGAATAGCATTGGAGAGATCGTATCTCGCTGCCAGACGCCTTTCTTTATTGTGATTTTGTTGCTTTTTTTATGGAGGACTACGGTGGCTGTGGAGCCCCTATAGATATCTTTCAGTATTCTTACATACGGCTCCTCTACGCCTTAATTCCGTAATGCCTCCATGACTGCTGAGGTTCCTACTGAATCAAACGTTTTCTCGTAATCCATAAGAGCTAAATGTAAGGGTTGGTTATATTCCGCATATTTCTCTATCATCTGATTGGTAGTGTGAATATGGTCTATTGTTGAGTGGCCTTTATGAAATCCTGCCTGGTCCTTTGGTTGACAGATGTGTGAGGTGTTCCTGATTCTATTTGAGATCACCGTAGGAAATACTTTGTAGGCAATGGACAGTAAGCTGACCGGTCTATAATTTTTTTATTCTTTGGCGTCACATTTCTTATGGATCAGGATTATGTTAGCGTTCTTCCAATATTCCGGCACGCTCGAAGTCATGAGGCTTTGCGTATACAGGGTGGCCAGTTTTTCTAGAGCAATCTGCCCACTATGCTTCAACAAATGTGCAGTTACTTGAACCTCCCCAACTGCCTCCCACCTTTGTATAGCTCCCAAGGTTTTCTTTACTTCTTCCGGCGTTACTTGTGAGATGTAAAATTATAGTAGACTATTCTCTCTTCCATTATCGCTGTTGGTGGCACTGGTACTGTATAAATCTCTATAGAACTCCTCAACCACTTGAACTATCTCATCCCAATCAGTAATGGTATTGCCGGCTTTGTCTCTTAACGCATACATCTGATTCTTGCCTATTCCTAGTTTCTTCTTCACTGCTTTGAGGCTTCCTCCGTTCCTGAGAGCATGCTCAATTCTATCCGAATTATACTTCCTTATGTCAGCTGCCTTACGCTTGTTGAATAACTTGGAAAGTTCTGCCAGTTCTATGCTTGCTGTTTGGTTGAGGCTTTCATACATTGGCGTTTCTTAATCAGATCTTTCGTCTCCTGCGATAGCTTACTGGTATCTTGTTTAACATATTTACCACCGAATTCTATTGCAAACTCCTTAATCATGTCCATCGGATTGCCGTTCATTGCTTCAACACTAAGGTCATCTTCCTGAGTTAAAGCCGATTATCTGTTCTGTAGCTTGATCTGCAATTCCACTATTATCCCTCTTACTGCTAACTCATTGATCGGCTTCTTTTGTGCCAGTTTCTCCTCAAGTCTAGGCTAATTCGAGTTCTAACCATCCTATTGTCACTGCAGCGCACCATGCCGAGTATGTCCACATCTGGTATGCTGCAAGGGTTAGCGCAGAGTATGACGTATATTTCATTTCTAGTCTCGCCATTCGGGCTCCTCCACATCCACTTTAGGCTAACCCGCTAGCGGGAGAAGGTATTCATTATCCGCATATTATTCCGTTCTGCAAACGCTACTAATAACTGTCGCCTGCTATTCCTAGAACCTATGCCACATTCCCTCACTGACTTGTCTCCAGCGTGCTTCTTGCCTACGCTGGCATTGAAGTTGCCCATCAGTAGCGTAATTTGTTTTGACTTTGCCCATGGCCGATTCCACCTCTTCATCGAAGCTCTCGACCTCCTGGTCATTATGACTGGATGTAAGGGCATAGGCCTGTAATGCCTTCAATTTGTACCTCTTATTAAGTTTCACAACAAGACCTTCCACCCTCTCGTTAATGTTATAGAATTCCTGCATGTTACCAGCTATATCCTTATTAATCAGGAATCCGACTCCTCTTTCTCGTCTCTCCGCTAAGCGCCGGTAGCACAGGACGGGCCCGCTTTTTAGCACTGTAATGCTTCTTTTGTCCTCCCAACCTCACTGAGACCTATTACATCCCATTTCCTGCCCGCTAATTCCTCCAATAGCAGTTCTAGATTCGTCTCACCAGATAACGTTCTAGCGTTAAACGTAGCCTGGTTCAGATTCCAATGGCGGCCTGTACGGACCCAGAGATTCTAAGCACCCCCTGCTGCGTCATAGGTCTGACCTACGCCGTGGTTAATTGCTGCGCAGCTACTGGGGACTGAGGGCCGTGGTTTTATTGTTGTATTCATATAGGAGGTAGTGGCCAAGTACTGCACCAGGGTGGCTTATCGTGCTCTGGTGAGTAAGTGGATTACCGTTTCTAGTCACAGGGATCAGGCTGGTCTCCAGGCCTGTTGACGCAATTATATCCACCTGCGGATTTTTTTTTAATCCGGCGGAAAATTGCGCGGCGCCGGCATTCGAACCGCAGTCCTCTTGCATGCGAGGCGGATGCTCTACCTCTACGCCACCGCTGCGTTGTCTGTATAAACCCTATCAAACAGGAACCACCCAAAGAGTGCCCTTAAAAAAGCTTACACCGATGTAACCAAACTTATTCGAGCCGAGGTCGTCAAGCCCCACCCTAGGATCACAAGAAGAAAAACGCCTTTTCCTGCTACAGAATTGTCAAACGCTCTCCCAAACGTGAACAACATCCTCAGTAAATACTACCCAATTTTTACCAGCAACAAGAAATTTAATATGATTTTTCCCGACACGCCTAGAGTAGCCTACAGACGGACCACTAAGTTTAACGATATTCAAGTACATGCCAAACTAAGGACAAAAACGAAGTTGGGAACTGGTCCCTGCGGTCGTCCCAGGTGCTCTACCTGCAAACATATTCAATCTACTACTACAGTAAAAATTAGGGCGTCCAATTACACACAGAAGGTAACTTCGAGTTTCACCTGCACATCAATCAACGTAGTCTAGTGTCTAGAATGTGCCGCTTGCAGCAAACAATACATAGGTGAGACTGGATAACAAATTCATACCAGACTCAACGGTCACCGCACAGATACAAAATATAATTTACCTAAACCAGAAGCCAGCCACTTCAATGAACATGGTCATATTATTACGATATCATTGAGCGATGCTGAAGAGGCCAGCCGCCGCGAGAACGACGAAGTTGGTCGGTGCCCTTGGCACTAGCGAGTGTCAGCCTGGCTGCCTGGCTCCAGCGTAAATAGCGTTTAAATAGCATCTTTTGTCTGTGTCTTTCCACACGTAACAATATATTCGGCAAAGCAAAGCTCTATATACTACAAAAAAATTTGCGCTCACCTTGCGAGAGGAAATATACGGAATCATACCGCATACACAAGTTTGAATGCCTACACCTGATGGGAAATAATTTGGCACATGGCAACTTAGAATCTTAAATCTGAAATTCTCATATCATCAAGAAATGCACAAAACACGTTGCGCCACCAGCTAAGCTTAATTCTTAACCTCACCTATTCCTCCATTTCCAATTTTTCACTGCCCATCACTAAATTTCCCTAATATACTGTATCATCTTTTACGTTTATATCAGCTGTACGACCCCTCTTCTCATCTACACCTGCCCACGCCCATTTTTACTCATTGCATCCTCCTACTTGTTATTCCGGTTTTGGTCGCACCTCCTTTTTTCCTGCTTTTTTGTTATATTGTTTTGAAACATTCTCACCAACACATTCCAAAGTCACAGACGTCAGGATGCCTTTTTCGGCGCCTCAGCCACACAGACTGTGACCACTTCTGCATACCGCCGTGACGACACCTACGCTGAGCTACTGGGCTAACGTCCCTTTGAAAGAGCATACCGCTTCCTTCCAACTACCCTATTGATTGCACCCCAGACTCCTTGCCGCGATCTTAACTCCTTCAAAATTACCCGACGCATTGCTGCTACGCTACACAAGTTGTTCTTTGCACTGATGTATTATTTGGGTCTTTTTTGTTACTCGTGCACTGACGGCCTGGCCGGCTCTTCTAATGCCACAAAAACATGCCGCCAACGACACCCCTGAATCTTCTCCCAAACCTCTCATTTCCCAAACGCCTTCCCATGGCTTTCTTTTTCCTATCTTGCTCCTTTTTTTCCCTGTTGGAGTCGGGTTTTTTTTCTTTTTCTTTTATTTGATTTTCTCACCGCCTTCTGGCTCTCCCGCTGTAGTCTCCTCGTCTTAGAAACCACGCTTACAGATGTCAAGTAACAACGTTGATTCTCTTTCAAGTCTCTCCCTTTACAACCAGCTACCACTGACAACAATCGCATTTGAGGTCACTATACTAACACTTTAATACTAACACGCCGAGGATAACGAGGCCGCCTTTGATAAAGATATCTCCACCTATCGAAACGTTGGCCAGCATTTCTGAGGCAACTAAATCTGTTCATAAGCTTTATACAACACTGTGCTATTCCATCAGTCAGCCCCGTTCATTATAAAGAAATGAGTCAGACAAGGAGACACAATCTCTCAAATGCTATTCACTGTGTGCTTCGAAGAAATATTCAAGCTATTAAACTGAAAATGTTTAGGAGTAGGGATTGACGGCAAATCCCTCAGCAACCTTCGGTTTGCCGATGACATTGTTCTGTTTAGCTACACTGCAGTTGAGTTACAGCAAATTATTGAGGACCCTAACAGAGAGAGTGTAAGAGTGGTAACGAAGATTATTTTGCAGAAGACAAAGATAATGACAGGCACGTACCCAAGGGGGGGTGGGAAGGCCCGCCCCCCCTCTTCCCCCGAATTTAAGACGCATACGGCCCCCCCCCTCTCGGCCCACGCCACTTCTCCCACACTTTCCTAAAGCGGCGCTGAATCAATGTTAAAACTTGACAGCTATTCGGCGGTCAACGTTTCGCAGCTTTTTTCACTCCTTTTGGATGGCGGTAGTTATCGGCATCTGCTGGGGTGTGAAGGCCAGGTTCCTCATCGATTCAGTGCCCACGTGATTAACTAGAGATGCATTCAGCTGTCACCGTCTTTTCGATGGTCACGCGCACCGCTGTTGCTTCGTTCGTTCAACTTTCTTTGCTTATACTTATCCAGGTGCCACGAATGCGATTCGGTTCGTGCACGGTCAGCTAGTCTGTGTGCTCGTGGAACCAGTTGCGGGCAGAGAAAAAGCCAATTGCGTTTAACTTTTTCCCTTTTGCTTCATTATTTCCTCGAGTAATGGCTCGCCTCGAAGATCACAGATTCTCGGAACCATATACCCGCGATATGGATTAGATAAGGTAGAAAATAAAATAACACGAGACAGCGTCCATCATGAAACCCTGCAATAACCCTTAAACTCATAGGCAATATGACGGTCACCTGTTATCTCGTCTGGGTTTTTTCTAATTCTAGGGCTATTTTCGTGTGAAATTGCCAACTGGAATGAAGAGTCGCAAGGAGTTGAGAAATGAGGCGTTCTACTAAGGGAGACGCCAAGGCAGCAGCCAAACAGGAAGGGAAAGCGAAAATTAACAAATTTAACCGTTGTTTATAAAACTATTTCTGGATCAACATCTTTTTACTTAAAAAGGAAGTAGAACAGAAGAAGGAAGTGGATCGCAGTTTCGTGTGTTCTGAATGACGCTTCTACAATTATCATTCGATACGCCTAACCTAGGCCACTTCTCTCCTGTGCTTATGCAGGTGTTTTTCTAACCTTCCGCGTTGGGCTTAGTACGTCTAGGATCACACCGTCCTGCGCCCTACGCGATTGTACGGGACTAGCAGCCACGCATCGTTATGTAACTTCCCAAATAAAAATACGAGTCGGTTCTGGCACTTCACAGAGCAGTAAACGAGGGATCCAAAATAACAGTGATTATCCCCGAAATATATATTTCTCTATAATTCTTCCAGACATATAAAAAAACGCTACTATAGTCGGATACAAATTAAGTCTCCAGTGAAGCCCCGCCCACGCCCTCATAACTGCCAGCCACTGTTCCTCCGCGAGGCTGCAAATAATTGGTACTTCAAACTTTTCCTTGTACCCAAATAAGGCGGCAACCGCAAAAATAAAATGATTAGCGCGTAAGTTTATACGTTTTGCCTCGCGCATTATAGTGGAATGGCCAAAGACTAATTCTTTATTCAACAGAAATAACATGCTTGCTTTGCTGTAACTATTTACTGTCAAGTTTGACTTCAGTTGGCAGTGAAGTTTCATGAGTAAAACGGGTTCAGCAGTGAAATGAACGGCACCGCAGGCATTTGAAGAGTGAAATGCTCAGACTCTATTTATGCACTTTGTCCATGTCTGTTGCACACCTCATTGCTTCCGCCGATGAAAATAGTCTTGAAGAATAGCACACGCTCCGGAGGTATCAAGTACGACGCCATATTGAAAAGGCCGCATGAGAACGATTTTTTTGCTTCCGTGATTAGCTGGCGAAGGAACACAACTCCGCGCGGTTTGTGTGCCTTGGTTGCCAAATGCTGTTTTTTCAAGTTGCATTCTACTAAAGTTATCTTTATTTTACAGTTTGGCTTCTTTACTTGTTCTTGGCAGTGTTGTTCCTGCGTTTCTTTCCTGCTCAAGTTCATTTGACGTAGTTCCTTGTTTGCCAAGTAAAGAAGAGGTGTATCGCACATGCCAACCTGTAAAATACGCCTTCTTTCATTTCTCTTTTCGGAGTTTACGCGTTTTATGGCGAATGGTGGACGTTATTCACATTTTCACTAGCAACGTGCCCCACCCCACACTTGCATAGAAGCTGCCTTCGGCTGCCCCCCCCCCCCCCGGAAGAATATCCTGGGTTCGTGCCTGGATAGCGATGAATAACCGGGTAAGGGAACAAGAGTTCAGGATCACCAGTCAACCTCTAGAGTCTGTAAAGGCGTACATTTGCCTAGGTGAACCAATCACAGGGAACCCTGGCCATGCGAAGGAAGTTCACAGAAGGGCAAAAATGGCCTGGATCGCGTACGGCAGACATCATGAGCCCCTGACTGGAAGCTTACTGTTAACATGGAAAAAAAGGTATACAATCTGTGCGTTTGACCGGTGCTGACAAATGGGGCAGAGACTTGGAGACTGACAAAGAAGCTTGAGAACAAGTTAAAGACTGCGCAGAGTGCGATGGAACGAAGAATGCTGGGCATAACTTTAATAGACAGAAAGTGAGCGGTTTGTACAGAGAGCAAGCGTGTGTAGACGATATTCTGATTGACATTAAGAAAAAAAATTCGCTGGGCAGGTCATGTAATGCGCAGATTAGATAACCGTTGGACTGTTAGGGGGACAGAGTGGGCACCAATAGAAGGGAGGCGCAGTAGAGGCGGCAGAAGACTAGGTGGTGCGACGAAATTAGGAAATTTGCGGGTGCTAGTTAGAGTCGGTTGGCGCAGGATAGAGCTATTTGGAGATCGTACGGAGAGGCCTTCATCCTGCAGTGGACATGAAATAGGCTGCTGCAGCTTCTGCTCCTGCTGCTGCTGCTGCTGCTGCTGCTGATGATGATGATGATGACACCATGATTTCGCTGTGTTCATTCATTGTATGTTTCTGTGCACAGATGTCGTCAAAAGATATCTATCCCTTTGGATATCCATATTCTTCTCATTGTGTGCGGTATGTACAGTTGCAATACCTTCTTTTGCTAAGCATGGGAATGCAACCTTTGAGTGTTGCACTGTGTCATGTTCTTGAGTGGGCATACTCTAGAGTGGGCATAGACCATTCTGCTTATTCCAGCACACAGGAATGTAAATATTGGGATACGCAGAATATAAAAGCAGGCATCATGTTTGCCAGACAAACTAATTTTAATATGTGTAGCAATATTCGCACACAATCCAGAGCATTGAAACTCGGCCATGAAGACCAGTCCACAGAGGTGCAGACAGCGCAGGACAGCTTGTGCACGTTGAAGCGTTGATACCTCTTCCATACAAATATTGGCGCAAGGGCTGCCTCGCGTCGCGGCGCAGCTACGGTGTGGAGCCATAAATTCTCAGCGAGGCTGATTTATGTCGAGCACGAAACTGATCTTTATTTCTTTTTTGGGCTCATTAACAACTTTTAAACTAAAACAATTATGTTTACAGATATTCAAGCATTTCGAAGCACTGTCAATACGTCCATTTGATTCGCCAGCACCACTTGAACTAGTTCACGAGGTGCTGCACCCTAACATTCGCTTGCGCGGTACAGCAATGGTGGTGGACCGGTTCGAGATTTCTTCACCCTCTAATGTTGGTGCCAACTTGGTGCAGGTGTACAAGTGGAGCACAGCAGTGCAGGGCACAGGTGCAATTGTTGTTAGAGCCCTGCTTACTTGCGTCTGATGTAACTATGCAAGTGTGATGCGTCTTTACCCTGAAAAGCCGCTCATAACTGCAGTTTGAGACGGTCAAAGTTATGCACTCTGTGAACAAAACATAAGGCCTGCACCATGTCTTTGCCTCAGCGATTATTTCGAGTGTTGCGGTGTTCGTAAACTGCCGTGAACTGTTTCGGAGTGTGGCAGGCGAATCGAATGGACCTAATAGCTGAATTAGCAACACTGTCTGGCAAGGCGGCTATGCGTGAGCGCGATCAGCCTGTTTGAAAAATGCAATCTATTCATACTTCAAAAAATTCATGCCTTCTCAAGTATCAAGTGCAGCGTCGAGCAGAAGATAGGGAGCAGCTTTCAGAACATCTGGGAAAACTCGAAAGACGTGTGGATCAAGAGAACTGCCCGAGTCTGTAATAAAATTTTGTTTAGCTTCGAGCATAAAAGATTTTTACAATATGAACTGCACAGAGTCCATGTGCTGTGACCTTTGGGTCATGTAATTCACTTTTATTTTTGCTTCCTTGTGAACAAAGTGCGGTGACTTCGACACAGCAACCCGATGCACATTCAGTATGTCATACTGTGCGCTACTCAAACTGTAATGTTTATTAAAAGGCCCTTAGAGCACTCTTAACATTTCAAACACGCATTGTACACAGGATACCCTGACAACAATTTTTATGAACAAAGCAGCACTACACGACGTAGCGGTTGCTACAAATAGAATATATTTGCGGTTGGGTGTTCAATAAAGAGGCTGATGCAGTGTTGTTGAACAACAAATTTTTGAGGTAACAAGGGTTTAGGGGCTCTTCAAGGCATGACGCCAAGTTCGATATCGGATTTCTTACTAACGTATCACTTTTTATTGTTTGCATAGACGTGTTGACTCTCAAGTTTCCTCTAGTGGCGCTCGATCACTTAAACAATGGCACTACAGGCACACTAGATATGATGACACAAGTTGGACTGGAACGTGGCCTTCGCACAATAAAGGATTTTCTTGCAAAACATCTGCCAAAGTCCCTCTCTGACTGCACTAGTGCTGCACAAGGTAGAAAAAGAAAGGGTGCACACAAGAGTAGAAGACAAGAACGAAAGTTCGGAAGGGACAAACTACAAATCTGTAGAAAATTTACTCTTGAAAGGCTTTCTTGCATAAAGCTGATGTTTCAAATCCTTATTTTGTTTTCCTTAAATTATCTTTTTGTAATTCTGTCATGCCGCAGCAAGTACAAGTTTTTCGAGGAAACATGTTTTAGTGACATTATACACATTCATCTTTTACATAGTTGGTTGAGTAATGAACAACCAAAGTAGTCAGCTTTACTGTAGCAAATCATGCTCTTAAATTAGGGTTATATTGGGTTTCGGTTACGAAACCAAAACCCCGATAAAAGATCACCTCCCTCTTTTTTAATGTAAGTCAGGGGAAGGAACCTCATTATAGATTCGTTAATGGCCTACATTATACAATGCCAAAGTAACTCCCAACTCTCTCGCCCCTTGCAAAATAAAAAGAAAGGGACAAATGCGATGCCAAATAGCGCACAAATTTTTTCAGTGCAAATACAAGCACGCAAAAGAAATGGTAAAATAATTATGTTGCAACCGCACTGCAGAGCAGATAAAGACAAGAACGTCAAGCTTGTGTCCATAGTCGCGAAGTAATGGAATAAACAGTGCAAAAACCAAGAAGACAATGAACTGCACAGCAACCAAAAAAATATCTGAACACCTATCCAGGTATGTAACATAGAAATGCAAAGGAATACAGGAGCTATAAACACATGAAACATAATCATGAAAGTGGCGCGGTTTCTGTTGCCACGTTTTTGACTGCCATGGCAATTGCGGTACATGAAGTTGAGTTCCCTTTATAGGTGCCAGCAATGGCTCCGAAATTACTTTTCAGCTCTGCTGTTCAGCTAAGCGCCCACCAGGCAAAACTGGGGGTGGAGATAAAGACTTGACATTTGAGCTTTCGAGCTCACTAAAGCGCCCGTCACACGACTCAGGGAGAACAAGATTCAAAGGAATCCGAAGACTCCCTGACGTGCTCTTTAGGCACAGCTGGAAACGCAAATTTGTGAAGAACTGCATGTGGGCACGAAGGCTCAAAGACATGAGCGTTAGGTGTTTCGGAGAAAGCATGGGGACTGGGCACATCAGTCACTTGTTGTGAAGGTGCCTACATTAGAACCAGTCGGTTAAGTTACACGCCTATCAGGTAAATTAACTTCATGCTGGCTGGGCACAACAGCTGGACATATAACTGGTGAGGTAATGTAATCTTCAGATCCTGAGAAGCCGACGCTGCTAGCAGAGCATTTTGACTGGGCAGGTCAGTCAGAATTTGAGCATGTACCCCACCATCTCGCCTTTCGGCCAAAGGTGATTTCTCTGCAGGAATGGGGATAGCTACGAAAGTAGACATATCATACGAAAACAACTGAGATCTTTGCTGTAGCAAAAGAGCATTGTCAGGGGGCTGTGCGTTCCGATTACCATTGCCGTCTCTTTCTGCATACACAAGGACTCATTTCGAAGCATTCCAAATACTCTCATCACTCAGCTTAAGTGCGTTATTCGATACCTTAAATCATTAAAGATACCATTAAAGGGCCTGTGGAGTGCCCGGCGTGGCAAGCATGGTTGCCACGCCGACATCACACATAACTATTGAAATAGTACACTTTTTTTGCTGCATCATTAAGCTCCAAATCTCTTCAAATTTTACCAAGTTTGCATTCAGAAGTGAAAGGTTTGCTTAGGTGACTGCCAAGAATTAGTTTCTTCATGCACTAAATTCAATTTAATGGGCTGGTGTGCAAGCCACATTTGCTAAGAATTGCTTTATACATTCATTTCTATTACTTTAAGAAATGTTTGACAGAACTAGGCCTCATACTTTAACTGTTCTGCAAATTCAGGTACATTTGCATGGTTGGTGGCTCAAGACTAAAGTAAGTGGACACCTGTGAGCCATAGAGGCTGGTGTGGCAGTTGGCCAAAAGAGCACTTACTTTATACATTTGCGGTAAATTCTGGCGGTAAAGTTTTTTATTTTTGCGAAAATCAACACCTGCAATTAAGCGTACAATTTTGCCAAAACCCCATCTAACAGCTTGGCGCACCTTGCTCATTTCTTTGTTGAACAGCAACTGGTGCCCACTAGAAGACGTTCCGCTGTAGGATTTCAAGAACAGTTGCCTGAAAGGATATGCGGGATCACCACAGATGCATTAGATGTGGCCCTGGACGAACTTTTCTAGTTTTTCATATGTCTTACTTATTCTGAGTATACTTGCAAAATCACAAAGTTATTTTTGCACTCATAGTAACATGAAATCTCCCGAAACCGCTGCAACCAAGACAAAATAGGTAATAATAGACAGTTTTATCAGTTGCATCAAGTCACTTTACATGTCGCATGTTAGTGTCTGTGCTGTCTCAAGGCACACAAGGTAAACCAACCTACAGGTATATTCTTATTCAGCCAAGTTTCTCTGCACATGCTCTATACTCTAGGGACTATACTCTGCAGTGCAGCTGTGCTTCGTGCAACTGGATCCTCGATTGTATGGGGTGCAAGGCAAGGCGTTGCCGTGGCGCAATGCACCCTTGAACCTTGCAACATGTGCAAACCAGCCGACCTGCAACCTGCACTGCTTGCGCCATTAGAGAATTTAACAAAACTAATTACTGCTCACAAATACGACAGTCACACACCCTGTAAAATTTATTTGCTTTGAATTTACACGTACTGATAAGCAATATTGAAATAAAAAAGTTAACCAGAAAATGTTCTCAGGAGTCGTCGCAGGTTCCTATAAAAAATTCTATTTTCATATTACTTCAGTCGTCAGGAAATAAACTGGTTTCGTCATGAGAGCCCTACTTAAATTTTATTCAATATTCAGCATTGCTACACTCCTCTCATTTTATCCCGCATTTATTCGTACAAACTTATTGTATAGCTACATTTGCTTTATCAAACAACATTCCCCTCCCACAAGTTGCATCAAATTATGAAAAGGAATTGTTTATTTCAGTGCCCTTTCCTCCTAAACAGTATAGAGTTATATTTTGAAATGTTGCCGTAAAGTAGTTTGATATGTTTTTGAAAACGTACTTGTTTTTGTCTGCCTATTTAGCATAACTAACCTTCTTGAAATACACATTGGGCTTCATCGGTGCATCTAAACCATAGATACCCCCTTGGTGTCTTATCAGCCCCACAGTCCATCTCAGTGTACCAATAATCGGGAAAAAGTCTGAACTGTCGTCGCCTGTGCTGAAACAACTGTCTCTGCTTCTTCTGCCCGAGAGGTACGCGGACAGTGAACACATTTATACTGATGGTTCCACAAACATCCAGTGTTCGTCGGGTGCTGTGGTTGTCCCAGCAAAAGCTATTACCATCAGCTTTAGGACTGACCACCCAACAATATCGACATCTGCTTAACTAGCTGCTCTTCGCGCTGCACTTTGTTTCGTCAATCGGGAACCACCTTGACAATGGTCAATCTTCAGCGACTCAAAGGCATCCCTACAATCTGTACTATCAGCTTTGCGGCATGGGCCATACGAACAGCTCGTATTTGATATTAGATGCCTACTCCATGCAACACAGGAGAAACGACACCACGTGACGTTTCAGGGGCTGCCAAGTCACTGCGGCGTCACTGGAAACGAAGACGCCGATAATGACGCACAAGAAGAGGCCATACCGCTTTCACGATCCGACGCAGCTAGCAGACTTCGAGTGCTTGCACAGGAGATGACGCTCTCTCTATGGTGCACACCAAACAGCCAGACCAACCAGAGCAAGCGTCAATAGCGCCTTCCCTGTTTGATGCATCTCTTTATGTCAACTGGACTCCGCCGAAGAGAGGCGCCTCTGCTTTATCGCTTATGGCCAGGGGTGGCTTTCACGAATTTTTACTCATTTAGCATTTGAATGGTCGACAACGCTCTCTGAAATGCCTGTCTTTGCGAGGAGACGCTGGAACACATTCTGTGCGACTGTCCTGAATATAATGTTCAGCAACAGTCCCTGGCATCGCTTCTAGCACACGTTGACACTAGACCATTGTCCCTCAACACGATTTTCACATGCCGCCGACAGAAGACATCGCGGGTGAAGGCGACAAAGGGACTACACCGGTTTTTGAAAGAGACGGCATTGCACAAGTGGCTGTGACATTGATATCACCTACCATGCCAGATTGATGGACCCTAACGGACGATGTTTCTGTGCTGTGCTATAGGCTCTCTCTCTTCCCCTTCCCCATCTTTAATCGCCCACATCGCTCTCGCATGGGTAGGGTAGCAAACAGGTTAAGCTCAACTGGTTAACCTCCCTGCCTTTCCTTCCTCCCTTTTCCTTCTTCCTTCTTGAAATGCATGTTACAAACATATGAGCCATGAAAGCTGCTGAATTTTAGCTCTAGGTAATCCAGGACACTCTCATTACTGGAAAAAAATATTTTACAGAAACTCTTTCAGAAGGAGAAATACAAGAATTTTCAAGGCTGCACGACAAGTTGATGTTTCACCCTTATGTATTTTGACCACATGTATTATTTCGCTAAACTTCGTTAATTGCTGTGTTTACTGAAAATGTACCGACCTTGATCTACATACTGTGAATGCATTTATGCCAATGAACATTTAACTAAACAAGACGGCTGCGTCGATCACGTCCAGTAACAACTTGCGAATAGGAACTCTTGGCTCCGTTGTATCAACTCATCTGCATCATGTTGGCTGCCAAGTACGGTCCATTTAGTTGGCAGATTATGCCGTTTGGACACATGGTGGAGTGGTATTTTACAGCACGGGTGCGCTTGTGCCCGGAAAAAAACATCTTCTGATTTGTCGATGGGCGGCAGATAGCTCTCGCGGGGCCGTCGATGAAGCCCCAACAGTTATCCAGGGCTGCACTTTTAGAATGCACGGCCTGCAAACGTTACGTCTGAAAAAAATATAAATAAATAAGGACGAGCGACAAACCAAAATGTCTGATACCTGTGAAAATTCCTCCAAGGTAGGGATGTCAAGCCAGGAGTGACTGTTGACGTCCTTTAAAAGGTGCTTGAAGTTACTTTCGATGTGTGAAAGGACGATATTTGTCATTGATGAAATAACTGAATAATGTCTGCCAAAAAGGTGCTCTAGATCGCACAGCCTGTAGGGGTATGAGTGCCGGCGTTGCGTAATGCACAAACTCCCCTCTCTTGGCGCAGTCACTCGTTGAGCTGTTGTAATGAAATCAAGCATCCTTAAGGCATTATGAAGCCTTGATAAATCATTTTTTTCGAATCGGACATACGACCTGAAAACACCAGCATCCATGGTATCCATGTTCAGAAGTCCATTGGCCGAAAGCGGGCTCTTCGTGGGCTACAAAAAAACTTCACACAGCAAAATGTCTTCCAGTTCCTACCCTTTCAGTTGATTGAGTAGCGCCGGGTCTTGCAAGATGCTCTCCCTTGTTGTCATGTCTTCTTGCTCTATCAGTGCGATACACCAAAACTCTGGGAGAACAGCGGACGTGTAAATCAGAGATGAACAACGCTTGTGTGCACGTTTATTTATGCGTACCACGTTTTAGGTGTACTGAAAGAGAAAAGACCTTGCCTTGGCTACAACGCAGCGCAACAGCTTTTTAATGTAAGGATTCTATATATAAGAAATGAAAGTGCAATCTATTGCGTGAAATGCTTTCGGATATTTGAATAATTCCAAAAATATTATTTTATAGCGGCAACTCCTACAACTTGAGCATTATGTTTAGAGCGGTTTTACCTTCTGCGGCAAGGTGGCGCGTCAGGCGAGCACACGCCTTTCGGACGCAGCCGGGCGCTCCGCTAAAACTGATTCTTCGTCCGGCGCTCCGCTAACTGTGAGCGGGAACGCGAGAGTGTAGCGGACCGTCAAAAACGTTCTGCGAAAACACTCTAAAGTCAGTCGCCCGACAGTTTATAGCAGAAAGGAGCGCGAGACATAAATACAATGTATAGGAATGGAACACATACGCTGGTGGGCTCGACGGAAGTACCAAAACATAGTCGCTTGATTTCTAAGCAGAAAGACTATAAGATTGACTAGCCCGCATATTGAGCATAAGCAGTTTACCGGACTGTTTCGTGGCACAGCCACCAAGCCCACAGGTTAGCGCGAGAGGGTGTTGTTCTTTTACAGCTGACTTGGCAACGGATGTAGCTGACTTAGGCAGCTCCTAGGTAGCAGGGTTGATCGCACTCGTCGTAGGTGGCGCTAGTACGAGCGTTGGGGTGGCTAGCGTGACTTGAAGAAAGGCAGCCGGGATACGGCCAAGGCATGATTTTACGCAGTTTAAAGGTGTGGGCCGGACACCCGAAATGGTAGCGGGTAGAGCGGCGCCGATCATTGCGATGATAAACTGCATATTGAACACCGCCAGTTTAGCGGAGTCTTTCATCGCACAGCCACCGCGTCTATATTTCAACTGCCTATTCACTAAAATATTTAACGCTTAAGACATATTTGTGTGGAAAGCCTACAATGACAAGAGCCTGAACACCTGACAAAAAAAAACGTTGTAAATGTTAGCATTTTCCATAAATACGTTCAAGGCTTTATCCTGGCTCTTCGATTACGTGACCGACTGTGCAAACGTGCCACCGCACACACCTGCAGGCATTGCGACGTTCAATCTGAAGCGGCTAAATGTGGCGTGAGTTTTTTTCGGCGAAACGACGTTGAATTAATTAAATGAGCGCGGCTAGCGTGGAGCCCACCGTGTATACACTGTTCACCCAAATTTCGACCAGGAGTTGGCTTATCAACAGGCGATGAAACCATGCTCCACTTCGTTTGAAATTTTACACGCTCTGTCGGCGACCGCGAACAAGTTTCGAAAAAGCTATCCGCCGCTTCCTATGCATAAACAGCTTCTACGGCTGGACATTGAATCGAAGCCGTTATCGCTGGCCATCAGAAATGGGACCCACATTACGGCTAAACAACAGACTCGCGAGAGGCTTGCTCGCGATGGATCAAGGCTGAGAGAAACCACCATTGTGGTGATTTCTCTGATAGTCATATAGGTAGTAACCAACAAACAAAACTGCCACACTCCCTTCCCTCCACAACCAGCCTAGCCCAACGGTAAGCTTGTCTGTGGTTCAGCAAGCGGTACAGTAATTACCTAAAGCTTCTGCGGAATCCTTATCGCAGGGTGCCAGAGCAGCACGTGAGCGGTGAGCGTGGATTTCTCGCACTAATATAGCGTTTTGTGTAGGGCTTCATTTTGAAAAGTCATTGCTAGGATTTGTTCGTTTCTTTTTCTCGTTCTCTCGAGATAGTACGGAATATAACCGGCGTCATAAGAAAAAGAAGACAGCTCGGCGTTACTACTATGAGTATCCCTCGGCCATAGTGAACGTCAGGTGTTTGAGTTCGGCCCGGTCTCGCAGCTGCCAGTGGGCTTGTAAGAAATGAACTTAATAGCCCCACGGGCAAGCAAACTGCAGCTTCTGCGAAGCATTTAAGGACACCCGAACTACATGTCATATTCCTCTTCACGTAATTCATTGTAGAAGTGACAATGTGGCAGAGCATAAAGAATAAAACACTCAAGCGATGCCGCCACACTACCTTCTTCGGAGCATTGTGGTATTCTGCGGGGGACGGCGCATTTATTTCACCGCTGGTTCTTCACCGCTGGTTCAACTCTCACATCTGTTATTAGTGAGAGTTGAGCCAACATGAAAATTGCGTGAGGGGACAATTCCTCCGCATTTAGTTTTACCCTCAGCGGTGGCTTAACAGCTATATAGTTACGCTGCTAAGCACGAGGTCGAAAGTTCGACTCCAGGTCATGGCGTTGGCATTTTGATGAGGTCGAAATTAACAAAAACGCTCGTGTACTTATATTTTGGTTCAGGATAAAGAACCCGTGCTGGTCAGTTTTATTCTAGTGTCCCCCACTATGGCATGCCTCCAAATAATATCGTGGTTTTGGCACGCAAAGCTCCAGTATAAAATATTATTCTTATAACTTCTCTACCTCACCCTCACCCCCCCCCTCCTCCAAACGCTGAGAAGTTGCATCGTAGTGCAGAGGCTCAAACCGTCTTATGAGACGCGATTCAAATGAATTGTGCACGTTTTCGGACCACTGCGCATATATTTTATTGTGGAAGCCCTTGAGTGCCGTGATCTTGGACTGTACCCAAATGCAGGGTGCGCAGTTGATTCTTATCTATGATGTTTCAGGACCAAAGTAAATTGGTGCCACTGTGGTCCGAACAAAATTGTTCGAAATGGAAAGGCCAAGATCACAGCATCAAGGAGTTGAAAATAAAATAAACTATCTGAGCGTTGGCGCTGATAGCGGATGGCTACAGCACCTTAGGAGTACTTCCTTGGAATATAAGAGCACATCTCTCAAGAGGCGCCTACATTTCTTAATGTAAGCCATATTACGTCCTTAGCTTAATGTGTATTAGCTAGCTTTTCTGTACTGCACAAAAATAAATCACCAGAAAAAATTTCGCTGTATAATTTAACAAGCATACAACACCTTTTAGGACTGAAGAGTAGGCGATATTGTTTAATAATTTTAAGGTAATATCTGCAACCTCACTTTTTGTCATTCTAAATTACAGGCCCCTGTGAAGCTTGAACAATATGATTTCGCTCAACTTTAGGCAACAGGTGAATTCGTTCACCAAAACATTAATAACCACAGCATTCCAGTAGAGTGAGCTTTAGTTTGGCTGCCTTTTCGGATGGCGCATTTAGCGCAGTTGTATCGAACGCCGTACGTTCCTACTAAGTAGTGGAAAAAGGGACCCTTCCTTCTTGTGCCCGTCGTCGTTGACTTTCATAATGACGGAACACTTGCGATTCCTAATTTTCAATTTCCAGTGTGAAGTGACCTACAGTAATTTTGAGAGCTCTGCGTCATCATTTTAGTAAGATAGCATCAAAATTCTTCGGCGCCGCAATAGATTTGTCCTAACAATTGCAGAGGACGGAGTGGAATCACATATTCGACCGTAATTCGTAGCCTAGCATTCTACAAATTAGAGCACCATGTGAGTTGACGCAGGACTATACTTTTCCTCAATATAGGAGGAAATACAGGATGTAACTTTTAGTCACGCATTGTGAAACTCCTATTTTTTTTTTATTATTCTGCGAAAATGCTTCTTTCTCAAGCGTTTTCGGGCGTATTCACCGCGCCTTCAGCTTTGCAGGCTCGATCACTTTTTCTTTAGAAAAATGAATTGTGATTACGCCAGCACGAAATTATGGAGAACGCACCGCTGATTCCCCAAATAGTCGTTTTCCTCGCTCTCTTCCATTTGCTTCTAAATCCCGACGAGCACGTTAGAAGTTAGGCATCAGATACGAAGTTTCGAGAGCAGTACTGCCGCTGCGGCCTTCTGCGTTTTGCCACACCCTTGCCCTGCGCGCACGCTTGTGTGCATAAACGCAGCACATATCTATCACCGTATGCTCCGGTACATAAATGGGTGGGTCCAGAGTGCTCTCATTAAACGTATTTGTAAACGCACTAGAGCCACACAAGCGCAAGTTCCTTTCATTTCGCTAAGTGTCCCGGCCCGGGGCACGTACCCGCGAACCGCGAAAGTACGTGCCGCGAGCGTTGCAAATTTGTCACTATGGCAAAACTCTGCATGTTCGTAAACATAACATTTTCCTTTCGCAAATTGTTTGTCATGAACGTGAGAGTAACGTTAACTAACGCTGTCGGACGAAGCGTTGCCCACAGCTGTGCTTGCGCGGGATGAGAGATATACCGGCCTACTTAATCGTTTTGTAATGTAATGCATTGTCGCAAATTGAAGAAATATTGGCAATATAAAGTTACGTTGGTTATTGTACGATGTTTCAGAAGTGACTCACAAAAGAAATGCTTGTTTTCAATAAACCATAATGTCACAATGTATCTTCATTCTGTCTCTCTGATAGAAAGTACATAAAATGTTTCTTATGACAACGGAGGAGGCATTAAGCAACGAGGGCAAACAACAAAGACTTATGCTCTTATTGTAGCATTGACAAATACGCGAATCCCGATTTCTTTACTGTTAATGTGAATTATTATACATGTATACATATGCTGCGTCTTTAAACTTAAACCAGCGATATTTTAAAGATTCTATGGTAGCTACGCAAAATCAGTTCGCAGAAGCTGTTTATGCGCTTTATATAGCGATCACAGTTTAGCGAATTCGAGTAGTAAAACAAATTATTGAATCTTTTAGCTATTTTTGTTGTCATCACGATTTTGATATGCCTTCATATTTGAAACATGAATACAATTATACTGTAAAACAATTAAACTTATTTTCTTTCGCCTGGAATGTTTCTGTTCCGAGAGACTCATAATTAGATTTGTTACTGAATCAACTAATGTCGCATTCATGTGCGTAGATATCTAATCGATACAACGTTAAGCCTGATAACTATGCTGCAGTGCCCCTGAGAAAAAGATGAAAAATATAATCATAGCTTCTTTTCGCCAACCAATAAAACGCGCGCCAGTGCTATTGCACTTCTCCCAGCTTGCAAAGGATGTGCCCCATACGATGGGCTACGTAACATTGGGTTCTTGGCGCATTATGATCCGCAGCACTGAATGCGAAATTATCTGCTTGAGAGGTAACTGTTACTCTTTAGGGTGTGATGGCGTGGGAAACGGCAGGATTGCCTCCTTGTTGCTTTGTGTCTGAGTGAGTGTGCCATTTGAAACCCTGCGTCCCAGGTACTCAATATAGGTTTGTGCGAACTGACATTTCTTCAAATTCAGCTTAACGCATTCGCTTTTAAAAGCGTTTAGAACAGCACCTTAATGATGTAGATGGTTGGGGAACGTCTCAGAATAGACAACAATGTCATCCAATTTGTTTATAACGTGCGCCAAGCAGTGTTTCGTCAAGATGGACTTGACAGCCTGTTCGAAAGTGGCTGGAGCATTACAGAGACCAAAATACATGACACACTATTCGTAGTGACCGGTACGCGTGACAAAGGCCGCTTTTGGAATATCTTCAGGATGCATAAAGTGCCAGTAGCCTGACGTAGTGACTAATGCCATGAAGTACGTCAATTTTTCGAGAGAGTCAAGAAGGTCGCCAATGCGAGCGATGAGTTGATAGTCCAGCATCGTCACTGCGTTTGGATTGCGGTAATCTACGCAGAAACGCGTGCTTCCTTCCCCTTCTTTCTCTACGAAAAGCACCGTCAATGCATACAGTGATGCAAACAGTCGTAACACACATAGCCTGAGAAGGTGGTGGATTTGTCTGTCCAATTCGACGCTACCGACATCTGAGCATCGATAGGGACCCCTGTGGAATGGAACATTGTTGGTGAGAGGAATGTGATGAGTTTCGCTAGTGTTGCATCCAATGTCAGCGCGCGATTTGGAAAGAATGTCCTCGTCCTTATGGACAAGCTGCTATAATGCCAACCTCTGAGTTTCATTCTGATGCACTAAATCGCAAACTTCAACTTCCTGCAAACAAGCGTTCATGTTAGCAATGAAACGGTTTTGTAGACGAGGATGGAGGATGTCATTCCCTTAATGTACACTCAGCGTATGAAGATCCATAGAAAAGGTAGAGACATGTAGGCACTGTCGAAGCCAAAAGGTAGGTTGCTCTTCATGCCTTGTAGAACATGTGCGTAATTTTTCTTTGTGATATTTCTGATCTGTATCTTTATGCTGGCGCCACCCAAAGTCTTAGCAGATGATGTAACTTATTGAACACTGATTTACGAATCTGTCATTCTTTGTAGGTGAGGAGCCGCCAGCATGGCTTCGCTGATGCAGGCAATCGTGGCTCCCATATAAAGAGTAGCGCTGACAGGGTGCCCGGTAATGAGTTTTGGGTCACCCTCTTCATTTCCCTAGTCGATAGCGAGGCCGGAAATTGCGCGTCTTGGAAATTCATTGTGCCACTGCATTTCTCGGGGTAAGCCATTCATTGCGCAGTGTTCATATTCGGACGTGGGTGTTCTTATCTGTCTATTACGTCGACGCTGATGGGAGCAGCCGCTTGCTGCGTTGATCAGCGTGTTTCAAGCTGGTATAACGGCCTGTGGCTTAACTCGTCGCACAGTTACTCTACTTGCAGCGAAGCTGAAAACCACGTCACTGGTGTAGGCGGTTTAAGCACAGCGAGATCCACCTCCACGTCGGCGGAAAGCCCGCCGATAATGTGATTTAGGTCGGCTAGGCGTCCCAGACACGTTTTTTTTTATTCTAGTAGTCCTTCAGGCTCTGGCCCTGGCTTAGCCAACAATGAATAAACTGACGGCAAGGATCCGCGACGGCGCTTATATAGCGTTGCGTCATGCATGTACCTAAGCTCTCCTCAGATACGTAAGTGTCAAATACCTCGGTTAAGTATCACAAGAAGGTCTCACCTTCAAAGTAATCAGAGAAATAGCACAGCTTGTCTGGCTTCGTCCATGCAGCGGCGGCCGCAGTCTTCATCTCGAAGAGCCGGAGCCAGTTGCAAAGGTGACTTCCTCTGGTGCCCCCAAGCACTTCGCAATGTTGATGGCTGTCGTGGGCGTTGTCATGATATAGAGCACAGTATAACGGTTGTGCGAGGCTCTATGTTTGTTGGACACCCGGTCTGCCTTGTTCATCACTGTCGCACCGCGGGCCATCTTTGTGCGGACACACACACACACACACACACACACACACATATATATATATATATATATATATATATATATATATATATATATATATATATTTATGTGTGTTTGTGTGTGTGTGTGTGTGTGTGTGTGTGTGTGAGGAAGGGAGGGAGAGACAGAGACTCCGCTCATTCTTTTACTCCCTTCACACATTTACTCCGAACAGGAGATAGACGGCTGCAGATCTTCAACCGCCAGTCCAATGGCGAGTGTGTTTTTTTATAAAGGTGTATTGGGCTATGACAGCGATAGCTGCTGGAAAGTATTTTTTTTTTATTGCGACACTACAGGCACTTTTCTGTCACCACCGCCGTGATGTTACCTACAAAGTCCAAGGACGATAACATAGCCGCCACGCGCCGTATCATGTATGTGCGAATGAAAGCGGGCGAGGGTGACCCGACGATGGCGGCTCAATGTAGCGCGCGCAAGGGGAAAAGTGGTAAGGAAGGGTGCCGTCTTCTGTCGAGCGCTATAGGCACCAGGGGAGGCAAAAGAAGGGGAAGGTGTTCTACTTCGGTTGGCGCTGCGTATGGCGTAGCCACGCGTGGACACGCGGGATTTATCTTGAAAACTGTCTGCGATGGGGAGAGAGTGAGAGTACTGATAGAGACGTGTTTTGGCCGCTTAGTTAGCGTTGAAGTGAGAGGCAGAACGAAGCACAATTCTCTCACTTCTGCTGCCGCGCTTCCCGACTCCAGCGTTCTGATAGCGAATTTCCGCAGTCATCGAAAGACGTGTGTTCCTGTTTGCTTGTGCGCGCATGAATCCATGCTTGGTAATTTATTTAGTAAGCGAATGTTTAGAATTCTATGCCGCCGATAATAGTACCACCCTTACTTCGTATAACTGCCTATTAATTTGATATTGCAGTCGATGCTCCGCCTTTCGGGCTGAACTACGATTTTTTCATTACTCATAACTTTCGTGGCAAGGAATTTCCTTATTACTACGAATCGTTCTGTGCAGCCTGGAGAATATACTCAACTGGAGGCTGACAGATTCAGTCTATTTCTTAGGTTCTTACGGCTAATGATAGTATAAGGCGAAAATGGAGTGGTCGTAAAAGTGCTTGACTGGAAGCTGCGTAAGCATTTGTAAGAATCGGCTCAAAAACGAACGTTTCTTTTTATTCTGTATCAAAAATGTACATCTTTTGCTCAATGGCGGGGCCGCTTCCACTCTTTCCTTAGCTACCTTCGAAGAAAAATTGAAATCCTCTTGAATTGAATGCTGGGGTTTTACGTGCCAAAATCACGATTTGATTATAAGGGACGCCGTGGTGGCGGACTCCGGAATAATTTTGGCCGTCAGAGGATTTTTAGCGTCCCCCTCAGTACACGGGACACGGGCGTTTTCTTTTTTTTTGCATTTAGCCCCAATCTGAATGCGGAAGCTGCAGCCAGGATTTGATCCCGCAATGTCGCGCTTAGCAGCGCAATATCATAGCCGCTTAGCCACGGCGAGCGGCTGGAAGGCTGTTCTCGTCAATCATATTGTATTTCATAGATAAGGATGACGTCGTCCCTTATAGTCTATGTGCACTGACCAACGGTGCACATACAGCCTCGCTACAGTTCAATAGAACTTAGACCAGTTTCACTGGATGTTATTCGACCGAATATGCAGAGATATTTTTTTCGTGTCGACGGCCGCAATGTGACAGTGACGGCGTACGCCACAGCTAAGGCAATGGACGGGCGTACATACGGATACAGCCAAACCCATTTCTGATTTCTTTACAAGAGTGCGAAGTAGGGCTAGTTGGTTGAGGAGTGTTCTGTGAAATGCCAGCTACAGGACAACAGGAAGACGAAACAAAGCAAGTGTAGACTGTCAACTGTTTCTTTTTTATATTGAAGATGCATATATCTGAAATGATGGAAGGGTATCAAAGATAGCGAACCTCGAACATTTGTTATGAATTATAAATACATAAGAAAGAATAAGGAATAAAAATCTTCCGACCAGCAACAGTAGTGAAGTTCAAAAGAATGAGTCGAAATAATTTACGACAATTCTAAGAAAGAATAGACGAGAAAACTAGCAATATTAACCGATAACTCTTGTGACTGACCAAAAAGGCATAAAAGAAATGTAAAGGTAGCGGTGGTACAAATAGAGCGCCTGGGTTGTTTTGCGTTCCTGTAATCCTAAAGCTAACGAAGTGCTTAGCAGAAAGTTCGAAATCCTCGACGTAAAAAGACTGCAAGAGTACAACGTCCCCTGCAGTGCCATATAGAATAACCGGAGCAGGTGCTGGAGGACAGAGTTGGAATAGAGCCATTCATGTTTATGCTATAGCATATGAAAAAGTTTGCCTTCATTTCCATATTTCCACAAATACTATCAATCAATCAATTCAAAGGGCAAAAAAGCAAGCTCAGCTCATTACCTTGCTGCTGTTATAATCGTAGGTGAAATAGTTAGCGGATGGTCAACTGTGGAGCTGCAGAGAACACTTGTTGTACTACACAACTTTTTGAAAAATACGAATCATTTTGACTCGTAATGAATGTTCGTGTCTGGCACGCCATTATAATTTATTACAATTTTTAGAACGCGACTGCTCGCATGCCGGGTTTTTTATTAATATAATTATCTGATTGGAAGCAAAATATTAGTTTTTAGTTGCCTGTTGCATATAGCATAGTTATAGTCCTTGAGCTGCATTACTTGATGGCAAGGTCATTACTTGCTTGAGAAAACAAAAGGCGGAGAAATTACCGAAATATTACCAAAGTTTCAACTCTAACTACCTTACGCCAAATATTCCAATGTAGTAATTTTAGTCGGTCAGCATAAACACAAAACTAACAGTGGCGTGCTTACAAGGCGTTTCAAAAATCGAAACAGTTCTGATTCGCCTATTGTGAACCTGGCGACACAGAGTAAAGCACGAGAGCGTGCCTAATAATGCAAAGTGCACAGTTGCTGCTACTCTTCCCGTATGATAAAAGAACAGGCCAACCAGGTAAAGGTAACTCCAAAGCCACTCAGCGATGATTAGTATAACCTCACGTTATCATTCGTAATTACTTCTCGCGCTTACATGAAAGAGATAGAGTAAAAAAACACGTATTCTGCTTCCTCTGAACATGGAACAAAACATTCTTTAACCTGAGCTCTCGAGTTTATGTGGAATGTGGATTTTAGTGCAAAGCAACGCGTCATACCGTATATGTCTTTCATGCACAATTGTCACTTCATCTCCTGTTTTCCAAATGCTGTCTTCATAAACGGACACGGCATGGCTAGATACGCCCATACATCCGCACCATCGTCTCCCTCTTCCTTCTCGCTACTGAACTAAACGTACAAACATATTCTTCGGCCTACAACGCGGCATTTATAAAAGGCCTTACGGTATAAATTTTTTTTTATTCATCTCAGCTTTCTTGTTTCGCGTTCTCACTCAAGTGCACAGCTACGTTTACGCATTGGACGTCTCCTCGCGTTCGCCTTCTTCATTACATTGCGAAAGCGGCGAGGCGTTGGTGCTCCGCCAATATCCTATACGAGGAGTGACCACTCCAGGATGCAACTACGCCGAACTCTTGCGCTAGTTGCCCCAAGGTACGTTCGAGCACCATGTGAGTGTGTTTCTGCACACTTCCGAGACCTGATCGTCCCCGCGCAGAAAGCCAATCTCGCGCGTCCTTGGCAGCCATAATGAGCCGCACTGGCCATAATTCCAGACGCTTTCGTGGCGAGATGGGCCCCGAGCGAGGACCGTACGAGGGCCACTGACCATTATTAAGGGCAGAGGGCGGCCGCAGATTGTTGGGCGTACTCGCAAGCATTGGCATCTGATGGGGAGAGGCATGCCACGTAAACACGTGCGCAATTGGCTCTTCTCGAGTGACGTCAAGGACATCGTGTCAATATAGCTGCCGCAAAGCCGAACCTGCGTGTGTTGCGACAACGAACATTGCTCCCACTGCAAAAAAAAAAAAGAACATTTTGTAGTATGCGAGTATGGAGGAATGACTAACGTGGATAAGTTGAAAACACGTAAAGTAGAAACAGCTTTCAGTGGTGCTTTAAAACCTCTTGTGGTTAATGAGAAACCGCAATATTTGCGTTTTTTCGGCACTACTAAAAAGTGTACTATATTTAACGTTTATACGGTGACAATTAAAGAAGCAACGAATGACGTAACCTAGGATAGTTTTACACACGAAGGACCAATATTTGCCGTTTAATTTGGCGAACAAATCTTCCGGTTGGTCGAAGGACTGTAGGAGTGATGCAGACTGGCCGAACAATATGGAAGATACAGTTCTGTCGAAGGCAAATTTACCAGTCCCAAATGAAACCATAATTGTCGTCCAGAAATAGCTGCAAGTAAGCGCTCCGTTTTTTGCAGCCCATGTCGGGCCACAAAATGTGCAGACATTGCAATACTTAAAAACCTTGCTAATCCACAGTCTTGGTGTGGTTATTTGTGGAACGCATGCCGTTACACAAGGCTCCACGTTTATTACACTGGCAGCCCTCCTTATATAATAAAGCGAGAAAAAAGTAGATGTTCTTTGCGTTTGTGTTTCTGTTCACGTGATAAAACGAATGCTCAGTGTTTTGCAGACGTGACTTTCTTCTAAGAAGGCTTACAAATAGTCTACTATTGTTATAATCCACTATTGTTCTGTTTATGTTAAGGGGATGAAAATTGTCGTGGTTTATTTAACAAAATGATACGGAAATGTATTTGTCTGGCAGCCCAAAGTTCTGAATTTGATGGTATGATTTATAACCGATAGCATTATTAGCAAAGCACAAACAATTGTTTCTATTTGAACACAACCGCTCTATTTAAACAAGCAAAATCACTCCCAGCAACATGTAATGCCGAAGAAAGCCGCTCCCATATTACGTGACGATGTCATCTCTGCAAATGCTTTCTGCCAGGTATTATATTACAGTTATAAACACCAAGTAGAGAGTAGTTGGTGAGTCGTTTCTTACTTTATTCTCTGTAATCTTGAGAGCAGAGCTCTTAGGCGCCCGTTCCCGCGTTTAGCGTCGGCGTCCATCGGCGTAACCGAGCGAACGAGCACAGCGATAGATGAAAGACTGTGACGGCGAAAAGAGCAAGAGGAAGAAACGGGATGGAGGGCGCAGCGGAACTATGAGGCGGAAAGGGGAGGAGGAGGATATGACAAAATAGTGAGAAGAAAAGTGTAGGGCCGAGCAAGACGAACTGTGTGGCAGCGACTGCTACGAGATGGCGCCAGAGTAGCGCCCCGTCGTCTGTTCAATTATGGCGTACAGTGGGGGCGTCCACTGATAACTTTTTTGCATGGGATAAGGAAAAAGATAGGAGGAAGCATTACGTCACGCTGCCAATCGTGGCAAGAAAACGCCCTGTGAAGCCACAGTGGTGGCTCAACAAGTGACCTCTTGCATCGAGCTCACGGAGCGAAATTGAGGTTTGCCGGGACGTTTGTTACCAGTAGCTTTTATTCGGTAAGCGCTCGGCTTCTGGTCCACTTGAAAGATTCATCATGAGTTCCCTCTCTGATGCGGCTCGCCGAACGGACATGCATAGCGCCACACCGCGATTCGGCGCCAGAATACCGAAACTTCAGCGCAGCATTTAGCTGAAGCGGCGCGGTGGTAGCCCTGTTTTTGGTTATTTGAAGAGTTTGAAATGATTTACCACGAGTATCGATAAATAAAATCAACCGAAAGTACTAATGCCTACCGTGCGCTCTCACAATTTCACCACGTGTTGGGCCACCACACTGGCTTCAATCGCGTTGCAGTACGCTTCCTCCTATCTTTTTCCTTCCCCCATGTTTGGATGTAAACGAAACAAAGCGCTGAATGAGTGGGCGTTTGTCTTCGGCGGCTGCTGTGAATAGCCACCACGCGTCCCCCACGCGTCACCCACGCACTGCCTCTCGCGATCTCCCTATTAGTGCACGGGCAGTGCAGCCACACGTCGCTCCGTTTGCAACCTGCCGCACGAGACATATTGCCCACGCCAGTCACACTACTCACATCGCTCTCTAATTTAAACCGTGTACCTATATAACCATAATGCAAAATATTAACACGCGAAAGGAAAGAACAAACAAAGCTGCGTTTAAATTTCGCATCAACTAGTATCGTTTATGTAGGTGAATTTCTTGCGCAGCGTTCTAAAAGACGATTGTTCGCCCTGTAAAATCCAATAATTTATTTAAACGTTTCCGTTTCTACGTGCCAGAATTAGAATCTGATCATGAAGCACACCACAAAGCAAGACTCCGGATCAATTTGATTAGCTGCGCTTTGTTAACGTGTACCTAAATATTGTCGCGTGGTGGTGACGTTGAAGAACACAGTAGCAATAGTGTGAACGACAAAACTAACTTTTATTGGGCGAACCTGTGCCCACAAAAACAGGCTACACTTATAGCACAATGACAGCGGCGAACATGGTCGGCGATCGTCGAAAATCTGATCAGCGGGCCAAGCGCGTCGGCTTTTATAGATCAATCGTCCAATGTTACAGAGTAATCGCTGGGACTCGCGTGCCTTCCACAAAGTTCTACGTCATTCGCGTCGCGCATACATGCAATCAGATTACACAAGGTTCGGTGACAACAGACAGCGGATGGAACCATCGATAACATTCCAGAAACTTCCGACACATGCAAGCGCGTCCTGCACTGTCCGATAACATTTGTGAGGCGGTGAAACATGTCGCCCGATAAAGACAAGTACACGTATCAATACCCCCCTCTTAAAAAGCATCGCCGCGATGCTGCAAACAAACGAAAGTAATAAAGAAAAGCACTCGTAGCAAAGAAAACAACAAAATAAGTTCGTCAGTGTCCGCAAAAGGGTTTAAGGTGCACCACGTGGACCACTTCAGATCGTGCGCGGCGCCGCTGTGAATGCCAAATGCCGTCTGGCACGACTATGCGTCGGATGACTCTGTAGGGTCCGAAATGGCATCGCAATAGTTTCTCACTCAGTCCTCGTTGCCGTATCGGGGTCCATACCCAAACACGGTCGCCGGGTTGGTACTCGACAAAGCGTCGTTGGAGGTTGTAGTGTGCGGCTGTCCGTACGCAGCCGGCTCTTGATCCGTAGGCAGGCGAGCTGTCGAGCTTCTTTGGCGCGCTGGAGATAGGTAGCGACGTCAAGATTTTCCTCGTCAATGACGTGCGGCAGCTTGGCGTCGAGCGTCGTCTTTGGGTTCCTGCCGTAGACCAGCTTAAATGTAGTGATCTGTGTTGTTTCTTGCACCGCCGTGTTGTAAGCGAATGTTACGTACGACAGGACCGCATCCCACGTCTTGTGCTCGACGTCGACGTACATTGCTAGCATGTCGGCGAGGGTCTTGTTCAGGCGCTCCGTGAGACCATTCGTCTGCGGTTGGTGGGCAGTTGTCCTCCTGTGGCTTGTCTGACTGTATTGCAGAATGGCTTGGGTGAGCTCTGCTGTAAAAGCCGTTCCTCTGTCGGTGATGAGGACTTCTGGAGCACCCTGTCGAAGCAGAATGTTCTCGACGAAAAATTTCGCCACTTCCACTGCGCTGCCTTTCGGTAGAGCTTTAGTTTCAGCAAAGCGGGTGAGATGGTCCGTCACCACGACGATCCACTTATTTTCGGAAGCTGATGTCGGAAACGGTCCCTACAAGTCCATCCCGATCTGCTGAAAGGTCGGTAAGGAGGCTGGATCGGCTGTAGTAATCCTGCTGGCCTTGTCGGTCGGGTCTTGCGTCGCTGACAGTTTCGTCATGTCTTGACGTAACGAGCGGCATTGGCGGTCAGACACGGCCAGTAATGCCTCTCTTGTATCCTCGATAGCGTCCGGGAGAAACCGAGGTGCCCAGCGGTCGGATCGTCATGCAGGGCGTGCAGTACTTCTGGACTGCACGCCCTGCGCCGACGGAACAAGAAGGTAGTTGGCGCTGACTGGTGAGAAGTTCTTCACGAATAGGTTGTTTTGAAGCGTGAACGAAGACAATCGACGCTTAAATGCCCTAGGGACAACGTCGGTGTGCCCTTCCATATACTCGACGAGGCCTTTTAGCTCCGGGTCGGCTCGCTGCTCTTTAGTGAAGTCTTCCGCGCTTATTATCCCAAGGAAGGCGTCGTCGTCCTCGTCGTCTTGCGGCAGGGGATCGATGGGGGCGCGCGATAAGCAGTCGGCGTCGGAGTGTTTTCTTCCGGACTTGTATATTACCGTGACGTCATATTCTTGTAGTCTGAGGCTCCACCGCGCCAGCCGTCCTGAAGGGTCCTTTAAGTTAGCTAGCCAACACAGTGCGTGATGGTCACTGACGACTTTGAATGGCCTGCCATAGAGGTAAGGGCGGAATTTTGCTGTAGCCCAAATGATGGCGAGGCATTCAGCTTCCGTCCGTGTCTAACACCTTTTCCTTGTGTGCGCGTCCTTTGTGTTTCGCTGGTACCCCCTTTCCCACTTAAACTCGACATCACATTTGGTTAGATGCGTTAGCGGCTCCGCGATGCGTGAAAAGTCCTTGACAAAACGCCTGTAGTAGGCAAATATGCCAGGAATCTACGCACTGCCTTTTTGGCGATGGGCTGCGGGAACTTTGCGATGGCAGCTATCTTCTGCGGGTTGGGGCGGACTCCAGATTTGCTGATGACGTGGCGTAGAAACAAAAGCTCGCCATAAGCGAAGCGGCACTTTTCTGGGTTCAGAGTAAGCCCTGATGACATGGTGACCTCTAGTACCGTTGCGAGCCGCCTAAGGTGATCGTCGAAATTTCCGGCGAAGACAACGACGTCATCCAAGTAAGCAAGACAGGTCTGCCACTTCAATCCTGCTAAAACCGTGTCCATCACGCGCTGGAACGTTGCAGGCGCCGAGCACAGTCCAAATGGCATAACCTTGAACTCGTAGAGGCCGTCTGGGGTGATGAAGGCGGTCTTTTCGCGATCTCTTTCGTCGACTTCTATTTGCTAATAGCCAGACCTGAGGTCCATCGACGAGAAGTATTTAGCGTTGCAGAGCCGATTCAATGCGTCGTCTATCCGTGGGAGGGAGTATACGTCCTTCTCCATGAGCTTGTTCAGACGACGATAATCGACGCAGAAACATAGGGTTGCGTCCTTTTTCTTCACCAAGACTACAGGATATGTCCACGGGCTTTTTGACGATTGGATGATGTCGTCGCGCAGCATTTCGTCGACTTGGTGCCTTATAGCTTCACTTTCTCGCTTAGAAGCTCGATAAGGGCTCTGGCAGAGTGGTCAAGCACACTCTTCGGTTATTATGCGATGCTTTGTGACTGGTGTTTGTCGAATCCTTGATGACGTCAAAAAGCACTCTTTGTATCATTGAAGTAGACTTTTGAGCGGTTCTTGCTCAATCGTGGGGACACTTGGATTTATATCGAAATCTGACTCGGGAACTACGGCCGTCGGGGTAGATGCGACAAAATCCGAGAGGACAAACGCACTGCTGATTTCCAGAATTTCCTCGATGTATGCGATCGTCGTGTCCTTCTTGATGTGCTCGAACTCCTGGCTGAAGTTTGTCAGCAACACTTTCGTGTTTCCTCCGTGCAGTCGAGCGATCCCTCTTGCGACGCAAATTTTGTGGTCGAGCAGTAGACGTTCGTCGCCTTCGATGACACCTTCTACGTCAGCGCGTGTTTCGGTGCTCACCGGAATAACAATGGTGGAGTGAGGCGGGATGCTCACTTGATATTCGAGCACACTCAAGGCGTGGTGACTACGAGGTCTCTCTGGCGGTATCGCTTTATCTTCCGACAGCGTTATGACTCCGACTTCAGGTCGATGATTGTGCTGTGTTGGTTCAGGAAGTCCATACCAAGAATGACGTCTGCTGAACACTGTTGGAGGATAACAAAGTTGGCAGGGTAAGTCCGGTCATTAATGGTAATTCTTGCCGTGCAGAATCCAGTAGGCGTGATGAGGTGTCCTCCAGCGGTCCGAATTTGAGGGCCTTTCCATGCGGTCTTAACTTTCTTCAACTGGGCGACGATGGGTCCACTCATGACGGGCGGCGTACGTCATCGCTTCTGGCTGGGGCTGCGATGATTGTGGTTGCACCTCGGGAACTCAGAGCGATCGCTGGACTTCTTAGACAATTCGGCGATTGAGGCCACTTGAGGTTGCGATGAAGGGAAGATTCTTTGAAGCTCCTCTCGTACTACTGCCCTGATGCTCTCGCGCAGGCTGTCTGTGGCCATTGATTGAACTCCGGCGTAGCTTGTTGGCTTAGTGCGCTGGTCGAATCGCGGATTCCACAATTCCAGTGTCTTCTCGATGCTCGTCGCCTCACGAAGAAACTCGTCGACAGTCTTCGGTGGGCTTTTTACTATTCCGGCGAAAAGTTCCTCCTTGACACCACGCATCAGTAGGCGGACTTCCTTCTCCTCGGACATTTCCGGGTCGGCGTGGCGGAACAGACGGCTCATTGCCTCAGTGAAGATCGCGATCGTCTCATTCGGCAGCTGCGCTCTGGTCTCCTGTAGAGCTTGGGCTCGCTCTTTTCCCACGACGCTTGTAGATGTTTACAGGAAGTCACTTCGGAACAGGTCTCACGTCGTCAAGGTGGCTTCTCGATTCTCGAACCACGTTCTCGCGGCGTCTTTCAATGCAAAATAGACATGTCGCAGCTTGTCGTCGCTTACCCAGCTGTTAAATGTAGCGACCTTCTCATATGTTTCCAGCCAGCTTTCCGGGTCCTCAAATGTGGAACCGGGGAGTGTCGGTGGTTCCCTGGGTTGCTGAAGAATTATTGGGGCTGCTGCGGCTGGCCATTGGGGATGTCTTCTTGGTCGTTTCTGGATGATCTTCTTGGACTGTCTTCTTTGTCGTATCTGGTAGAAGACCGTGTTCCGTGGGCAGCTGCTGCAGCCGGCGGCTTGATCGGTATTCCGGGACGACGTTGGTGTTGTCTTTGTGGTTCGGGATTGGATTACGGTTTGTCGGTGGTGTCCAGTACATGACCGTAAAGCACTTCCGCTAGATGCCACGTGGTGGCGACGTTGAAGAACACAGTAGCAATACTATGAACGACAAAACAAACATTTATTGGGCGAACCTGTGCCCACAAAAGCAGGCTACACTTATAGCACAACGATAACGGCAAACACGGTCGGCGATCGTCGAAAATCTGATCAGCGGGTCAAGCGCGTCAGCTTTTATAGATCAATCGTCGAATGTTCCACAGTAATCGCTGGGACCCGCGTGCCTTCCACAAAGTTCTACGCCATTCGCGTTGCGCATGCATGCAATCAGATTACACAAGGTTCGGCGACAACAGACAGCGGGTGTAACCATCGATAACATCCCAGAAACTTCCGACACATGCAAGCGCGTCCTGCGCTGTCCGATAACATTTGTTAGGCGGTGAAACGTGTCGCCCGATAAAGAAAAGTACACGTGTCAATATAAGAGCACTAATATGCATTTCACCCTATGGACATGCGGCCACAGTGGCCAAGATTGAACCAGCGACATCTGGCTCAGCAGCGCATCACGCTATGCTCTACCCGCTATGCTCAGCCAGCACCCGCTATACCAAGGCGGGTGTGGCTTATCCTCTTTTTGTGATTTAGCTACAAAGTGCACGTACAACGCAAAGCTTCGAGCCTTGGTTATCTTTTTTTTGTAGAGGAATTTTGGGCATTGACTCTTTGGTTTCCTGTCAAACGTCGCTGCAGTTCACTAGCTTTACTCAATGGGTAGATTTGAAAAAAATATGTGTACGTATTGCAGGCAGCCGCGAAAATTTCAACTACATTCCGGTAGCAACATCAAAAGGGAACTCCTTTTTGTTAACATGCGTATTTACGGTACATAGCCGAAACGTATTTGTTGCTTTATCTGATAATTTTGGAAAGGAGTAAGACAATGCGGTAAGGAGAATATGAACAAGTGGCGCAAATACACAGGTTATCAGAAAGGCGGGCCCTCTCGACATTGCTAAGTGAATGTTGGTAAAGCTCAGGCGACATTTTGAAATGTTATGTTTAAGAACGTTGTTCATTCAAATACCCTGGACCATTGCACTGAAGCTTGACAAATGGCGCCATGGTCAATGTCCGGAATTCCTGGGTACGCTTTGTAAGCAAAAACATTTTGTCAATGCTTCGAGCCATTATGGCCAATCCATGTCAAAATTATTCACACAGCATACGCACATCACCTGTAATTGTCGCTGTCAGACTTCATTACTGAAAGCTATGCAAGATATACTTTTATTGGGCACTTTTATTTTATGCCTCAAGAGCGCACAGAAGAGGAAAAGTGGTTTCCTGGAATCATGTGACGCACCACCGGCTTTGAGTTCAAAAAGTTTAAGGTTGAGCTATGCTTTTGCTAGATGACGAAAATCATTATCTCCTCAGGCTGCGGAGTTTTGCTACAGTTGGATACTACGCACTTCTCAAATCAACTCAGGAATGCGACAGCAATTTGAATGAACGGACACAAGATGTAGTTCTCAATAAGAACTAAAGGTTTATTATGAAGCAAGACTCTATAAAATATAGGAAATGTGTAAAAAAACACATTAAGCACAGCGACGCCATTTCATCTTTCGTGCAATACTAGAAAAAAGACACGTCCACTCCCCGTCCTGGCGTACACTGAGAAAAGCTCGCAGCCACGTAGCATTACCAACAAAATATATTCATGTGTAATGGCAATAACACGCCTGAGTGCTTCATTTATTGAGGAGCACGTCGCAGCGAATGCCTGAATTCGCGGCCGACGATTGCCAATTTCCCGTTTCTTCTCCGCTCTTCAATATAACAAGACATCGACAGTGAACGCGCTCTGTACGAAAGCGCCATTGTGAATGTCTAATTCCAATGATTAAGGATCACGCAAGAAAGACTTGGAAGTCTTTCATTACTTCAGTGAAGACAGAGCATTAGAACCGGCCGGTATCGAGAGAAAAAAAATTTAGAAAAGCCCATTGTTCGAATGTGAACGGCCTTACTCTCTTCATGCGCACTTTTTGCTCACCCATTCATACTCAAAGTGCGCGTCCCAATGAAGCAATTTAACAGCACTCTCGATTTCCGTGGCATGCATAAAGCCAGCGAATTAGAGCTGCTTTGGCGATGGGCGTCACCATCCTGAGGCTATAGAAATGTGTTGCATAAGAATAAAGTGAACATATCGAAAGGCTAATTTCCAGTGTTGCAATACGGGCAATTCCGTGGCTGCGCGCGACCGTAATAATAATACTCCCGCTACTAAGTGCTCAGTCTGTGAAGCCACTTCCCGTCATTATGCAATAACTATGCCAACAGCAAAAAAGAGCAAAGTGAATTAGGCATGTACCCCACTGAACCCACATTCGTCTAATACCCGTTTACAAGGCAGCTTCACAACAATAGCAAGGCGTTTTGAAAACTATTTTAAACGTGTACAAGACGTCTTGGCAATATATTTAAGACTTCATGAGGACATCTTTTCAAAACTTTGTCTGATGTCTTAAGACCTCTTGTAGCCCTCGGGAAGACCCTCTAATGGACCGCCAAATAAGGGATATATGAGTTCTTGAAAGATACCCTGTAGCCATATTTAAAAAGGCTATAGGGTGTTTTGCAAGGTATGTTGTGGTTGTTTTGAAAACCGCTTAAGAAATCTTGCGACATGCTTTAAAGCCGTCTTGAAAACGTATTTTAATATTCTTTAAGAGCAAGGTACGACACTTTTAGTCAGCATTTACGTAGCGTAGCCCTTTTATTTGTTGAGTGTGAGGTCCTTTAGGGCCACAAGGTGACATAAGTGCAAGCAATTTCAAAGCTCTTTAAAAAGTGGAGGCGCAATATCTCGTCAGAACTGTTTAAGATTAATTGCAACTGTCATCACTTCATAACTGAATTGAAAAGCACCACAATTTCATTGAGCAAGAGAGTAATCGCAATATTGTTACCGAGACTCAACATACGATCATTTTACTTACTTTGTGAACACCGATAGAAATTTGCGGACGGAATAATATAAAGGACTCCAGCAACACTATCGCAGAAGTTTTTCTGGCATGGATCATTAGCACACATACTAAATTAGAAACACAGAACACCCTTCAATTATAGTAGTAACTATAGAGGAACCTAGTGTCTGATGTTGCCTGATAAACGGAGAAATCAATGAAAATGCTCCTAACCGTCGCATTATTGAAGAAAGCTTGGCTGTACCTGCAGCACCAATGCCTATGGCCCATTTCTTGCCACCTACCACTGAATCATTGAAACATTGACAAGGCCACATGAGTGATAACGCCCGTAAGAGGCACGCTTAACATGAATCATGATTAATAACACAAAGTTATTGCTAAATTCTAATGGTTTCAAAGAATTCTTTAAGGTAAATTAATGAACAACACGCCAGCATATACCTTCTAGAGTTTTGCTTTGTGGTTGTCGGTTATCACACCTTGGTCACTTAACGATTGATGGAGCTGGCTCAGACAGTTCCATAGCCTGATGCACCTGCAAGAAATTCAGCTTGTTCTTAATCATTCTTGACATCGGATATGGCGCCTGCAATTTCAAGGTAAAACAAAAGACATTAACAAATACGTGTCACAGTAAAACTTCATTTTAACGAAACGGGAGATAACAACTTATGGGACACAACAAAATAACATCCCTCTTGAAATCCCTGTAGAAATCCATGTTTATAAAACCTCGTTTCAACGAAGTCAAATTATCCTGCCAATAGATGCACCAAGCTATCGATATGCCAAACGTCGCAGCGTGCAACCTATTCAACCACGTCACCGTTTCGCCGGTTTCGTGGTGCTAGAGACGAGCCAGCTGAAAGCGGAAACGAAAGATCATCGGACTGAAATACAAGGCCGCTATCGTTGACGCAATCGTGTCACAAGCCATGAAGTCGCATCTTGAGGACGTCGAAGTTTGTGTTGCTCTATTATTAAAATTTCAGCAAGCATGTGGCCACGTAGTGGTTCCGCGGACCACAAGGCCGTCTTCTTCTAGGCAAGTTCAAATTTGTTCGCTACAGTGTACGCATATTGCATTGAAAGGCCGTGATGAATATAATGGAGTAATTTCGGCTCCCCCTTCGACTTCGTTATGAAGACATTTTCTTGCATATGACTGATAAGAGCTCCAGCTAATTTGCTAACAATCCTTGTTTGCGAATAGTAACTGCTAGAAATCCGACGTAATCACCATGCGTATGCAGAGGAATAATTACATCGCTGCCATTCAGCCTTTAGTCTAGTCTGGATAGCAAGCACCCGAGGTACTGCCGGAAATCCAGATTCTTTCTTGGTAATAACGAAAGCTTGTACAAGAAAGCCAACGTCATGGTTAGAGACTGCTGCGTTCTGTGCACCGCAAGTACGCCGCAAGCACCATTTTAGATCGCAGCACTTAGGCAGCCGTTCCTAGGTTGAGCGTCGGCGTACGGGCGCTTGCTAAAGCGGGGCGTAACCGTGCTCATGCAACTGCTGGCGCCTTCCTGTTCTTCCTCAGCTGGCTCCGATGCCGCTCATGATGCTAGCATTGCCACAGTCCTCCTCCCTCCGCGAAGGTGCTGACGGCACTGACCCACTGCCAGTCGCTGCAATGATTTCGGTAAAAAGTTATTTGGCTCAATATATTGCGAAATGAAAACATGTATAAAGCTGCACTCAAGTTTCCCATTAGGCAGTATCGTAATCGTGGCACGTTTTTTTTTCTCTCTTTTAACACATACACATGCTGCTTCAAGCACTTTCCGAAATTCTATCTTTTGTTGATGTAAACGTAGTCGCAGTTTGCGTAGGGTATACCTGTACCACGCCTAAATATGATTCTACACTCTGTCCTTCTATGTACCAGTTCATGATGCAACGTGTTGGTAGGAACAAGCAAGGTGTGTTTTTTTCTGCACCAATTTCTTTTAAAGGTTGCCTGTGGCGGATAGCCCTTGAGGTAAATTACTTGATAAGGCGGCCATTGCTTCTACAAGAAATCAAGCCGTTAATTTGAATAATAACGTAATCACGCTACTTAAGCCACGCATTGATGCCGTGCAAGAATACGGCGTGCTAAAATAATCGTCACCTGCTCTAGCTATCTATGCTGCTCATATTTCGAGAGCATTGTGTTAGTACGCCGTCTATTCTTTTATCTAAAAAAAGAACTTGAATTTTTTAGCATAGTAGTCACATTACTGCGTTTCCCTTCTTCTTTCCCTTCAGCATGTCTGTTGTAGTGTCTTCCCTGTGATTACATATACGCTTACCAGCTGCAATAAATCAATTGGTGAAGGTTAGCGCTCGCTCGTGTTCTTGCTTCGTCCTTGTGTCGTTCTGGCGCTATACATCGCAGTTTACGGTTGAACCACCAACACGCACAAACTTCCCTGCTAAAGATGTTCTACGCAACGAATTAAACTTCCGGGCTAAACGCACTCAGAATGCTTGCGACGTACTCTAAGTGTCCCGATCAGAGAAACTTTTCCGGATTTTCTGTAAAATTTTTCCCTTCATTCTAACTAGTGAAATCTATGACCGTGACCTTCATAAATTTCGTCTGAGTGAGCACAGCCTGAAATTTTCACTAGTCCTATAGACTATTGTTGAGGCTTGCCACATTGCAGGCCATGCGACATCAAGCTAGCGCCACTCTTCCCTATGTCCCGTAAGTGAGCGAGGCCTCGGTATATCTTCTGAAAGCCTATGAAGGCACAATTGCACACGTTTAAGCTCCCTAGTTGCAGCACGAACGGGTAGATGTGAAGTTGCAGAAGAGATGTTTGTAAGTGTTGTATACAGAATACCCTGCACTAATCGATACTAGCTTTACATTAACAAAGGTAGTATTTATGAAAGCCCTTGAAGCAACAAATGCATGATGTCAAAAAGAAGAATTAGAAATTAATCATAAGTGAAAAAGGATGTCATTTCCAATGCACTTGCGAAGCACGTGGCAGTCTGAATACGCCATTGACTTGGACAAGGATTCTGTAATCGCCAAGGAAACTGCATTTGTAGAAGGTATCTGACTCTTGCAATCCAGCTTACAGAAAAAAGCTGAATCGCAACGGTGGAATTCTTCCGCCTGCATACGCATAATGCCGCTGTTTCGAGCTCTTCGGGTTCAGAACAAGATTTCCGTATGCAAGCCTAAACGTCTAATTCTTATTGATATCTTTGCATCGACGTCCTTTTATTTTTCTTGTAGCAGGAACTCCAGAATCAAGACAAAGCATATACCGGATGCGGCAATGAATTTGAATGTTATTGTCTAATTGCAAAGTATGCAAGTAATGTGAGGGAAAAGTTCAGGGAACAAATCTAGTCATTATTCTTTATTGTGGTTTAAGTTAGTAGGCCCGGTAGATATGTCAGAAACCAAGTGTAGCATCAAAAAAAAAATTCTAGTTCAAAAAACGGCTTTGTAGTTACAGCACTCATTCTGGCCAAAACATACAGTTACTTAATACAAGAAAGATATGCCACACATACAGGACCGGCTTAGAATTTATTTATTCAAAGGCGTAAACATCATAAATAAACACAATAAAACAATGGATCTGTGTGTTTTCTTACCGACGCCACAATGACGTATTCACTTTCTCTCATCCTTGCCTCAATGGTAAGCTGGGCCTACTTCGAGGAAGATTCAGCTTACCGTTAGCAGCTGTTACGGCTCACTATATGCGGCGATGAAGAGAACGTATGCCAAGCGCCTGGGACTCGACGTACGCACTCGTCATGCTAATCAGCATGAAAAGACTTCTTCATCGGGTGTGTGCGACGAGATTATGCACCAGTGAATATCCTACTCTCCATTCTCCTACCTTCAATCCAACCTACGTTCAACCGTGAGAGTGGGCTTGGAAGTGCAAGGACAATGCAGACCATGCCAACACCATTCCGTTTTTTTTTTGATGCAGATGCTGATTGTTGGATCCATTTGGGCTTATCGTCCAGCTTCTTCAGTGCGCAACTGTGCCAGCCGCAGTGCGCAATCCAGGGCGCTGAAAACTGCCACAGGCTACCGATGGTGAACTCGCCTCCCTGTCAAGAGCCAGCGCCGTTTTTGTTTGCGGTACATCAGCCGGAACTCGACGCCTTGTTGTCCACCGCATCGAAAGCTACATCAGCAACGCGCTTTTTAAGTGACCGATTTCCCATGAATTTCTTCAGTGGGCATAGAAGTGCAAGGACAATGCAGACCATGCCAACACCTTTGCGTTTTTTGTTGCAGGTTGGTCGCCCCCTTTCATTTTACCGTAGAAAGTCAAACGACCTTTGCTTACTTGTACTTCCATGCCCAAATGTTTTGTTCGCTTTATTCTGCGAGCGCGTTCACGTTGCTAAGCTGTTGTTTATGTCTGGTGATATTGAGTTAAATCCAGGGCCACCTCGGGAAGATCCCTCTGGTCAGCAATACAGCCAGTTTGTTGCTCTCAGGAAATCGCTGCATGAAAAAATGGACAAAAACATGATGAACATATGAGTGCTCTTAACGAGCTGAAAGAGGCTCAACAATCACTTGAGGGGCGTGTTTCCAACATAGAGCGCAGGATTCTCGCAGTTGAATCTAGGTTATCATCGGCCGAAACCGCAGTCGGACAAAGCTCAGCAGCCGAAGTAGTCCCTGTGAACTAACGACTTGATGATTTTGAGGACCGTTCCCGCAGGGTTAACCTTATATTTCACGGCATTACTGACACCGGCGCGGAAACATGGGCTCAGTCAGAGGGCAAGATTGTTTCCCTTCTGAATTCCCCAATGAATCTAAACCTAAATTGCAGTAACGACCGCCTGTCTTGTGCGCACCGACTCGGCAAGTACGTCCCTGGGAAATGCCGACCTATTATTGTTAAATTTATTTCACTGAAACTTCCGGACAGTATCCTGCCGGCAAAGCGTAATCTGAAGAAATCTGGAGTGGATGTGACCGAAGACTTTTGCAGAGCGACAAGAGCTATGAGGAAAAAATTGTTTGATTATGGCAAATCTCCTGGAAAGCGATTTTCAATCCGGCATAATAAGCTCTATATCGGCAAAAAGTGCTACGTTTACTGTTCAGCTACAGACCGCGTTTGCGTCCTTGAATCTGGTAATGGTGCTTCCGTTTTGACAGAAGCATCACCTGCATCGACGTCGGCTTCTGACAATCAGTCGTTATCCTAAGTAAAAGCCCCGCTACTCAACGTGATGTATCTTTTTTATTCACGAATATTAGAAGCATTGTCAATAAACGTGAGGCACTGTCATCAGTCTTGGACGGATGCTCCGTCGATGTAGTTCTACTTACTGAAACCTGGTTATCGTCAAGAATTGACAGCTCTGAGCTATTTGAGTGTGAAAAAAAGTACGCGATTTATCGCTGTGATCGTTCCGACAAAAACGGTGGTGGCGCGCGCATTGCTGCGGCCGATAATCTTGTATCGCATATGATTGCCACTAACTCAGACTTGGAGTTTATTTGTGTGTACATTTCCTTAAACCACAAAAAATTTCTTTTTTGCGTATGCGGCCGCCCGCCAAATGCTGCTTGAGATTTCTGTGAAAAATTACATGATGTGCTTAATTACCTGGTTCTACAATTCCCACGCTCTCCATTATTTCTCTTGGGTGACTTCAATATGCCTAAAATACTGGTCTGGACCTGTCCCAGTTGTATCTGAAACATTAAAGGTGTTTCATCTTTTGCTACCTTGTGCTTAGACTTCAACTTCACTCAGATCGTATCCCAGCCTACTAGAATTGGTCCTACATCGGCTAAAATTCTTGATCTTATCTTAACAACAGCACCCGGACTTGTACACTCGATTTCATGCATGCCTGGTATAAGTGACCACAGCCTTACTGATTCCGTTATAACAACTTGCAACACGCGGCAGACTTCCACAATAAAAACGTTTAGAAATTACAAAAAAAGGGAGATTATGTCTCAATTATTTAAGGAGCTTGAACTATTCTTGGATGGCTGCATTCCAACATTTTTCGATTGTACAGTGCAAGAAAACTGAATTTCCTTTAGAAATAAAGTTACAAGTCTCATTAACAAATACATACCGTTACAAAAAAATTTCAGGTAAACAACGGGCACTTTGGTTTAACACAGCCTTAAAGAGGCTACTGTACAAAAAAAAGCGTCTTTTTCGTTTAGCGAAGTCTACAAACAGTCTTGCTCGCTGGCGTGTATATCGTGATAGTCTGTGCTCCTATCGCATTGCTATAAAGCAGGCAAAAGATCTTTTTTTCTGAAGAGCACACTCCCTTCTCTTCTTTGCACCAACGCTTCCAAGTTCTGGAACTTTGTTAAACCTGCACAAAGCCGTGCCATTTGTCTTATCGACTCTGCTGGGCACGTGCTGCGCAATGAGGAATGTTGTACTGTCCTGAATAACGTCTTCGCGGGTGTGTTTACAAAGTCACCTGCCCTTGTCACGCCGCAGCTGCATAATCTCGATTTCTTTCCCATGGATGCCATTGTAGTGAACTTTGAGGGAATAGCTAAATTAATTGAGAAACTAAAGCTTTCGTCTTCATGTGGATACGATGAAATTAATGCAAAGTTTCTGAAGAACACGAAAGTTTACTCTTCAGTTTTCCTGTCATGCCTCTTCACACAGTCCATTAAATCTAGTATGCTGCCATCAGATTGGAAGGTCGGGAAAGTGGTGCCACTTTTTTAAATCCGGGAACACGCATTGTCCTCTCAATTATCGACCAATTTCTTTAACTAGTATCGCGTGCAAACTTTTAGAACATGTAATTTACTCTAATCTAGTCTCATGTCTTGAATCTAATGACTTTTTAGCTCTTGCCAACATGGATTCCGGAAAAAACTATTCCTTTGAAACACAGCTTCTGTTATTTACTAATCACAACGCAGCAGCTCTAGACCGAGGCTCGTTTCTTCACAGTGTTTTTCTTGACTTTTCTAAGGCTTTCGACAAAGTAACTCATCAACTACATCTACTAAAAATCAGCACTCTGAAAATTGAACCAAACGTCCTCAAATGGACCGAATGCTTTTTATCTAACCGAACCCAATATGTTATCGCTAACAATCACGCTTCTTCTCCTTGTCCTGTTGAATCTGGCGTCCCTCAAGGTTCCGTTTTAGGTCCACTACTATTCTTGATCTACATAAATGATCTTCCAGATAACATGAACTCTAGTATAAAACTATTTGCTGACGACTGCGTTATCTGTTGCGAAATAAATAACCCTAATGATACACTTGTCCTTCAATCTGACCTAAATAAAGTATCTGAATGGTACAATAAACGGGTAATGACCCCTAACATCAGTAAATGCAAGCACATGACATTTTCGCGAAGCGCTAATACCTCAATGTCTTCACAATACAGAATTAAAGACATCAGACTGGAGCGCGTGTCTGCCTACAAGTATCTCGGTGTCTACATATCTGATGACTTGTCATGGCATGCTCACATTGACTACATCATAGGTAATGTAAATCGCAATCTCGCTTAGTTCCGACGCAATTTTTTGCAAGCTCCACAGCGCCTAAAATTAATGCTTTGTCAAACTTTCGTTCGTCCGAAACTCGAATACGCGTGTGCTGTTTGGGATCCGGCACACCGCACTCTCATTCAATCCATAGAATCCCTTCAAAATTGATCAGCTCGTTTTATTATGTCGAACTATTCACGTACCGCTTGTGTCTCGCAGATGAAATCGTCACTTACCCTTCCTGACCATCAAACTCGGCGCAACATCTCGCGCCTTTGTTTATTACACAAATTGTTCCATCACCGTTCAATGAATCAGCAACTCATTTCGCAGCCAATGTACCTATCCTCCCGCATCGATCACAGCAATAAGTTAGCTGTTCCTCTTTGTCGCACTGACATGTTACTGCATTCTTTTATGCCGAAAACCTGTTCTGAGTAGAACCGTCTTCCCTCTTTTATTGCGACCTCAGCCGATGCGTCATCATTCAAGACCGCTGTGACAGATCATCTTTTAAAATGACTGGAAGTTTGCTGTTTTTTTTTTATTTTGCTGCTCTTACTGTCTGTTTATCTTGTCCTTGCGTTGTACGCTTGAATGCTTTTTGTTTGTAAACCATGTACCCACCCCCTCTGTAATGCCCATTGGGGCCTGAGGGTATGATAATAAATAAATAAACAAATAAACCCCTCTACGCCAGGGAGTAGTTTCTCTCCGAATTCTTCTGTGTGAGTTGACGAGACGTAACCTACGCTCACCAGCTCTACGCGAGTAAGTGGTTTCTATCTAAGTTTTTCTGTGCGGCGTCACCAGTGTGTTGACAAGACGTGACTTACGTTCAACCAAGGAGTACCAGGGAGTGAGCTCACCAGTGTGCTCGCAAGGCCTTCTACCAGGGAGCAAGAGAGAATGCGTTGCCCGAATGGTGTAGGGTATAAGAAGGCCAGCGAGACACCACGAAGAGCTCTCCTCCCTGTGCATGCGTGCAGGAGCACGCACACTGAAAGTTTTTGTACTTTTTGTTTTGGAGCGCACCGCTCACGTGTAATGATGTATTAAACTTCTGTTCTTTTTACACGATCTCGTCTTCCATGCCACACCCTCTCCAATGGTCAATCTGGTTCGGGCTCCAAGCAGACGCTGTTGAAGGTCGCCGAAACCCAGTTCCCGTACCAAGAGGTACCTGCCCGTAACAAATGATAAGCAAAGGAGAGATATTGATATACGAGCCTCGTCTACCAAGTCGCAACTGAATGCAGCGTTTGCGATGCTCTACACCGGATTGTTGGCTGCAAGAGGGTGAGTACAGGACTTTCTCTGCTGTGTTTCGCCAGGTTTTGTTGTAAGTTTAGAACAGAACGGGTAATTTTAGCTATTGTTGAGGCCTAGTTAGGTGGCGGAAAGATAACTGTGTACAGTAGAGCAAGCAGCACTGAAAACTGCTCTGAATTTGAAGTCATTACGTAAACCGTACTTGTTGGAGCTGGCGAAGGGGTTGAAACTGGATGTCACTGACGCACTCCAAAAACCAACGTTGATTGATGCTAGCCTTGCCCTAGAGGCTGAGAATGATGAGCTCACGTAATGCCTGGAGATCCTTAGAGGAAGGGAGACCGCATAAAGTCAGAAAGAGGAACGTAAAAAGCAGAAAGGGCGAGAACGGAACAAAGAGAACACGAAGAGCAGAAAGAGCGTAAGGGAAAGAAACACGCACTTGAAATGAAGCTACTCGAGCGCGAAACTGAACGCGCTCGAGCAGCAGGTTAGAGGAGCGAAGGAAACAGTACAGTAGAGCGCGTATCGTTAAAGATGACAGAGCTAACGCGGCCCTTTAGGCTCGGGGAGGACATTGGCTGGTTCTTGGTGAAATTCGAATGATGGTGTGAGAAACAAGGGTTCTGTTGAGGTTCGTAGCCACAGCGTCTGCTCGCACTGTTACCGGGTGAGGCAACGAACACAACCTCTCGCTTAACCAGAGAGAAAGCATATGATGATGATAAAGCCCAGTTTGCTGAGGAAGTACGGGCTGTCAGGAAAACGAGCCGGCGGAAGTTCCGCGAAATGGAAAAGGCTAGGAATGAGTCCTATACAGAGTTTGCATAAAGCTTATGTAAAATATGGAGGAATGGCTCAAGGTAAATCGTATGTTGATCACGCGAAGGTTATTCCGTGCTTTGCACTTGAACAATATTACAGCCGGTTACCTGGGAACCTAACATACTGGGTTCAAGATTGACTAGAAGCACGATAGGAAGAGCCCCTGAACTAGCCGAGGAAATTGTGACGCGTCGGGCCCGCGAAGCCAGCGACGGTGGAAAAGGCGATGCCAATTTCTGCCCACCGAAGCTCGGGCCCGAAATAAAGAAAAGTTTACGATTGAGGGTTCCACAAAAGTAATACTGCCGTGTCGAGAGCGACCCCTGAAGGTAAGAAATTGGAAACAAGGAAGCCCTTTCTTTTCTGCAACTATCAGAAAAGAGCGCAGTTTGCAGCGCAATGTAAGAAGGAAAAGGTACAGCTCTTATAGGTCGTTTCCATTGTCGACAACATGAAGCAGCTTGAACCGTAGCAAGACCTGGAGATAGAAGAAAAACCAGTCGCGTAGTGTGCGACTCCTGGACGTGGTTCACAGCTCTTATGTGGAACCTGAGATGTTCACAGGTGAATATGACTGGATTAAGCAAGCTGCAGAAACTCACAGTTCATCTCTTCCGATCGCAAATGTATCTAATAAAGGTTTTTTTCGGCACACTTGAGGCGGAAGCTGCGGTGTCGCCTACGCTTCCTCCTCAGTACCCTTACCTCTTCTCAAATAGTTCGGGTAACATTCTGCGCGAGAAAGGGCTAATGGTCGGGGAGGCTAGCGTAAGGGCTGTAACGAGATCAAAAGCTCGTGAGTTAACTACAAAAGCAGTCTCAGAAACGGCACTAGGTGAGGCAGGTGGCTGTTCGGAACATCAGTAAGCGGAGATCGTAAATGCCTCCGCGTTGGAAGCGTATGACTTCGGATCCGCGCAGGCAGAGGTCCCTGTAGTGGCAGCAGCTGAGTGACTGGAAAAGCAGTCGCCAGATTTGTTAGTAGCGCCTATGTTGGGAGGACTGCAGTCTCTGTTAGAGGCACAAAGTTCAGCCATAGAGTCTGAGCAAAACAAGGACTCGAGCCTGCGGAACATTCGAAGCAACCTAAACGAATGTGTGGCACGGTAAAACGTCAATTTTATGAGACGCGGTCTAATGTACCGGAAGTATCTAGATCGCAGGAGTGTCCCATTCGATCAGCTGGTCGTGCCCCATGCTTATCGACAGGGTGTTTTGTGCTTGTTGCATGGAAGCTCTCGGGCTGGTCACTAAGGTTATAAGAAACCTAAGCAATGGCTATTGCAGGAGTATTATTAGCCAGGTTGTTTCCGCGACGCAGAGCAATTTCTAAGGACTTGCGCCACATGTCAGCGCGTGGGAAGCCGGGGGAAAGTCAAGATCGCCGATAAAGCTAGTGCCGATCATCACTGAGCCCTTTCGCCGCCTCGTAGTTGACACAGCAGGCCCACTCCCAGTAGCAGCCTCTAGAAATCTCATATTTTGACAGCGATTTGTCCCGCTACTAAATCCCCAAACAGGTCCCATTTAATGAACTTAGTTCAGTGGAAATAGCTTTTGCTCTCCTGTCGATATGCGTGCGAGTCAGACCAAGGCACCGTGTTTACTATTGCCCTAGCCACGACCTTTTTGGAACGATGTCGGCTAAGGATCATTCATAGCTCAGTGCACCATCGGCACTCCAATTCCGTAGAGAAGCTACACTCTATTATGAGGCGCGCGTTGAGGGCGTTATGCTTCGAAAAGAAGACAGACTGATTGCGGTGACGGCGAAGCATCAAGCAACCAGTTTTTCAGCTGCAGAGCTCGTATACGGCCACTCGGTGCGATCGCCGCTGCGCATGTTCCGCTAATCATGGCAAGGACGCGGGGCGACCGAGTTGTGGTCGAGTACGTACTTAAGCTACTAGAACGCTTAATGAAGGCGCAGAAATTGTCAGAAGATGTCATGTCTAAAGCCCAGCAAAGGAAGAACTTGTATTAGGAGCGGACAGCCAGGATTCGTCGATTTGAAGTCAGCACTAAAGTAATGATTCTGCGACTATCACAGAAAAACAACTTCGAGGTGCAGTGGGAAGATTCCGCAAATGTGTTTCAGAAACTTTCTGACACGAACTACGTTATAAGCCTGCCTGGAAAGCGGAAGATACAGCAGGTTTATTAGTGCAATCTGCTCAAACCTTACAAAGAACGGGAAACAGTTGCATTCATGATGATAAACGTTCCCGAAGAGATTTTAGTAGAGCTTCCGAAGCTCATGTCTGTCACTAACAGAGAGTGGGGGAAACAACTTATGAGGGAACTAGAACGAAAGCGCAGCTGGAGCCTGAGCAGGTGACGGATTTGCAAGAAATCCTGCAAGAGTTTCAGGACGTACTTGTAGATAGGCCAGGAAGACAATCGGTTCTTACACCCGACATCGAGCTCACATCTTCGGAGGCAGTACGTTAAATGGCTTACCTAGTCTCACCGCACCAACGTGAGACTATGGATGCGGAGGTGAACAAATTTTGCCTATAGGTGGGACCTTGCGAGAGCGATTACATCTCGCCTTTGATCTTAGTTGAGGAGCCGTGCAAGGATCAGCCTCCTTGCTTAAATCACCACCATGCTAAACTCCATCACCAAAGATCCGATTTATCCTTTACCAAACATCGAAGAACGCATCGAGAAAATTAGCGCCCGATTTAGTTGCACACTGGATATAGTTCGAGGCTACCGACAGGTTCCGCTTACCGAGTGGGCTAGCAGATATGTCACCTTCATACTGCCGTTGGGAAGGTTCCGCCTTAAGGTCCTAAGTTTCGGTTTGAAAAAGGCGCCGCGCTGTTCTTCACGACGTATGGACAAAGTGTTGCCAGGACAGCAAGAGTTCGCTTTGCCTTACTTAGATAACGTCACGATATATTCTGCATACTGGTCGGCGCATATGCCACATCCGAGGGCAGTGTTGGCCCGCTTGCGCAAAGCAGGCTTAACCGTCAAGGTGCGAAAATGCCAAATAGCGCAAGTGGAAGTCATCTACCTGGGCCACATAATTGGACAGGGCCGTTCGCTGTCTTTCTGAGCTAAAGGTGGTGGCGATAAAACATTTCCCGCAGCCGCGCCCAAAGACCTACATCCCACCTGTCTTAGGGGTCGCCGGGTGCTATCAGAGGTAGATCCCTAGGCATTCGGAACTAGCTAGCACTTTAACTGATACTCTTCGAAAAACTGAGTCACAGAGTGTCTGTCCTCTGGGAGGAAAATGAGCAATCCCCTTTCAACGCCATGAAGAGCGCGCTGACGAGTCAGCCCGTGCTAAGATCGCCGGAGTACACGAAAGGATTTGTGGTTCAGTGCGATAGGCGTTGTACTATGCCAAGAGAGAGAGAGAGAGAGTGACGAGGAGCACACCGTCCTTTATGCAAGTCGGAAACTCATTAGTCGAGAACAGGCGTACAGCGTTACTGAGAAAGAATGCCCACGTCTCGTATAGGCTGTTTAACAATTGTCTTGCTATCTTGCGGGCTGTTCGCCATCGAAACTGGCCATTATCCTCTAAAATGGCTTCAGACGTCTTCCTAAAATTGCCGTCTCCGGCGCTGGAGTCTCACTTTAAAGCAATGGTCTTTTCAGATGCGCTAAAAAAGCGGATATTAATGGTTATGCCGCTAGCTTGAGTCGAAGCCCCTAGATCCAGAATACTCATCAAACGTTTCCACAAACCCTTTTTTGCGTGTTATATTGGTTGCAGTTGGGTTGCGTCACGTCTTATAAAGCGTATACCTATTTCATGTATGTAAATGCTGCTATAAGTTCTGTAAAACTGTCAGTTTTCAGTGTGAAATAAGCTTGGCGAAGCTCAGAGAGAATTTGTCTCAGGCTTGTTGACTGAGTGGCTAAGCCTCGGTGTAGCTTAACAGCTTAGCGAGGCGCCTTCTGGGCGCCTTTTGCAGGACCTCGCCTAGAGGTACGCAAAAAGTCGTTTTGTAGCCGTATTGAATAGTTGAAGACGCTCGAGTACACTGGGGTTGGTCCCAGACGACTACAAAAACGTCTTTTATTCAGTGGCTATCCACTCATATACATAACATAATTGAGCGAAGGAACACATCTTTTCAAAATATGTATGGTCTGTTAGGTTAAATAGGAATTCAGCTAGTTGTAATTAGTGTCTGCGAATAAATGTAAAAGTATGAGTAATTTGCCCACTTGCCCTCATAGAAACCACCTACCTTTCGAGGATGAAATAGGAGTAAGCGTTAGTATATGAATGCTCAGATTATGGTTTTATTGAAATTATATATAAAATCGTCTAAAAGCAAAATATTCCATTCACCTTTCCACTCACTAGTCGAATTGCTTGCATACATAATGTAGTAGAATTCTTGTGGAGGATTAAAGCGAGCAGCAGTCATGGAATATTTTCGAGGGATAATTATACAAACACATTGCACAGAAAAATTATGTAGTATGTATCAAGGTGAACGCTGCACAGTTGTAATTATTACTACTACCAGTACAGATAGCTTTGCCATAACAGACTATGCAAATGTTATCTCCCACGTATGTTAAACTGTATGACAAAAAAATTCGCAGTTGTGGTATTTTCCATCGTACGCAAAACAAATATTTCCCGCGGATTCATGTTTATAATTCGCTTTGTTCTGTCACAAATTATTTCATAGTATAATTAATAAATGTGCGCTAAACGATAAAGTAGTTATTCATGACTATTGCTGCTAGTTTCGCAATTGCAAAGCAAGTTCTCAAGCACACTTATCAGAAAGACGCTTTGAAGAAAATCACTGCACAAATATCACGCATAGCCTCTTTACAGCCTCCTCCAAAAAGAAGCCTAAAAATACAGAATCGAAAAAAAGAGCACGCGTTCTCTACTCACTCAGTATTATTGGTCTCCAAGCATTGCATGAATAATTCCAGAGACACTACGTGTAATTTAGTCGCCAACACCTAACAAAGAGCACAAAGAGTGGGCAAGGGTTTGAGGTTTCAGGATTGCGGCACAGCGCTATTTTTTTAAATCTTACTGCCGCGATCGCAGTTTAAACTGCGTTCCGAACCAGCAATTCAGAAAAATTTTTTAACGAAAACAGTAACCTGCAGGGCCGTAAAGTCATGTCAATTGTTCAGAGATTTTTTCTTTTGGTTTAGCATAGGTAATGTCGTCTTGGGAGTCATTATGCGTTCATTCATCAACAAAACCTATGTAACGGATTTATGCTCATCACCGAGATCTGAACACCAGCAGTACGCACCACGTAACGCATAAATAATCGTGCACTATTACCTTACTCTTTATCATGAATGCGAAAGGGGCAGTGGCCCCGAAAGGCCATTGATACCCTTGATTTGTTTTTTGTAGTTACGTTAGCAACTCGTTTTTTGTTGTTTACCTTAAGAAACGCGTAATGTGACGCTTGCGCCGGAGATCCTTTCCTGCTTTAATAAAAGCAGTACAGTTTCTTTGTACACTGCGGGTAACCTAACTTATAATATATATTCTTGGAATCATGGGAACATGTATTAGAGAAATTCGAAGATGGAGACCTGAACTCGTCAAAGAACAAGCGCAGAACGGTCGCTCTACGTTGATTTTACCACACGGCAGCGGTGAAGAGCCGTGTAGAACGCAAGAACACGTGGTGCTGTCATTGAGAGCAATCCGTTTGTTACGTCGTGTTGATTTGCGCAGTCGACTTTCTGATGTAAAAGAGCATGCCTCACAGCTTGCTCAGGTATTGTCATTGGGGAGCAAACGAATCCACGAACCCCATTCGCTTGATAGCCTTGTGTCATCAAAGCCCTAAAGCTGCGTGATAGCCTCAGGTATACAATTATGATCACGGATTCGACTGTCTTCTTCCCACTCATGGATGGGCAGCGGATTGCGCACGCGATCATGGGTTTGTTGCTACGCCACCCAGTAGCTGATTAATTTATAAGCTCCTGTACCAATATATCTTGGGTTTATGCAATTTTTGCAACAATGCCACTAGGACCCCAGGTGCTCGCATCGAAAGCATCACGCAATAAATGCAAACTGTCATAACACATATGGCAGTGTTTTTCTCCTGCAGACCAATATATACAGTAGAGCGAGAAGTGCAGCGCAAAAAACATCTAGAATTTCTGACAAATTTCTTGAATGTATGTGAAGCGAACAGGAGAGAAGTATACAACAAGCATGTCAGCATAAGCAACAGCATTTCTCTCACGTGATGTCTACCGCAATGTAAACTCTTCACAACAGTAGTACAAAGGCAACATATAAGGGCTAACTGCGAACTTTACCTATTAGTGGCCAATGCGCTTTCGAAAGCACAGCATCATTTCCAGTGGTAAATATTTAAAGAAAAAGAAAACGTTATTTCCCTAGTCGGCTGTTTAGCTCAACAAGGCCTTACCAAAACGACCACGTGCTATCTCTCTTTTAGGCTTGTAGCGGAGCTCAGAACGAGCAAAAAGGAAGCTGGCAATTTCCTTGTTCTGAGCTGCGCTACAAGCCTAATAAAGTAATGACACACCAACTCGCCCAAACTGCTACGCTTCTGACGTGGTCGTTTTTTTTTTCGCAACTGCATGATTTCTTTGTTCTATTCATTGCCAAACTAGGTAAATAACTGAACATAGCAAGTGCTGATGCGCGCGAAAACTATTTATTTTTATCCTACTTGCTGTTTTCTTCTTGAATTTCATTTTCGTGTGGCAGCTTTCAAACGAATATCGCAAACTATAAATGCAAGGCATTGAATGTACGAGGTATCTTTATTACGTCTCTTTATTAATGAATGCAGGGGTACTTTCTAAAGCACGGTGGACCTATGTGCGTGCTAGAAGCGTTTGGTTGCTCTCAAATTCTGTGTTCTTTACAGGTATGGTTGCAAATATTTTTTTCTCGCTGCAACAATTTGCACGACAGTTGCAGAGAGTAGCGGTGGCATAAAAATTTTTTGCCCAGTTTCTTCGCTACCACCGAGAGAAACGAGGGTACCTTTTGTCTTCCCATTCAATGAATAACGAACTGGGTTACAGTGAATTTAGATAAGCAGAACGCATTCCGATATTTTGGGGTATTTGTCTAAATTTTGAGGTAATTTATGCAACACTTTTGTGCAGCTTACATTGCTAGTGGGAGAAAGCAACCAACAAAGACGACGTATATTCCTCTTGGAAACGATAAAAGTTATGGAATAAAAAATAGGGCATCTCTTATCTGGAGACCTTAGGCTCGCTCGCTTCTTGATGGTTCAGAAGTTTCTATTAAAGATGTTACCGAGTAAGTCATGCGACAGGATTTCATGGAAGAAATCGATTGCCATATAAAGAGAGTCCGCTATTAGGTATAATGCTTCTAGCACCGTATAGACGAATGAGGATATTTTACTCCCACACGCCTGCACCTGTCGTAAAATATCACGCCTTCTCATGCATCAATCGATATTTTAGCATCACGTACCCCTGAGAAAGCAAAACGAAAGCCCTTCGCAGTTACTAGCCCAACTGCTTTGAATAGGAAAACAGGTGCGAAACCAAGAATATTTGTTACTGGAACGCTAATTTTGCCATCAACGGGCTAAGCGGATCTGTATGAAATTTAATTTGAACACTGAGAATTAGCCTTTTCTTTTAAATGTTCAGAACTATAGCATAGTTTTTAAGACGCCTATTGATTATTGCTAGCACAAATGCACAGCGCACTTCATAAAGTACACAGTCTTAGCGCTTGAAATAATAAAGCGCAAATCATACAGCTTTCTTACAAAATACCATTGGCTAACAAAAATTACGAAATGTGGTGTATACTTGTTTCTTGGGCCGTTCTGGTGTTACCGCATAAGATGCGGTTACCCAAGTGTCTATGTGCTAGTTATAGTGAACGCAGTTGTTGCCGTGCGAAGGCTACAATGTTATGTAGCAATGGCTCAAATCGCGCGAATGGAAGGGCTGGAAAGTATCGTAGAATGTAATGCTCCTCTGCTATTTTGCTTTATTTTTGTCAAAGGAATTGTCTGCGAAGTTTCAACAAGTACAGTAACATGCCACTGTTGTAGCCAAATACGAGAAGGAGTTTTCTGTAACACTTGAACCATTCTTTGTCGCTCGCGAACATTCCACAACATATTCAAGCGCACTATACTTCCGAGGTTGCGCGGAATTCTTCCAGTCGACTAAGCGGAAGTAGATTTGGGTGGTAGCCCCCATGTCTCTGGTGCCCCACTCGCAGATTTCTTTTTTGAACATCCAGTTTGTGTTGGCTTGATCCCTCTTCAGTATACGCCATGCCTCACCATTGCATCAGCACGAGGTCCCCAAAAAATAAAAACAATAGCGACTATACTGATTCTCTTCCTTTCCCAGCAGTGGGGTTATCCATGGAGCCCAATACAGTCCGCGCCCAACACAGTCCATGGAGCCCAATACAGACGCGCGTGTCGAGAGCTTCTCGACACGCGCGTCTTTTATCTAGACACAAAAAAAGAAACAATATCGAGCACTGGTGCGTTGAGCGTGTTTTGTACTAGAAAGTAGTTCTACGCGTCTACCTCCTTAAAACGCCCCGCTTCAAGCGAAAATTCTCTAAGCTCCGCGCTTCGAGCCAAAATGTCCCAAGTTATTGCTTCCCGTCAATTCCTCGCTTTAAAAAGTACATAACCTAAACTGTCAAGGCGAGCGCATATGTCGAAGAAAACACTTGGTGCTCTTAACAAAAGCGTGCGTGCCTAGTATTGCCTGTGCATCGATGAAAGTTATTCTCTTGGAAGTATCGTTTTCTTTTTGGCTGTTTTCAATTTCAAGGACGTCAGAGGAAAGTGCATCCACAGCAAGATATGTTTCTCAAAACACCCTTTGCAAGCAATATTGCAACGGGGAAATGGATGCCGCCACCTGCCCTGAAAAATGGCTGTAACTTTTTCCTGCAGTACTTAAACTCCATTATGGGGTTGGATTGCGGATACATAAAACGAGTAAACTTGAGATCAGAAATCACGAAACAAGTTTTAGGAGGCACATTATGCCCAATTGTTGTACAAAACATAAAAATGAAAAAGAAATCAACATTTACCCATTCTTGCTCTTATACAAAGAGAATAAAACGATTCAGGTCCCATGCACTGTAAATCGAAGTTATTACCAACCACAACCACTACGGACCCTCGGGCTGGCCATTCAGCAACGAGTGGGCCACAGTTTGGTACCATAAACTATATAGCCTGGCGCTGAAATTTCTTGTGCACTTAGCCATGACTCAAGGCAAGCTTATATGTAAAGCATGTCCCACGTATGATGCACGAAGTTTCAAGCAGAAAAGAATACAGTCTTCTACGTGCAAGAAACCAACCTTATCTCTTTTGTCGAAACCACAAGAAGCCTTCAGTATGTGTTGAAAGAGAAGTTCGAAGATTTTTTCGTTAGTCACAACCAGGAAACACATACAGGGAAACCCAAGAAATCATGAGGAAATTAATTCTTATGTTTTTTCTGAAATACAGGAATAAGGCAAATGAAAGTGAAGGAATCAATACCTGGCCCAGCTACAACTAGTTATTATTTGATCTACTTTCATATTACTTATTTCTACATTTCAAAGAAGCATAAATAATACCCCGATGTTTTGTTGGCGCCAACTGTCTGTTTCTTCGTATGGCTGTTACTTCAATCTTTCGTATTTGTCCATTTAATTATTTCTGATGCATACCTCACTAACCTTTAGGTTGTTATGTCTACAGCACATATCTAAAAACTATTTCAGAACACTATAAAAAAGCTAAATTGTTTCTTCAGCTCCCATATTTAGCATAGCTTTCATTATTTGCCGTTGATGTTCACAATTTATATATTTCTTTAAAGCAGATGGGGCTTTTGCTGATTCTACATATTTTACGATACAGGAGTATAGTATAACAACATGAATATTTTGTTCACCTGCCAAAGACGTTTATTTCAGTCTTCGTGCCGATATGGTGTCACGTGGCAATTCATATTCACTACGTGTTTTCTGACACGCTGGGGAGTCGCACAGGTGGTTTAAGATTCAACTGTTGGCACCGAACGCGGAACTCACTGTTCCTAAGATAACTGCACTTTGGACACGTAAGTCAGAACCTGAAAATAGTTTTCATCGAAGTACCTGTGACAGGGTGACGGACCATTTAAGGATGATAAGATTACGCTTACCTCTTGTTTTTGCTTACTGGTTTATGAAAGTAAGTCTTTCCTAAATGCAGGAAGTGTTTGTAGCGTTGAAGTTGCTGTGCGGTCGGTGTCTCCTGTGCTAAGACATGGCTATGGCTAGCTTCTAAAGAGTTATTCTTAACGCATGCTTGTATCTTTTCGTTTCCTAGCAATAAATACCATGAATTATGTGGTGAAACTACTCGCTACCTATGGCGCTCTACTGCAGAGTATGAGATTGTAAATTAACGGTTTAGTGACCTAAAGAAAATTCACGCGCTTTGAGTGCCACCGTATTGTAAGGCTAAGTAATCATTTCAAACCTTTCGGTTTCTTCAACGCGGCGTACCCAATGGACTGTATACGAGCATCCCCATTGAACTGTATACAGCATCTGCTGCCAGCAGCCGAACTAGCATTCTCGTGCTCAGACCATCAAATGACCTGAGCCGCTGTAGTGCGCTGATTGGGAGGTTGCGTTTTTTTCTTAATTTCAGAACTTATTTAAATTTTAAAATAGAAAACTACTTGTGTAACGGTGCTTTGGGTGCACTTTGAAGGATCCCAGCTGGCCAAACATAATCCGCATCGCTCCACTACAGCGTCCATTGTAGCTCGGTATGCTGTTTCGGAAGGTTAAGCATATAATTTTTATATCTTTGTTTAGCGAATAACGCATTTGTCCCGTAGTCAACACCAGTGTGCGCCTGAAACACAATATTTATTTATATTTCGAACATATGAGGGACCAGAAAGTATAAGAAGCGTACAAAAGGCGAAGCAGTACCGCATTCCATCACCAGCCTAGCTCATAATGTTATTCTTGCAGAAAATTCTTATACCGCACGATTCTCGTGGTTATTCCTTCCAATTCAAAGTGCAACTGCGTGAAAAGAGTTTCATCTCAAGTAACTGGGCTTTCGTTGTCTTTTCACCCCGTATAAAAGAACAATAGTAGGACCGTCTACAGAAGACATACCCGCCTAATAAAATTGTCCCTTTATTGATGTTGTGTATCGTAAACAATGCCGTAGTTGCCTTCGATGTACTGAAGAAAATACGTGCGCAGCTAATTACCACAATGTAGTGCACTGAATGTTATTCCATAGCTCGAAGGCATGACAAAGCAGTCCACTTAGAAGCGTAAGTGACACAAGTTGCATAATATCGGTGCTCCTCTCGACGTTGATAAAAGCGGAGGTAAAATGTATACTCTTCCCATTGGCTCCGGAGAATTTAAAAGGCTCGAGAAAGCGTGTTCTGTCTTCGGCGCAATGAAACATAACGCAGCCTTTTCATAGAATCTTGCTCTCAGTATATTCCCTCATGACTGCAGTTGCCACTAAAATTGCTCACGCTCAAATATCGTGCGTCGCACCTCGATCCCTTTAGAGCGCTGATTTTCAGCTGGCTCTTAATAAAGGATTTTGAAAAAAATCCTAATGTTCCGATCACCGATTGCTAATGCACCGAGAAGAGCAACTAGTATGTTTAGCAAAAAGCTGGCACGACACCCGCAGCCGCAAAGCAACCATGGATACGCTACGCCTAAGCACGAATTCTATTTTTGGCGCATTGCAAAGCATAGCCCCATTTTCGACTTAAATTAGCAATCACTTGAGCCTGTCAGTAAAAGCACTGACGTTCCTCTGATCGAGCAGGGTGAAATATGCTCTACACCAATGAGACAGGCTTTGCTTTCTATAGTCATGTTACAGCTAGGGCTGCTTCATTAACACGTCTAAATGTGTATGCCCAGAAAAAAGTAAACACGGATATATTCTGAGGCGGTAGGCATATTTGATGAAACATTTAACCTGCACATATTCAGAAAAAAAAAACAATGCCCACTTAGATCAGTAAAAGTATTGAAGGAGCTCCTTGTGCGAGTACATTTATCCTCTTACAACTGTTCTTACATGCTTGAATCGAAATATTACTTTAAAAAGAATAGTTGACACAATACCTAAACATAAACTTCCTTGATAGGGCCCATCAGAAATTGCAAGCACATTCGCGCAAAGCACAGCGAATACCGTTGCACTGCCTAATGAACAACATGTTCGAGGGGGTCAGCGCCTGTGCTCAGTGCAGCTGGGGTTCAATGCCCACCCTCAGGCAAGTAGCGCACACGCGTGTCGTAACAGGGCACTAAAGTTTTAAAACGCCCCAAAGATTGCTTCAGGCAAGCGGTGTAGCTGAGAAACTTTGTGTTAACGAGCGTTCGCCGCAAAGAAAAACAATTTGGACGATAAAGCGCCAAGCTGTTTCCATTACCCATTCTTCCGGCAATTAAGCGCGGATGGCGCGTACATGCCGGTCACCAGTAAGCGAGCTCAAATTACGCTTGCAATTCGCGAACTGCTGCTCAAGGCAACTTTCACAAAGGAATCGCTTCTGAAGCATAGTTTGAAGAAAACAACTAGAAAACGAAAGTTTGAGAGCTCGCAGGCACACAAACTCTGCCTGTAAACTTTCTGTTCCTGTTCAACGCCTGCAGTAAACAGATAACTCTTGATGAAGAAAACTTTGTGGGAAAATACAACCCAGATGTTAGGCGTCCACGATTCCTTGAAAAAAAAAAAGAAACTGAGACGTGTTAGGAGACTTGGGGCAGATGTGCGTTTGCAATATGATAGACACAAAAGGCTGCAGCATTGCACAGCATTTATTTGAAGCATTAGACTAAGGCTAGATCACGCCCGTGGTGTGTTAAGGTGACGTAGTTGTGGCCATTCAGCACCGGCCATCGATAAAGCAAAATAAGAAAAAGAAATTCACAGAATATTAATAATTAGCAATACGTCAGCAGTATTGCGCAATGATTAGTTTGAATTTTTCAGGTGCTTTTTAAACTAGCACATGTTTGATATTAGCACATTTAGGGTGGAATGATGCGCGAAGACTTGCTGCGCATGTAAGTCGTGGCTATGTAAAGGGACGTGTTCAGGGAATAAAGTTAGTTGCGAGTGACGCTCTTTTCTTTCACCTGTGTTTCCTGGTATGCTGCATCGTCTTCGTTCTAAGAACAAATGATTACAACATGCGGTTTCCTTAACGAAGCGCTCATGAAATATCTGTACAATCTTTAGAAGTACCCTGCGGTTACTTGCACCGTAGACAGTAGCAGGTTTCACATGCGAAAACATTTCCGCGCTTACCGAACGAGAAAAACCGTCCGTCCGTCCGTCTCGTAAGACGATCGCATCACTTTCAAGCTAGCGCCAGCAGCAGCGAGTGAGTTCCCCTCCCTGCTGCATCTCGCTTCAACGCGAGCTACGCGGCGAGAGCACAAAGCACACGAAGCTGTCAGTACTCGCCACACTGAGTTTCCACTGCACATCGCTTTCAAGAGTGGGGTCCACGCGTATAGCCACGTTCCGCCGGGTGGAGGGGGATTCACACCCTCTCTTTTTTCATTCGTATCGCCCCCTCCCCCCCCCCCCCCCGCGTACTTTTTGGCAAGAGATAAACGCAGGCGCAGAGGCAATATATGTAAACATCACTTCTGTTTGTTTCTAAACTCCAACGAATATGCTAAAAACAATGGCCGCATGGCTCTAAAGGTACCAAAATAAGTAAATGTAAGAAGAAACTCCAAAACACGTAAACACTCTGTAGACATTCGTAACACCCTTAGTCAAACTGAGACAAAACACTGGGCAACACGAACATTTCCTCAACAAGCTAACAATTAAAATATTACAAACTCATTACAAGTTTCTCATTTGTAATTACCACTGCACAATACAAACATTGCCGCAGTGAGCTAACAACTCAAAAGTTAAAAAGAAATTTTAAACTCTTCGCGTCTAACAAACACTGGGCAGTACAACCTGTTCCACAATAAGCTAGCAGTATAAATCAAAAGACAGGTCATAAACTCTTCCCCTTTCGAAAATGTACGCGAACTACCAAACTCGATACAAAACAAAAAGACAAGAGCAACACTCATACGGCACAGGTTGTAACAACGGCACGAATAAATTCAGATTTTGTAGGATGGGATAAATTAAGGTCAGAGGCGGTGCCTGCTTGAATAAAGCTGACACATTGTACTGTGATGAAGCTCACTGTCTTTTTATAGAAAGGCTGCCGCACAGTCGCAAATGCATTTGTAAGCACAGTTTCTGTCTGAATAAACTCGTTCGCGATGTCACTGAGATTCTTTTATGGGCGAGCTCTTTGTGGCCATCAAGAACTGCTATGTCATTTAACTGCGCTTGTGGCATTGTTGACATCAGGTACATTTTGACGCGACGGAGGCATGAAAACGGTCTCTCAGATATGCATGACGCGACTGGGACAGTCAAAGCAACTTTCACAAGGTTAGCCAACTCGGGTACAGAATATAAGGTTAGTGTGCACACTGCGCACCATCGGCAGCGAGGAGAGGTGAAGCCGCCGATGTCAACTTGGAAACGGATCTATTTATTGAAATCGACGATGCGACGCTTGGTGCGCCACAGGGAAAGAGCGTATTGGTGAACATCCAAAACAAAATCCGCCGCCAACATGCACCGTGGCGTCAAAGCACAAACGGAAAGGGCGCGAACGCGGTCGCGGACGCTACATTTTTCTCGATGGTACGACCACAGGCACGACGCCGCTCCGCCGCTATTCTTCACACGTAAGGCAATATTCGCTTTCCGCTTTGCACATCAGGTGTCGCACCATCAACATCAGTGCATAGCTCCGCTTCCTAATTGACATTGGTGACTTCACGAACCCGGCGCTGCTGAACCCATTACTCTTACATTCTAGCACACTGTACCTCGGGCAAAATATCTCGTAGCTGCTCACAGTTACGACCTGAAACCATGTTTATGACATCCTGAAACGTTTTCAAGGGTAAGTTGCACTGCTTCGCTATATCTGTGAGGATACTCTAATGAACGTTGAGCCGTTCAGGCTCAAGCTCTCGCCCGTAGAATTTGAACAGGTACGCAGTGTGACCCTTCGCAGCCAAGAACTACTCAGTCTGTCTCATGTGCTGCCACATTTCAAGTGGATAGCTGTCGTCGAGCGAAGAACCTACATAAGCGATGGCGGTACATTTCCTCAGCCGGAGAAAATACAAGACCTACAGATCCGTCGTCATACCGTCGTGCTGTCTTCCTTTGTCTTGGCGCAGGAGCTTCCTTCTCTTCAGTGCCAATTCACGCGCCTCTGCGTGTGTCTCGTTCCAAAATCTACAAAATCCTTCTTTCCTAAGTCCGCTAAGACTTCCCCTCGCAGCCTTGAACATTTTTCCTGCTTGATAAAATATCAGTTCTGCTCTCTGCAACGCAGGACTTAATGCTTCGAATCACGCAAACACGATTGCTAGGATCATGAGGACGAAGTCTGCGTCGAATTCTGACAGCGCTTTCAGAAATCCTCTGGCTTCTTCTCCGGTGTCGTTCTGTTCTTGGGATGATAAGCCATGAAGAAACGAGATCAGGTGGCTATAGTTCTGAACGAAGGATTTCAGAGTAGCAGCCCTTAGCGTCCACCTCGTGCGACAGAGCTTCCGCAAGTTTACGCTCTCATCTTCTTTCTGAATTGCCAGGAACATATCTAGGCGCTTTGGGGAGCACCTAACAAAGTTTATGGTTTCTGATATCACGCTGAAGAAATCTTGACATATTTCCACTGTCTGACTTTTGTTCTGCCTCACCAGGTCAAGCATGTGCGCAAGACAGTTTACGCACAGTGCTCGCAGCTCCTTCTGTTATATGAGGGCTTGCAGCCCGCCGTGCTGTTTTCTCACATTTGCAGCGCCATCATAGCATTGTCCACATCAATTGCCAATGCTAATACTAATATGGCAGAGGACGTCCTTTAGAAGGACATCCTCTAGAAGGTCCTTCAGAAGGACGAGACTTGCCGCTCCTGTATCCACAGCGTTATGAAATCCACAGAACAGCTCATGCGTTTCGATTTTTTTTACAATACGAAAGAGGATGTACACTCACCCTTGCCAGATATGTCCGCTTTCTTATGCATGATCACGGCACAGTGCCCCGCTTCACGAAGCTCCTTTGTGATTGACTAGAGAACATCACAAGCCGAAATTTGTAACATATCGTTTAAATTGTCGAGGGAGCGCAACTTGGCGTCACATAACGTAAAACTATTCTAATCTGCTTTTATTCCAATCTCCTTACATCAAATTTACGTAACCGCCGACGCAAGCACGCGGCGGTGACCCGCAGCGTTGTCATAACAGCTCCATCATACGCTCTCCTCGATTATAGGAGACAACTTGTGGTGGATTTCAAAACCAATAAAATTACGTACATTCAGCGTTTTTTCTTATCTATTTGGCTGACAAGGCTAGAAGTGGAGAGGGTTTCGACGGGGCCGAGCCAGTGCAGTGAAAAGAAATAACCGTATGAAAGAGGATGGTGCCGGTGTCTGGGATCGGTGACGGTTCCCCTTACTTAGCTTGTGGTGGCTAGTCGAAAGTTGTGGCAGCATGCAACGGAAGACGAAGAATGCCGCTAAAATAGATGCCAGCAAAGTAGAGTTGGAAAACTGATGTCCTACAGGTGTCGAAAGGCCTCTATAACGTTTTATTACACGCAAAAAGTGTATTATACGCAAATAAATACATGCCCTGCGGCAGGTGCGATCAGCTAGTGCGTGAGCAATCAGCGGGCAGCTTTGTTCTATTCCTTTCGCAATGGCGCAGAGTGAATCCATTCAGAAAAAAAAAACTGTTTTGTTCGGTGTAATAATGCATCTATAACGCGTACATGTCACCTTGACGCGGTGAGTATTCGCGGTTTTGTGAGGTCGCGTGACAGACAGGCGAAGTGGGCGCAGCCCGCAAACTGTTAACCTATAGGAGTGGCCTAATGACGAAAAGGCGCCGAATCAGCAATTACTTATATTTCGTTCCGTATATTCACGCATAATCAGCTCCCCATATTATATGAGCAGCTATCGCAGTTGTCGTGAAGTCGCGTGATAGAGAGGCGACGTGGGGGTGGTCGGAAAATATTTTGACAAATGGTGGACGGCTGATTGCAGAATTGGAATACAAAAGTTTGGAATAGCTTTACGTTATAGCGTCCGCTTACTTGCTTTGAGAAAGCCGTGATTGCAGTTTTGGAATGTCATAGGCGTGAAGTTCCAGAAACTGTATTGATTACTTTCTGCGTTGCCATTATTACGCACTGCCAATGCCGGGTATGCTAAGTACTGCAATGAAGTAATGTCGTTATCAGCGCTTTCCCTGCGTTTTCCGTATATTTTCGCTTCCTAATTACAAATGCAGTTACTACATTCACCCCCATTTTCACAGCTGCGGTTCCGCTTATGGCCGCACAGTGCAGATTCAAGGCCTGATGAATTTTAACTCTTATAATAGCTTTCTTCCATTTATAAAATACTTGTTGCACAAACGTCGAGCGAGAGTCCCTACCTCTGGAAGTATTTGGAAGAAAAACGTTCACCTTACAAGCAGAGCGACAGGTCTGACAAAATGCCTCGTCCACTGACGCGTCATGCAGGAGCCCTTTGTACGCACGTTTCCAAGCTGGTTGGTAATGCCGTTCCTGTTGTGCTTTCCCGTTAGGGACTGCATCCTCACTAACAATGCGCATGCGTGCGGAGGCCGTGGTTACAATGGCAGACATTGAGTCTGTGCCATCAAGTTAAGCCTCGGTAGGTTCAGAAGCGCACATTGAAGATACCATGCCAGGTCGATTGCGTGCCCTTTCTTTCGTCATCTTCTTTGGGAGGTCTGTTCTTCTTGATGAGACCGATATTTTTCC